>NC_135756.1:20767500-21367500 GCF_041903045.1 Epinephelus lanceolatus
TAACAGTTGTCCAATAGGGCTGTCGGCTGTGTATTAACCTGACTTCTGCACAACACAACTGATGGTCCCAACCCCATTGATAAAGCAAGAAATTCCACTAATTAACCCTGATAAGGCACACCTGTGAAGTGGAAACCATTTCAGGTGACTACCTCTTGAAGCTCATGGAGAGAATGCCGAGAGTGTGCAAAGCAGTAATCAGAGCAAAGGGTGGCTATTTTGAAGAAACTAGAATATAAAACATGTTTTCAGTTATTTCACCTTTTTTTGTTAAGTACATAACTCCACATGTGTTCATTCATAGTTTTGATGCCTTCAGTGAGAATCTACAATGTAAATAGTCATGAAAATAAAGAAAACGCATTGAATGAGAAGGTGTGTCCAAACTTTTGGCCTGTACTGTATATATATATATATATATATATAAATATATAAATATATAAATATATATATATATATATATATATATCACAGTTAGTTTCCCAGCGCAGCGCAGGGTGGCGAACCCCGCGCAGAGCTAGTTTCGAGCAGCGCAACCCGAGGCGAGCTCAGTTTGGTAGTTTGGCAGACCGAGGTGCACTGAGATGGGTTTGGTGGCGCAGCAGGGGGAGGTGCCAAAAGGCTTCGCCGAAGGTGCGCTAAAAGCTCGGAGCGCAGCCGGTTTAAGCCGAAGTTTGGCTGACCGCCGGACAGTGCGCACACGTCACCAAAACTTCACAGGCAGGTTTGCAGAATATCAGGCACATTAACGATGCAATAAATAGCCACAAAACCACTATTCAATGCAACTATCTGCAATCAGCACATAAATGTATCTCTATATCGACTGTCCCGTCACATCTGATGTCAGATCAAAGGGGATTGGCACCGTTTGGCACGTTTGGCACGCATAATGGAAACCCAACCTGATTTGATTAAACAGCTGCAAACTAATGAGTTCACATCCCTCTTAGCCAACCACAAACAGCCACAGCATCAGATAGGGAGTATATATTCAGCATCTGCTATCTTAGAAAAGTCAAAAGAAAAGAAACAGAGTGAGACTGCGAGAGAGAAAGAGAGAGCGCGCGCGCACGAGAGAAACGCATCATTGATTTACAATTGTGGTGACCTCCTCCCAGGCTACCTTTGCATCATCAGCCCGTGGAGGTCTGCTCGCAGTTCTGTATATTCGGACACTGCGAGCAGACATTCCGGACCAAAACATCAGGTTCTTCCTGGGAGAAGTTTGGCCGTCTGACGCTGCTGCTCTCTTCTGCCATGGCGAATTGAGTAAACTCTCATTACGCCTTCGTGCGGCACATTTAAGGGCGAGGAGAGGGGCTCATTTGATTGGTGTGATGTGTGTAAAACCCACTCCACGCCTTCTCTCCTCCCTCTTTCCAACTTGCGCAGGTAGGAGGGACGGAGGTGGGACAGACGAGTAGCTGCGCCAGCGCACACGGTGTGCCAAACTTGCAAAATCCGCCTGGCCACACCCAGTTGGCGAAGCGCAGGTGCGCTGCGCCCCCGCCACGCCCGGTCTGCGAAACTAGAGCCCAAAGTGTGGAGAAGAGGGACTGGGAAAAGCGGCGGACCTCCGGGGAAGCCTGCTCCGTTCTCCCCGCAGTTAGGGACCGTTCGCCACGGTACTGCTGCTGGGCAGGGTGGAAATAAGTCCTGCAGAGTTACAGAGGACCTGGAGAATGTTTTAGGATAGTAATAACATTATATAAGATAATCATATTACAAAGATAATATAAGATAATAACATTAAAGACAAAATGAAATTGCAATACTTTTTCAAAACTTGATGATTTTACCTTTCTGTACATTTTGTATACAAATTCAGTTCAATTTCAATTTACAATGATTAAAATTTTCTTCCTCTCTAATGGAAATGCACATGACCTTTTTTTTTTGTTTGTTTTTTAACAATCTAGAAACCATTTGTAGGAACCGTTACTCCAAATGTGATGGAACCAGAACTTTGGACCCAGTTCCAAAAAAGAACCGGATCCGGACCCCAACCCTAATCAACACTTTTCCAGTGATCACTTAAAACTGCCAAAGGACCAAAGACTTTGTGACCAAAAACCAACTCATTAGGGCTAAACCCTGTACTCTCTTGGCAAACCTCTCGCACTGCGAGCAACAGCCAGGGAAGACCACCCTTCCAATCATGGGACAGCTCAATACAATAAGACCTCAGCACTGACTTCAAAGTTTGGTGAAACCTCTCCAGAGCTCCTTGAGACTCTGGATGATAAGCACTTGAGATATTATGTTGCACCTGAAGCTGCGGCGCCGAAGCTTCGATTTTTTTATTTTTTTTTTCACAATCGAATCCCGTGCCATCGAACGAAGCTTCAAATTTTTTGGGTCAGCCCTACGAAGTACACCATCATAGGTCCTCTTCACTCCCAAGTGCCCAGCCACACCATCATGTGACATGCTCAACACCAACTGCCTGAATGCAGCTGGCACCACATCCTGAGTCATCTGGTCCACTTCCACATTGTCAACAACAAGAGACCATTTCCTCAGCAGCACACCCTATTGAAGAAAGTAGCAATTTTTCAGCTCCCTTGCCTTGCTCATAGGGCAAACCATGTCAAACATAGGTGTTAACCTGGGGTCTACTGCCTGCTCTGAAATGAGCTCCTCTCTACCAGTGTCTGAACTAGCCTTGCTCATTGCTCGAGTCACAGCACACACAGTGAAAAAATTGGATGTTGTCTTGTACACTGTTCCAGCTCATCAAAACATCTAGGTGAAGCTGTCACTACCAGTGGTGGTGGAACATCTTTCCACACCTTCGCCCCAGCCAAGTCATTACCCAGGATAATGTCCACCCGGTCCATAGGCAATGAGTTGCAAAACCCCCATGACCACTTCGTCATTAACCAAGTCAGAAAACAGGTTAAGCCGGTGCAAAGGTACAAATAAGGGGACCAAGAACTGGAGTAGTACCACCTGTGTCAGTAGCTGATGAAAACGGCAGTAACTCCTTCAAGATGAAACTCTGTGATGCCCCTGTATCTCGCAAAATTTTAACAGGCCTCCGCTCACCATCACCAAGAGAGACGAAACCCTCTGTCATTAAAGGGGCATAAATATCATCATCCTACTTTGGCAACAATGGAGCCACAAGACCAGCAGACTTCACATACACACTAGACTCAGTTGAACTTCGATCCGACCTAGAAAGCGGACATTCCCCTTTCCAGTGACCCTTATTTTTACAGGAATGACAGACCCATCCCAGATCAAATTTCCCATCTGTCCCTGGAACACTTCTGACACTGGCCTGAGAACCTTGCTGAGCCCAAACAAATTTGCCTGGATTAGACCTCCCATTCTCTTTTTTTCATGACATTTACACCATATTTACGCTGTTCTGAGACACAAGCATGGGTGAAGACTTTTTCATCTGCTAAGACTGCAGCTGCTGAAGCTGTCTTAACCTTGTTCTCATTTACATACACTGCAATGTGGTGTGGAACAGAGTTTTTGAATTGTTCCAAAACAATGAGATCACTCAAATCCTCATAGCTATTTACAGTAGAGGCAGAGCACCAGCGAGCAAAGTGAGCTGAAATATCACGCGCAAACTCAACATGAGTTTGCCTGTCACCCTTCTTCCAGCTTCTAAACCTCTGCCTATATGCCTCTGGCACCAATTCATATGCTTTCAACACTGCAGCCTTGGCACAATCCAAGCTATCCACAAGATTAAGGGCAGAATATGCTTCATATGCCTTACCTGTGAATACACACTGTAGCATTAATGTTCTATCAGTATCAGGCCACCCCTACCCGCTCAAACAAAGAAAAGAATGCGTCAGGATCCTTTTCATTAAATCTGGGTAACAAGCGCAAATTACCAGTAACATTAAGGCCAGCAGGACCAACAGGTTGCCCTGGTACCCCAGTGCCCAAGCGAGATTCACCCGCTTTCTTCTCCCTTACTGTCTCCAACCTTAACTGCTCCAACTTCAACCTTTCCCTTTCCAAACCAGCCTCTCTGCCTGTATCTCTGTCTCCCTGGCTCTCTGTGCTTGCTCAGCGCGCAACTTCTCATGCTCCAACTGAAACTGCAACCTTTCTCTTTCCAGTTTGAGCTTCTCCCTCTCAAGCTGCATATACTGCTCCACAGACAGCTTCTCACGTGTCCCTGAAAGCTCTACATCAAAATCTTTACCCTGCCCAGGTCCCAAACTACCCTTTGACTCTGCCAGTTCCTCAACAATGACCCTTAACTCAACCTTTTTAGGTACCTGCTCAGGTTTTTCCCAGCCTAAGTCAACAAAATCGGCCTTTTTAAATTGAGACAGTGTATTACGCACAGGACGCTGCAAAAACTCAGCAACCAACGGATTACTATGTTCACATGACATCCTGTTGACAGAAAAAGGAAAAAAAACTAAAATTCTCTTTACAACACCAACTGAGGCAAAATCATACTACTAGGGATGCTGCGATTCGGATCGCAGATCAAAAATATGCTGTGATCCATCCAAAAAACGTGGATTGGATTGGATCGAACTGCAGGGGAAAAGCACGATACTAGCACTGCGATACTAGAACTCCATTCCACAAATCCGCTCCAGCTCTTCCATCAGCACTTCATTGTAACACACGAAGAAGAGAGGAGAGTGGGTCTGTGTTTGGTGAACTTTGGTCCCTGCAGTTCTATGTTTCAAACACAGCAGCAGCACCAGGCTGCCACTGGCAGTAGAGATAACTGAATACCAAATCAGTATCGGATCGGTACTAGGGCTGTGGTATCGGTATCGGATCGAAAGTGAAAAAGTTGGATCGCAGCATCCCTACGTACTACAACTCAAACAGTGCACAACCATAGAGAGGATTTACCAAGAAAGGAGCCTCCCCCCTGAACTGCCTAGCCCAAATCTAACTAACTCAACCCTAGTCTTCGTATGCGTACTGGTGGTGGGTACATACGCAACTAAAAACGGCTTGCATTGGGGAAGGCTAACTGCCCCAGCCAATGCTACAGATGGTGCCCCTGAGACAACTACTGACTACTACTAACCACACAGACAACATACAAAAATAACAAACAGCCTTGAAAAACAACAATCTCAACAATCCCTCCTTAGGAGGAACTGCTGCTACAGCCTATCTAGGGGAACAAACAAATGCTCCAGCCAGAATGACAGGACTATCTGACCAAAACCCTCCTACAGCCAAACACTGTCTGAGCACATACACCGTTCTGCAACTACAAAAATTTTACTTTTTTTCCCTTCTTAGCAGCGAACCATGCAGACGTTTCTCCTGGGGCCCCGAACTTTCACTTTGCAACTCCCGGACTTTCCAGCAGAATGAAATCAGCTGGCGCACTGTGGAAGGGGGAGCGGTTGAGCCTGTGCAGTCTTGTGGGTAATTTTGATCGTGAGAGTATTAAGGCGTAAGGGAACATAAATACGGAAGAGGCTAAGATACGAAAAAGAAGAAACAAAAGAAAAAAACAGGGAAAAAACACAAGGAGAACACAAAAGAGAGAGACAAGAGACACACACAAGAGAGTAGAGAGAGCAGAGAGCAGCAGATCGCACATGTTTTTAACCGGCCAAAGTGGGCGGATCTGATAAGGCGGTCTTCTTAGTTGTAAAACAGGCTGATTAATTTATTTCAAAAGAAACTTAATGCTTCTTATTAATAAGAATATTTCCTTTCATCTTGACTATTTCCAATATGGTGCCAGGTCACCAACTTTGTCATTTTACAGCTAACTAAAATATCTTTCTACAAACATTTGAGGTGAGAAATAGGCAATGCAGTAGGAGAATCTTGATTCTATTTGATCTGCGTTGCCGAGTTTGACTGTTTGACAGCAGTTCATGAGCAGTGATTGACATGATTGACAGCTGCATTAGAAACTCCTCAGCTCTGATTAGTTATTTTTGTTCACATGTTGTAAGGCCATTAGAAACGATACAAGGCAATAAACTGGGCAGAAAAGTTTATTTTTTTTAGAGATTATCTGTCTCATTCAGTGCTGTGTGAATATAAACATTTTAAGCAAATATTACACTTTTTTAATAAAAGTTACCAACTACAGCTCAACTCTCAACCCTTTCTTCCCCTCTGTTGATGTATCTCTGACTTTTCCCCTCCATCTTTACACAGTTAAACCCTCCCATTATCTCTTTTCCTCTCAGTAGGGCTCCCTCTGTAGTGAACAGCTCTTGTGGAGCTCAGTTGGGAGATGACTCAATGTGATTCCCACAGCTAAAGGCGATATGTGTGCATGTGTATGCATGTGCATTTGTGTGCAAAGGTCAACCATGTCCCTGTGGCTCCCGAACACTGAGGGTTATAAGGGAGAATTAATTTCTCCATTCAGAATTAGAAGCCAGGCTTGGCTCTGTGTGTATGTGCTAAACACTACACTCTGTCTCTCTGTCTCCCTCACTGGCTCTCAGTCACAGACTTATAACAGCTTGTCTGTGACAAGAGTTTTAATGCAAACTCATTCCACCTCTGCCAGCTCGGGTAAAAATAATTAGCGCTTCATTGTTAATTTTCTATATTATAATCAATTTATGTTGACATCTGTGGTCAATGACTTTGAGACAGAGTGCAGCCTGAAATGAGCAACAGTGCTGAGCTTTTAGTCGGCTGACATTTCAGATGAGAAGATACTCTACTACTGCTGCACTTTAAGTCTCTGCTTCATGATGGCTTGATTAAATGTCGATAGGTATATCTGCAAGTAGTGACTACTTATCTACTTATACAGTAGATGTCCCATAATCTGGACCACCACGAAACATCACATACATGCTGATAAGGACCTTGAGGCATGTAACACATACTTCCTTCATCTATGGAGTAAATGAAACATCTTGATCTCGGATCTGATGTTTCAATCATGAGACAGTAACATAATTTAGTCTTTGACAGATGACCTGATTGATACATTCCAGCAATGTGTCCTTATCAGCGGACAAATGATTCACTATGAAATAGCAGACTTTATCCGACTGACTGTTAAGGCCCATGTTTAGGTGTCAGTTTGTGGGTAAATACTGAGCCTTGAAAAGGTAGCATTGGTGTGTGTCGCTGATAATGTACTTATATAGCAAGATACTGCTCGCCTTTTCTCATTTTTGTAACTCCCAAGTCCAAATCTTTATCTGTAATATTTTGCCCTCTGAGAGACAGATGGTGAGATGCAGGGAGGAATGTGATATGACATGAATGTATGAGAGGCCCTTTGAAACATAATTCATACTTGGTTTCACAAGTAACATCATACTCTCATACATACACTACTATACTCTTACACAAACACTACTATACCCTCTTACATGCACAATCATACTCCAGGGTTCAACGCTAAGGTTTTTTTTCACTTGCCCGGTCGGGCTAGTTGGTCAGAGATCTACTTGCCCAAAGTCAGTTTTTACTTGCCCTATAAAAATTGTTTAATTTAAGCGGCTATCAAATAACAAAGACAGCAGTTATTACTGTAATTAAAGTGTCAGGGCTTAAAGTGAAAAATTTGTCAATCGTTCTCCGTCTATAATTTTGCACCCTACTTGAGCCATGCCCACCTCTATTTATTTTTCACCCCTCTCTCCAGTTCTGCTGTATTAACACCGGGTTTAATATATTTTGCTTCCATCTCTCTGCCCTGCTCTACTCTACTTTACTTCAATGCTACTTAGCTCTTTTTTTTCTACCCTACCAGTAGACTACCACATCCACCTGTTGCACAAAAGGCACACAGCAGTGTTTCCCCTAGGATGGAGTTGTAGCAGCGGAGGTGAAGCACACGCATGAAAAATAATTTTCACATGCGTGAAACTTTTTGGTATGCTTGCAAAGCACAGCCTGCTGGGATGTTTCTATGTATATACTGGCACCAGAAGGGCTCTTTAGGACTAAGTACATACAGTACATGTGTGCACAGTAATGAGCAGGTGAAATGTCTGTCTAGCTTACATATGAGGTGTCTCAAGATTTAGGAACATACAATTTTATTAATATAATAAAAGTAAAAAGTCACTTGACATGCTGCTGTTTTGTGCTATGACCTATTTAAGTGCTGGAAGTTGTTATTTACGTGACGCCTGAACGTAACACAAGCTCCACACCAAATGAGTGCTGTGCTGCGCTGCTGTACGAGCAGCATGTTTGTCTGTGCGTAACAGCAGTCTGTTGATGGTTATTTACACAGTGTCCATAACAATAACACAAACTGCACTGGGCTCGGGGTCAGGTTTGGTCAGGAAAATGCAGCCTGAGCCGCTCTAGCGTGATCACCTGTGTGTGTGGCGGAACTCCGCCGTGCGCGATACAGAGATCAGAGGAGAATTGTTAGCGCGTGACAAGGTAGAGACAGAAATGACACGATGACATAACACCATAAATAGTATATTGTTATGTTATATGAAGCATCCGTCGCACAAAATAATATCAATGGGGGCTGTGGGCAGGACATTGTTACACAGCTGTGCCTGTGACTTCAGGCAGAGAGACCGCTGCATCAGAGCCGAAGGAGCACGTTTTAAAATACATTTATTTTATCAATTAGTTATTAACTTTTACTATTTTTAGCAACTTGCCCGATCGGGCAAGTGAGTTGTTAGTTTACATGCCCGACCTTGAGTTTTACTTGCCCCGGGCAATCGGGCAATCGTTACTGTTGAGCCCTGTACTCTCACACAAACACTACTACTGTATGCCCTCTTACATGCACAGTCATACTCTCATACTAGGGATGCACCGAAATGAAAATTTGTGACGGAAGCCGAATAATATTAAACGCTTGGCCGAATACCGAGTACCGAATATCATTGTTTAGTTTTTCATTCGTTTTTGCAGATGAACCCCCTCCAGATTAGTGTTGTCACAGTACCAAATTGGATCCCACTGTACGATACCAATGAAAATATCATGGTTCTGAGTAGTATCACGATACCACAGCAAAAATGAGGCAGATGTGCCTTTTGTCATTTATAAAAAAATAAATCACTTTTCTATTATAGGCTACATCAATGATATTTCAATGGAATAAATTACTTATTGACTTATTCATACGTTATAAACAGCATCAATGAGTGATTAACATAGGGGGGAATCACAATAAAATAAATAAATAAAATAAGAATGAACCAGCCACCCTCCTCCCCTTCGTTCTTTTTTCACTAATTCTAACCACATTACATTGACTAAGTTGTCATATTTTGGCCAATTCAGATCACAAGACTGCTGCTGTAGACATACTGACGAGAGTAGATGCAACTACACAGACATCTATAACACACACCATAAAACTTCAGTTAATAGCCCAGGCTATTAATTGCTGAAATCACTGAGATCTACAGGCCTAAATCTGGGACAGGCCTTTAATTCCTTTCACACAAAACTTTTGCTTGGCACAGATCGGGAAATGGCAACCAGACCAGGCCTCTAATGGAGACTAGGGCTGAACGATAGAGAAAATTTCATATCTCAATATTTATGCCAGATATCTCGATACCGATACGATATGACTATGGGTTCAGTGAAAACTAAGCATTTTTATAAAATTAAAAAAAAAAAAAAAAATGAGTCCGAACCATTTTCTGGAAGCCCTCTTTAGTGACTGAATACACGGGAATCATGTGTAGCAATATGGTACGTTATAGCATTTGTAATGTCTTTGTGCCTGCTGGACGTCGATTGGTATGGCATTATCCTACTGAATGCATCGGCAATCCAACCTTGCTTGGGCTTGACACAGGAGGACCCAGATGTCCCTGCCGTGTCTTTTAATGTAAGGCACTGTTCGTACAGTCCTCGGTAGTGTTGTCACGGTACCAAAATTGGGACCCACGGTACAATACCAGTGAAAGTATCACGGTTCTGAATAGTATCAGGATACCACAGCCAAAATTAGGCAGATGCGCCTTTTGTCATTTATAAAAAGATAAATCACTTTTCTATAATACATCAATGATATTTCAATGGAATAAATTACTTATTGACTTATTCATACTTCAAAATCAGCATCAATCAGTGATTAACATAGGGGGGGATCAAAATAAAATAAAAAAATAAAATAAAAATCAACCAGCCACCCTCCTCCCCTGACAAGTAAAGAACAGTCCCTTCATAAGTAAAGAACAGTCCCTAAAGTGCGGTGAGGTTTGCGGGCCGTGAACGGCTCATTTCTCCTCTGACACATCACGTACGGTCTGTGTTCGGCTGGCTCAGCTGTTCAGGTACTGGGCAGTCCACACGCCAAGAAGAGGATATTACTGGAGCCGACTTCTCCGTCGGCTCCGACTTCTCCGTCCGTCTTTTATCTGAATATATTCGACCGAATATTACAAAAAACAACACACATTCTGTATTCAGTGGAATAAGTTAAAAGCAAGGCCAAATAATAGTGGCGTGTTTTGATAACGCAATCAAACAGCGTGCCATGACGGGCAGAGTAAAATGTTGGCAGTGTGGCGATTCGTCTGTCACCGCACTCGCATTTGCGACTAAAAATAGTTTTGAGCGAGCAAAATAGGCTTAAATCATTCAGCACGCTGTGCGAGCAGCCTACAGATTTCAACCAACAGCAGAAACGAAAGGCGAATCCAACTGGTTGTGGGTCGAACGGGGGTCACAGACACAGACAGTAACGTATCCCTGTCAAATACGGCCACAGCTGAGCCGTGGCGGCACACAGGTATGTGACGTGTCAGAGGAGAAACGGGCCGATCACATTACTCTTTGTGGCAGTAACGGTCCACAAACCTCACCACACTTTAGGGACTGTTCTTTACTTATGGAGGGACTGTTCTTTACTTGTCAGGGGAGCCAGCCGAACACAGACCGTACGTGATGTGTCAGAGGAGAAATGAGCCCTTCATGGCCCACAAACCTCACCGCACTTTAGGGACTGTTCTTTACTTATGGAGGGGAGGAGGGTGGCTGGTTGATTTTTATTTTATTTATTTATTTCATTTTGATCCCCCCCCCCCCTATGTTAATCACTTATTGATGCTGTTTTTGAAGTATGAATAAGTCAATAAGTAATTTATTCCATTGAAATATCATTGATGTATTATAGAAAAGTGATTTATCTTTTTATAAATGACAAAAGGCACATCTGCCTCATTTTTGCTGTGGTATCATGATACTACTCAGAACCATGATATTTTCACTGGTATCGTACCATGGGTCCCAATTTTGGTACCGTGACAACACTAATCTGGAGGGGGTTCATCTGCAAAAACTAATGAAAAACTAAACAATGATATTCGGTACTCGGTATTTGGCCAAGCGTTTAATATTATTCGGCTGCGGCTACAAATTTTCATTTCGATGCATCCCTAATTAGTATCAAGGTAGCAAACAACGGTACATCCTCACGGTCGGACATAAAGTAATAACATTAACAAATAGCGGTGGGGCTTTTACTCACCACATCTGCAGAGGCTCCCAGCTTCATTTGAAACAAACTACATTATAGACGGTCCGTTATTTATTAATCCCTCTGTGTGTTTATATATTTACGTTTTATCCGCTCCCATTCTCTTTATAAAGTTAACATATTGCACCGTCATTTCAAACTCAACACTTGTTTCAAATGAAAAGCCCCTTATAACCTCGGCTGAGAGAATCCCTCCATTTTCTAAATAGGCTTTTATTCTGAAACATTTGTCAGAACTTCCTGTGGACGATACAGTAGCTTGACAGTTTACGTATGGCACTTCAAATGTAGCTCCTGCCATCTGCTGACGCTTTTAGGTGACTACAACAACATGTCGGCTGGCACATGAACAGACACGGTGACTCAAATAATAGTCAAAGTAATAAAAACAGGACAAGAATAACCCGATGACATCACACACACCGTGAAAGACGACCGGGGATAATTGGTGAGTACCAGCGTGTAGCGTGTACCAGGCATAATGCAAGTCCTGAGTTTGAAATATGTCTGTCAGGGAGTCCTACTCCACCTATTGAGACTCCACGGTAGACAACGGCAGCATTTCTCTGACCACATAGCGAGCCACAAGCTCTGTGGCTTCTTTCAGACCATTATTAGAACCAAACGTCAGCCGTTGCTGTTTCGGAGCTGAAGGACCAGCGTTCTACAAGTAACGGAAGTAACTGATGTCTTGTTTGAAAATGTACTTAAGTATTTTTGATTACTCAAACAGCAAACTAACGCATCAGGTTACTCGTCACTGCAAAAAGTAATCAAAGTACTAACGCGTTACTTTGTAAAAGTACTTTGTAACGCGTTATACCCAACTCTGCTTGTGCATGTAAGAGGGTATAGTAGTGTTTGTGTAAGAGTATAGTGGTGTATGTATGAGAGTATGATTGTGCATGTAAGAGGGTATAGTAGCGTTTTGTGTAAGAGTATAGTGGTGTATGTATGAGAGTATGATTGTGCATGTAAGAGGGTATAGTAGTGTTTGTGTAAGAGTATAGTGGTGTATGTATGAGAGTATGATGTTACATGTGAAACCAAGTATGAATTATGCCTCAAAGGGCCTCTCATAGGAATGGGTGAAAATTGAAAACGAATGGGGCGTAGGGAGAAATACAAAGTCATGCAGGTGACAGAAATAGTTCAGTCAAATGACATTATGAACAGCCTACCAAAGCCTATGGCCTAATTGCATTCCGTATTTTTAACCCTACCCTCTTTTACAAGTGCCACTTTGCCCCTCGGAACAGAACTAAGAGGGGTAGTGGTTGGACAACCCTTCAAGAGCCTGATATGTCACTGGTAGATGTTGACACTGGTGTTAATGTAAACAGACATGACAAGTGTTGCTGGACATTGAAAATATGCTGTCTCCTGCTTTGTTCTGTCTTTTACCTTGTGAGAGCTACAGACATCCTTCTTCGGTTGTCAGGGCACAACTTAAGTTTCATGCTATCAATCTATCAAAAAGGTTGTTAAATTTAACACTGCTTCATTGCCAGGCCACTAGCAGAGCTCTGTAAGCTAACGTTAGCAACCCATGCACCTACCCTGCCAGTCAGCACTGATATTCAGGTAGCAGTGACAAGTGCAGCAACTTTGCTGGACTTTACTTAAATTTTGGGAGGGGGGTGCAACAAGAAAATATGTCAAAATGCCACGCTGTCATGCGCAAATCTGTAATAACAATGTATCATTAGCTAGCTAGCTGGTCAGCTACCCAGACACTGGTGATTTTTTTGTTATGCTTGTTATAAGGGAAAGAACCATAACGCAATGAATCAACATTAGGTAACTCAGGTAACACACTTTGGTAATTATCACTTTTAAATCATTGTTAATGAAGAAAATACATTTGTCATTATTTTTTGTTGCTTGCTCACTATGTTATGCTAACACTCAGTTTGGAAGGTGCCACTGAGAAACCTACATTTGGAGGCCCATGTGGCCCTAAAATTTCACCCTGCCTCTCTATCCCTACAAGAATCTGGACACCCAACCCAGTCTTACTCTGAAGTCATTGAGTATTGGTGATTTGGGAGTGATTTCCGCTGTCAGACACTGACAAAAAAGCCTCCCTTTCATGTTGGCATGATATGCAGCCAGTCCCTAGCAGTATTGGGAGGAACGGCGGCAGGACTACGATGTAAGTTATGGGGGTGAAAGTCCGAGTAGATGGATGGGAGTGGTGGTAGATAGGTCTATCAGCCACTGACTTTCACCCAGGACGCTGGTGTTTGCTCCCTGTATGAATGTAAAGCCAAATCCTGTTCTTTTACTCTACACTTAACCATGTGCTTTTGTTGCCTAAACCCAACCACATCCGCGTGTTGGCTGAACATAACCATGAGCGTTTGTTGTTGAAGGAAAAAAGGTCAATTCACGGTGTTGCATTGACATAGTATGTTTATTTTGAAAGAGGCTGTATGCAAATTGTACATTTCCTGTGAAAACTTAAGTGTATTTTGAAAACAGACAATGCATTTCACAGGCTGAAATTGACACGGCCTCCCAGAACGTCAACAGCCAACACACCCACCCTTCGCCGCGACACAGACCTCCTGTATTTTTGTAAGCTGCAACCATTTCCCTCAGTAGAAACAAAGCTTTTATTTACTCTAATTTCAATTGTGAAGACAATAAAGCCTTCACAAAATAGCATTTCAAGGATAAACATTTATCCTGGCTTCATATGAGAAGAGCGAGGCCAATTTATACAATGTAAAATGCTGTAGGCTTGTGCTAATAACGTTAGCATGTTGTATTTGTTTGGAAAACATGTCTAGTGTAAGACAGTTGTTTTGTCAGTGAACATTTTGAGTTGTAATGGAGCCGAATTTTATAACGTTACTGTTGTTAAATGTTGCTAGTGTCCCTGGGTTTATATGAATACAGGAAAAGTCTGCTAGCTCCTAGGCTAATTTATACAATGTAAAATGCAACAGGTTTGTGCTAAAAACATTAGCATATTATATTGTGGGGAAATGCCTAGAGAGGATGCACATGTATAAATCCCGCTTAAACTGTAGGAGGAAGGGGTGTATTAAGATTACACATTAAGATTAGGCCTTAGTGTGCCTCAACATCCTTGCTAGAAAATGACAGATAATTTTAGAATGTTGCTACATTTTGTTGAGAAAAGCCGCTGTAGTTTTTCAATTATTTCACAGAGCACTTCACGACCCATGTGGGACAGATTTGAGAGAACTCTCTGAATATGTCCTCCATCTAACGTCCTCCCTTATGATAGTGCTTTGCCAAATTGAAATGAATGTACTTTGGGATTACTATGGCTCCCAATTACCCGCATCTGTATGTTTGGAGGTTTACAGATTGCATTAGAGGGGCTCTTATGTGAACATAATTTAAAAGTACATTAAAAAAAACTGCTTTTCTCAATTTGATTAAAACTGTTTTGTTGTGTTGGTGCTTTTAATTTGATTTAATTGTTATAATTGTTTGTATACGTGTGTTTATATACTTTTAATGATCTTTGCTTTTCTCTAAAGCACACTGCATTCCCCTTGGGATAAAATGCGTTGTATTTCCTGGGTACATACGACGCTTTAAGTGCCTTATATATTAGAGATTAGTCTTAACTTGTCAGTGTCATTCAGGTTTTGCAGCTTACCTTTAATACTGTATATATGTTGGCTGAGGAACATCATACTGTATATTGAATAAAAACTGTTGCCAGTCATCAAAACATGGTAGACATAACACTGACAATAAGAAAATGAAGGGATAGAAACTCAGCGGGGCTGGTGAGGGAGAGACAGAGACAGAATATTGCAGAGGAGGATGAAAGAGCAGGAAAGACAAAAAAGAAATATCAATGCGAGCAAACAACAAAGAAAAACAGCGGGAATTAAAAACTGAGTGACACAAAAATATTGAAGAAAGATAAAACAATAAGAGAATGACAAGAACAATGAGGGAAAATGATACATTGAGGCTGAAAAGAAGACAGCCGGAGAGGACGAGTGGGAGGTGGACAGCATGGGAAAAGAGAAAACAAGGGAACAGTACACATGTAATCCCTTGAGAGTATTGTACATTTCCTTGGGGCTAATCAATAAGACATGTAAATGTCGTTATTGTCACAGGGCACAAAAGATGGATGCAAGACACACACACACACACACACAAAAAAAGAAGAATATAAGGGGTCATTTACGAGGGGATAAGGGGAATAGTAACCATGCTTATCATGTGGCGGATGTCTGCCTGTCACGGTTGGCTGGTGGATGGTATTGATGCTCACATTCTCTCACTCTCTGCAGCTCGCAGAGGGGGGGGACACAATCTTGTCATGTGCCAACATATTGCATGTTGGCGCCGAAGCATATGGACTGCTAATGCCATCCCTTGCTCCGGGAAATAATATTATCAAGCGCGGGGGAGCAGAGAGGGGGGAAATGAAATGAAAAAGAGAGCAGAAGGAGGAGGTGAGACAGGGTGTGAGGGGTGAGAGGTGCAGTTGTTGGAAAGGGAGAGGGCGCACAGAAGACGGGGGTAGAAAGAGATACAGGTGAGAAGAGGGGAGATGAGAGTGGGAGAAAGAGAGGAGGAGAGATGAGTAGAGCTGTGACAGTATGTTGAATTATAAATGTGTTGGAAGCGAAGCAGGGTCTCATACTCTGAGCTCGCTCTGCCTGCAGTGTGGGTGGTTCATTGATGCAATCAGGCATGCAGGACACACACACACACACACACACACACACACACACAAAGCTTTAATAAAACTAGTAGTAGTAGTGAAATGGTTCTTCACTGGAGGCAGAGTAATGAAAGGTCCTCACATGCTGAAGTTACTACTCATTGAAGTCAGGGCGGTTAAATTCAGGGGTTAATTTTAGATTTAGGTTAACGTGACTGGATTACCCAGTTCATGTTATGAATAATGTTGCATTTTTTTTCTGTGTTAATACAAGACTGCCCTGACTACTGCTGCTTTGTTCAAACAACCTATTCTGGCACTTTCCTGGCAAGTAACTTCTTGTGGCCGAGAGAATATTTACCGTCTCTGCTAAGTAGGAAAGAAGAAGCGTGATGTTGTTATGCTGTCACAACATATCTTACAGAGGCAGTCGGGGTGAATGGGTCAACCAAGTGTGTGACTTGTACGCGGAAAGCCATGGTTCATGTCCCGTCTTGTACAGTCACTTTCTACTTTGTCTATTTATCTTCTCTCTTCTTCAGCACACAGTCCACTCAATTCACTATTTCTCTCTTCTGTGTTTTCAAGTTTAAAAATGGAAAAGTGTTTCTGTCCATTATTTTATGCCACCCATTTATACTTTAAGACACTAGACATTTTATGAAAATCAGAGAAAACAACAACTGGTTCTTTTTTCACTAATTCTAACCACATTACATTGACTAAGTTGTCATATTTTGGCCAATTCAGATCACAAGACTGCTGCTGTAGACATACTGATGAGAGTAGATGCAACTACACAGACATCTATAACACACACCATAAAACTTCAGTTAATAGCCCAGGCTATTAATTGCTGAAATCACTGAGATCTACAGGCCTAAATCTGGGACAGGCCTTTAATTCCTTTCACACAAAACTTTTGCTTGGCACAGATCGGGAAATGGCAACCAGACCAGGCCTCTAATGGAGACTAGGGCTGAACGATATGGAGAAAATTTCATACCTCAATATTTATGCCAGATATCTCGATACCGATACGATATGATATGACTATGGGTTCAGTGAAAACTAAGCATTTTTATAAAATTTAAAAAAAAAAAAAAAAAGAGTCCGAACCATTTTCTGGAAGCCCTCTTTAGTGACTGAATACACGGGAATCATGTGTAGCAATATGGTACGTTATAGCATTTGTAATGTCTTTGTGCCTGCTGGACGTCGATTGGTATGCCATTATGCTACTGAATGCATCGGCAATCCGACCTTGCTTGGCCTTGACACAGGAGGACCCAGATGTCCCTGCCGTGTCTTTTAATGTAAGGCACTGTTCGTACAGTCCTCGGTAGTGTTGTCACGGTACCAAAATTGGGACCCACGGTACGATACCAGTGAAAGTATCATGGTTCTGAGTAGTATCAGGATACCACAGCCAAAATTAGGCAGATGTGCCTTTTGTCATTTATAAAAAGATAAATCACTTTTCTATAATACATCAATGATATTTCAATGGAATAAATTACTTATTGACTTATTCATACTTCAAAAACAGCATCAATCAGTGATTAACATAGGGGGGATCAAAATGAAATAAAAAAATAAAATAAAAATCAACCAGCCACCCTCCTCCCCTGACAAGTAAAGAACAGTCCCTTCATAAGTAAAGAACAGTCCCTAAAGTGCGGTGAGGTTTGTGGAAATGTTAACGGCTCGTTTCTCCTCTGACACGTCACATACCTGTGTGCCGCTACGGCTCGTCTGTTCCGGTACTACTGGGCAGTCATGACACCAACTTATTCACCTGGAGCCGGGCTTCTCAGTCACCGGTAGCCTCGCGTCACCAGGCTCTTCACGTACAGCCACGTTATCTTGCGGCGGCCATAGTGCTCCGCCGTATTCCCATCTGTGACCCCCGTTCAACCCACAACCGGTAAGTTTCGCCTTTCGTTTCTGCTGCTGGTTGAAATCTGTACTCACACAGCGTGCTGAATGATTTAATTTGCTCGAACAAAACTATTTTTAGTTGCAAATGTGTTGTGTGTACTAGCAAGTTGCTAGCAGCAGTACGTCTCCCTCACTCAAGGGGATGTTTGTGATTGGCTGGCTTTGTTGTCGATCCAAGGCAAGCAGGAAATGAGGTTTGTGATTGGCTGGCCGTAGCTGTACATTTAGGGCAAGCGTAAAAAGGATGTTTGTGATTGGCTGAGCTGTACATGCAGGTCAAGCTGGGGAAACTCATGGGAAAATTATATCGTCCATATCGTTGCCTTTTGGGATATTAATATCTTGCACGTTCATATCTCGGTATAGATACGATAACGATATATCCTTCAACCCTAATGGAGACAGACCTTTATTTGTCAAACTGTGTAGCCACATCGGGCAAGTAAAAGGGACTGGGGCTGTTAAATTGGGATTAGGCTTTTAACTGAAGTTTTACAGAACATGGTACTGCAATCAATCACTGAAGCAGCCTGAAAAGAAAAAAAGTAACTGCCTGCGCTTACATTTTACAAATTTCATTTGGTATTTTTGATTATTAGTAGCTTTACATTTGGTTGCGTTCACTAAACAGGTACTTTGCACTAACTCCAGGAACACTGTAATCTTCTAAAAGGAAACAATCAAAAAAGTGCAACATATTTGCAACCATTTATGCCATATTTTCCCTGCATGTTAGGGAAGGCTCTACTCAGCTCGCTCTTCCAGTTTTCCATGAGCAAAAGTTGTGGGTAGTCCCTGTAAGGCATGATCAGAAAACAAGCTTTTTGCAAAACCTAAGGTGCATCACGCTGCCTTTTTGCCTGCCCCGATCAAACAAAGTGCTTCTTGCACCTTTCTGCGTCTTTTGTTGTCAAACCATTGAATCACTTGTCGTTAGCTTAACAGATATTTTGCTGTTACGTAGAGATCAGTCTGGTAGAGGACACTTGGTCTGGCTCTGATTGAGAGTGAGAAGCTGGAACGTTGATCACAAAGAACCAGAGATCCCTGCTGGTACATGAGATCCTCTGAAGAGGAGAAATCACAGGTAGTATCACCAGCTGGTCCAGGAGCTTCGCCTTAATGGTCGGTTCAAGGCTTATTTTAAGATGACTCAGGAACAGTTTGACAATCTGCTGTCAATTGTTGAGCCTATTTACGGTTGGTAAAAGGTTAAAAAGTAGCTGAGGCTACAATTCGTTCAGATACGTCTTGCAGCTTGCCTAGGGCAATGATGAAAGTAAGCTAATGTTAGCTTAACACAAATCATGAGCTCTTTATGCCACATTTGTCGTCACTAACACCACAGAGGGCCTACTCCTGCAAAAACGTGAGACGCAGAGCTGAAAAACACAAAGCGCTCAGCAACGCACAAGGCAGCAGGCATATCGCTACACATTGAAAACAATTACAAAAAGCCATCCCAGGCCGCTAAAACGCACTCTGTCTGATCAGGGTCTTAACTGTACCATCTTGGTCAAGGTTCCAAGTGAGCTTAGCCAACACTAGAAGTCTTAACCTGCACAAACCTGCCATTTTTACATGGTCAACTACCGTCAACAGCAACTCCAAGTTTTCTTTTAATCCACTCAACCCAAATTTTTAAAACAGCCCCGAAAACTATGCCGTGTTCTACCCCGTTCAATTTAAAAAGTGCAAACGCTCCTCTGTTTGGCTGCCAATGACAGGATTCAGCAAGTGTCACGTTGAAAATGATGTCATAGCAGTTTTACGCTGTGCCGCTTCAGCGATCAGCTGAGAATCCTGACACTTATCTGCAGTTGAACACGACACAGAAAAGAACCTGGTACCTAAAGGAAGTTGAGTCAAACGATGAAGTGGAAATGAGACAAAGACTCTACATAACTCTGTGATTCATTACAAGCTGTGATGTGAATTCAAAGGCAGACGTACATGTATAGATATGCACATGCAAAATGCCTCTCTCTCTCAAATGACATTCTTCCTACTTGGAAGTTCATTAATGGGCTTAGTGTTACTTAGAGGACTAGCAAAATAACTTAACTATTTGAACTCTTGCACCAGACAAATATGACTCAGCCCGTAATGGTATGTAGGATGGTGTGATGAAAATTATATACACAACATTGGCTTTGACATTTTCGCCTAAGCTATTCATTTTTCAGAAAGTCTGTCATGGTGTAATGGATTTTTCCTCAGCTTTGGTCAATTAGAGAACAGAGGAGATGGAGAAAGGAGGAGTGAGGAGAAGAAAAAGACGCAGCAAGATGAAGGGGGGACATGAAAGGAGACAAATGTGGACATAGAGATGTGGAGATGGAGGAAGAGATAGACTCAGATATGGAGGAAGGACAGAGATAAACAAGAGTCAGGAAAGATAGACGAGGATGGGCGAAAGGGGAAATGGTAAGAGGGACAGTGATGGAGGGATGATGAAAATAAAGTGATTAAGTGACTACAAAAGAAAGACAGGAAGATTTAAAAATAGAGGAATTTAAAATGATATGTGAAGGAGGAAGCTTAACAAGAGCAGAGCAAGACTGAGAGGCAAGTTGTGTGTTGTGATAGAGAGGTCAAAAGAGGAAGAAGTTAAGATGTCAGTGTGTGGGTCTGATATTTAATCTGACCCAGACATCATGAATCACAGTGGGACCAGCTTGGAGTGAATATAACCCAGATAATGGGAAGAAAAGTTGGAGAGGAAAACAGAGGAGGAGACACAGGCACACTTTTATGTTTCTGCTGACTCACAGTAACTACAATAAGAAGCTTGTCATGATGGATGCAGAGTTCGTAATGCACCAGCACACAAACTGGCAGTATTTAAACCTACAGACAAACAAAGCCAGGTGCACAAAAAAAATCTATGAGTAGCTATTAACATTGAGGTGCATATACAGTGCAACACACTCTGAAATATTTTCTCTCTCTGTCTCACACACACCCACAAATGCAGACTACACAGCAGGGTAGTTTATCCACAGTGTCTCTAGAGGCAGCAGAGCAGCGACGACAGTGTAATTAGCTCTTGCTTGGTCAGGAGTTTTATTAGTGGCTGGGGACTTGTCTGGAGCAAAAAACCCATAACTTTTCACTGAATACCATCAGACAGGGAGGGGGAGCATCATGGCTAATATTGTCCATAAAGAGAGCAAGTGTGTGTGAGGAGTTTTAAGATGCAAGGAAGCATACTGTAACACGCACAACTGATTTTGAGAGAAGCAGCCACTTTGCATTTAGAGTTTATGGAGATTAGGGAAATAGTGGCACACTCTTAAAAGACATATTCATATTAAAAACAGCTTTTGTGTCTTTTGCCATCATTATGCATGTGGTGTGTTAAGGCAGCTCTACAAACGGATGTCTGGGGTTGCTGGTTCCAACTCCAAACACTACTTTTAGTAATACTTTTTCAAGCAGTGAAAGGTTGTTGTGAGGTCATAGTCTATCATAAAAGCTGTATCAAACTTGTTAACAAAATACGCTGACTGGGGTGAAGTGAGTGGGGTGAAGTTGGCAGTGGTTATCTTGTGGAAGCTTCTTTTCTGCCTGTGACTGATTGACATATTGTACATGCAGCCTCCTCCATTTTATGTAGCCTTGATTCACTACACCAGTCACCATTTTATTACAAATGCAAAGTATGGAGCTATATTGGGGCCAAATGTTTTGTACTTGAAAAAATAAAATTTGAAACTGAAAATTCAAGTTTTGATCTTAATTTTGTTTTTAAGATTATTTTTGTACATGGGGCGCCGGCACTATCCACTACACTACCGACGCCCCTTGATCTTGAATTTTGAAAAATACAAAAATACATTGATGTATTTTTCAAAAGAGGTGTACAACAATAGGTGTACAAAAAGCTTTTTTCAGGTTAAATATAATTATAGTGTGATTCTAGTTAAAAAGCCCCCCCCCCAAAAAATAAAATAACATCCTTGTCGGACGTATTAAGTATGCTACCACTTGTTCAACAAGCATAAATGTGCATCATATCAGCATAAACAGCGATATTTCCCTGTGCATGTTTTTTATGGCTAGTGACCACAGCGTGCTTGTTACATAAGCAAACAGCTTGTTAAAAACACGCTAAAATTAAAGATGTCTGTGTGTAATCTGTTTCTTAGTTTGCCACAAATCTTAAAATTTGGCAAATTCTTGTAAACTTTAGCTGCTGGCTGAGACAAACCAAACCCTCCCCCCTCTCCTCTCTCTACCTGCAGGCAGTGGCAACTGCTTGAAGTAGTTTGATAGTCAGTAGTCAGAAATATTTATTTTGACAGTAAAGATTTGTTTCAAGACATTATTGAGTTTATATCAGTATTTCCCCTATGCAACTAGCAGCGGCGCACTGCTGCTGATATGACCGCTGCTGCTGATTTTTTTTTTTCTGTCTTCGCTCTTTAGAAACTACAATTATATTATTTGGCGCTACGGACGTTTCATAACCAGGTCAATTCACACACTTTTAAGTAAAGCATATAAAAGAGAGGGCTCTGTCTTATCTCTTCATAAACTAAAGTATTATTTTGCGCGACGGACGCTTCATGTAACATAACAATAGGGTTGTCCCGATCACAATTTTTTTGCACCCGATCCGATACCAGTCCTTTATTTTGAAACCAAGTCCGATACCGAGTCTGATCCGATACTTTGCAAAGCATTAAAGAAAAAAAATGAATGCATCCAAGTTGTCCCATAAGGTTTGTTTTTTATCTAAATAGTATCTGAAAAGCTCATCAGTGGTTCAGCAGCACAAAATGTAAACAAATTCAATATCTTCTTGTCTTCAACAAAGTAGGCCTATATCTTTTGTAGCGGTTTGACACATAAAACAAATATTTTTCTTTTACTCAGTCAAACCCCATAAAGAGGTCCCTTAACACCAAAATTAAACTGTTTTTACCTGGTTTCTGTAGAACAAAATAATTATACTATACTATACAAAAAGACAAATACAACAGTAATCAGTTTCAAGAAGGTATATATTTTTTCCACCAAAGAAAAGAAATGCTCCGTTCTGTTCAGTCAGTTCAATCCAGTTCAAACAAAAAACTCCACTCTGGGATTTCCAAATAACATAACACAGTTCAGTTAAGTTCAATCCACACAGTTTGCTAAACAAAAGAAAACTGCACCTCAGGTTTTCCCGCAAACAAAGAGGTAAAGAAAATCCACGTTTGCTCTGACTCAGTTCAGTTGCAAAATAAATCAACCCGGCCCAAAGGTTCCAAATAAGGAACAATGAAACGGAAAGTAACCCCCGGCTTTTGTGTGGATGAATGCCGTAACGCTCCGGTGTTGTTGCAGGCGTGGAGGCTCCGTAGGATCCCTTGATATCCGTGGCGGAATCTCTGAGGTGAGGCCAGTGGCCAGATGGATGATATTCCACAGGGATGCGCACCAATTTTGCGGACTTTGAGCGGTGTAAAATGCCGTGGCAGGCCGAATACGCAGAGGACTTCTGGCTCATTTCTCACTCAGCGAGTCTCTCGCCATACTAACAGGAGCGGCATTATGTAGGGGCCGGTCTACCTGGGCTCAGCTGATCGAGCCATCCCACTGGCGATAGCACCGGTGGGTGTGTCTGGAGGTACCTCAGTGTCTGGAGGTTAGCAAGCCATCAGCTGACTGTCTTATAAAAAAAATATATTTATAAGATATACAGGATCGCCACACTTTATATATTGGAAAGTGGAGGCAACAGTCAACAGCATAGATGAAAAACCTGGCCATTCTTTTGATTCCTCCGATCTTTTATTACCGATTCCAATTTTGTAAAAATAACGTGATCGGCGGTGACATCCCTACACAACAATATACTTTTTATAGTATTATGTCATCGTGTCATTTCTGTCTCTACAGGGTCTCACTCTCACACACACACACACACACACACACACGGCTCAGGCCACATTTTCCTGACCAAACCTGTCCCCGGTGCAGTTTGTCAGCTGACATAGTTATTGTTATGGACAGTGTGTAAACATCAAAGGGCTGCTGTTACGCACAGACAAACACGCTCCTCCCACAGCAGCGCAGCACGGCACTCATTTGGTGTGGAGCTTGTGTTGCATTCAGGCGTTATCACGTAAATAACAACTTCCAGCACTTAAATAAGTCATAGCACAAAACAGCAGCATGTCAAGTGACTTTTTACTTTATTATATTCAATAAAATTGTATTTTCCTAAATCTTGAGGCACGTCATATGTAAGCTAGACAGACATTTCACCTGCTTATTACTGTGCACACATGTACTGTATGTACTTAGTCCTAAAGAGCCCTTCTGGTGCCAGTAGATCCATAGAAACATCCCAGCAGGCTGTGCTTTGCAAGCATACAAAAAAGTTTCACGCATGTGGAAAAAATAAAAGCAGGACACACTCAAAAACTCACAGACCATTTAAACACCATAGACACCACCGGGAACATCAAATTAACACACGAGGAGGAAACAGAACAATCCATACCCTTTCTGGACATTAAAATTCACCACACAGACAACGGTGACATCAAAATAAAAATCCACAGAAAACCCACACACACAGACCAATATTTACTATGGACATCAGAACACCCCACAACACACAAATTATCAGTGGTCAGAACGCTATATGAACGCGCAGCAATAATAACAGATCCGGAAGACAGCACAGGAAGAAAAAAACATACAGGACGCACTGAAAA
This sequence comes from Epinephelus lanceolatus, assembly GCF_041903045.1. Lineage (NCBI taxonomy): Eukaryota > Metazoa > Chordata > Actinopteri > Perciformes > Serranidae > Epinephelus > Epinephelus lanceolatus. The sequence goes on from NC_135756.1 coordinate 20,792,252, forward strand.
CATGTCAGTATCTACAATGGGCAATAGAGAAAGGTGCAGGACAGGTAAAAAATAAAGAAACCACACAGCGGGAGAAAAAGATGTACACAAACAAAACAGAATACAGAGGAGCTGTGACGCTACCGTACGTCAAAGGGGTCACTGAACACATTCAGAGAACAATGAGGAAACAACATAAACACACCGGTCAAACCACACACAAAACTATGACAAATTCTGGTACACCCAAAAGACAAGATCGAACAAAACAATAAATGCAACGTCATATACGAGATACCATGCCAATCATGCAATAAAAGACACATCGGGGAGACCAGGAGGAGCTTCAGCACACGTAAAAAAGAACATCAAAAGGAATGCGAGAATGAGAAAAAAATAAGACAAACAAGATCAATATACGAAAAGTCACAACAAGAAACCTACAAATCAGCCATAACAGATCACTGCAAAAGAGAAAACCATCATATGGACTGGGACAAGGCCAGAGTCATACACACCGAGGACAACTGGCAGTGGATCAGGGAGGCTATCGAAATAAGGAAGCAGGGCCCAGGGAAGATGAACAGGGACGAGGGGCCATACATGCTCTCCCACACCTGGAGCAGTGTCCTGGAAAGGCAGTGGACTGACAGCAGGTGGCACGCCTTCCTAATATCAGCTGACTGACAGAGCAGCTAATAAAGACTCCTCACAACCACCAACAAGTTACACTCCTGAGGAAGGCGGAAGTTTCAGAAACTAAAGACATAATGAACACCATTGAACAAGCAGAAACTGTGTTTTAATGAGTCTCTGGAGTCTCCATGTTAATCTAGTCCAGATTTGACAGGTCTAAGCATAGTAGTTTGTGATCTGGACCATTTCTTAATTGAGATGAATAAAACTCGGGATTATGATACCCTGTGATATCTCCCGTCGCAATGGAGTATTAGTTTAATACTTTTTAATACAGAGCAAACAAGACCACAGCAAATAGGCAGAAATAGCAAGACTAAAAAGCTGTTTACCATGAGTAAGGACATTAAGAAAAATATGCCACAGTTAAAATGCCCAAAATTTAGGACAACTGCACTCTATTGATCATTCTCATTTCATCTTCCCCTTGTTTGTTTAATTTTTCAGTTCATGAACTAGTTTGAAAATGAGTCAATATCGCCATCTACAGGCGTTATGCGACATTTAAGGTGGGCCGAGAAATTCCAATCGGAAGCCAACTTCACAATAATTGTGCGCCCACACTTTAATAAAGAAAATAAAATGCCGGCGAAAGTACTTTATATAACGCCCCCATTGCAGGCCTGATGGGTGACGGTGTAAGTTGAGCCACCAGTGAGATGATGGCCGCCAAGTGTGACCTGGGATGGCGGGCTACTCACCCTCAGAGGTCCAGACAGTTTACCCCTATGCTTACTGATCTTTACATCGGCTCCTCACTTAAGTAACGGCGGTCCTCACGCCAAGGTAAGAAGCGGCTCCTCACAGCAGTCCTCATTTATATGAAGAAAAGTCTCTCTTCCCTCGGTGCCAGAGGTGCAGCTGGGCTTTACCTGGTCACCCAGTGCGCTGTCTGGTTTCCTCTCGGCCAAGGTCGGGTTGGAGCGCTAGCTGACGGTTAGCACCCAGGCTAATAAAGTCCAAAGTCTACTAACACTTTCGTATCGATAGCGTTGCTGTTAGCATCAAAGCTAATGAAGTCCAAAGCCAACATGCTAGCCCGACGTTAGAGCGGCTATTAGCTTAACATTAGCTGCAGTTTCACACTAGACTCTGATAGTCTTAACACACTGCATTAATCTCACAATAGCAGCAGCAGCAGTAACTCACTGCATCTTGTAACTTCATTATGACTCTTATTAAAGTTCGTAGACCGCAATTCAGTCGTGTAGACGACCTGAAACCAACTGCCCTCACACACCCCTGCTCACCTTCGATGTCGTCGCCCCACCCCCTAACCCTTCTCCTTCTCCTTCTTCTTCTTCTTCTTCTTTGAGGTTTAACGGCAGCTGACATCCAGTGAGTTGTATTGCTGCCACCTTCAGGATCTACTCATCAATATCTCTGCCTATAGTCTCTTCAGCAGACACTTAAAGAGACAGCGCTTTCCTCTCCTACTTGCTCCCACTCTTAGAATGTCCTTTCCTGAGACCTCCTCCAACCTCATCTCTCTCATCTCTCCCAGCATCTCCCGCCTTTCATTACTGTATTTTTTACAAGACACAATGACGTGTTGTACAGGCTGAGGCTCCAGACACTCAAAACATAAGCCATTGTGGTGTTTCCCTATAATGAGAAGTGTATTGTTTAAGAAAGTGTGGCCAATTCTGTCTTGAAATAGTGACTTCCTACTCATCCCTTCTCTACCACAAGATTTACCTCGATCGGTTACTCTACTGGCCACTGAGAATAAATGCCTGCCTTTCGTCTCTCTCCCATGGTTGCTGCCACTGAGCAATAATTTTGCAATAATATTACAGTACAGGCCAAAAGTTTGGACACACCTTCTCATTCAATGCGTTTTCTTTATCTTCATGACTATTTACATTGTAGATTCTCACTGAAGGCATCAAAACTATGAATGAACACATGTGGAGTTATGTACTTAACAAAAAAAGGTGAAATAACTGAAAACATGTTTTATATTCTAGTTTCTTCAAAATAGCCACCCTTTGCTCTGATTACTGCTTTGCACACTCTTGGCATTCTCTCGATGAGCTTCAAGAGGTAGTCACCTGAAATGGTTTTCCAACAGTCTTGAAGGAGTTCCCAGAGGTGTTTAGCACTTGTTGGCCCCTTTGCCTTCACTCTGCGGTCCAGCTCACCCCAAACCATCTGGATTGGGTTCAGGTCCGGTGACTGTGGAGGCCAGGTCATCTGCCGCAGCACTCCATCACTCTCCTTCTTGGTCAAATAGCCCTTACACAGCCTGGAGGTGTGTTTGGGGTCATTGTCCTGTTGAAAAATAAATGATCGTCCAACTAAATGCAAACTGGATGGGATGGCATGTCGCTGCAGGATGCTGTGGTAGCCATGCTGGTTCAGTGTGCCTTCAATTTTGAATAAATCCCCAACAGTGTCACCAGCAAAACACCCCCACACCATCACACCTCCTCCTCCATGCTTCACAGTGGGAACCAGACATGTGGAATCCATCCGTTCACCTTTTCTGCGTCTCACAAAGACATGGCGGTTGGAACCAAAGATCTCAAATTTGGACTCATCAGACCAAAGCACAGATTTCCACTGGTCTAATGTCCATTCCTTGTGTTTCTTGGCCCAAACAAATCTCTTCTGCTTGTTGCCTCTCCTTAGCAGTGGTTTCCTAGCAGCTATTTGACCATGAAGGCCTGATTGGCGCAGTCTCCTCTTAACAGTTGTTCTAGAGATGGGTCTGCTGCTAGAACTCTGTGTGGCATTCATCTGGTCTCTGATCTGAGCTGCTGTTAACTTGCCATTTCTGAGGCTGGTGACTCGGATGAACTTATCCTTAGAAGCAGAGGTCATTCTTGGTCTTCCTTTCCTGGGTCGGTCCTCATGTGTGCCAGTTTCCTTGTAGCGCTTGATGGTTTTTGCGACTCCACTTGAGGACACATTTCAAGTTTTTGCAATTTTCCGGACTGACTGACCTTCATTTCTTAAAGTAATGATGGCCACTCGTTTTTCTTTAGTTAGCTGATTGGTTCTTGCCATAATATGAATTTTAACAGTTGTCCAATAGGGCTGTCGGCTGTGTATTAACCTGACTTCTGCACAACACAACTGATGGTCCCAACCCCATTGATAAAGCAAGAAATTCCACTAATTAACCCTGATAAGGCACACCTGTGAAGTGGAAACCATTTCAGGTGACTACCTCTTGAAGCTCATGGAGAGAATGCCAAGAGTGTGCAAAGCAGTAATCAGAGCAAAGGGTGGCTATTTTGAAGAAACTAGAATATAAAACATGTTTTCAGTTATTTCACCTTTTTTTGTTAAGTACATAACTCCACATGTGTTCATTCATAGTTTTGATGCCTTCAGTGAGAATCTACAATGTAAATAGTCATGAAGATAAAGAAAACGCATTGAATGAGAAGGTGTGTCCAAACTTTTGGCCTGTACTGTATATATAATATTATTGTATATATATAATATAATATTGTTCTCCTCACCACTGCCTGTAATCGTTTATATTCAATCAGGTGTTGATAACTGTGTGTTCTTTTTAGTACTCTGAAAGCTCTATTCCTGTCCTTAACTGCCTTCTCACATTTATCATTTCACCATGGACCTGCTTTCCTTGCCAGTTTTCCTGAGCTTTTTGGAACTGACATCACTGCAGCCATATATATACTCTGCCTCACATCAGTCTCATACTTCTCAATATCACTTGACTCCTGGACTGCACTCAAATAAGCATCACTTGTTTCCTTATAAGTCTTCCAATACAATTCACTGAATGTACCACCATACTAATGTCTAGACTACACATAATTGGATAGTGATTACTTCCAATAGTGCCCTCTCCATACACTTACCACTCACACTTTGGAGCCAAACTACTGGACATAAATGTGAGATCCAACACTGACTCTTTACCTGTTCTGACATCTATTCTAGTCATTCTGCCATCATTCACACATACTAAACTCCTATCACTTAACATCTCCTCAATTACCTGACCATTATTATCTGTCTTTTCTCCACCCCACAATGTACTATGGGCATTAATGTCCCCACACCAAATAACATTATCTCCACCCCGGCCTTCTATTTCCTCTAGCCCATTTACCTCTAACTGTCTGCGAGGGTTATAATAATTTATTACCACAATTCTCTTCTTATCTGTCCATACTTCCACTACTACATATTCCTTTTCTTTTCCTATACCCCTTCTTACAAAAGTAGCACAGCCTCCTCCATTTCCTCTTTCTCTATCTCGTCTAATAACAATATAATCAAATAAGACAAAATCCAAACTAGGCTTTAACCAGGTTTCTTGAATACAAATTATATCTGGTTTTACATCTCTACTATCAACAAACTGCTTAAAATCCTGACCATTCGTTAATAAACTCCTTGCATTCCATTGTAACAGTAGCATAATCAGTATGATCATCCCACACTACTTACTTCCTGGCTTGCTGATGTGACACTAAGACCATCTCGTACCTTTTCCCATTTTAGACCTGCCATACCCAAATGCTGAACTGCTGCCTTTGTAATAATTTGAATCCTTTCAGTTTTTGATTTAACCTCACCTGTTGCATTGATTACCCCTGCAATAAAGATAACTAGGTGCCTCTTTCCCCTCCACTCCCCTTTCTCCCTCTCCCTTGCCGCTTCTTGACTATGTTCCCACACTCTCCCTGTGGCTGCCTCCTCTCTGCCTCTTCCTCCACTGACCCTCTTTGTTTGCTCCACTCTTTTCACTGCTTCTGCGTAGGATACTCGGTCCTTCTTCTTCACATTCTGAATCTCAGTCTCCCTTCTCATTACTTCACACCCCCAGTAGGCCGCACTGTGTGCCCCTCCACAGTTAGAGCATTTAGGCCTTACTCCCTTCTCCACATTCCCCATAGTCATGAGCTCCTCCACATTTTGCACACCTTTTCTCCCCTTTGCACATTTTAGCTACATTACCAAACTTTTGACATTTGAAACATCTCACTGGTTTTTGACTAAACTCTCTCACACTATACCTCATATACCCATAGAACACCTCTTTAGGTAACTCTTTAGTACTGAACTGAATTAAAACTGACTCAGTTTCTTTTTTCTCAATTCCCCTAGTCAACTGTTTTGCACTCTGGACCACATCACACTTTTCCTTTAAATGTTTTACTAGGTCCCTCATCTCTGCCATTACAGGAATCCCGTAGATCACCCCTTACTTCCTTGCTCGCCCACTCTCACCACCTTCACCACCTCTACTCTCCCAACCGCGTGCGATATTTCAGCTCTTTCAGCCTGCTCTTCCGAGTTACACCCAATTAACAAATTGCCATCATTCAAAATTCTAGCATATTTAACCTCCACAACTTGATTCTTTATTATTTTCGTCAGCTTTATTGGATCCATATTCTTCACTCCACCTTCATCAAACCTCACAACAACATTCCATCTCTCCTCACTCTCTTAACTCCCTTTAAACCGCTTTGCTTTATTCACCCTCCTTAACTGCCAGCTCTCATCCTCCTCCTCCAGCTCATCCATATTCCAACTATCACCCTGACTCCCCGTCATGGTAAAGAATATGTGAAAGTGTATCGTCTGCTGGACCTATACAGGCCGTCGGCCGATACTCTCACAAAATATTCCCTCCGCTCAGTCTGCTCTAGCCCTGACACTCAAAATACAAAGTTGACTTTTTAATTATCCAAACAGTCAAACCAGACTTTCCCAGACGCTGAGACCAACAGCACACCCTGGCGTCCTTGTGGCTCAACCCCCTGACAGGACATCACTGCGTAGGCTAGCACCCCTCTAACCAATCAGAAACCAAGGATCTTGATGTTGCCTTTTGATTGACTAATTAGAATTCGGCTCAAACAAATAGCAAATGATGCTGATGCAAATTAGCATGTTAGGTTTAAACACCTCTCCACGTGTAAACACCTTGCAAACAACCTTTTTGCGGTGCATTCACTATCAATAATAAATGCCATTACTCAAAAGGAAATAGACATTTAAACACATTTTACCCATTATATGGTTACACAAATAAAACAAGAAAGTAGTCTAGGGTTTAGTGAACTCATTGGCTAACTAATTGGCACTGCTTACTTATGTTATTGTGGCGTATTTATTATGAATACATTTGATGTTTTTCACCATTTCATCACTGCTACAAATGTAGCTGTAGCCAGTATCTCACTATTACTATCCCTGGCCATATTTTAAGAAGCAACAAATTATATTCAGCCACAAAATAAGCCTGAAAAGCTGGAAATCAGAACAGAAGTACAGAGATTTGTTGCGTAGAGATGATACACCATCTCATCTAGTTGCATTAGTGTGAACTGGCAGGTTTTTACAACGTTGGAGAACAGCATGTTGCAAGTATCGTCTCATTGCAAATCTTTGGTCTGAACTGGGCTTAAGAGAAAGACAAGGACATTCATTTTTACTATCCCAACTCACTGTTGGGAATCTGCCAACAACCCCAATTTAATGTGGAAAACTTTTACTTCAGGTTAGCCTTCACTTAGATAACTCCTAACGATGCATCGTAACTGGCACACACTTTTGAAGCCATGCCCCCAGCACGGCTTTAAGGACAGCAATGACAGTCCAATGTGGCATTAATTGAGACGTGAAGTTCAAGAATCATGACTGCAGCTGAACAACAGAGAGCATGAAATAAACCATCTGTCTCTCTGTATAGAAGATGTGAGAATTCAGCAACTTGGCACTGCAAAGAAAAACCATAACCTTAAAAATGTTTATCCCCCAGCACAGCAGGGGCATCAAATGGCAATTCCGGTCAGGCAGGTGAGCACATATCTTTGAGGTTAAAGGACTTCTTTGGTCTGAGTGAAACATCAAGCACTTTCTCTCAGGCAGCTCGCCTCCTCAAACAAGCATCACCCGTCAAATTGTTATGTTAAGGTTAAAGGTGGGTAAGGTGTTTGCAGATCTGAGTGAAGGAGAGAAGAAAGGCTTGACTCAGGACAAAAAAGACCAACAATATCATAAAGGACTGGAGTCTGTGTCGACTATTACTGCTGTTTCATATGCAGACATTCATAACTGACTTGATAATTCCATCATTTATTTGCAGGTAGGAGACTTCCTTCCTTAAATTTGTGTGACGATAGTGTCATTAATCTCTGATTTCTCTGTTAGGTTTGAAGGAAGAGGAGGAAAATGAACTGTATGATCAAACAAAATTAGATTACTGCCTGATAAACAGATGGAGAGAAAATATATAGTGTTGGAAAACTGACACAGAAGTTATGATTAGAATTACAAATAAATTCAAGTTCAATACCAGACATGTTGTCCAAACTCTGTTAAAAATATTTAAAAGTCGTGTTTTATTTTTATGAGTGTACTGTAAAGTACGAGGCGAGAAGTTAGGTCTTGCTGAGGTTAATGAAAGCAGGGCAGCGTTACACTTTATGGAAGAAAAGTTTAGGTATTTAAGTTTTCTTAATTAAAATGACATCCTTTTACAGAATGCAGGATCGGCAGCGGGAGTAAGTCATGAAGTTCATAATGAGACAGAGAGGAGTAAAAGGTGAACTTTATTTTGTGGCTAATGAAGCTGTGTTAATTAAGAGTGACACACAGTGTTTCCTGAAAAGAAATGGCTGGGTCTGACTTTCTATGGCCTCTTCTGAGTAACACAATTGGTGTTACTCATGTAATGGAGTAGTCCAGGCTGATTTTCCTTAAATACAGTACATGTTCATATACAGCAGCCTCGTGGGACCAGGAAAAGACATAACTAGCCAAAGTGAATAAATTCAGCAATGATTCGAGCCCATCTCGCGATACGATCACTCCAGCCACAATACAGCAATCCATGATTAAAGGTTCAGTGTGTAAGACTTTGGGAGATTTAGTGGCGTAATTTATCATCATAGTTTTCATTAACAAAACACTGTTACTCCCTGAGCCCTTCCTTTCACAGCAATCCTGGGCCTTCATTTTTGGAAAGATCATTAGCATGAGACTAAGGGCCTGTCCCAATACCCACACTTTCCCTAGAAATACCCACTTGCACTTGGTTGTGTGCGTTCACGTTTAGGCTAGTGTTGTCCCAAAACAGAATTGAGGTCGTAAAAGTGGTTTCCAACACTTAAAACCCACCCTAGATTCCAAGGGAGCCCCGACCTACACTTTCAACGAAGTGGAAGATGAAATTTCCCAGAACACCTTGCAAAGTCAGCAACTTCGGCAAGTTTTGGAAAACAATTTATTACTGTACGATCAGAATGTAGGCTACACAAACAACAAATGGTTGGACTAGCGTAAACTCATCAGCAACTCGGTTGAACACAGCGTCAAAATATTTAGACAAATCAACTTACCCGAACAAAATCGATCAGAACTAGAAAACGTCGTAGGTGCCTCCTGTTTTCAGCATTTGCACACTGAGAACAATAAATATAGCACACACCACAACACAAGCCCTGGAGCCGGCATTTTTAAACCTGAATGACTACCCGTAACTTGCGTCACTACTACATGTGACATATGCCTGCACGTCGGCCATTTCTTAGGGAAAGTTCTCTACCCTAATATTTCTCACTTCCCTCATCAGGGGTTATCTCGCAAACGAGGGCACTCAATACCAAGTGGAAGATTTAAGGGGTAGAAATGGGATTGGGCCTCTATCAGATGTGCACAAGGTCTAAAGTTTATCACTGTCCTCCCACTCAGTAACACTCGGTCACATCTTTGTGAATCTGTGTACTTGTATATAATCAGACAGAAGTCTCAAAAGAATAACATATAGGAAGATCCACAGGGTAAACTGATTCTTGTAAAACACAAGGTCTTAGTTCTTCTGTCTGCTTTGCAATATCCCATGTGATTATAAATCTTTGTCATCTTATTTATAGGAGTGTTAATTTAATAACAAGCACACACCATATGGAGACACTCCCAGCCCCTCCCAACATCTTGTTGTTGTGAACAGCTCTGTTAATAAGCCAGTGAACGGTAAAGCTCAGCAGAGGATGGGTGCACCGTTAACATCAGCGATTAAATGACTCACTGAGTTTCACTGCTTGTGGACTTATCCCACACAAGCTTTCCAATTTCCTATCTAGATTCCAGCTATCTTTTATTAAACATAAAGTCGGGTATCAATGCTATAACCTTAACAACTTACTGTAACAGCCCACAGCAGTAATGTAAGTCTGAGAGCAGATTTTAAACCCATTCTCAGGGCTGTTTTCACCTGGATGCTGGAGGGGGAAAAAGAAGATACTCAAGATGAATATTGTTGATTGGATGCACAATCTCCAAGAGTCTGCGTAATAGCTCATTCCTCGGAGCTACTGACTCTATCAACAGCTTAGCCTGTCTGAGATCATTTCAATTTCCTCTTAGCCTAGGTTGTCAACACTGTGATAGTCCTGAGGGGGTGCTTCACCACACAACTTCTGACCCTCTGACTAGTTGGTAATCCTGTTACACTGAGAGAGATACACTTCCATCTAGGCCACAGAATAATGCAACACTGCCTTTAAAGCAAGAAACCAAGAACTACAGTACTGCTACATATTGCACCAGAGATGTTGTACAATTTGAACTCAGATGTACCTCGACGAGACACTAAAAGTGTTTGAAAATGGCAGTTTTACAGCATTTTTTTCCCCTGTTTACCAAGACTGAGACACATTACTTGATGTTTTTCTGTCCTTCATGCAGTTATATAGTGTACTGAACAGTGAGTTTAAGTTACTTAGATTCATGGGTCGAAGGAGCAGCTCTGTTCAAAGGGAGGGAAATGGATTGTTTACAGTTTTACTCAGTCGCTTTGCTACATTTGGCAGATCAGCACTGAAATTCTCCAAACTACTTCACACCTCCACATCGTCTAGTCACTTGTGCAGATCATAAAAGCAATTTATCATTCCTTTGAACCAATTCCAAATGCTTTGGCACATTTGTGTACAATTGTCTGCTGTTTGCTACATTATCAGTTGCTTATGTCACACTGATTAAAATGTATTATACTGGTTCTCTGCTGCATACCCCCCAAAACATCCAGGCATTAGTTCACTGCATGACTCATTACATGCAAAGTGGTTGAACCTGTTGTTAATATCTGTCAAGCATATTTTCTACACATCTCGATCAGACTTGTTTTTTTGTAAATGTGTCCTGAATTGATGAATGGCTCTCAGGTGAATCTTGACTTTCACTAATGACAGGGAATGCGTGAAGTGTTATCAAACAGTTCTCTAAAATAGCTCACAGGTGCATCTTATCTCACGGATAAGACATTCCAAAAAGATTCTCTCTGTGCTGCATTGCAAAGGAAGGTATCCGTTGTGATGCGGATGGAGAATCTGTGACCCGACAGACAAGGAACATCACAAGGTGTAGAAAGGCTGCACTGTAATTCCCCATACAGCGCTTCATGCAAAGTTCTGCTGACGGAGTGTCACTCTGACCTCGTCACAAATCGACTTTTGGTCATGGACTTTCCATGTCCAAATAAGATGTACAAGGTACCCAGGGTGCATTGGTTGTTGACGTTCTGGGACACCGTGTCAAGTTCTGCCTGTTACATGCATCGTCTTCTTTTAAAACACACTTCTGTTTTCATAGGAAATTTACCGTTTACATACAGTCTCTTTCAAAACAAATGCACAACGTCTGTACAACATGGCAAATTGCCGTTTTTTTCCCTTACACAACAAACATGGTTAGGTTTAGGAAAAGAAGAACATGGTTTGGCTTTATAATCTTACGGGAAGCAAACACCAGCCTCCGGGTGAAAGTCGATGGTTGTTGGGCCCATCCACTACCGCTCCCACCCACCCTACTTGGACTTTCGCCACCTTAACTTTTGTTCTGGTCCCACCACGTTTCCCCCTGACGCCGCTGGGCGCCGTTGTAGTTTGTCTATCATGATGACATAAGGACAGCTTTTTACGTCGGTGTCTGATGCCAGAAGTCACTGCCCAAGCACCGGATTTCATCCAACTTTGGAGTCAGACCTGCTTAATAGTTGACATCAGAAAATGCTTAAAGTACACTTCTATACTGACAACATAACCAAGAATTCTGACAATCTTGTTGTTAAAAGTAATACAAGGACGTGTCATTCTGATGGGACTGACACGTAGATTGACACATACTTATTTTTGAGAGGTAAATCAATGATTTCATGCAAGTGACGAGCTTTTGCACATAATCCATTGTGCGGTTTGTACGAATTGTTTCGAGAAACCCAACTTGAGTATTGCAAACCTGAAGGACGATTCAAGAAATGCACCAAAGCGACTGTGAAAAAATGTAATGTCTCCAGAAATGGACTATCAGTCTGAGTGGACACAATTAAGTAGCTCTGTTTGACAATTTCTCAGCTTTCTGAAACCAATAATTGAAATTCTCTCTCTAGGTGTCTTCTTTCATTTCACACCAAACTGTTTCTGTCACTTTTAATCTGAACAACTGAGTGCAACACTATGAACACCTTCCAGGACAGACTGAAAGTATGTGCATGTATTCTCATATTCAAACTATATCGCATCTACCAGCTCTTTGTGAAGACTGGCCTTTCACACCGCCTTCCAGTGTGGTTGTAGTTCAGCCAAAGAGTTAGTAGAATTAGAAGTTAGGAGAGTTGCTACATGAAACTACTCACAACAAGGTTTATGGATTATCTTGAGTAACTGGGTCATGATTTCTGGAATGAGACAATGCTGCTGAGTTTTTTTAAATGTATCTTGCTTGGCACACCACAAACCAAGCACCGTCTAATTCTATTATATTCAAGAGAAGTCAGACATCTCTGCGGTCGGTATCTCCAACATCTGGCAACTCGTCAAAGAACACTCTGGGGCCTCTCTGCCTTTCCTAGGCCTACGCAGAGAGCTTCTTCCACACCCCTACGTGTAAAGCCTTAAGGCGCAGACAGCAAACCTCTCTGCCCTTCCATGTGCCTACATGGAAAGCCTGAGGCAGGGAGAGCAGCAGCAAAGACCCCCGGGAACAGAACAGAGCAGCATCAATGACAAACAGAAATTACATTAATAAGTCAGACACAGCATGAAAAAGAGGAGCTGGGGTGGAGGTGGATTGCAAAGCAGCTTGCAGAGGAAGCAGGGATGGTAGGCAGGCCAGAGCAGTTTAAATAGGGAACCCTGAATAAGATTTGGATGCAGAGAAAAGGAATCATGTGATCTATCAGCTGACTCCCTTCCATCAGTCAGCTGCTCCATCAGTTGACTGGGCTGTTTGAGATCAGCTGGGATGTGAGCTGAGCTTGACATCACGTCCTGCCTGAACTAACACTATGCTCAAATTTTTGATACAGAGGTGAACTGTCCCTTTAACCATGGTCATAATCACCAATGTTTTTGTTTGGTTATGAAGATGGTGGAGTTTGGACGTGCCGCTCTAGAGGCTCATCTCAACACAAGAAAAGTCCTCCAACCACAGAGCTCACAATAACGTAGTGTGCTGGTTATGTATGTTTTGTGTAGCTAAGAAAATGAGCTACCCTAAACCAGGATAAGTACATCTATGGGAAAACTTTCATAGAAACCAAGGCATCCCTTTGAAAAAAAAGTCAGTCAGCTTCTCAGTAGCTTGACACTTCAATGACTTGCTGCATGCAGTCCAAAGTGATATTCTTTGTTGAACTGCCTTGTCCCACCTGTGATACTGACACCTTGCCATGTTGTCGCATTATGCAGCTGAGGTTGTTGAAGTTCTCCTATTTCATGCACACACATACTGTACACACACACTCCCCTTCATCTCTGTCACTTTCTCTCTCTAGCATTCCCCTGTCCTCCTTGTCTTTCTCCCATCCTTTCTCCCTCCCACATCTCTCTCTCACACACAGTGACAGATTTCTTCCTTTCATTTATGTGTGTGTGTGTCTGTCTCTGTGGATGGTTCTAGCCAGTAATGGGATTGAGCAGATTATGCTCCAGCCATTGTTGTAATGTCCATGTTTTACAAATCTCTCCCTCCTCAGAAACTCTAATGCCAGCTGCCTCACGGAGGACATGAGATGATGCAGCTGTTACAGTGAATTCTCCATCTCTCTCTTCTTTTCTCCTCTATTTTATCTGCCGTTCTTCACTGGGTTTTTTTTGTTTGTTTTTTTTCCAAACTTCAAAGTCTGAACAGTCTAATCGAGTTAAAATCTGCTTCACAGATCACTGTGCAAACTGGTGACAGGCTGATAGCTTTCCAGCTATCATGCATTTTTCAGAGGCCATTCTTTTGCAATTGATATACTACAGGACCACAGCCACACTCTTGTATTTGCACTCTCAAGTGAGAAGCAGTTGGAGTTTGAACCTGATATGCAGCCCAGTGGAGGTTAATGAGGGTCTTTTCACATTGCAGCACTAATACTGCTGCCAAGTTAATAATTACTGGGATATTTCATTTTGGTAGAAATAGTCATCTGGTGGTGCTAGAAACTCTGTACGAGTTCAGGAGCAGTCAGACTCCTACAGTCTCTGATCAGGAGGGCTGCTGTCAGATCTGATATTCAGATGGTATCACTTCTTTCTGCACCCACAGCAGCAAAATACTAAATTGTTTTTTATATTAGATTAATTTTTTGACGTCTACCTAAACTGATGTATTTGTTTCAGACTTTTTACTGGCTTGACCTATGCCATGTGACAATTGTGACATCAGGAGAAAGACATTCAGTGTCTTCCTACTGTTTTTTATAAACTTGTTTATTATCATTATCTATTAAGCTATGTGTTTGATGAGGAGAAAAACCCTTAGAGTGGGGATGAAAAATCATTCATACTGAAAAATGTATCTTGTCTTTCACTCCCACACAAGAGGAATACCAACTGACATTTAAATTCATTAATGATTTTGTTTTCTTTAGTTCCTCAAAATACTGTGACAGGGGCATTATGGAGAAGCAGGTATATCTGCCCTTTTACTGTCAGAAAATTAAAGTGTGGTCACAAAGAGAAGGTGTCCAAGTCACTTAAGTGAAAATATCTGTATTGTATGGATCACAGGAAAACAAAACAAGGTAAGCTGAGTGTGTATTTACACAAGGGTCACTATCTTAGACTTGATACAAAATTGTCATTACTATTGTCATTACACTTGTGCGTCAGCTCTTTGCAGAGCCTACACCACAGCCTACACACTTGCTGCAAAGCTGAGTTGATTCAAAACACACCCAAAACACACATTAAATATGGCTTTATAGCAACTTCATCAGCTTCACTATAACTGGCAGCATTCACAGACAAAGCATTTGTCTTTTTCTGGACACATTTTCCCCACAAATACAACATGCTAATGTTATTAGCACAAGTCTATGGCATTTTACATTGTATAAATTAGCCTAGTGGCTAGTGGACTTTTCCTCTACTCATATGAACATGGACATGGACAACAGCAACGTTTAACAAAGATAACATTACAAAACTCAGCTCCATTACAACTCCAAAGGTCCACCGACCAAACAACTGTCTTATACTAAACACGTTATCCAAACAAATACAACACGCTAACATTATTAGCACAAGCCTATGGCATTTTAGATTGTATAAATTAGCCTAGCAGCTAGCGATCTTTCCCTTGTCTCATATAAAGCCAGGGACAACAGCAACATTTAACAAAGGTAACGTTACATAATTCGGCCCCATTACAACTCACAAGGTTCACTGACAAAACCACTGTCTTATACTAAACACGTTTAACAAACAAATATAACATGCCAACATTATTAGCACAAGCCTATGGCATTTTACATTGTATAAATTAGCCTAGCGTCAAGCGGAGATTTCTTCTACCCATATGAAGCCAGGATAAATTACACACAAGACAGTAAATGCTATTTTTGTGGAGGCTTTATTGTCTTCACAATCTATTGTTTCTTATCTGTGAAATTAAAGTAAATAAAAGCTTTGTTTCCACAAGGTACAGTTTTTGATTAAACGCAGAAGTATAAATTCTGCTTTACTTCAGCCCAAAGCAGTCGTCATTTTCTCAGCCAGTGCCCATGGTAAATAGGTACTTGTGTCTGTCTGTGCCCCTATGGGTGTGTAGGTCTTAAAATAAGGTTTGGTCAGGTGCATTGTTAGCGCAATGCTATTGTGAGGCACCATTGACCAACAAAAACCTGGGCTGCGTTCAGCCCTATCCAAACATAGCAAAACTTAAATTCGACAGAAACTATGGTACGTTACACATCTGTTTTGTTATGGAGGCGTACTGCCTTTTAATACAGTGCAGTTTAATTAAATTGAATTCAAATGGCCTTTATTGGCATAGAAAACATACATTTATGGTGCCAAACAAAGCCTGATATAAAAACAAAAACTGTGTGTACAATAAGTAAAGATCTACCAGAATTTGACTTATATACAAGAGTAACACCTCAGAAGCACCAACCAAACAAGAATAAACACACCTTAAAGTGCATTTCAACCCCCCCTGCTGACACTACAGAGGTGTTAAATGTAAAGGTCTTTGTTCTTGAAGCAGGGTGGCAGTTTCTGGCACAACTTCACCTAATTCCAAGGTCCAACGTTATGTCCCAGTCTTTTTAAAGATAAAATGGGTCACCATGCATTTTGGCTTTTTGAAAACTGTCTTAATGTTTGTCCATTGTGATTGACACCATGCATGAAAATGTTAAGGAATAGTTTGATATTTTGGAAATATGAGGTGTCTTGCCAAGAGAAACTATGTAACGATGTTTGAGCATCTAAGTGCCCAAATACTGTGTACTGTACTGTGTCTGTATGAACATATAATGCATAAATAATGAACTCCTTAACTTTTCTCCCTGTTATCGGAGGTTGGAACATTTATAGTAGTCTGCACCAAGTATGATTGATGATGTATTGCCAAGATTAAAAATCTCTCCCACTGTACCTGTACTTGTGTCTCTCTAGCATGCTGCATGTATTTTCACAACATATTTGTCTCCACCTTCTCTTTCTCTCTCTTTATTCTTTTCGGCTCGTATTTTCTCACCACATCTTTCCCTCAGTCCCCTTTACTCAGATTCAGCCATTACATCTGTCTGTTTCACGACACATTTTGAGAATCACAGATGCTCTACCACACACACACATACACACCTTATCGTACATCTCCAGTCTTCCAGATAGTAACCTCTGATGGATGAATGGTGGAGGATAAAGCACCACACATCTGCGCTGTATCACAGTCTCAGCTGGATGTGTAGCACTTGTGCACAAAGACATTAACACAGCTTGTTGTTGCTGGGATAAATTACTACCTGTGTGTACACAAAACCCATTTCCTCTCCCTCATGCAGAGACACACACACACACACACACACACACACATATACATTTTTTAAGTTGTGCATGTGTGTTGCATCTTTGGCAGCTCAGCCCATGTTTCAGTTTCCTCAAGCATAAAAAAAAGCAGTTATGTTTGCAATTCTGGCAGGATTTCAGAAAAAAGTATTAACAAGATCTCCAAATGATATGAATTCTGTCAGAAAACTAAAAAATAAATTTGCTTTTCTTCCATTTCTTTTGCTCAAAAATAAGAATAAACAGGACCCAATATACAGAAAAGGCTGAGTTTCCCCCGTTTTGTAAATGCACTTGTTACCACACAGTAAACAGGATTTAATGCTTAGGTACCCCTCAGAAATCCTCAAGATGAAGTACATTATGCATGGACAAATAGGAGTATGCTGTAGAAGCCGGCACCGTGCAGTGAAATGAGACCTCCGACTGTATGCTGTAATCTCACATGCAATGCTTTTTCTATACCACAGCTTTCCAAAGTCTGACACTGACTACGCTTACATGCACACTCAATTTCCACTATCATTCCAAATATGACAATATTCTGAATTCGATATGGATACAGAAACCACATATGCCATTTGGGTACTGTGAACTAGGCCCTTTTCTTAATTTAGCATTTTCTGATTAAGACATTCTACCCTCACTCATGAATAAGACCAGGTGCGCCGGACGCTTGTGGTGAAGAGGGAGCTGAGCCAAAAGGCAAAGCTTTTGATTTACTGGTCCATCTACGTCCCAACCCTCACCTGTGGTCGCGGATACAAGTGGCTGAAATGAATTTCCTCCGCAGGGTGGCTGGGCGCAGCCTTTGAGATAGGGCAAGAAGCTTGGACATCCGGAGGGAGCTCGGAGTAGAGCCGCTGCTCCTTTGTGTTGTGAGGGGCCAGTTGAGGTGGTTCGGGCATCTGATCAGGATGCCTCCTGGGTGCCTCCTGTTAGAGGTGTTCTGGGCACGTCTAACTGGTAGGAGGCCCCAGGGCAGACCCAGAACATGCTGGAGGGATTATGTATCTCGTCTGGCCTGGGAACACCTCAGGGTCCCCCAGGAGGAGCTGGAAAGCATTGCTGGGGAGAGGGACGTCTGGGGTGCTTTGCTTGGCCTGCTGCCCCCGTGACCCGGCCCCGGATAAGTGGATGAAAATGGATGGATGGATGGATGGATGGATCATTAAGACGTGGGATCTGCCGTATTATTCGATTTTTGACAGCACTCTTTGGACATGTGTACAGCATACTGGAAATATGTGTCTCAGTTGGGGTTTTCACTGCAGTTTGCGACACACGGCTTCTTGCCTGGTTACAGTCAGCTCTGTGCGCAGTCATGGATACGTTGTACACAAACCAACTAGTCAAAAGTTTGCAAGGTTGTGGAGACATGTAGAGCTGCAGACATATTCCATTTGTAGCGTATACGATGTACCTACAAACCGTGCTTACCATTAGTACAAGAAAAACCCACCAACATGACAGTTATCTGGACCCTGCTACAACACAACAATGTATTGAAAAATAAATGGCGATAATCCATTTATAATTCATTATACATGAAGATGTGATTCACTTTATAACAAACAAGATGTAACCCTCCACATTACCCTTACCCTGACCTTAACTGCCTCTCTTTTAACCTAATGCTTCATAGTTAGCTAATCTGTCGTCAGTAATTATACAACCATCTTAATAATGTGAGCACTTATGAGTTGTTAACATGGGCACCTTTCCTATTCATCCCATGAGATATGAATGTGAAATTAGAGGGCTCTGCAGGAAGTTTTCACAGCCACAGAATCATGGAGTTAGCTGTGGCTTTTTTTTTTACTCTATATTTAAATTTGGACAAATTGGCACCATTAAAAGTACACCCAATTAGCTGTTACCAATTCCTGTTTGCACTACACCCACAGATTTACAGACAGCTATCACTGGATTACTTTGATACTCAAGAAAACTGAGATGAAACATGAGATGATGTTATGCTTGGAAAGCGTGAGTCAGATTGAATCTAAAAAAAAAAAAGTGTAGTATGTATGTGGAGCTGCAACAATTAGCTGATCAAAAGAAATAATCACCAACTATTTTGACAATCGGTTAAATGCTTCTGTTATTTTTGAAGCGAAAATGTCAAACATTTGTTAGTTCCAGCCTTTTAAATGTTAAATTTGTTGCTTTTCTTTGTCATTTATGAAAGAAAATTAAGAGTCTTTTGGTTTTGAACTGTTGGTTGGACAAAAAAAAGAGCAATTTAAGAGTTCATTTGCAAAAGTAGATGAAACACATTCTTAAAATGAATAAACCAACACCACTTTGATTGATATTCCCTTGAGTACGCCATTAAAAAACATGATTTATGAAAATTTAAAAAAAATCTGGGATATCTTATCAAAACAACCCCAATGCTTGTTTGCTCTATATTCCCTTGATCACGCACAAAAAACATTTTGGGGAAAATAAATAAAAACAGAGATAAAATCCAAATAATTTCTTCATTTAAAGACATCACTTTTCGCTCTGGAAAATTGTGATGAGCATTTTTTCACAAATTTGTGACATTTTATACATTTGGGATGCACGATACTGGATTTTTTTGCCGATATCCGATATGCCGATACATAACAGTTCAATTGGCTAATAACAGATAACCAATACCGATAAAGATATAACCACTTTTTCTAATTTTAGTGATGATCAAGTCTCTTCTGTAGTGAAATTAACGTTATATTATGCATGCATACTCTTATCGTGATGGCTCACCTGCAGATGGAGACATGTAATACGATATTTTCTCAATGTATGTAAAATTCATTCATTGTGCAAAATAAGAAAAAGCATTTTTGCCGATTCTAATAGTTCATTTTAAAGCTGATGTTCTCTGATACTGATGAGGCACCGATATAAGCATGTTGGCCAATTGCGATATTTCATTTTCAAGCCAATATCCTCCGATACTGATGACATGCCAAATCAAATCTAGTCAAGTTTATTTATATAGCACATTTAAAACAACCGCAGCTGACCAAAGGGTTGGATAAAAGTGGTAAGAACACATGAAAAGATTATAAAATAATAAAATATTAAAACCACTACAAACAACCAAAGGCCATTGAAAACATGTACGTTTTCAGATTTGTCTTAAATGTGTCAGAGGAGGGGGAACATTTGATTGAGAGTGGAAGGCTGTTTCCAAAGCTTTGGAGCAGCTACTGCAAAGACACGATCTCCTTTACCCACAAGCCTCGATCGTGGGACAGTTAAAAGACACTGTTCTGAGGATCGGAGGCTGGTATAGAGGCAGAGAAGTTCGGCAATATTCTGGGGTGCCGGCCCATGTATGGCTTTAAAAACAACAGGTTTTTTAAATGGAGTGTAGGAACAATGTCCAAGGGGCAGGTAGTGGACTTAGTGTGTGAAATTCTATCATAAATGTTGGACAGAGACACAGGTTGAAAGTCAGTAAAGATGGCGGAGCAGGTAGACACCAGAGAGGGATCACTGGCAGGTGATGATATTACAGTGCATCCCTATAATAAACTAAATGATGAATCACTTAATTGTGAATTGTGCTATAGCTTTTGATTGCTTCCATGAGTTTTGTGCCACAGCTGCTGCAATAACTGCTGACTGTGTCGGTAAGTGGGCCAAATCAGCGCGGCAGACTACAATAACAAACTTCCTGTTGTTTGTAGGACACCTGCATGCACCTGTCCCTTTCACCTTAAAGGGATAGTGCACCCAAAAATAAAAATTCAGCCATTATCTACTCACTGATATGCCGAGGGAGGCTCAGGTGACGTTTTAGAGTCCTCACATCCCTTGCGGAGGTCCACAGGGAGAGGGGGTAGCAGCACAACTCCACCTAATGGAGGCATACAGCGCCCCAGTTTCAAACGTCCAAGAACACATAATTGAAACCACAAAATATCTCCATACTGCTCAGCCATAGTGATCCAAGTGTCCTGAAGCCCCGACGTAAAAAGTTGTTTGGAAAAACGTCATTTGAACTCTGTTTTTAGCCTCACTGTAGCCTGTGGCTCTAAATGCCTCTCTGTGCACCGCGCTCACGTGTGTGCGCTTGCGCGGGACCGTGAGACATGGGCACCGCCTTCAAGTGTGTTCACGTGCTTTCGCTGGTCTCGCGTGCACACGTGAGCGCGGTGCACACAGAGGCAGTCAGAGCTACAGGCTACAATGAGGCTAAAAACAGAGTTCAAATGACGTTTTTCCAAACAACTTTTTATGTCGGGGCTTCAGGACACTTGGATCACTACGGACGAGCAGTGTGGAGATATTTTGTGGTTTCAATTATGTGTTTTTAGACGTTTGAATCTGGGGCGCCGTATGCCTCCATTAGGTGGAGTTGTGCCGCTACCCCCTCTCCCCTGGGATCTCTGGAAGTGTTGTGAGGACTCTAAAACTTCACCTGAGTCTCCCTCAGCAACGGGTGAGTAGATAATGGCTGAATTTTCATTTTTGGGTGCACTATCCCTTTAAGCAGTATCTTTGCCTTACCTCTCCCCTCTGTCTCCCTCCCCCCCTGACAACTTATTCTCCACACCTCTTAGAACTCTGGATCATGAATTAAATGTATGAGGTTGTATTGGATTTAGTGAGTTTGACTTTTGTGCTTTTATAGCCTCATGGTAGAAATGAATGAAATCAAAAATACGAATGAGTCAGTGTTCTAAATAAAAAAACGTTTCGGAAAACTTTATTTTCTATGAATATGCTGCATGTATTCTCCATATTCCCATGTAAGCTTATCTGTACTGTATTCTTGTGTATGAAACATGCAGTATGTGCCGAGTCTTCTATTGCCAGGATTATCGATGCAGCAGTCCACTTGACCCTTTGTGCACTACACTCTCACAAACACTCGGAAACTGAGACATATCTCATGAGCAGTTCTCCTGTTTAGTCTTTTGCAGCTTACGCTGTACGAGAGTTGTTGTGCAATTGTACGGACATGGGGTCACAGCACAAATCCCCCCAAATCCTGCTGGATTTCAACCTCCTTTGCACTTCCATGGTCTGTTTCCTCTGAATCCTCAAGATCTGCCCGTGATTAAAGTCCGGTATAATCACATTTGTTTGTGTGTGCGCGTGTGCGTGTAGCTCATATGCAAAGAATACTGGTCCCAAGGAGCCATAAGGAAGTGTCAGAATTATCATGTTAATTACACACAGCAATAAATTCAGTTAAATGTCTCTGCATTCTGGATACGTGTTTGTAATTTGCATAACATATGGAGCATTTCATGATAAAGTGTAACAAGTGAAACCACCTATTTCGCTGTAATTTAATGCATGTTGCATTTGATCAAGGCGGTTTACATACAGACGTACACACACCATATGTGAATGTCTCCTTACATTTCTCATTTGCACCTTTTTCTTCCTCCCAAGTTCATCATCCATCTCGTTCGCTCATGTCATCTCATTATCTCTGTCCTCAGTCAGTCAGTCAATCAGCATCTCACTGGACCAACAGTCTCCAAGTCAACATCAGCAGCTCCTGAATCCGTCACCGTCTTCCTCTCTAACAATCACAGTCTGTTCTGTTCCTGTCAGTCATAATTCTGTTACTCTCACGGACATATGTGGGTGTGTATCTGTGTGTTGTTGTTCCCATGTCCTCAACAATTTGTGTTTCGACTTGCGTGTGTGTGTTTGTGGTAATGCTTTCTGAAGGCGTGACCAGAGTTCGACTGCAAACTTAACACAGCTGATGAAGCACAAACAAGCCTCATCAAGACGAGCATACTGTAGGTCGAGGTGGACATCGGACACACAAAACACACACTAGCTCGCAACTGCTATTTCTCCCTTGGGCCCCATGAGTGAGCGCAAATACAATCATGAGCACATCAGAAACAGTACAAATCAAGTTAACGTGCTGCAACAAAGAGCTGATCAAATCAACATCGGCTACATTAAGAGAAAGATGTTGTACTTGTAACCAGGGGATCCAGATAATTGCACACTTTCACAACTGTAAGTGCACAATAGAGTTTTAACAAAGCCTAACATGCTGCTGTTTGCCTATCTGCTTTCACTACTTTTTCCTAGAGGCTCTCTGATTCCCTGTATTTTAAATATTACAAAGGCAAAGCAGCAGCTTGGGTATTTAAAGACAGTCTTAAGACCATCTGATGCTCACTTTATGTTTTTCACCGTGTCATCACTACTACAAATGCAGCTGTGGCCAGTATCTCACTATCACTATCCTCATTCATATTTTACGAACCAACAAATAACATTCAGCCACAAAATAAGCCTGAAAAACTGGTAATCAGAACAGAAGAACAGAGAGTTGTTGCATAGAGATGATACACCATCTCATCTAGTTGCATTGGTGTGAACTGGCAGGTTTTTAGGATGTAGCAGAATGGTGCATTGCAAGTAGTTGCCTGTTTCAACTCGTCTCATCGTGAATCTTTGATCTGAAATGGGCTTTAGTATACCTTGAATGGGTACTCGACAGATTTTAAACGTTTTGTTTACTTCCTGGATTTTTCCCACATGGAAATTCTGACCAATCAAGAGCAGCTTTCTCACACAAGGCATTTCATCTGGTCTGCTTGTAAATGCTGCTGTGAGAACACAAACCAACTCTAGGCAATTATGCAGTAACAAAATTAGTCCCTTATTCAAACCAAAGCAAACAACTTTAAGTCTGAAAGCACCCTAAGCAGTGGTGATAAGACACAAATCAGCATTAACCAATTCTCATATGTTGTCAGAAACATATTTTAGCTTGCCATTTGGCTGTAATTCAAAATTGTTTTACCAGCTGGCTGCCAAAATGTTTTCTTTGTCAAATCGGACAAGCTTGCGTTACATCACCCACCAGCAGAAGTATTTATTAGTCTGATGTGGCACGTGTGCATTCTGGTAGTTGTAGGTTCTCTACCTCTTGAGCAAAAGTGAATGCCACAGCTTTCATTTTCTCTGCTCATGTAGCACCAATTTAAAAAATATTTGTGTCTTTCTGCTGCATTGACAGCCTAGTTGTATTAAAAAAAGGTCTTGTTTCCAGCAGTGAAATGGTCTGTGTCTTCAAGCTTGAACCATTGAATGAACAGAAACAGTCCCTTTGTATCAAGCTGTGGCTTTATTCCCCTAACACTGCATAGTACAAAGTAAAGTTATTCAAAATCTTTCCAATTATAATCTTATCACAGATGACAGCTTGGGTATTTTAACTTCAACAATAACTGAGTTTTCCCTTTGTTGCCAGATGCTCCAGCTTCAATCTCATACAGACTGTGGCCTTGTGCTGTGTGATTGGTCATTTCAAGCAGCGCACTGGAAAAAGACCACCTCAAACACATTGATTTTTTTTTTTTCCACCTTTCCCTCACTTTGCTGACTTCTGGTCCTATTGTGAGCAGGGTGAGGCAGCACCACGGTTCAGTCCCCTGAGATGAATAACAAAGCCCATCTTTCTATAGAGTTCAGTAAACTTGGCCTCAGAAAACTGTTTAACCCCCGCTCGGCCTCCTCATGCTGTGACACCGCTGTCAGAGGTTTTGTTGGACTGTGATGAAAGCCCAGTGTTTACAGCCAGGTGTGTGTTTGTGGGAGATGTCAGGTAGGGGTTTGTTGTTGTACAGTATGTACCGCATGTGAATGTGTTTCCATGTCCGTGTGGTGTGTCTAAGGTGGTGTATCTGCATGGCTCTCCATGTGTGCGGTCTCCCTAGGACGGAGGATGGATGTCCTTGTCAGCACTGATAGGCAGAGCCATGTCGACTTGTCAGGTGGGCAGCAGTAGCAACATCCACAGGGTGTGTGTGTGTGTGTGTCATCACGCCATGTCTCTGCAATGTCATGGCACAGGGATCGACAGGCTAACAGACTGTGTCATCAAAATGTATGAGGGCACGCCTGTCCCCCGTCTTCCTCTCCCTTTGCCCTCTTTCTCCATCCTTTTCTGGGCCGAGACCAAATCAGTCTCCCTCTCCCCAACTGTCTGTCCTCTGTCTCAACTGAAATGAGACTGAAATGTGTCACTGAAATGTGTTGAGATTCAGCTTCACTGTCCTTCTCTAAGCCCGTGTCAATGATGGAGAGGAACTGGAGTGAGAATCTTTTCTTTCTCTCCTTCCTTTTCTTTCCCTCTTTCTCTTTCTGCTACGTCTCACTTTCTGACAAGAGAGAAAGGCAACAATGAGCACACTCAGGACCTGTATCAAGGGAGGGTGTCGCAGAAGACAGAAAGACAGAATCAGCTTGGCACAGGCAGACAGCAAGATAATGAGAATAGATGGTAGCAGACAACTAACTGTCAGCATCCACCTATAGACACACATACACACACGCGCACACACGCGCACACACGCATGCACACACACACACACACACACACACACACACACACACGAGAGGAAGACTGATACATCCCAATCAAGTGACAATGGCTGGCAAGTATTTGTACAGCGTTCATTTCTATCGTCCATCTTGTTTTCTGAACCCTCAGTCAGTCTCCACTCCCTGCAATGAAAATACAATTTGGCAGCCATACAGTGCTGTATACTGCACAGGAATTATTTATGAGTGGCAGAAACATTGTGTTGAAGAAAACGTGTTGCTGAAATGCCCACTTGTTGTTGCGGCTGCATTGTATCCACTGAGTGTGTTTGTCATTATTAGCAGATTGAGACTCAGTACTGCTGCTAGCAGAAGGAGCGCCAGCGAAGCTGACTGCCAAGATTGTTACACTCACACAGAAAACTCAGCCAGAACCAGGGGAGTCTGACTAGGAATGTATGCAAACTATAGAAAACATTCAGCTGATCGGATGTGTCAGTGGTGTCACTATAGCTGCACGAGTCTCGCCTCATATTAGAATTTATTCTTATTCAGTTAATCTGTCAGTTATTGCTTCAATCAGCTGTTTAATTGTACTATAAAAATGGCAATCAATAATAAGAAGCAGAGGTGGGACCAAGTCACTGTCTTGCAAATATCAAGTAAATCCCAAATCTTTACACTCAAGTCCCAGGTCAAGTACTAAGCCCTAAACTTTGAGTTTCGAGTCCTAAAAAAACTCACCAACAACACATTCTCACTCCGACCTTGTCGGATATCCACGTTTGGTCATGGACTTTCCACGTCCAGATATGATGTGAGAGGTACCCTGGTTGGTGGCCTTCTGGGACAGCGTGTCAACCTTAGCCTGTTACATGCATTGTCTTCTTCCAAAATACACTTCCATTTTCACAGGAAATTTACCATTCACATACAGTCTCTTTCAAAATAAATGCGCTACGTTGGTACAACACCGCAAATTGACTTTTTTTTTTTTCCTACAACAACAAAAGCACGTGGTTGGGTTTACGAAAAAATAAGCGGGTTTGGCTTTATAATCTTACGGGACACGAACACTTCTCTCCCGGAAAGTCGATATTTGTTGGACCCATCCACCACTGGTCGCACCCGCCCTACTCGGACTTTTGCCACCTTATCTTTCGTCCTTGTTCCGCCACATTTCCCCGCCGAGCGCAGTTATACCATAACAGCTACCAGACATGCCGTTAAAGGACGGCTTTTATCGTCAGTGTCTGGTGCCGCAAGTCACTGCCCAAGTGCCGAATTTCGACGACTTCAGATTGAGACCGGGCTGCAACATCAAATGCAATGCCATTTTAACAATAGAGGAGAAAAATATATTACATGTTTAATATAAATAAAAAAAATTTTTTTTTATTTGTTGAAACGAGGTAGTTGGAGGTTGTTGTGTCTTCATCTGTGATTTTCCACCCAGGTTTTGCGTACTGCAATTAGTATTTTTACATAAACAAAATTATCTTTGGTTTCATTTTTTTCCAGTTGGTGCTGACTGACTTAGCTTTCTTTCTCCATGGTTCTTTCCTGCAACTTGATTGGATGCTGTGGGATTGGTTCAAACAAAATGGATCTCGAGACTTGCTAGGAATGAATAGTGTTAATGTTAACTGATTCAGGAAATGAAGGGAAATAAAGTAGTTTGTGGCAACCTTTTAAAGAGCATTACTTTTGAATCTTTGGGCTTGGATGAAGATATCCTGCGTTTCCAAGTCAAAAGCCTAGTCAACGTGAAGTCACGAGTCATTTGTGTTAAAGTCGTAGTTGAATTGCAAGTCCTTTTTTTTTATTTTGTCAGGTCGAGTCTAAAGTCATTAAATTTGTGACTTGACTACACTGTCTTGCCACAACTCCCAAAACCAAAAGTAGGGCTACAACCAAAAGTTGTTTTACAATAAATTGATTTAGCATGTTTTGCAAAATAAAATGTCAAAAGGGGAAACACATCCATTATAAATTCCAAGAGCCAGAGGTGACATATTCAAATATCTTGCTGTGTATGACTAACACCAACAATATTCAGTTTACATAATGTACTGTAAAACACAGACAAACTCTTATTAAAAACACAATCCATCCAAATGAGTTCAATCAGGAAGATTTTCTTTAAGCTATATCCATCCACAATTCCCACCACTTCCACCAATCAGCTGATCATAGGTGTTCCCTCTCCTGGTTAGCCAATCAAACTTTGCCACAATCTCCTTCAGCCATTCATGTTGCTCCTGCCAAACTTTAAATCTGCTCTGCTCCTGTCAGCTGTCATTTTAGGCAGACTCGCCTCGCCCTCCTCCATCCCATTCACCTCCAGTCACCTTATCCAGAGCCCAGGACGAGCTCATCAAAAGCCCTCTCCTCTTCACATCTACATCCTCAGCTCCCTCTTCATCTCATCTCATCCCCACCACCAGCGTCTAGACTCCATAGGGGGGAACCCTAATCTACTAAATGTCTACCACCCTCCTGGAATATGTGACATGATGATGGGATCTAATCACCAAAGACTTTTCACATTTCTCATACTTATGTGCACATGTAAATAAATATTCTTTTCTCTCAGAACAAGTCTCCCCTGACTGACCTGTCGTTGAGATGACTGACCAACACTGCCGTCCCTAGAGACACAATCATAGTTCCTCATTATTTCGACTAGTTAATTGACTAATTGTCTCACATCTACACAAAAGTATTTAGTTTAAAAATGTCTGAAACAAAAATGTTTGCTGACATTTGAATTAATTCAGCTTAGCTCTAAATGATTATGGATTGTTATCGACGGTGACAGTCTTAATTTACATATTATTTGGGCCTAAAACTATTTAGAAATTTACATTTTTTCATCATTTGGTATGATACATTGACATTATATTTTGAATTTGTGTGGAAGAGCACAAGCAAACGTGAATTTTTTATTCAGTCGGATCGTTTGATCAAAATGAATGATGAATCTGTCACCGAGGAAATATTGGGCACTGCATACAACGCTAGTTTTATGCTCCCCAGATAAAGAATTTAGTGTTCATAATAAAGTTTTGGGAGCATAGATTCTCATAATCCACGCAGTCACACTCTCCTCTATGGGGTAGTCATAAGTTTCAAGTTGTGGAGCAGCTCCACACCTACAGTACACCCTCGTATAAGAGCTGCATGTGTGAAGAAAAAATTAATCTTCTTTTCTTCCCCCCCACTCTTCCACATCTTCCAAGGTCAGCGCACTTGGCACAATAACTGCTGAGGTCCCTCACAGCAGCGGAGAGTGAGTTTACAGCTATTAACAGTTTGGCCTTGCATAGGCTTCGGCCTAACAAATCATCATGAGCTGAATTCAACTGAAAATCTAGGATGGGAAGTGCCCATCTGGATTACACCACCTCTATTACTGTGCTCTACTCCACTGATGATGTCTCTCCAAGCACTGCTCCTATATGGTATTTAAACAATTAGCCGCCGGCGCACACAGTGCTTTACAGTGATTTAAGAACGGCTAAGAGGTGTAAAGTAGGCCGAAGCTGCTTATTGCTTTTCTAATCATTTAATGTGTATGCTCTGACATACAATGTAGTTCTTGAGGAGTGTTTGAATAGCTGAGCAACACAATAAAAATGTAAAGTATTCTTATGTAATACAGCTTTTATTGTAAGGTAATCAGGGATGAACTTCATAACATTTTCATCAGATTGTGGTGAATACATTAATGAATTAATTTTGACCAAGAATAACACAGCAATCTCTCTATTTTAACAATAAAATGAAACAATTGGTCAATCATAAATTAGTTGATTAAAAAAAAACAACAAGATGAATCTTTTAAAAAGGGACAGTTTGCCCCCAAATCAAAAAATCCTATTTTCCTTCTTACCTGTAGTGCTATTTATCAGTCTAGATTGTTTTGGTGTGAGTTGCAGAGTGTTGGAGATATCGGCTGTAGAGATGTCTGCCCTCTCTCACATAACTAGAGGACAGAAATCATGACCGAGTTACTCAAGATAATCCACAGACCTTGCTGTGAGCAGTTTCATGTAGGAACTATTTTCTTTCTACTGAACTACACCCACCATATCAATGCACAGAAGGAAGCGTGCCTCTACTGCTAGCTTACCTGAGCTTGCTAACGTTACAGCTAAAGCAGAATTGATACTTCTGCATTGAATCGATGCCATACCGGTGGCGTAGGCTCTGCGTCGAGATTTAAACATTAATGCCAGCCACCCTCCTTGGCTTAAATGGGATTTATACTTGTGTGTCAGCTTTAGGCAGAGCCTACATCGTAGCCTATGCAAGTGGCCTGCGCTGTTGTGAGCATTTATACTTGTGCAGTGGTGTGTCTGTGTCACTCTGCAGTTACACCTCCAAAACAGTGCTGTAAAGTTTAGCTGATTCAAAACACACACTAAACATGGCTTAGATAGTTTCAAACACAAGTACACAAATCAGCTTCACTATAACTCGCAGCATTCAAAGACAAACACTTGTCTTTATCCGGACACATTTTCCCCACAAATACAACATGCTAACGTTATTAGCACAAGCCTATGGCATTTTACATTGTATAAATTAGCCTAGTGGCTAGCAGACTTTTCCTTGACTCATATTAAAGCCAGGGACAACAGCAAGGTTTAACAAAGGTAACGTTACATAATTCGGCTCCATTACAACTCACAAGGTTCACCGACAAAACAACTGTCTTATACTAACTAACACATTTTCTAAACAAATACAACATGCTAACGTTATTACCATAAGCCAATGGCATTTTACACTGTATAAATTAGCGTTGCGATGAGCAGAGATTTTCTCTGCTCATATGACGCCAGGATAAATCACACACGAGACTTAAAATGCTATTTTAAGTGGAGGCTCTATTGTCTTCACAATTTATTGATCGTTTTCTGTGAAATTAAAAGCTTCGTTTCCACTGAGGGAAATGGTTTCAGTTAAAAAAATAGACAGGAGGTCTGCCTCGCTGCAACGTGTAGTTACATTTCTGGGGAGGTGCACGTCAGACTATAGCGCAGGGTACAGTGTAGGCTCTTCGTCGAAGAAGAACCTACACTGTAGAGCATCAACAGACCATCATCTTTGAATTCACATCTGAATGTGAGTCACAAAACCTACACACTTATACACTCAGGGTCTCATCATATTTGCTCCTAATACTGACTGAATAACAACAGATGATCTGTGGGAACAGTTTAGAACAAAATGTCTAACACAATTAAAAAAATAATAAATACTGGATGCCGTTGCCCTGGTGTATGCTGGGAGGCTTTCCGCTACACCTACCCTCCTGGGGTAGTTACAGTCACAGCATCGATGTGAAGTCTTTTGCTCTTTCACATGTAAATTAATCTTTTCATTCAATTACTAAAGGCCGCCGTTTATCTATCCCCTAATCGCACTGGCACATGCCCTGATTGTTCATTGTAAGCAAAGAAATGAATCCTCTTGAGTCTCTTCTTCTTGTGCAATTCTAAAACTGTTGTGACTCTGCCTCTGTGCTTTGATTCTCAAGCCGTTATGGAGCCATTGAGCACACTCCCTCTGCAGAAATTATGTACTCTCCGGGGTCACTTAACAAAAGCCAAAGATAAGGGCGCCCTCAAATAAAGTGAGATTTTTTTTTTTTTTCCAATTGCACATCCTTGAAAGCGGTAGACAGGGACGGTTTGAAAGAGCGTATTTGTCGAGGAGAGAGAATACAAAATTACTTTGCAACTTTGCGTGCTGTTACGGAGTGATGGGCGGTGAAAGCAGCCTTGGCTGTGTGTAATGGAGGCGTTTTTATTCGAATGAAAACCAACTATTCAGTCATTTTGCCATCACGCAGGTCTGTCTGTGCTGAACCTGGATTCCCTCTGAGCACATAGTTCTTATTCCGTGGTATCTGTCTGTGTGTGGTAGCGTATATATATGTACTGTATTTTCTTACAGCGATTGTACTCATTGTGCCTGCTCCTCTATGCGCTGGTAGTGGTGAGGGTGAGCGTGTGCATGTGCATTTGTTTGTGTGTGTGTGCATATGCAGTCATGCATGAAATACGGTAAGACAGAGTAATTTATTCTGTCTTACCGGATCGCAACAATGCAGGCTTAGATGTGACAGTGCGTGTGTGTGTGTGTGTGTGTGTGTGTGAGAGACAGCAGGTGTAATAACATCATACCGAAGTAGTAGAGAAGAACTCAATCTCTCAAACTCGTATGCTTTGTACATTCTCTTCAGTCTGGTTCCTCCCGCCTGCTCTCCCTCCTACTCACCTTTTCTCACAAACTTTAATTTTACTTTACTGTTTGTAGGAAGTGCAAAGACGCTACTGTATGTAGCCCTGTGGAGCTCTTTAAGAGGGTGTTAAGATGTGGTAAAATTTTGAGCATATATATTTGTTCATTCACATTCACGTACTGAACTCTCCCTTGTGTCAAATTGACTTACTTCCCCTATATCTCAGTTTTTAGTCGCCTCTCCAGTTCCCTGACCCACCGTCTCTTCTCTGTCTATATTTTGCCGTTTCCATATTCCTTGCTTTCTCTTCATACCAGTCTTTCCTTTCCTGCCTTATTTCATTTTCTAACTTTCAAACTTTAATAGCAGGAGTATTTATTAGAACCCAACCATTCCTGGATTTTTGAGGCCAGTATATCTACGAGATAAAATATCAGATAAAAATATATTGATTCATATTCGCTTGGTAAAAGGGTGGGATGTGTGAAATTGAACATGACTTTTAAATGAGTTGGGGTCAATGCAGATTGAGAGATAGAGATTTGACTACACTGGGTTTGAGTTTAAAAAAATAAGCTTGAAAGAGGACAGAACGTGCTGTGTTATATTTAAAAAAAACGGATGAAGATGGTTGCTTTGTATTCATGGTCATTATACCTCTTTGGTGAATTTTTGTATCTATTCAGAATTTGGATCTTCACACACCGAGGGCATGTTGAAGAAACTCCATGAAAATGCGTATTTGTGACAGTTGCAGCAAGTCCGCCCATAGAAATAGAACGGACAGAAATGACACTGAACTGTTTGCTGAGGGTTATTTAAGAAAATAACAATTGTTGTTGGCTGTTATGGTGATGACACACATCAGAGGGGCCATGTAGTTCATCACACTCACTGGTTTGAGAACTCTGTTTTGGTCTATTCATCTTTTTTTCTGATAAAACAGAAAAATACATTTGTGCACCGATCCAAGTTTCTCTCTTTCACCGAAATAAAGCGAAATTTATACTTCTGAGTCGACGTAGAGCCTACACCATAGCCTGATGTGCACCTCCCCAAAAATGTGACTACATGTCACGGGGACGGAGACCTCCTCTCTATTATTGTAAGCTGAAACCATTTTCCTCGGTTTTATTCACTTTAATTTCACAGATAAGAAACAATAAATCGTGAAGACAATAAAACCTTCACAAAATAGCATTTACTGTCTTCTGTGTGATTTATCCTGGCTTCATATGATTAGAGGAAACCTCCACTAGTCACGAGGCTAATTTATTCAATATAAAATGCCATAGGCTTATGCTAATAACGTTAGCATGTTATATTTGTTTGGAAAACATGTTTAGCATAAGACAGTTGTTTTGCCGGTGAACTTTATGAGTTGTAATGGAGCTGAATTTTGTAACATTAACTTTGTTAAATGTAGCTGTTGTCCCTGGCTTCATATGAGTCGAGGAAAAGTCTGCTAGCCACTAGGCTAATTTATACAATGTAAAATGCCATAGGCTTGTGCTAATAACATTAGCATGTTGCATCTGTGGGGAAAATGTGTCCAGATACAGACAAGTGCTTTGTCTGTGACTGAGTTATAGTGAAGCTAATATGTGTACTTGTGTTTGAAATAGTCTCTATTAAGCCATGTTTAATGTGTGTTTAAAGTGTGTTTTGAAGCAACCAAACTTTACAGCACTTTACAGAAACCCCAACCCCGACTAGTGTTTTGGAGGTGTAACTGCAAAGTGACACGACACACCACCGTACAAGTACAAATGCTCACAGTGGCGTAGGTCATGTACATTGAGCTGATGCACAAGTACAAATCTGCCGTAATGCCAGAATTCCACTGGATGCGTGTCCGTTGCGGAATGGCAGCGCTGGTTATCCACTGCGTGCTCCGCCGTCCGTCAATACCCACCGGCTGCGTTTGCTGTGCGGAGTGGTGCAGCTCCGCCGGAAGATACTCAGTGCACCTCCATGATTAATACCTCCTCGTCCATGGTGTCAACGGGATAAAATGACGTCTGAAAACCTCTGACCTGTTGACTTCAGGCCTGCCTTTGCCCATTATGTAGTTTTCAAGGTGTAGTGCAGGGAAATATGATCTGCCGTGAACACTGTGTATTTTATTTTGAAAATTAACAGGATGTTTTATTTTGTTTCTGTGCACGACTTCCTGCCCCGCACGATCTGCTCCGGCGTCCGGCAAAAATAGAAGTCCTGCGTGTCTGTTGCGGAGGGCTCTGGAGCGCCGCAGCTGTGACGGAGCCGGAACGCAGCACAGCCACAGCCGGTGGAAACACACACATTGACTAGAATTGAATCCTATCGGCTCTGCTGCCGTTCCGAAGCGCAGACGCGACCAACACGCATCTGGTGGAAATTGGGGGTTAACGCTGGCTTGCTGCTTTGCTAACTGATGGTAAAACACACTTCAATCACACTTAAATGGAAACAAAACAAAACTCACCAAAACCTTCTAAGTTAGTCTTGTTAGTTGTCTATTCAGTGAGTGCACTGTTCTAACAATCACCATAGATGTGAAAGCATGCTGATCTGCATGCTGTTTACTCCTGCGATGTGCTCCCCTCAGCTGTCCACTAAGCAGTGGATCGCCCTCACTCTTCAGAGGCAGTTACAGTAAATCATGTTTTAACAAACAACCAATCAATGGTGACAGAAGAATAGGAAAAATATAATTATTGTAATATTTTAAAATAACAAATATCTTAGTTAAATATGTACTACTCCAAAAAAGCCTCAGGTCAGTTAGCGTGCTGACAGACATAGGCACTAACAAAATAACAGAGGTCAGTGCACTACAGCATTAACACAATGGTTCAAATAATAATGGTGACTATCCTGCTACGTTGATTGAAATGGAAATGTCAATTCTGCTCTGGTTCTATTTCTATGGTTCCGCCATTGCTATGATGTGATGAAACGTCATTCTGCACATGATTGATTGATGCCTTAACTTGCGGCGCTAAAGTTCAGAAAAATCAATCTTCTTCCGAATTTAAAAAATCACTTTTTTGCTGTTTAATATTCGTGTTTAGTGTGACAGTTCTCATGACAAAAACAACTGTATCTACATGCAAAGTAATGATGGTAATTTTTGTATTTGGGTTGTCAAATGATTAATCTTGTGTGTGTGTGTGAAAAATCATCCCAGAATCTCAAGAGTTCAGCCCACTGAGTCTGTAGTTTGTTTGCACAGTGACCCTTCACAGCTCAGTCACCGTCCAGTTTTCCAATATCTATACCTGGTACAGTACTGCTACCCAGTCAGTCAGTTTGCAGCGGCAGACTTAACTCTTTCAACACCCAAACTCCTGGAGGAGCTCAGACAGAGAAACACACATCATATCACAGCGATGATCCTCCCACTGACACTGGCTTGCACCTGAGACCTAAGGGTGCTTTCACACCTGCCGTTTGGTTCGGTTCAATCGAACTCAAGTTAGTTTGCCCCCTAATTGCGATTTGTTTGGGCGGGTGTGAACACAGCAATCACATTCTGGTGTGCATCAAAACAACCAGACCGAGACCTTTTTGAAGAGGTGGTAACATTCAGCACATCCAATGCATCAAAACATTGTTTTCTAGTTGGAGCCGCGCCTCGTTTTCAAACTGTATGGTTTGACTAAAATGAACAATGACAGCAATATAGTCCACGATGAGCAGCGCTAAAATCAACCTGCGTAGTTGTCCCTCCATTGTGACATTAGAAAGTGTCACATTTATCTTTCAAGTGTACTCTTCTTCAATGTTTTGTTTACTTCCTGGATTTTTCCCACATGGAAATTCTGACCAATCAAGAGCAGCTTTCTCACACAAGGCATTTGATCTGGTCTGCTTGTAAATGCTGCTGTGAGAACACGAATCAACTCTCAGCAAATATGCAACTTTGGAACAACAATAGTCCCTGATTCAGACCAAAGCAAGACAACTCTAGGTCTGAAAGCACCCTAAACAACACGGACTTTCATCACGCTCTGATGCCCAGGGTATAGCTGCCGTACTTTTCTTCACTGACCAACAGCAGCGGTGACCCAGAGAGACACTAACTGTGTTTTCTCTGCAGGTGCATTTTACTTTTGACTTGTCAACTGAACTGTCTCTGAGATATTAAAGAGAAATGACCCATTAAAAAAGCTCAGTGGTGTCTTATTTTCCATCACTGTGGCAGCAAAAAGCAGAGAGACACTACACAGCTTGACTAGGGTGTAACGAAGAGACGATTACAAGAAACCAAATAATGCGTTATGATCGGACCTTGTCGCATCGTGATTGACGAGTTAACGCTGACAGCCCTACGTTGTATCCATGGTGATAGTGGAAAAATTGTTTGTAAACTAACTTAAACATCTCTTTGGCATTTCTTTACTGCAATTTCTTGTTACCTATTAGCCTGTGTATATAAGGACACCGATCTATGAGAAGGTAAAGCAGTTCTGCCATGCCGATATGCTCCAGTCTGCTGCTGCATCTATTTTCTTCTGTCTCTACAGTCCTCTCTTCCTTTCAATATCTGTCTCTTCCTGTTCTGTTTGGTTTTCTAACTTCGGAACTCCATCAGTGTTAATCAGAAACAATACCGCAAAAGCAGCGTATGAAATGTATATTTCTGAAGACTAGCAAACAAGCTTTCAAACCTACTCAGCCCCCCTCTTTCTGTGTGTGCGTGTGTGTGTGTGTGTTTGCTGTATAATGGTTTATCTCTCTCCCCACACTGACAGACGGACATGGCTCCAGACCTCAAAATAGAGCTGCTCTCTTCCCACTCCTATTCACAGATTGGCGTCTGGAGCCAAGAGGATCTCACACATGCTTACGTGCATGCACATGCACGCGCTAAGACATGTGAAGGCATACATTTATACACACATTCATATAAGGTATAAAAGATGTAGCCCAGAGGAATGGCCCCAGTGCAGAAACACGACACAACAGAGAGGATGCGTCTATTGTGTACCAACAAAACAGAATGAAATACAAATAGCAGTGTTTGTTTAGCCCTGTCAGTGCGTCTCTCGCCTTAATTTCAGCGGCTTCTCCTTAATTTATCTCTCTCTTCATGTCTCTATTGACTCCACGACTCTTTTATCATCGTCTTTGTCTGTCACCCTCCCTTTTGTCTCCTTTCTTCTCTCCCCTGTTCCCCTTCTCTCTATCTCTGCCTGGATCTCTACCTGCATCTTTCCATCTCTCTCCCAGGGGAGTCCCGCCATTATGGTCTAATTATGCCACAGATTATGCACGCATTATCTCACACACCCCTTTAATCGCGCAAACATCTTCAAACTCTGATCCATGTCCAGAAAGTTTCTTGGCTGAGAGCAGTTGGTGTGGAGTGGGAAAAACATGTTACGTCACACAGAGCTTCAGGGAGATGAAGATGACTCGATGAAATTAAGTTGGGCTTGAGTTTCACATACACAACTCAGATGTCATTAGATCAGCAACAACATATGGTCTGAATGCAAGAAGTTTGGAATTGTATGTGTGGGTTGTTTTTGTGCACTTTTGAAAGAACAGGGAGAGGAACAAAAGCTATTGTACATTACAGATGTATATGTGCTGCTTTTATGTGTGTTTCAACAAATCACTAAACAATGTACGTCCACACTGGTGTTCATCAGGTATTTTCATGTTTGAAAATGCAGATATGTTCTTTATTTCATGCCCCTAGCAATAAACCCCCCCCCCCATACTCGATATTTTTGGATATTTGTGTATTCCGTCAGCGTGTGACCTTTTTGAATTGACCTTTAGCGATACACAGAACGTCCCGAGTGCATCTCCAAGCAGGCTAAAAATTATGCCATGCATCACAGTGGCCTCCCACACAGTAGAAATTAGCCTCTTTCATCATTGCTGGTGCACAAGGTCAAAGTATTGGTAAGCATGGCCATTATGGGTCATAAGGAGTCTCGGTTGCACTCTGACAGCCCAATTACCCCGTGAGATGTGTGGGACTCTGTTTGCCCAGTGGCTCTTATATCTTTAAAGACTCTGTGTGCACCTCTTTTGTCTTTATCAGTAAAAGGATCATTTGGAGGAAAAAAGAATCTACGGTTTTTAAATTGTTGTTTAATGTGGGGCACATTAGTGAAATACTGTGAAAGTCAAAAGACCTCCAAGACAAGTCCAAGTGGCCACTTTTCAAACTGAACCACATTACATTTTAATTTATCTGCATTACTGATTTTAATTCACTACGGCTTCTTAGCATGTGTACGCGCAAAAACCATGCAAACGCCTTTTCCCACACATAAACTTATAGTTAGGGATGGGGAAAAATTGATACAGTATTGGGATATATTGCGTGGTGATATTGTATCAAAACACAAACGCCAAGTATCGATCTTTTATTATACACATTATTCATTTTTGCAAATATACATTTTAATACAACTTTTGTTACTAGAATAATAAAATCAATTGCTCTCTCAGGCCACTAGATGGTGCTGATGTTTTGTTTCCTGGTGAGGTCAGCAGAGGTCTCAGTCTGCAGCATTTGGCAGGAAGTTACCTAAAACTAAAGATGGAGGCACTGCAGAAAGAAATCAGAAACGCACCGTCGGAATTTCAAACATCTGGACTTTTTGGGGATTTTTTTTTAACACATAATGAAAGAAGGACTTGGATATGACACATCTGAGAATTAAATACTCTAGGAATACTACGAACATGAGGGCTCACCTCATACACCACCATCCAGGGATAGCATTAGCCATTGACAGCTAAGCTAACGCTTAACCCACCAACACTGGACACACTTAGCTTCACAAGGCTACCATCCAACTCTGAGAGAGCAAAGAAAATAACACAGTCCATCACCTACTTCATGTACAAAGATCTGTGCGGCAGTGTTGAAAACGAAGCTTTTGTTACATGCTAAAAACACTGGAACCCACGTATCTGACTCTGTACCAACATTTTTTCCACCAACATAGCCGTACCCAAGCTCTACAGAGAAGTGAAGCTAAAGTTGAGGAATCTTTGAGTACAGCAGGAAGGGTGGCATTGACTTGTAATGCATGGACCTCAAGGTCAGTGGATTCGAGCATGGTCTCACTCTGAAGTCATCGAAATCTGGCGCTTGGGCATTGACTTGCAGCGCCATAGGGAAACACAGCGGGACAAGGACTAAAGTTAAGACGGCGAAGGTCAAACCCAACCATGTGCTTTTGTTGGGAAAAAAAATGCAGTTTGCAGTGTTGTACCGATGTAGTGCGTTTATTTTGAAAGAGACTCTATGTAAATGTTCCCTGTGAAAACAGAAGTGTATCTTGAAGAAGAGAACTTCACACAGTGTCCCAGAACATCAACAACCAACGCACCCTGGATATCTTGCACGTGGTATGTGGACGTGGAAAGTCCATGACCAAAATGCCAATATGTGACGAGGTCGGAGAGAGAATGTGTTGTGGATTCATATGAGACTATTACCGCACATTATCTCACAGAGAACTGGTGGCTGCTGTCTCACGTTCTCCAAACTAGAGCAGTACATGAAAGCCACACCAAAGCAAACACCACAGATCTCCTCCAAAATGCAGCACAAGAATGGGGGGATTGCCGACAAAATTTTATCGTTGTAACAGACAAGTGATGCTATTCAGAAAGCGGAATACCTGCATGCGAAGCATTTCACTCAAGCTTAATCTGGCCTCGCAGGGGGTGTTAAATCTGCCAACAGTTGAGTTTGTCAGCCGTATGCAGCATTACTGACAGGTTTTAAGATGCTGTTGGTCAGTCTGTCTGCTTTGCATCACATTTTTCTTGCAGCAAAAGGATTAAAGTCAGATTAACAGACTGAAAAATGTATCTTGTGGAGGTAAACTGATGTTGACAAAGTTTTCATTTGGGTATATAATTTTGAGTTGAGAAAAAAGGTAATAAATCACAATATATCGCAATGTATTGTATAGCAATACTTAGCATATTGCAATATCGTGATAATATCGTATCGTGAGTGTTCTGGCGGAGGAGCACAAGTACTGATATGCAAACAGATGTTTAAGAGCATTTCTACATTCATTTATGGAGAACTGTGGGTTTGGAAGTGAGGCCTGTGCATGTGCACCCAGCACTGCAATGATAAAGGTTTATAAAATGTAGGACTGTAGTCTCCTGGTCGACTAGTGGATTATTTGGTCACTATGCTTTCGTCCGACCAAATTCTCATTAGTCGAATAATCGCCGTGTTACTTTCATAAGGAGAAAAGTGCTTCATCAACAGCTTTCCAGGATTAATGCATTTTTTCCTGCGCAGGGGGGGACAGGCTAAGTTACCTGTGAAAGTGGGGGTGTTTTCAAAACACCCCTGTTGTTGACAGAAAGTTGGACTCGCCCACCCTCACGCTCAGCGTCGTGGTGACGCAGACCTCCTGTCTGTTTCTGTAAGCTGAAACCATTTCCCTCAGTGGGAACAAAGCTTGTATTTACTTGTATTTCACAGATAAGAAACAATAAGTTGTGAAGACAGTAAAGCCTCCACTAAAATAGCATTTTAAGTCGCGTGTGTGATTTATCCTGGCTTCATATGAGCAGAGGAAATCTCCGCTTGTCGCTAGGCTAATTTATACAGTGTAAAAGGCCATAGGCTGGCGCTAATAACGTTAGCATGATGTATTTGCTTGGAAAACGTGTTTAGTAAAAGACAGTTGTTTTGTCGGTGAATGTTGTGAGTTGTAATGGAGCCAAATTACGTAACGTTACCTTTGTTAGATGTTGCTGTTGTCCCTGGTTTTATATGAGAAGAGGAAAAGATTGCTAGACACTACACTAATTTATACAATATAAAATGCCATAGACTTGTGTTAATAACGTTAGCATGTTGTATTGGTGGGGGAAATGTGTCCAGATGAAGACAAGTGCTTGTCTGTCAGTTCGGCGATTTATAGTGAAGCCAGTTTGCGTACTTGTGTTTGAAATTGTCTCTATTCAGCCATGTTTAATGTGTGTTTTGAATCAACTATATAAATAAAGTTTGATTTAAACTAAACTTTACAGCACTTAACACAGTCCTCCACCGCCTACTAGTGTTATGGAGGTGTAACTGCAGAGTGACACAGACACACCACCGCAGAAGTGAAAATAACGTGCATTTTTTTTTTTTCCCCACGACTAATCGATTAGTTGAAGATTATGTACGACTTTAGTCAACCAAGATTTTCTTTGGTTGACAACAGCCCTAATAAAATGAAACCAGGCGTACGCACGGCTTTATAAATCTGACAAAACGAGGATGCACATGTCAGTATTGGCCAATAAAGCCGATATCGGCCAATACCGATCATGTGCCGATATTATTAAATATCCCTATCTTTTATACTCCATGCAGATTTCTGCTCACAAAAAAACTAAGATTTCCCCCAAATTGTGGGGGGCAGTGTATCAATACAGCATGGTTTCATAGAGGAATCCATCCGTGTTGATCCACATCCACATAGTTAGAAAAAGTGCACAGACAGGTGAAAAGATGCTACAGAGGACCCCCGCGAAAGGGTGTATCTGATGGACACTCACAACCCTTGGGGATGTGTCAGCATACATCAAGAATTTGTTGAAAGGCTGGTTCATCTTAGACAGACACTAATGAGTGCCTTGTGCATCGGAATCACACGTGGATGGCCACTTACCAAGTTGCCTTACTTGATGCCCTGGGAATGAGACTGGACTGTTATAACAGCATTTACGCTTATCAGTATCCGCCTTCATCCTAGTGCTCAGACTGCAGGTGTAAAATTGCATATTTTACTGCCTTTATGAGAAGTTGTTTGAATGTGGAGATGGAAGGCTGCTGACTGACCGTGAAACACCTTTATTCATTGCCATAAGGTAAAGACGATGATTGGATTGCACAGTTGTATAATATGAATGGAAACACCTTAAAGCAGTGGATAAAGGAGTTTTAATACTCAGTCAGTAGCCATCTGCTAATCAAATCAAATGACTCACTGTGACCTATATACAATATGTGTGTGTGTGTTTTTGAGAGAGAAATCGAGAGTGTAATATAAACATGGGATGTTACATGTTATTGCTACATCTAGTAAAACATGGGTAATGTCTACTTGAATATTGTTAACAGCGAACACAATCCACTAAAATTTCACATCTCTGCAGAGTTCTCGGGAAATTAGTGAACTTATATCGAGAGAACAATTAACTGCATTGCTTTTA
Organism: Epinephelus lanceolatus; assembly: GCF_041903045.1. Taxonomy (NCBI): domain Eukaryota; kingdom Metazoa; phylum Chordata; class Actinopteri; order Perciformes; family Serranidae; genus Epinephelus; species Epinephelus lanceolatus. Next base: position 20,833,970 of record NC_135756.1, read on the forward strand.
TAGTACACACACTGTAGCTCTATGCACAGTGCACCTCTTTCATTTGCAATTAACATTAAACTGGTGTTCAGGGAAAGTGCTAGTTGTGGCATTGGTGTGAAGCAATTAGCGAGAGTTGTCCCCTTTGCTCACTACAGTATGTTGCTCCTTTGTTAAAAGTAGAAATGTTTGCAGCTTCCAATGCCACAGGAATGTTGCACCAGTGTGTCCTTGCTATTTATTACAACCGTTAAAACAAACAGATACTTTACAGCCTTGTTTCCATGTACATTAATAATCATTGAGGTGGCATCAGGTCAGTTTTGAATGTTGAATATTGACAGTGAGGTAGGTTTTATTTGATTCTCTCGACAATATGTTTGGTATGTTGTCCTGCGATGTAATAACATTAAATTTGTAGAAAAATCAGCCAGCCAGGATCTCTGTCTAATAAGCAGTATATCTGAATTCTGAACAACACACTGCACGCAGGAAAATAAGTCAGCCTGAAGACATGTTTTGATGTCAAAAAGCTCTCTCAGGCAAAAACTATTTAAACTCAGAACTCTCTCTCTCTTTTTCAATCTGAAGGAGCTTTAAGAGTACACATACATCACACAAAGAAAATATAAACACGTCAAACTAAAAGTGTGTTTAGTGCATCGAGGACAATGTACATTCTGAAATGTTAGGGTGAAGAAACAGGAACAGGATTACAGACCTGGCTCAGGACTGACTTAAGGCCCTGACACACCAAGTCGACGGTTGGCCGTCGACCAAAGTTGGGCCATTGGTGAGCATCTGTCGGCCTAGTTTTTGCGGTGTGTCCCCCACCGTCGGCACTTTGGTGGCGGCGGCTTTTCGGACGATTGAGCATGTTGAATCGGCAGCAGAGCTTGTTGGTGAGAGAGATCACTCTGATTGGCTGTTTAGGTTTTATTTCCTCAATGAGTGAATCTGCCTGTAGTGAAACCGGAGCTAACCGGTGCTTCCTCCTCAGGCTCCACTTCACTCAGCTGCCCACAGACCCGCTGCTTCTTCCCACTTTAACCTGAATAACAAACCGGAGCTAGCTGGAAGCGGCTAGCGGAGCGTTAGCCGCAGCATGACCGGAGGGAAGCACAGCCAGTTAGCCTCTGCTTGTCATGAGCTAGCCCCGGCTCTCCGTTTGGATCCAACTGGAGCACCGAGCCCTGGTTTGTTATTCAGGTTAAAGTGGGAAGAAGCAGCGGGTTTATTGGGCAGCTGAGTGAAGTGGAGCCTGCGGAGGAAACACCGGGACCGTCTGGATGTAATAGTCCATGGAGGTGCTGCGGTGCTCGGCTGCACAGACAGGAAACCCCTCGGTTGTCAGGATGTACCACTCTGTCATTCCGCTCTCTCTCACGCAGGCGCAGAACGTACGTGCCACTTGGCCATCGGATGTAGTCCGTGTAGTGTGTTCAAATGCAACTGACACAGGGCGACGTGAGGCGAAGTAGACGACGGAACAGTCGTCGCCGCTAGTTCTTTGATGTCGGTTTGGTGTGTCAGCACCTTTACTGGAACTAGTGATATGACTGTAACCATTAAAACATGAACAAATCGGAGGCCCCACCAGATCCAAGTCCAAATCGAAATTTATTTCTATAATGCGTTTGTCTATTCTATTAAACGGCCCACAGTGTATAACTCAGAACTGTGGTATCATCTTTGGTTTAGCTTATTTTACTGATAGGTCTTGAGGGCATGCAACAGGTCGAGCTAATATTTTGAAGCTGAAATTTCAGAGTGCCGTCTGCTGGATCGCAAGGCAAACTACTTCAAATTGTCTGCTGGCTAATAGTAAGGTTGAATCCAAATGTCCGGACTTCACCACACTTGCAGACTTAGCGGGTGTATTCCTGGGAAGTCTGAGGGTGCTTAAGGCTGACCAAATCCACAATTACTCCAGTCCAAGCAGACTTTAAGAGAGTCCACTTGGGGTGCAGACTGCAGCAGATTTCATTGATTTAATTGCCCACAATTCATTGCAATACTGACGGGATGTTTAACAGGATGTTACTGTAGCCTATTAAAACAATACTTGAATCGTGTAGGCCAGAAATAATATTCAATAACATCATGATATGGAAACGTAGAAATACAGGCTGTAGAGGGAATCAAAATGCATTGTATTATTCCAGCCTGCTCAACAGGCTGTGCAGTGTAATGCCAAATATAATGGCTAGAAAAGTGGCCGAAAAACAACAAAAGAAGATCTTCTGATGTAACTAATAGGCCTACCCGACTTATTTAGTCATAGCTCGGTCCTTATTTACAATCGTGTGTATGTGAAAGTCTGCAGTCTATATGTTGTACAGAAATGTATTTTGTCCACTCACAAAACAACCCTGTACATGAGAGCTTGTTATCTGCAGATGCAAATGAGCAGGCAAAATATGACAGCAGTTACAAAGATTGTAATCGTCACTCTAACGTTTCCATGGCAATGAGTAAAACAGTTTCGGCGGCTTGTGGTCTCTGCCCTCGCAGACTTTACATGATGACAGTGAACTCAATTTGTGCAACCGAAGTCCGCGAGGGCTCAGTCTGCAAGAGGATGGACTGTTGCGCTCGCTTATAGATTGTTCATTTTGAATTTGAACACGTCATTACAGTAAATACTGAATAATAAGTGACTTAGTAGCTGCTAGCTCTTACAAAGCACAAGTTAGACAACATTACACTCTCACAAACTTTTACCAATTCAGTCTTCTTCAAGCTTCTCCCCACTGATACAACAGCCACCACAAACAATCATAGCAAAAAAATCAGGAAGAAGACGCTTAGTAAATGTTCAAAAAACTCACCAGTTTCCCTTGAAGTGAGAGGAACAGATGACAAACACTGTCAAAACTTCACCAGCCTTGGACAGGCTTGTCTTGCATAGTTTACTGTACTTGTACATTTTCACATGAATATACACTGACATGTTTTGGGAACAGTTTTCCTTGTTATGTATAATATATGATTTTGATTTCTTGTTTTACAGACTTAAAGCTATCTTTTTAGCCTGGAAAATATTTTGTTTTTTTCTCGTTACATTTAATAGTGGAATTATGTAACAGCCCCTACGTCACAGAGGCTAGAGGCTATTTTTTTTAAAATTAATTTTAACTTAACATAATCCTGTTTTACTTGAATTTGCTGTTTCATATTTTTGTTGTACTGTGAAACCATTATCTTGTATTTTTCCTTTTTGCTCTTCAGTATTGCCATTTAAAGAACGCTCAATGTTACATTTCATTCCTAATACTTAGCGTGCACACTCTAATTGTTTAGAATTTGCACAATGGCTATTTTAAAAGGTCTTGTTTGTTCAAAAAGATTGTTCACTGGTAATGGATCACAAAGCAATGTTTTTTATTTATTCATGTGTAAATTTATTTGTTAGCAAAAACATAAGTAATCTTTTTTTTTCACAAAGAAAGTCCAAATTTGCTCAAGCAATCAAGGGGAAAGACTTGCAGTATGCCTGAACAGTGAAAGAAGTCATACTTGTAAACAACTCATTGTGCTACTAAGACTGCATTTTTATTACTGTGTGTATATAGAAAAATGTATTGATATCATAATAAATACAGTTGTTTCCTACTTATAATTAAAAAAAAAAAACAAAAAAAAAACTTCACCAGCCTTGTGAATCCAAAACGAACAGTCTCTAGAACTTCACCAATGGGTTAAATCCACAACCAACAGATCTTCCAGGCGTCACCTGCTGGAAAAATCCACAAAACAATCTTAAGAACTTCACCATCAGGGTAGTCTCGCCACCAGACAATCAGAGATCTCCGCCTTCTGCATCTAAAGACTGACTTGTGAGTCTACCATCAGGGTAAATCTTCAATTAACAGCATCTCTACAACCTTCACATTGGGTGAGAGTTCTTAGAAAGGTCTTTAACTCTTAAAACTGTATCTCAGCCAACACCTGCTGACTTGATGATTTGGTGCAAGTGAGTGTTTGCAGGAGTTGGAGTGAGCTCAAAAATTACTTAGATTTTTACTAATCTGGTGGGTTTCTGCAAGGCCGCCACCTACTGCTGAGTTTATACCTGACCACAAACACCCACTGAGGCAGAGTTTCCACACAGGGATACAGATTATCTACTGGGCTCAGGCCCAATTTGTAGTAGTTCATTGTTAACTTGGCTTTTGTAGCCGGCAGTGTTTAGTGTAAGCACAGCTAATAGGGATGCTGATTATTTATCCTGACCCCTTCAATGCACACAAAACAGCCATTGTTTGGCATCATGTACTGTAACAACACAATAGGTGCAGTGCCCACCTGGATTTTCACATGCACACAGACTCTCCACTATATCAGGATTTCCTGACTGAGCTGGAAAGATTAATGCCGTCTGCCGTAGAATATGAAAACATGATTTACTGTACTATGATTTCACAAGTGGCGGTATGTAAAATAGTGATTTTCCATTCCTTTTGTCATGAATATACACAAGTCAAAACCGTGCTTGAGTGTGCCTTACATATGCAAACTGCTCTGTCAGTCAAGAAATGGAAAATGCTCTACGGCTTCCAATCCCACATCATCTCCATCTAGTAAACGCTGGCGTTTTATTCTGCTTGGCAGCAACATAAAATCACTGTAATTTAAAATAAGAATACTGTTTGTATTTAAACACGTACTGTTCCATTAATAATAGCGGTACATTAGGAAGACAACCCACCATTTTTGTGGAAGGGCAGCACTTTTTACACTGAATTACTGTGCACTGAACCTTAGTTGTATCTTGGCTTTATTTAACAAAAGGAATTGGAGGGGTTAAATCTATTATTAACAGTGTGAAGCCAGATTTGTGCATAATTTACATTCTGCCTCAGAGCAAGCATTTAGCTCTGTTGATTGCACTACAGTCAAGCCAGAATTGAGTTAATTTACATTTGTCGCAATAATGTGAATTGTAAGGACTTCCACTGTGTCATCGCTTTCCTTTCTGCTAATAGTTCTCGAGCAGAAATGAAAAGTGGCATTATGAAAGCAAATTCAGATTTGGAGGACGCTGTTGCATCTTAGTGATACTTGGCTTGCTGAAGGCTATCAGACACAGGCTGACTCACTCATTCAACAAGGGATTGACTGAGCAAACAAGTTTTTCATAATGCTCTTCTCTTTGTCTTCCGGGAAAAACAAATTCAAAGTGAGTTACAGATGCCTCGCTCATCCATCACCATCATTTAGCTTCCCGTTGTTCCCACTTCTCTCAACACATGTCAATACAACACACACATCTGCAACAAAGGCAGCTCAGGTAAGACTCAACCACACAAGTGGCAGTTAGTTTCTTTATGCAGAGACACAGATTCACACATGGAAAAAGTATGGAAGCAAATGAGAGACACAAGTATTTGAATTTTAACGACCATTAAATAGGTAATATTGAATTTTAAACACAACTGAAATAATAGCATTGAAATATATGTTAATTTGAAAACCATTTATTTGAAATTATTTGTTCTGAATTCACCACTTTGAAATTGAAATATTAAAATTCTGAATTTGCAAGTTCAAAAACTGAATTGAAATTGAAATCCAACAATTTAAGCTTCAGAATTTCAGAATGATAGATTCAAGTTGCTCAAATTTGTTAAATCAATTCCGATGTAAAGTTTCAAGTTGAAAATTTTATCTGAATTCAACCAATCAAATATGTGCAACCTTAATGTTTGTTTGTTTTTTCTTTTTAATTGTGAAACTTACATTTTTGGATCCACATTTTTGAATATTGAAAAACATATTTTCAAACTGAGCTTTAGAAATTGCTAATCAAGACATTTCATGGTTTTAATTTAGTTTGCAGCCGAGTGTGAAGCAGTCAGGATTAGATTCAGCACCTCCGAGTCTGAGGCCATGGTTCTCTGCCAGAAAATGGTGGATTCCCCACTCTGGGTTGGGAGAGAGTTTCTGCCCAGAGTGAGGGAGTTTAAGTATCTTGTGGTCTTGTTCATGAGTGAGGGTAGAATGGAGCGTGAGATGGATCGGTGGTTTGGTGCGGCTTCTGTAGTGATGTAGGCGCTGTGCTGGACCGTCGTGGTGAAACTGAGCTGGTAGGCGAAGCTTTCAATGCATCTATGTCCCAACCCTCACCTATGGTCATGAGCTATGAGTAATGACGGAAAGAATGAGGTTGTGGATACAAGCGGCCAAAATGAGTTTCCTCTGTGGGGTGGCTGGGCTCAGCCTTAGAGACAGGGTAAACCCCAAATTCCACCAGATGCGTGTTGGTTGCGTCTGCGCTCTGTAACGGCAGTGGAGCTGATACGTTTCAACTCTAGTCAATGTGTGTGTTTCCACCAGCTGTGGCTGTGCTGTGTTCCGGCTCTGTCACAGCTGCAGCACTCCGGAGCCCTCCGCAACAGATACGCAGGACTTCTATTTTTGCCGGACGCCGGAGCACAACGCAGCAATTCAGCACAGAGCAGATCATGCGGGGCAGGAAGTCGTGCACAGAAACAAAATAAAACATCCTGTTAATTTTCAAAATAAAATACACAGTGTTCACGGCGGATCATATTTCCCTGCACTACACCTTGAAAACTACATAATGGGCAGAGGCAGGCCTGAAGTCAACAGGTCAGAGGTTTTCAGACGTCATTTCACCCCGTTGACGAGGAGATATTAATCATGGCAGTGCACTGAGATGTCTTCCGGCAGAGCTGCACCGCTCCGCACAGCAAACGCAGCCAGTGGGTATTGACAGACAGCAGAACACGCAGCGGATAACCAGCACTGCTGTTCCGCAATGGACATGCATCCAGTGGAATTCCGGCGTAAGGAGCTCGGACATCCAGAGGGAGCTCGGAGTAGAGCTGCTGCTCCTTCACGTTGTGGTCAGTTGAGGTGGTTCAGGCATCTGATCAGGATGGCCCCAGGGCAGACCGCGAACCTGCTGGAGGAATTACATATCTCATCTGGCCTGGGAACACCTTGGGGTCCCCCAGGAGGAGCTGGAAAGAGTTGCTGGGGAGAGGGACGTCTAAGGTGCTTTGCTTGGCTTGCTGCCCGTGACCCTGTGAAGGTGGATGGGCGGATGGATTCAGCATCTGTTAACATTCAAATACTTACGTCTATTATTTACTGTCATAAAAAAAGTCACATATTTGCAAAACACCTGCCCGCATGTGCTCATAGAACACCGTAAACACATACACTTCTACACCCACATCTCAGCCACACACACAATTATACACACACAACAGCTGTCTGTTCATCCTGCGTTCTGTGTTTAGCAAGGGACACATGTATTCCCCTGAGGGTTTGGATCTCACATCATCGTGCTCACTGAGCTCCAGCACTTCATGAAAGACTCCAGTTTTGCTCCACATGTCACAATCCATGTTCCAGTGCAATGTGCTTCCCCTTGTAATTACATGAAGCTGCTCCTTGTAGTGTGTGAGTGTGTGTGTACGGGGCTGCGGAGTCAGTTCTCTACCTGTGTAAAGTATATCTGTTTCTGTGTTGTTTTAAGGCTTCTCTTGTTCGTGTATGTATCTGATGTATCTTGTGTCTGTGGTGTGCATTTCTTAGCAGAATGCCACAGTATCATCTGTGTAAATTTCAATATAAAGTTTGGATTGTTCATTTATTCTTATTTAATAATCTGTCATCTTTGTTGTACTCATGAGCTGAGAATGTCTAATCCTGGTTGTGTTATGAAGAACAGCAGACATTTACTTCATGATTGTGTCAAAGATCATTACTTTAAGACTGGAGTGTGATGAAATAAATGAAGGAAGACCAGACTTGCTGGGATATTGTAATTTAAGCTAAATTGTTCTCTAAATGTGTTTGAAGTTTGTCTGAGTGGGTCTGAGACTCCACTTATGTACAAAAAGATAATCAGGCATTTGTGTTTCGGCTTGCAGAGACAGAGATAGTAGCAGAGAGAGACACAGAACAAAAGCAATGCGGAGAAATCTGGGACCATAACGATTCAGCAGCGAGTAGTACGTCAGAAGCTGTGGCAGAAAACCATAAGAGGCATCCAAGAAAGTTTCCAAAGCAGATGCTCCAGATGAAAAACTAACTGCATTCATAGGAAGGACTACAGTTAAAAATAAAAGATTTGAAGAAAGCACTGTTGGAGGCCAGATGTGGCAAGCTCATATGCATCGACAATGTTTGTGTAACTGCTCTTTACAGTTTGTTTTGCATAGAGTACAAAAAAATGTAGCGTGGCCCTTCTAAATCCGAGTTCAGTCAGGACTACGTCAGTCAAAGAAAACTTAATTCCCATTTGCGGTATTATATTTGTTGGTATGGCTCTGTTCTGGGGCCTCTCTGCCTTTCCAAGGCCTACGTAGAAAGCCTCTTCCATGCGCCTACATGGGAAGCCTAAGGTGGAGAGAGCACACCTCTCTGCCCCTCCACGCGCCTATGTAGAAAGCTTTAAGGCAGAGAGAGTAAACCTCCCTGCTCTTCCATGCCCCTACATGGAGAGCAGTAAAGACCCCCCAGGAACAGAACAGAGCAGCATCAGTGACAAACAGAAATGACACTGATAAGTCAGACACAGCATGAAAAAGAGGAGCTGGGGTGGAGGCAGGTTGCAGAGAAAGCAGCAACAGTAGGCAGGCCAGAGCAGTTTAAATAGAGCGCCCTGAATGAGATTTACCAATTGGTTGCATAGAAAGGAATCATGTGATCTATCAGCTGACTTACTTCTATCAATCAGCCTCTCCATCTGTTGACTGGACTGTTTGAGATCAGCTGATGGATGTAGGTCTAATATTCACTCTGTTTTTCACTAGTTTTGGTCTCTGCAAACTTCTGGAGGAAATATTTTGCTCTTTAGCTGCTAAATCCACCATGTTGCTAATCGCTACCTTAGCCTGCAGGATGGTGCTGGAAAAGTCGCATCAGGCCCTCAGGACTGGCCCTCTGTCTTACTTCCAATTTTTACCAGTGGTTGGTCACTCGTGGTTTTAAAGCGAAAAAATTCCCTGTTGTGCCGGAACCATTTTCTCCATAGACCAATTCTAAAAGGGACGTCTGTAAAACTGTTGACAGGACACTGCTAACCATAAACAAGGTCAATTATGATTCTTTTTTTAACATTTTGATTCATGGAGGTTTTATATTAGTAAATCTGTGATGTCATCACAATGTAAAGTGTATTACCCGAGCTGGAAACATGATTGTGCATATTCAGTGGGTCACATACTGCAAAGTTAAACCCGGAAGCTATAAACTTTTTTGTGAATGGGCCAGATGAGCATTTTCATTGAACTGAATGGGTGCCATTTTGGCGTCAGGTATCTACTTAATATTATACATCTATGGGTAGCATACAGTCCCTTTCCCAAACCAGTAGTCTTGTGATCCAATGTAAATAAAAAAGGCCATTTTTAATGTCTGATTTTGTTGACTTAATATTATCTGTAGTGTTGGAAAAAAGCATTTTATTGGTTATATTTTCTCCTCTGCTGTTTATAGCTCTAGTTCAATACTGTCAGTAATGCCTGCTTTTTACTTTGCTATGACAAAACAGTGGATTGTTCACATGTTAGTGGCGATGCCATTGCATTTTAAAACAAAAAAAAAAAGAATGTAAGAATCAGAGACTCTGCAGAGGAATGCAGAAAAGTGAAACAGCCATGAGAACAGAATGAAGAATGTCGACAATGTAATAATGTCTTTTTGTATTATTGATACAACCTGGCCTGGCAACCACAGTGTTGTTAAGGTATGGTAAAGGGTAGTATAACTGTTACACTATAGTTGGAGGGTGCCAGACAGAAATAAATTAAAGAAAGCTCTGACTGTTTCTTGGTTACCTGACCTCACTTTCTCTATCTGCTGTTGTTTCCTTCCACTGTCATTGCCTTGTAAGTCATAGGGGTTCCCTAAAAACTCGGTGTGTCACTCAGATGGGTGTGGTTTTGCAGGATGCAGCAGTGCATGCTTTGGTGAGCTCCATTACTGTCTCGTGCTCTGAGTGCATGTCTGTACTTTATATAACAGCCTGTGTGCATCTTGGTTTGACTGCAAATGAAAATCCTGAATTTCTTTGATTTGATGTAAATGAGAAGAGGGATTGAGTGGCATAGTATGGGCTACTTTTATTTCTAAAGCTTAGACAATGAGGCAAATCAGTCTGTGTAATATACAAGCATGAAGGCATACAGAGTATAGTATTCATGCTGACTTACACACGTACATGGAAATTGATAGTCTGAGCATCTGTTGATGCAAGTTACTGCATTGATATCAGAATACAGACCTCCGATCTGAGTTGATTTTTATTTTTGGACATAATTTAGTCCATCTAAATGTCAATATAATTTAGCACTATTTAGTGGTACATTTTTCCAGTATAATGTGGTCAGTTTGAGAATTCATTAGCAGTCAGGTGAAGGCCATTCGGCTCCAGGTTTGAGTCTATCCCAGCTGACATTGGGCGCCAGACTATCACAGGGCTGACACACAGAGACAGACAACCATTCACACTCACATTCACACCTACAGCCAATCTAGAGTCACCAATTAACCTGCATGTCTTTGGACTGTGGGAGGAAGCCGGAGTACTCAGAGAAAACCCACGCTGACACGGGGAGAACATGCAAACTCCACACAGAAGGGCTCCCCACCCTGGATATAAACCAGGAACCCTCTTGCTGCATAACTGAACAAGAGTTCCAGACTAAGAAGTAATACAAAATTGTTAAAGAAAAAAGAAAAAAAAATCATTGAAGTGAAAAGAGTCTTTGCAAATTATGATAACGATAATGTAGATGATGACTTTAGAGATGGAAGACGGTTGTTCCAATGAGATGGTCCTCTGTTTGTCAATGATAGTTGGTTAAGAGAAGTCCTACAATCTTCTTTTTCTTTCGGCTGTTCCCTTGAGGGGTCGCCACAGCAAATCATCTGCCTCCATCTAACCCTATCCTCTGCATCCTCTTCTCTCACACCAACTGACTTCATGACTTTCACTACATCCATAAATTGAGTTGACAGTGTTGACATTGTTTGGGTTGTCTTGATTATGACAACTTGACATTAATCAAAGTGACATTACCAGAAGTTGTCTTTGTCATGACAAGTTGACATTAAATTTGTTTGGGATGTCCTTATTATGGCAACTTGACATTAACCATTTACCAGAAGATGTCTTTATGTTAATGTCAAGTTGTCATAATAAGGACATCCCAAACAAATTTAATGTCAACTTGTCATGACAAAGACAACTTCTGGTAATGTCATCCTGGTTAATGTCAAGTTGTCATAATCAAGACAACCCAAACAATGTCAGCTTGTCATTACAAAAACCGAATGACACTCAATGACAGCAGTCATATACATTTATGACATGTACATAATGTTCATGACAGGTTCATGATCGTGTCATGTCATAGTTATGACAGTGTCATGTCACTCTTATGTAGATACTTCAAGTAAAGTGTCACCCATAAATCTCTTTGGTCTTCCTCTAGGCCTCTTGCCTAGCAGTTCCAACCTCAGCATCCTTCTATCGATATATTCACTATCCCTCCTCTGAACATGTCCAAACCATCTCAGTCTGGCCTCTCTGACTTTATCCCCAAAACATCTAACATGAGCTGTCCCACTGATGTACTCATTCCTGATCCTATCCATCCTCGTCAGTCCCAAAGAGAACCTCAACATCTTTGAGAGAAGTCAGACAATATGGAAGATAAAGGTCCTTAGAGTGTCTTGGGGAATATGAGTGAAAGTCTGAGGAAGATTCAAAAAAAACTTCTGAAAAACACTATACAGGTCATGAGTGAGATGTACATATTTATACATGAAAACACAAGTCTGGTATATGTACACATTAAAAATTAATACAAGTCGATATTTTCTGGAGAGAGGCAGACTACTCTGTTTAAAGGCGTGAGGTCTCCTGTTGGTTTAATCTTAGGGTAAAGGCAAAGATTAGGTAAATAAACAATTGTTTAGGTTACGGTTTTGCTAGCTTATCCAAAAAGTTGCGAGCCAATGAGAACGTGCATCAGGCATAATACACTTTGTGTGACGCAGGACTGAAGGCACCGCTCCCATGCGAAATACCAAGTTTTTAGGGAGCCCCGTGAAATGTGTAGTGCTCCTTCGCTTACCCTCACCCTTGCCTCTGAATTGCAATGTGTTTGCATATCAGCCCTACGGCAGAGTGCCTTTATCACGGAGCACCTGTGACACCTGCATAGTGACAGAGAGAGACTCCTGAGACTCTTTGTGTGCTGCCAAAATAAATCATGTGCAAGGGAAACACTGGTATGTGCGCAGGTGGAGTCTTTCTTTAATTCAACTATGTTTCATGCAGTATTCCACATGTATTACTGTAACACTGGAGTCTCCTCTGTTGTAAGTAGCCTCCATGCTGAGTTTGACTCACTGTCAGGGGCAGGTGCATGAACGGTATCCAAGGCAGGCTGCTTTATTCTCTCATGTACGTCATTCAGATCTGTTTCTAGGGATGTCCCGATCGGCCACCGATATTAGCAAAAAACGGGCATCGGCATCGGATCAGACTGCATGGAAAAATGCTGATCCATGAACTCCGATCCAGTTTTTCACAGCCCAGCGCGCCGCGATTCAAGCAGTCCATTCCAGTGATCCGCTCCAGCTCTTACTATCAATCCACCAGGCCAGCATGCAGACGGCAGATACACAGAGGGTAGGAAGAGTAGCAGTCAATTTAGTTAACTTACTATTTGTTTTCTGCTCTGGTTTTTTGAGAGTGATATTTTTATTTGGTTTACACTCTTACTGTTTAAGTAAAGAGCACTGATGGCATTGTTTTGGGCACAATTAGTGAAATTGGAGCCATGAATGGACTACAAAAACACTACTAAAATAACTGAAAAGGAAAGGCTGCATTGTTTGTTAAATGCCAACAATGTCTTGTGGTGTTAATCTTTTTTTTATTTATTAGAGGAGCAAAGCACAAGTGTGTGGAGTCTTGCTGCTATTTTAATTTCAATGTTAGACATTTTAAAGATTTCTTGTGTTGATTCATTTTCTATTTATTAAGGGGCCAAAGCAGCCAAAGCAAACCAGCTATATTTTTTATTTAATGTTAATGTTCAAGTTTAAAGTTTGTTTATTTAACCCTGTTAACAATAAACAGGTCAGTTTCTCATACCAACTGTTGTGGATCGTTCTAACTAACCTGATTAAGTAGTTGTTCTTTGCTTGATCAAACCTTTTCTAACATGACTGACAACAAAATAAGTGAATATGTATAATACGTGCTTGGATCGGATCGGTATTGGCCAAAACTCAAGGCTGTAATATCGATATCGGATTGGAAGTGAAAAAGCTGGATCGGGACATCCCTATCTGTTTCCCATGACTTTGTGACATTTACAATCCATTATTAATGGCTTGGCATGAGGAATGAATCGACTTTTCTTCTTGAAGGACACAAACTAACCCAGCAACGCAGCTATTCAGCACACGTCCTTCTGATTATGTGCAGTTTTTTAAAATGTGTCGTATAATGTGAGTTGAAATGTCATATCACTTTTGAAATGGCAGGTTAGGGGGAACGTCAGTTAGCAACAACATATTCAAGCGTGGTAAACCGAGGGTGTGAGATTAGACGAGATGAGGGAAAAACTCCTTTATCAAAACACTCAACTTGGTGACTTGATTATCAGATATTGCTGGATATTACATTATCCTCATTCTTTGGAAATTAAATGGAACTAGGCGGAAATTAATAGAGAAACCAGACCCTTGTGTGTGTGTGTGTGTGAGTGGTTGCGTCTGTGTGTGTAAACGTGCACTGTAACCATGCATTTTCCTGATCGCATGGTGTGTGTGTGTGTGTGTGTGTGTGTGTGTGTGTGTGTGTGTACCAGACAGTGTTATTTTAGCTGAGAAGGAGATGGGAGCATTGGAATAGAGTCTACAAAAGACTGTCCTGAGAAGTAGTGAGTATTCTCTGAAAAACAGGAGATGGTAGGAACGAGGAAAATGGGAAAAAAAACCACAGAGAAACAGGAAGCTTGAGACAGCAGAGTAAAAGAGAAGGAGGCAGGTTTAAAATGGATATCATAGAAAGTGGGAAAAATGGAGAGCTGGGGTATACAGCCATAATATCAAACTTGTCTGTCTAAAGACACAGGAAGAGAAAAATGAGAGGGGAGAGAAAGAGGAGAGATCCAAATTGTACTTTTTAAAGCTTAGCACGTAACCCCTCGCACGCATTCTCCCCTTGCTCTCTCCCGCACACCCCCATACAAGCAATGCTCCCGTCTTGACATGACAGCAAAAATGCAGGCATGGGGGACGTCTTAGTTATGTAATCCAATGTCTCAGTTGCATAAACACACTGCTTTTAGATGTAAGCGTGCTTCTGTCTGTAAATTCGATCTTCTGATGGTGCTCCAGCTCACCGTTCACGTCTACTGGTTTTAAATGCCAGCGACGTGTGCATGTGTGTGTGTGCGTGTGGCAACTGAAGTACCACAGCACCATCTGTTGACTGTAGCAGGCAACAGCAGCTGAGTGCAGCAGCAGTGCAAACCTGTGCAACAAGAGTACAAAAACATGAGAAACCCCTCTCTGCTGAGTGGCACTAAAGCTGCTCTTATCCTGTCTCCTCCCAGCCATTTGCATAATCCCTTTAGATTGGCTCACTAGGTTTATATACACGATGAGCCTGTGTACTGTAGGCTACACACTGCTGAAATTAATATTCTGCAGCCTCCCCTTAGCTGTGACAATTCTGACGGCGCTGTGTCTTTAAGTGAATACAGGAACATTTCACTCAACCTCTAGTCTTAATTTTAATTTAGTTTTTAGGTGACTACTGGATAATCCTCTCTTGTTAAAGGTGACATCACACACACACACACACACACACACACACATTCTTGTACCTATATCTTTGTGAGAACCCTTATTGACATAATGCATTCTCTAGCCCCTTATCCTTACCCAAACCATCACAACTAAATGCCTAACCCTAACTATCCATCCATACATACATACATTTATCCATTATCCAGGGCCAGGTCGCAGGGGCAGCAGGCCAAGCAAAGCACCCCAGACGACCCTCTCCCCAGCAACACTTTACAGCTCCTCCTGGGGGGCCCCAAGGTGTTCCCGGGCCAGATAGGATATGTAGTACTTCCAGTGTGTTCGGGGTCTACCCCAGGGCCTCCTACCAGTGGGACGTTTTGCCTGAAACACCTCCAGCGGGAGGCGCCAGGGAGGCATCCTGAGGCAAACCTAACCCTAATTCTAACCTGAACCCTACAACCAAGTCTTAACCCTCAACAAGACCTTTGGGAAAGTGAGGATCGGCCAAAATGTCCTCACTTTGCAAAAATGTCCTTACTATATTGCTAAAATACATTTTTGGTTCCTCGCTGTGCAGCATGTACAAGGACATAAACACACATACACACACACACATACTTATGTTACTTTTGGGGAAATTACATAGACTTGCATTCATTTCACATTTCAGGGGGGATTAACCCAACATTAACCCTAACCACTACTTGCCTAACTCTAGACCTGACCTTGGGCTAACCCCTACTTTAACCGAATGCTAACCTTTAACTACCGACCCAAAAATCAGCTTTTTCCCGAATGGGGATGTAGCTTTTGTTCCCATTGCATAAGCCATCCCCAATTAACTGGTTGTTAGTGTAAAATGTGTCCCCGGAGGGAGCCTAAATTAGGCAGACACAAGCACACATACAGACAGTAGAATCCATGAATTGTTTACTTTCCTGTTTTCTTTTTTACTCTAGCACCCTGATTTGAAATAACACAGTAGCCCTTTTTACACAGAGATCACACTATAGAGCCGCTACGAAGCCCTGTCTGTATGCAGCCTTTGCATTCTTACACAGAACCAAACAACGGTGGCACCATCCCGCTCCAGTGTGAGATTTTTAGACAGCATGCCGGCATCTCAGGAGCAAAAGAGGCTGAAGGGCATGACATTTGACATTACATAGTTGGTCTCTAGTGTGACATATAACATACCTGTTGGCAGCACTTTCTAAACAATTACAATAGCATAACAATCATTTACTATTTTTGTTACATGCCGGCTGATCTCGTCCTTTGCACAGAGGGTAAGGAGCTCCCCGACCTCATTGTTTTCCCCATTTGCAGACATTTCCAGCTGCTGTTCATCCTCTTTCAGTAAGTCGTAAGCTGTTGCTAGCTGATTTTTAAATCTCCTACCCCTAACGTCTTGCCAGCTGTACCTTTTACACAGACGTTGATTCGGCGCCGTTATTACCATCGCTGCCAACTTAGAGGTGAGACTATGCTGTTCCCCCGTTCTGTGATTGTAGGTGGAATAATGGCGCAATATTCCTGCCTTGAACAGGCAGTGTGAAAGGGGTCAATGACCCTCAGGCGCACAACTGGAGCTTTAATATAGGGTGTTCAGTATCAGATGAATTGTAGGAAATACATTACATTAAAACAACACTGACATTTGGTCTCATGCAGGACACAAACAGCAGTCTCCTGGGTGAAAGTCCAGTTTTGTTTGACCCATCCACCTCTTACATACTTTCTTTACATTTATCGTGTACAGCAGCTTGCAGCTTTTGAAAAGTGGACCAGTTTTTTTTCATTTTTGCCACAATGTAATGTTGAAAGTGAGAGTTGACTCAGACAAGATGATTCTGTAAACTGTTTCTGTGAACACCCTCAGTTTGAGGCTGAAAGTTGTCACTAACTGTATTTCATTTGAAATCCAGTTTAGCAGAGCCAACACACACAAAAACACATGTCACTATCAAAATGCCTGATGAATGCACTGTGCATTTGACTTGATTTGATTTCTTTCTTTATTTTGGTATCATGCACACTTGCCCAACCCACATGGGTTTATAAGACACCAACAAGAACAATGCTGCAGTGATCAAACAACAACAACAAAACACGTTACCCCACTGTTCCGTGACTAAACAAAACACTCTGCCTGCTGTCCCAGACCTGGCAAACAAACTCTGCCACAAAAAAAGACTCCCCTTCTGAAACACAACTCAAGTTTTTCATAATCATCCAACCAAAAGAAGTCAACATAAATGGACATCTCAGTGTGTGGTGCAACTTATTAAATATTCACCGCTGAACCTCAAGTGGCCACATTTTCCTTGTATCTACATCAAGTATAATCCAGATTTTTTTTTCTTCCTTTCTTCATCTACATTACAAGATCTCTCTCATTCCACCCTGTCTTGCCTAGTTTTTTTTTATTCTACCGCTCCATCTCACTACACCACCTCTTTTAATGTTGCATCCACATCTCCCGATCCATCTCGCTGACTCCCAGCTCCTATCTCCAAACCCCAACTCCATTCCTGTTGTCTCATTTCCTGTTTCTTTCTCGCCCAGTCTCTCCCTATAATCTCCATGCTGACATCATTTATCTCCTCGTCTCATCGCCTGCTCCCACAGGAACTGACAGCATGAAGGATTTATCAGGGGACGGGACAGGTTGCCTGCGAGGATGTCCATCAAAACTGTCACAAGTGAACATGCAAGCATACGGTACATGTAACAAACGGGAGCATGGCCATTATGCACAGAGCTAATGATTCCAAGATATCTCACTGCTGAGGTGGAAAGAAAGAAAGTACACTTCAAAAAATTATTGTAGTCACTGTGGATGTTTTTGTGTGTCTCATTATTTCCAAAGTTGTCTTATTTACATGCTGTGTTCTTTGTTGGCTGGCTAACTTTAGCCACTAATACACATACATTCCAACACATTCTCACTCCCAGCTCGTCAAGTACCGACGCATAGTCAGTGGCCCTACACGTCCAACTATGACGCTCAGTGTACCCCTCCAGTGTCTGTTATGGACACTCAGGGGCAGCATGTCAATTTACACTTGTTACATGCATTGTGTTTTTTCAAAATAAAAGTATGTTTTCACAGGAAATGTACACTTTACACTCATAAAATTCATAAAGCCTCTTTTCAAATAAACCTAGAGCATAGGTAAAAACAAAAATTGTTCTTAGGTTTACTTCCTTAAGTACAGGCAACAAAAGCATGTGGTTAGGTTTAGAAAAAAAAATCAGGTATTGGCTTAAAATAAGTGTGTTTGGAGCACCTACTAGCTCACCTGGTAAAGCAGATGACCCATGAACAAAGGCTGTATCCTAACTGCAGTGACGACGGGTTCAATTCCAACCCATGGCCCTTTGCTGCATGTCATCCCTGATCTCTCTCCCCCTTTCATGCTGTATCTGTCCTATCAAATAAAGGGCAAAAAGCACCCAAAAAATATCTAAATAATAAGTGGGTTTACTAATATCACGTCACATGTGTCCGTAATATAATATGCTATGCATAGCACACTACATGAACAACGGTCTCCTAGGTGAAAGTCCACAGTTTGTTTGACCAACCTACCCTTTGGGGAGTTTCTCACTCTTGATATTATATGTTTGGAGTGTAAAAACTGCAGCTGGGCAGTGTGTCTCATGCCTGCTAAAGGGTGCCTCGGTGCATCAGTATCTGATGCCGAGGGCCACTGACCAAGCATCAGTATTTGACGAGTTGGGAATGAGAGCGTGTTGTACATTCTTAAGTCACCTAGTTTTGTTTAGCTGCAGCTGAGGTCAAGACTCCTTTGTGCAGTCACCGATGCTGGATGCTCAGTCAATCCTGTCACATTGATGTGAGGTGATGTTTTCAGGTTACTCGTGAGGATGTTTTTAGGTTACTTGTCAACACTGTTAAGCATAGTAGCACAATAGATTATGTATGGTTACAGTATGTGAGTTAGGCTGAGGTAAACGTTTACATGTGTTAGCATTTGGTAACCCAATCACCAGAAGAAATGTTGGCATTGTTCATTTCTGCTACAGTGGGTATGTTACATTTGTACATTTCATCTTTCGCAGATATGTTGAAACTCTACATTTCTTTCTGTTTTAATTCTAATTTAATGTTGTGGTTAACAAGTTGTTTAGGCAGGGGTTAGGAAAACATCATGTTTTGGCTTAGAATACCCGGTTTGGTTGAAACAAACACAGCTGGACATGACCCAAACTCTTGTTCAACTACAATTTATGTCACATGGTTGTATGCCTGCACAAACTTGTCATGTTGCAGTTACAGTTTCATCCATGCCTTGTCAGATTCATATGTAGCCATAACAGTAGGATACGCTTTCAATATGGATGTTGCTGCCAAGAAGCTACAAATTCTAAAACACAGATGCTTCACACATATCTTCAACCAGGCAGTACAGAGGATGTACGCTGTAAGCACTGTTTCAAAATGGACACCCAAGATAAGTGTCAAACTAAATGTCTCCCCTTCTGCTCCTGAGGTACTGTATAGCATTGAATAATGGCCAAAAAAGTGTTTTTGCAGAACGTTATGATGTCACAGTGAAAACATTCCTGTGAAATTTTGTCGTAATTAGTGAATTAATACTTGAGTTATGGCCAGAAACATGTTTTACGAGGTCACAGTGACCTTTGACCACCAAAATCTAATCACTTCATTGAGAGTACAAGTGGACGTTTGTGCCAAATATAAAGAATTTCCCTAAAAGCGTTCTTAGGATATCACATTCTTGATAATTTGACCAACTGGGTGCCCAGGTGTTACACCATCCACCATCCTCTCCTCCTGATAAGAAATTCAGCATAGTATCACGAGATTTTTGAGTGGCAATAACGTATCATCACATAGTGGCAAGTATCAGGTTTTTTTTAATATAAATTATTAATGCTACAAATACAAATTAACATTAGGTAGCTGACCAGAATAATATAATCAGTTGTTTTTTCAGTCTACTAGATACATTTTGCTGCTGCAAAAAATGGCTGAAGTGAGATGAATAGACTGAAAACTTTATCTTAATTACATAAAACATATGTTGACAAAGTTTCCCTTTGGGGATATAATTTACAGTTGAAAAAAGGAAATAAATCGAAATATATTTGATCACAATACTCGCAAAAATATTGTATCATAATCTAAGTATCGTGATAATATCGTATCGTGGACCCTCTAGTGATTCCCACCCCTAATGCATGTAATCTGAACACACAAATGTACGTTTCTGCAAACTATGGGTACAATGGGTTACAATGCCAACATTTTATTATGGTGTCTACAGAGATGGGACCAAGTCACACATGTGCAAGTCTCAAGTAAGTCTCAAGTCATTTTTTCTTGGGCAAGTCAAATCAAGTCAAGTCAAGTCACAGGTTATGTCAAGTCAAGTCAAATCAAGTCCCGTAATAGGTCAAGTCAAGTCCAAGTCAAGTCACCTTATTATTGTAATTTTACCTGCAGAATCTGATCTTAATAAAGTGAAAAGACAAGATATAAGTAACTGTCAGTAAACATTGACTTCATCGCTGCAATGTTTGCTTTACAGGGACGCCCCCCATGCATGTGCGCGCGCGCACGCACACACACACACACACACACACACACACACACACACACACACACACACACACACACTAACCATGGCAGCGGCCAAAATCACCCATTTAGCTCATTTAACCCTGTGTTGCTCGTTCATAAAACGTACAGCCGATCTTGTGATGAACCGGTCGGAATGTTCGCTCACGTTTTCTGGGGTTAATGTTAGCAAATAAATTAACCCCACCCCCGAATCGTATCAAGCTAACGTTAGCTAACTACCGACTAACCAGATAATATTAGCTAATTGACAAGCACTTACTGGGCAGAATGGCTCTTCAAATGACAAACAAAGTTTGAAGTTGTCGCCTGGCTGTCCGAGATGTTTATGCCGCATGTCTTGCACTGTGCTGTTCGTCTTTTGCCGTAATAATGGTAATTCCGAAAGCCGAAGACGATGACTCTCGGTACCCCTCCCGCTGACATGTTGATGCCTATCTGATATAAGAGGGCCTGTTTCTCCAATAAACACGTAAGGTACGTAGAGAGGGCATGACTGATTGACAGAGTAGTGATCCAATCATGACAATGCCATTCTCAGCCTGCGCTCCTACCGGGTAATTGACATTATTTTTTTTTCAATTATTAATTTTATATTCTAACCAAAAACATGATGTGAATAACACTCAAGTCATTCAAGTCATTCAAGTCATCGTGTCTCAAGTCAAGTCCAGAGTCTTTAACTTCCAAGTCCGAGTCAAATCTAAAGTCTTTTATTTTTTGTCAAGTCAAGTCACAAGTCATCAAAACAGCGACTCGAGTCGACTCGAGTCCAAGTCACAATGACTCGAGTCCCCATCTCTGGGTGTCTATGCTGCATATCTGTGTGTTTCACTCTGCCAGTCTGTGAAGATGTATGTTAGGGAGAAGAGAACAAAAGAGGAAGCAAACAGGGAGCAGGAAACATGGATAAAGTAAAACATAACAAGAGAAAAATAAGTTCTGGCTTGTATCTCTGTCAAAGTCCCAGAGAGTCGTTTGCAACTCAGCTTCTTTACTTCCCTCTCCGCTGTAGTCCACAACCAAACCTGACAAAAACACACAGCCCTTGACAAAACAGCACAGTTGTTGGAGCTCAGATTTGGTTTCTGTACTTGTATTGAAGTAATTCAATAGGGTATTGCTGCTTTTACTCAAGTAAAAAATTTGAGAACTTTTTTTCCCTCCACTGCTCTTGCACCCACAGTTGGATGAACAAATTCAATTTTCTGTTCAGGTTTTATTTTCAGTTTTCAATCTTTTGTCTCCTGCTCTCACGCTTAAAAGCTTGGAGACACACACACTCCTACACACACGTGCACACACACCCTAAATGCAAACTTGCATTATTCCTACAAAACTGCAGCTTTGACGTTTTGATTAATAGCATTGATTGATCAAAGAGTCATGACACATTTTTCTGCTTCTGGCAAAAAAAAAACACAAGGCAAATTTGTAGATGAGTTTCAAGGTACATACACACACAAACACACACAGGCTCATTGCAAAGAGTGACTCATTCCCTCACTGGTCAGCTACTGTATGAGCGTGGTAATGTGCTGGAATTATTGATCCAGCAAAAGGACCTGACAACCCCAGCTGCTCTGAAACAAAAAAGAAATCAATGCTTATTTTACCCACCGGACCACACACAAAAGCACTCATGCAGATACTCACATTTTTCACAGTAACAATACAGAGCCTTTTCACACCTGCTGTGCCTCATACATGTATGCATACATGCTCTACCCTGTGAATGTACTATTACAGCAGACAGAGAGGCTCACAGTGGAAACATTTGCGTCTCAAGATACACACTCAAGTCTTATGAAAACTATTTGAGAGGATTTAGGAGATTTTCATCTCCGCCATGTGTTTGGCCTGGAAGGGATCATGTGTTTGGTCATATGTGTGCATGCTAGATTGACTATGTGTATCTGTCTGTCCACAGCTCATCACACAAACTACTGGACCAATCAGCCTAATATTTTGTGTGCACCTTTATGACTGTTTGCTCAACGACTGTCTGATTCACAATAGTTTAAAAACCTGTTCATTCCATCATTGACTGCTGACTACTCACTCCTCTTAACCAGGGCCACAAGTTTTCTGGAAATTTGCTCAAAACAACCAGCCTTACCGTCTGTTGCAGGTCAAAAACTTGAATAGAAAATTAGTCTTATTTTGAAGTGGAGCATCTGCACATTGATTCCATACCAGATATGGTATGATATGTCTTGACTGTAAGGGAGCTGAGAGGGACAATTCCACCAGGCACAGCTGTGACAAGGTTAATTCGTCCTTCACACAGCGTCATACCACACCGAGAGGGTTTCAGAAGCGGAGTATTTTACCTGCCTGATTTTGTGGACTTGCAGATTTTGTTGATTTGGTAATTGTTCCTTGGTATTTGTGCTTATACCATAAATAAACAAGGAGGCTACATAGTTAAATGTTTTTTTTTTTTTTTACCTGTTTAAATTGCGTTATTGTTGTTAATTCCTACTACAGACAAAGTTGATGTCATTAAAAGTCCAGTCATGGACGACATGGATCAAAGATTTGTGTCTGTTAGCGGGAAAACTGGATCAGCCTTGTGTAACGTTTTACGACGACGTAAAAAATAGATGAGGCATGTATGCAAATAGCTAATCAGCCAATCACATGGCAGCAACTCAGTGCATTTAGGCATGTAGACATGGTCAAGTCGACCTGCTGAAGTCCAAACTGAGCATCAGAATAAGGAAGAAAGGTGAGTAAGTGACTTTGGACGTGGCATGGTCTGAGTATTTCAGAAACTGCTGATCTACTGGGATTTTCACACACAGCCATCTCTAGGGTTTACAGAGGATGGTCCCAAAAAGAAAAAACATCCAGTGAGCAGCAGTTCTCTGGGTGAAAATGCCTTGTTGATGCCAGAGGTCAGAGGAGAATGGCCAGACTGGTTCAAGATGATAGAAAGGCAACAGGAACTCAAATAACCACAGGTTACAACCAAGGTCTGCAGAAGACCATCTCTGAACCAACAACACGTTCAACCTTGAAGCAGATGGGCTACAGCAGCAGAAGACTACACCAGGTGCCACTCCTGTCAGCTAACAACAGGAAACTGAGGCTACAGTTCACACAGGCTCACCAAAACTGGACAACAGAAGATTGGAGAAACGTTGCCTGGTCTGATGAGTCTGGATTTCTGCTGCAACATTCAGATGGTAGGGTCAGAATTTGGTGTAAACAACATGAAAGCATGGATCCGTCCTGCCTTGTATCAACGGTTCAGGCTGGTGGTGATGGTGTAATGGTGTGGGGGATATTTTCTTGGCACACTTTGGGCCCCTTAGTACCAACTGAGAATCATTTAAACACCACAGACTGCCTGAGTATTGTTGCTGACCGTGTCCATCCCTTTATGACCACAGTGTACCCATCTTCTGATGGCTACTTCCAGCAGGATAACGCACCATGTCACAAAGCTCAAATCATCTCAAACTGGTTTCTTGAACATGACAATGAGTTCACTGTACTCCAATGGCCTCCACAGTCACCAGATCTCAATCCAATAGAGCACCTTGGGATGTGGCGATATGGGAGATTCTCATCATGGATGTGCAGCCGACAAATCTGCAGCAACAGCGTGATGCTATCATGTCAATATGGACCAAAATCTCTGAGGAATGTTTCCAGCACCTTGTTGAATCTATGCTACGAAGAATTAAGGCAGTTCTGAAGGCAAAAGGGGTCAAACCTGGTACAAGCAAGGTGTACCTAATAAAGTGGCCTTTGTGTGTTTTTATAAGCTTCTGGGCTGCTTCCAAAACTCGCTGCGGTGCATCTGCGGAAAATACAAGAATTGCTAAGCCTGGGTGGCCACCTGGTGGAGATCTGCACTCTACTGAGTGCACTTTTCTGATTCAATTAATTATTTAGCCTTGAATAGGTCCTTTTCTGCCCTCCCACCCCTCTCCTCCTCTTCTTTTGCACTTACTTTTGTTTTCCCCTTCCCAGTTTGACAGAATTGCTTCCTGTATGTTCTGAATTAAATCAAATGTCCTCTTTATTTTTTACTCCTCACAATCGTAAACATAGATAAGAAGTTAATCCCTCCTTGAGTTTAATAATCAATTCGCCATTTCTCCCCCCTTTGTTTCCCATCATACATTCTTCTGTTCTTGCATTTCGCTTTACGCTCATCCAGCACACCAGGGAATGAGCGTGTTATCTTTTGAATAGACCTACAGTATATCAGTCCAGTTAGTTTTTTTTCCTCTTGAGGAATTTTCATAATATTTTCTCCACATTATGAACGTGTGTGTGAATCCACAACACAAGAACACAGAGCCTCAAGGACATCGTGTGTATTCACGCAAACAGAGTCAAAATCATCTGCACATACATGCACTGTACTGTGAAATTTACTGCAAACAACGTGTCAATGCATACATACACAGGCACACAGTGATAAGTACGGTAACAATGTGAACATACACATGCCCGCAGGAATATAATATGAGCATTGGCACACATGTAGGTTAGAAAGTGCATGCACAGTCAAGCCAGCACACGCACAGAAACACTCAAGGGATGGATGGAGCCAGATAATTGTCAACCAGTTTCAATGGACTTATTTTATCTAGGAGTGTATTGAATTTCTCTCCTTCCCTTATTAAGACAGGGGATAGAAACCAACTCAGATATCAAGGCCGAGGCAGAAGCTCTGATTGTCTCTGCCACTTAATGGGAGCTTCACTCCTCCCTTTAAATGATTTTTTCTCCCTTCTGAGAGCACAGAGGTCTGAGGACTGAGGCTGAGACGGGAGCTGGGAGGAAAAGGTTTTCATGTGTGTTTACAACCAGAGGTTTAACTTCTTTCCATTTTGGATGAAAACTAAAAAAGATTTGACTGGTTTCACTGGTAGCACATTGGTATTAGTCTGGTTTTTGCTGCTTGAGGCAGAGCTTTATTCAACAAAATACTCTGACTATGTTTTCATCACAGGGATAATAGGAGAAGCCATTTAAAATTTGGTCCCTATTAAAAAAGTTTAGGATTTCTGTGCGCCCTCCTTATACTTAAACTAGAGTTGGGAATTTCAAAAGTTTTCCTCTGAAATACCTACAGCAGCTTTGTTTTAGGAAACACTTAGCATGTTCAAATATGGTCTCAGACATTTCATCTAGACAGCTTGGCCTGTGTGTGTGTGTGTGTGTGGTTGTGTATTTGTGTATGCATGGCCCGCAGCCTCTAATAATCTTTCTTGTCCCAAATGTCATATGGTCACGAGACTGCAACGTGATAGGGCAACACCTTCTGTTCGTCCTTGTCTCACAGGCACACACCCACACACCCAAAGATTTTGCAGACAGACACACACACACACACACACACACACACACACACACACACACAGATTTTACAGACACACACACACACACACACACACACACACACACACAGATTTTACAGACACATTAGAAGTCTTTGAAAATCTCAATTGAAAGCACTGCGTCAAACAGCATATTTCAGTTTTCCCACCTCCGTCATGATACTGATGTCAACACCTCTGATCTCAGAAGTGATTTAATCCAACGAGGTGATAGTAAATGACTTGGTGTGGCCTGTCAGACAGATATCTAAGCTTAGCCAAAGACAAGGGGGAACATTAAGCCTACCCGCACTTCTAAAGTTCACCAAACAAAATATCCTCATATGACTGTTTGTGTGAAATCTGACAAATTGTGTCAGATCATTAATATCATATCTAGTATATCCATTCACAATAGACTAGTCCATACCCATTGAGTGCACAGTAGCCCATGTACAGTTTCACATGGTGTGTGTTTGGGATACAGGTCATAGGAAATTGCAAATTAAATAGTCAACTGAACCCATTAAGAAGAGCAATGTATTCAGACAGAGTTTTTGTGAATTTGATAGTACGACTGCTTTACTGAAAGTACAGTAGTACCATTGCCAATATTGGGATAGTTAGTGGGCTAAGCACGTCGGTAGCACGTTGGAAGGCAGATAGTTAAGTGTTTATGTGTGGGGGACGCACTGGTAGTTCACATGGGAAAGGTGCGGCTAGCTCTTGTTACAGCGGTGGGGGTTGGAATCCGGCCAACGTTCATTTCTCTGTTGTTATAGCGCCACCCAGTTGCCAATTAGAGTTAAATTTCTCCAGTCACCTTGAGGTGTCCTGTTCTACATATCTACCAAGTTTAGTAAAAATCAATATGGCGGTTAGGCCTAGATAAGAAATTAGCTCTCTAGCGCCCCCATTTTGTTTGATGGGGTCAATAATGGAGGGGTCCCCTCAGATTATGTGTGGTCATATGCCTACAAAGTTGCGTGGTGATCGGTGAAACCCTTGAGATGTTATACACCTTTATGTGATGAGCCACGCCCTCCGCAATATTCATTGCCTTATAGAAGCTCAGTTTTAGTAAGTTTTCCAACTTTTGCCAAGAGGGAACTTTAGATATTGGTCCCTAGATTATGTTCATCGAGTTTCATGCAGATCAGTCAAACTTCCTAGGAAGAGATTGATTTTAAGTGTTTTTCAAAAAATTCAAAATGGCGGAAAATCTATATAACCAGAGAGGCAAATTTGTTCCTCATGAGGAGAGGCATCTCTGTGCAAAGTTTCATGTCTCTACGACACACGGGGCATGAGATATGCCCATTCAAAGTTTGCAATTTCAATCGGTTGCTATAGCGCCCCCCTTTGGCCAATTGATGTAATATTGCTTCATTCACATCCTCCCATGACCCTCTACCACTGTGCCAAATTTCACATGGATTGACCAAGTCAGTGAGGAGAAAAACGTGGAACAGAGACACAGAGTTTTTGTCATTATATAGTAAGATAAGATTATCAGTGTTTTTTTGGGTCAGATTCGCTCGCAAAACAAATAGACTCGATGCCAAAAGCCACGGAGCTCAGGCCGCAGCACGTCCTGTTTGAACAGCACAACTGGTTAACATCAGTGAGGACAGGTAGTGGGTAGCACTCCAAGGAGAATGCGCAAACTTCGCAGCAGTTGCGCCTCCAGTGTGACCCCAGCGTTAGCCGAGTGCAGTCACTTCCTGGAATCTCTGCTGTTTGCCTGGCAACCTCATGCTGACAACAAAACTCAAATATCCAGCTCAAATATCTAAACATAACCCACGCGCCTGACTGAACATCAGAAATAACATTTTTAGTCTCAGCAAGGTCACATTCCAACAAAATCACACACTCCAAACCAAAGAATTACACAGCTGCACACAAACAGGCAGAGGGTTGCACAAGCTCGCGGATTTTTCTGCAATAAATTCTACAAACATTTAATTTAGTGCGAGTGAAAACGACAAATACAAACAAACAGTGAATTTTTCAGCCTTCAGTGTTTGTGCGTGGTCAAACTCCAGCCTCACCACAGAGGAGCACAGCCATAAACAGTAATTACCAGTAGACAATATGCCGCCCATCACTCCCCTACATTATCAGGATTTGTCCTCCAGCTGTATTAGATCAACAAGTCTAACGTAAAGTGGCCTAAACACCATTTAATGTGCAGCAGCCACAACCGGCAGAGAAGTAGAAAAATGGCTGCATTTTGCAACATGTCCAACTTTTGCTGTTAATGTCATGCTGAAAAATTACCGTAATGGAAATATGTGCTGTCCGATACACCCACTGATGTGTAGAAAATGGCACATCCGTTTAACACTGCATAATTACCACTTAGAATTAAATAGCCGTTGGCAGGCACACCACCGCGCTGCGAATGAGGTTAATACAGCCAATCACATTGAACCCAACACCACTCATCTCACGGAGCCGCTGACACAAATGGCGTTGATTTTTAAAGTGTGTGACACGCACAAGTCATAGTCTGCCATTGCAATTATAACACCTCATGTAAACCCTGTAAATACAGTATAATGGAAACGCTGCCATAAGCCGATTACTCAGGGAAATTGTTTGTGTGCATGGGCGTACACTCAGGTGCAGGGAACGAGCAGAGCAAATCAAAATATAATATAATATTGTCGATTATTTGTACTGTGTGTGTGTGTGTGTGTGTGTGTGCGTGAGACGCCTCTAACAAGCTTAACAGCACAAAGACGGACAGGTAAACTGGATGAATAAGAGGCTGCACTCCACATGATGATCACTTGTGCTTAATTATCATGCAGCTCCCGTACACCCACACACACACACACACACACACACACAATGTGTTTAATCCAGCCAATGATATCAGCACCAACACTTGTGATATCTTCTTGATGAGCCATTACCAGACAGGACGCAAATGCCATACACAAAGAGCGCCGCGTGTCATTTCAATAACGACTCCTCCTTTTTCAGGTAAGAGGCAGAGCTACGGAGAGACAGAGAGGGGATGAGCATTCAGCGTGATGACTACTTAGGCCCAATTTGCATACATCAAACTCCCATGCAAGCCCCGTACTCTCAGGAGGATTTGAGTCAGTCACACCGTTGGCAACTCCTCTCATCTATTGTGGAGCCTTTGTAAAGGATGACAAATGGTAATGTGCGATAAAAGTCACATGCTCATTTCAGGGACATTGTTCCTTTGTCTCTGTGGCGGCAAGGGTTAAATGTTGGATGACTAATACCTCTAAAGCCCCCAAAGGCAGCGAGGACCTGAACTAGCGCTACCCCACTTATCCCTAATGCTCTAACACGAATCTGACCTTTTGGAAAACCATTTCAGCGCCAGATGTGACGAGCCACTCACACATTTTCTCAATGTCTCGTCGCTATCATCTTGTTCCTCGCTCTAATTCACCTCCTGTTTCATGTCTGTATCCTCACCTGCGTCCCTGTTTGGTGTTTCGGAGTTGGATATTTTTCCCCCCTTTGTATTCCTCGTGTTGTTTCCCCTTCACCTTCTTTCTTTCAGTATTTCCCTGCCTTCCTTTTGTTTTTCGCAGTCCCCCCAACTTTCTCTCTTTCGTTCTAGTGCCCCAAGCACTTCTATTCATTTCGCTGACATTCGATTGTCAGACAAGGACTTGTTCAAAACGGCCCAATTTGACCTTATTTTGGTGTGAGGAGAAAATCGCTTACTCTGTCACTCCCCTCTTTCTCTCTGCCTTGTTATTTTAAACTTCTCCAAGTCTCCCGTATCTGTGTGTGTTGTCCTAATAACTGTCATTTTACAAGGCAGAGGTGTGTGTTATCATGTCAACTTTGGCACATGTGCAAAGCAGAAGTCTGTAACCTCACATGCATTTCTGCACTCAAATTCCAGCAGAGGTGGCAGAGACCCTAGTGTCCAATCACACTGTCAGAATGTCTTTTCCTTAAGGGGTATATTGTTAATTTACCAGTTAAGTGTAAGCCAGTATCTTAAAGTATAGTGTTTACTTGAGTTGGGCGATGTCTACCAAATTGTCCATAGCCAAATCCATCGATGACAGTCAGTACGTTTACATGCACAGTTTAATTCCACTTTTAATCGGAATGAAAGGCCATTCCGATTAAAAGTGGTCATGTAAACGGTCATTCCGATTGAAAAACGGTCATTCCGATTGAAAATTAAATCCGATTAAAGGGGGTGGTTTATTCCGTTCGTCATTCCGAATGAAAGAATCTTGAGTGCATGTATACACTCATTCCTCTTTAAGTTCATTCCGGTCTTTCTGCGCATGCTCGTTTCCTTGCCCTTCTGGCGCGATGACGTATATAGCGCGCATAGCAACGAGCTGCGTGCAACGAGCTGCATAGCAACGAGCTGCATAGCAACGGGCTGAGATAGAGCAGTCGGACTTGTTGCACTCACCGGTTTCCATTCGCCACAGCACGGTCTTCTACCTCCCTTCTCCTCCTCAACAGATGAAGCATTAGCAGAACAAGGTTGTTGTCATACTGCTGCTTCAAGAATATAAGCAAAACACAACCGTAAAAGGCACTAGGAACGGCGTCGTCAAGCATCTTGTTATCCAGAGCGAGGACTACAGTGTTTTCTTCCAGTAAACGTAAACACGTAACATCCGCCCCGCCCCCTATCCAATCAGAAACCTTCCCTGGCCCAAACCTTGCACAGACCTGAATAAAGGCGATTGAACTGATCTCCCATGTAAACCCTCATTCGGAATGAATATTTCCCATGTAGACTACCTGGAAAGACTTTAATTGCGAATGATTTCATTCAGATTTATTTCATTCCGAATGAGAAGCTATCATGTAACCGTAGCCAGTGAGAAGGTGAACGATTGCATGCAGTGTTTCCATAAGTTATTAATAACTTACTTGGGATGAGTCAGTTGGAACCCATAATATTTATTCACCAAAGAGGCAGTGAGCCCAGCGGATGTGAGCAGAAATTGATCAGTGAAGTGGTGAAACCTTACGATGGTGGCGACAAACTTGGTCACTGAAAAAGGAACCACTTCCCCATCTGGTAGCCTACAATTCACCTGGTAGGTAAATCAGAATTGTAAGTTTTCAAGAAGCAGGCAATGAATGCCTTTAGTACCACTGCAAACTCACACCTTGGTGTTGGTGTGGAATGACAGAGGGACAGACTTACAAACAAACAGACGGGGGTCGGGGTGGTCGATGACTGACTACCATCAGTGATGGATCGTCCATCGGCACAGCCCTAGTTTTTACTGTATTAGCTAGCTAATTTAATCACGTCGATGTCAGTCACTGATGGCTGTTTGAACAGACGTCATCTTTCAGTGCCAAAGCCAAGACAACAGTGACAAAAAAACAGGAACGGCAAATATGAACAAGGGTAAAAAAGTTCAGTGCCGCTAATCTTAACATTTCTGTTTTGAAAAACTGTAAGCTGACTGCTCCCTTTATGTCGACTTAAAATGACGGGATGGATTAGTCAGTCACTAGTTATTATTGGGCAAAATAATCCCCAAATCTGTAATGGGGACCAGACAGTGTGTCCTTGAACTGTTAATTGGAAGGCTCAGATTGACATTACCACGGGTGTTCAGTCTGGCTACCTCTACTGTGAACATTGCAGAGGTGTATCAGGAGTGAGTAGCAACAGAGGAGGTTCTGCTATCAAATCCATACCCAACACATTCTCACTCCGACCTTGTCACAAATTGATGTTTGGTCATGGACTTTCCATGTCTAGATATAACACAAAAGGTACCCTGGGTGCATCAGTTGTTGACATCCTGGGACGCCGTGTCAACTTCAGCCCGTTACATGCATTGTCTGTTTTCAAAATACACTTACGTTTTCACAGGAAATGCAAAGTTTGCATACAGTCGCTTTCAAAATAAATGCATTACGTAGGTACAACATGGAGACATGAGGTTTTATTCCTTCACCAACAAACGCACAAGGTTACGTTTAGCCAACACACACACACAAGGTTGGGTTTACGAAAAAGAACAGGGTTTGGCTTTTCAGTCACACAGGAAGTGAAAGTCAGTGGCTGTTGGAACCAATCCACAACCCCTCCCACCCACCCTACTGTGACTTCTGTCCCCTTAAGTTGTTGTCCTGCCGTGCCCCCCCCCCCCCCCCCCCCCCCGACACTGCTGGGTGCCGTAAAACAATGATGCGATCAGCCACGTATCATGCCGATGTTAAAGAACTGCATTCTTTGCCAGTGTCTGATGCCGGAAGTCACTGCCCAAGCGAAGGCACACTGTCCTGTGGTTTCAACAAGGGCTGGGCAACATATCACTATTAAATCAATATCCTGATATGACACCAGATGATCTTGGAAAATAAATATCATAATATCCTCAGCTAAAAACACACTGGCACCGCCATGTGCTGAAGCTCGTCAACAGACGATCATGCAAAGTTATTACTACTTTTAATGAAAGATTTGTACTTCCTCCATCTGTGCTCTACCTTCCAATCATGCGCGGACAGCCCCTAATAAAAGTTATTTTCTCACTTAATTCTGGGGGCGGCAAGGCTCCCTGTGAGGCAAACTGTGATTTGTGATATTGGGCTTTATAAATAAAGGCTGGAAATAGGACAGTGGCATTAAATGCCACAGGGCGGCGCATCCAGAAGCACCACCAAGTGTCTTGCCGCCGCCAGTGTGGGGTTGTGCATAAAAAACAGTAGGTGTATTTTTGATACTGACATGAACAGCAACATTTTGCCACATTTAGCTTCAAATGTTTAAAAAAAGTGGTGTGAATTTTTTTAAAGTCACTTTTTATGACATTAACAGCAATATTTGAAATATGTTAAATAAAATGTCAGTTAAATCTAAATCTAAATGTTAAATCTAAATGTTTAATCTTAAATCTAAATGTTAAATGTTAAATCTAAATCTAAATGTTTAATGTTAAATCTAAATGTTTAATGTTAAATCTAAAACTAAATGTTTAATGTTAAATCTAAATGTTAAATCTAAATCTAAATGTTTAATGTTAAATCTAAATGTTAAATCTAAATCTAAATGTTTAATGTTAAATCTAAATTTTAAATGTTAAATCTAAATGTTAACATTTAATATTTAGATTTAAATGTGACATTATATTTAACATATTTCAAATATTGCTGTAAATGTGGTAAAAAGTGACTTTAAAAAATTCACACCACTTTTTTTAAACGTTGTTTGAAGCTAAATGTGGCAAAATGTTGCTGTGTTCAGTGTGAGCCACTTTACAAACGGCACCCCATAGCATTACAGTAAAGTGATGTAATTTTCTGAACTTACCAGACTGTTCTACCTGTGAAATTATCCACTTGGTTATTATATCCACATTACTAAATGATTTATCAAAAATGTCATTGTGTAAATATTTTGTGAAAGCACCAGTCGTCAACCCTACAATATCAATATCTAGGTATTTGGTCAAAAATATTGTGGTATTTCATTTTGTCCGTATCACCCAGTTCTAGTTTCAACAAAAGCCTTCCATTTTTCACCTTGTGCCAACACAGTAACAGTTTACACTAAATTTATTTTACGCCCTCCCCTCGTCTCTCCCCCCTTTGTCCCTCATTTCATTTCTGCCTCCACGTTGCTCTTTCTTTGGCTTGGCACCTAAACCTGACCTCTGATCCACTTCAGACATTTGCTCTGTTCTATCTGTTTTAGTTTCTGACCCTCAAGCCTGACCTCTGCAACATATGAAACAAATGTAAACGTTCTGTGGCCATGAATGCTTGTCACGCCGCCATCCCTCCTGCTCTCTTCCCTCTCCTCTCTTTTGAAGATGCTCTTTTGATGTTCAGACCTGCAAACCTGACCTCTGCTCCATTATAAACCTATACGTTCACAATGTCTCATAATGGAAGACTGACTTCCCTCTCGCTCTGTCTTCCTTTCACTCGCTACCTCCTACTCTCGTTTTTTTTCTTGTCCATCTCACGCTGACTTTCCTCATGTATCTCCCCCCCCCCCCCCGCATCTTTTTTTCAGTTTACTCTTTATATTTCCCAGCCTCGGAATCTGACCCCGACATTATCTGTCTGTCAAGGCTCCCCACCTCTGCGCCTCTGTTTCTACACCATTTATTTCGACAAAATAACTTCTCTTAGTGCAGAGAGACAAAAACATTATTTTTCTCTCTGCTTTCCAGCAGCCTCTGCAATGCAGTAACAGATGTTTCACAGAGGAGTGAAGGTTACTTGCAGCTGAAGCACGTTCATTTATTCTGATTATTATGTGAGTGTGCGTGTATTAGCTGGTTGGAGGGAGGATTAACAAAGTACATAAACATGACATCTTTAAATTTTTCATATCTGCAATTGATACTGACACGTTTCCATAAAAAAAACAAGTTTCAAGGAAATTAAAAAGGACTTCTTGAGAAAGCACACAGTCAAAATATCATTAAAAACATTTTGTGACACAACTATATTAATACTACACAGAATCAAAATTTGGTTGCAGGAAAGTGAAAACTAGTGGAGAGAATTCATGAAAATTAGAGGTTCTTAACAATTCAGCAACAAGTATTAACATGTTGCAAAGAGTCCTCAGGGTTTCTTGGAGGTTCACTACAGATTTGGCAAGGCTCAGAAAACATAAAAAGAATCTCAAAAATTATGAAATTAAGCTCCAAGGGTCAAACTTAAAGCCACAGTGTGTAGGAATTTCTCCCATCTAACGTTGAAATCATATATTGCATTCAAACAGATGGCGCACTCTAGCGCCTCACTGTTTCAAACACGTATTGCAACAACTGTAGCCGCTGAGTACCAAAAAGCTATGATAACACTGATGAAACCATGTCATCCGATACTACATGGAGTATTCATTCAGGCTCCTACACAGACACATGCGACACAAGTTGACAAACCCCCTCCTCACCATGCTGGCTGTGTTTACAACGTAGGACTGTTGGGGCGGATGTAAATTGAAACAAACCAATCACGTCTTGTCCTTTGACAACTGACAAGTGGCTCAACCTCACACACCTCATCCCTCTCCTCGCAACACTGTGCCGCTAACAGCTGTTAGTGGCCAGCGGCACTACTGCCGCATAACAAAGTCCCACTCTTTGAGCATAATGCAGGATCATGTATTATGCAGCATCACGGGAGACGGAATCCTCGTCGCCAAGAAAGTGCAAAAGGGAATCAAAAAGGCAGCGTGACTGGCAAATTAAAAAAACAAGGGTCAGCATTGGGGTTGCCTTTCCCAGGTGGAGAGAGCTGCTGAAGGAGAAAGGTAATACAATCACAGGCCAGCGCTAACAGCGGCTAACAGCGGCTAACAGCTAACAGCGCCGCAGTGATGCGAGGAGAGGGATGAGGCTGTTAGTGACTGGCCGCTAACAGCGGCTAACAGCCAACAGCGGCTAACAGCCAACAGCGGCGCTGGCCTGTGATTGCATTACCATTCTCCCTCAGCAGCTCTCTCTACCTGGGAAAGGCTACCCCAATGTGGGCCTTCGTTTTTTTAATTCGCCGGTCACGCTGCCTTTTCTATTCCCTTTTGCGCTTTCTTGGCGACAAGGACTCCGTCTCCCATGATGCTGCATATGCATGATCCTGTATTATGCTCAAAGAGTGGGACTTTGTTTCAAATTTGCCAGGGTAGTAGCGAAGCGCCTCTTGCTCCTCTCCTTCGGCTCCTCAGTCACGCAGTGCTGGCCTGGCTCTCAACGAAAACGCCGAAGGCGGTGCTGTATGTCCCTTGGTGGCGGGTGTATTCTCAAGATGGCGAAACGTAATGGAACCCCACAGACGACTTACCCGCACAATGTACAAACAAATCCGAAATTCTCCTTTTACGAGAATAAGTCAGATTATTGGTGGAGGTAATAGTACACCAGTGATGACATATTTATGAATGCAGACATCAATTTTTGCCAATAAACAACTGAAAATGTTACACAATGTCCCTTTAAAAAAACATCACAACTGAAAAGGTATTTGGAGCAGAGCTGTACGGATTTGCAAGGTCCCATGAATTTAATAGAAGCTTTTACATCATTTATTTTTTGAAAGAATCCTTGACATGAAGTGGGAAATGTTCTGAATGAAAAGTGGGTGAGTTGGCATGGAAACCATATTACCCATGGTTCCTGGAGAAAAAGAAAAAACAAACAAAAAAACCCTGATATTATTTTGAGTGATATGACGATAGGAGTTTGATTTTAGGTGGGAATGAGATTTTTTGCATTTCATTTTCATTAGGAAAATATCAAAATGATGATGTGAGTTTTGCTGGGGTCTGTATCATGGACTGTATGAAATTATATAATATATATATTATAACGTGAGTTTTTACGAGTACACAGTAGGATATTCTCTTAAGCAGCACTTTACTAGTCTCCACAGCTTCACAACAACCACCTTTCCTGGTTACACTTCCTTGTTATGGGTCACATGTCTCTTAACTAACCAATGAGAAGCTAGAAGGACTTAGACTGAGGTAAATGTGTGTGAGAATTACTGAGGCAGATCCAGCAAATTATTCAACTGTTTTTCAACAAAGCTGCTGCGAATATTTTAACGTGTAAATATGTAAATAATAATTGTGAACACTGTAAATTACTAAAAACACATGAATTAACTTAACTTGTAAACCTTAAATAATGATGGATGACCTGACAGTGCCCCAAAAATGAAGCCAAAACATCTCCATCGCCCTCTGGTGGCTGGCTGCAGTATAGGACATAAAGCCTGACCTCTCTATGTTAATTGATGGAACGTGTCTGTCATTTACGGTAGTCTTTATCAGGCTGATGTGTGTTCAAGTGTTCATTCTTCCAATAAATCTGGTCGGACGGGTGTATGGGCAGGAAACTTCATACCACAGAGGTCGCTACTGTGCAGACTATGGCTCTGAATGATGTCACCAGAGCAAGATGACAGGGTGAGTCATGAAAGATGAGTCATTCATCTTTATGTAGAGTCTATAGTCTGTACCAAACAAGCACGTTGCCTTATGTCTGTAATATGGTTTGTAGGCTGGGGTTGCTCTGTAGCACCACAGTACTTCTATAGGAGCCACCCCTGTTGTAAAATGTTATGTGGGGTGCCAATTTGTCCGGTAGGGGCCACTGTTCTGTCATGGGTATCTGTCAATATAGGTAGGAACCATTCAGTCATGGACACCGAGGAGCCAGCCGATCAAGCCTGCTGCTGCACCACGGTGAAGTTAGTTTTAAGTTTGATATTCAACAGACATTCACTCAGGACCCACCAGTTTCTGCTTAGTTTCCAGTTCACCCAATGTTAGCAGTAGGAGGATGTTAAGCTCACCTTCCAGCCCTCCAGTTTACTCACGGGGGCTGATGCAGACCCTCAGTTGTACTATGAACAGAAATGTGTGGGCATCCATGTGACCACAGCTGTCCGTGTCCTCCACAGAGTAGCTACCTTGTGGTAAATCATATTAATGAATGCTCATTTTGACCTATTAGTAATGTGTTAATGTGTTTTGCATCTCCATACCCATCCATCCATCCATCCATCCATCCATCCATCCATCCATCCATCTCCAATGCCTTGTCCAAAGTTGGGTCACATGAGCAGCAGGTTGAGCAAAGCACCCCAGACGTCCCTCTACCCAGCAACACTTTCCAGCTCCTCCTGGGGGACCCCAATGCGTTCACAGGCCACATGACATATGTAATCCGTCCAGTGTGTTCTGGGTCTGCCCCGGGGCCTCCTATGATGAGGACATGCCCACAACACCTCTAATGGGAGGTGCCCAGGGGGCATCCTGATCAGATGTCCGAACCACCTCAACTGACCCCTGGGGCAGCGACTCTACTCCGAGCTCCCTCCAGATGTCCGGGCCCCTTACCCTATCTCTAAGGCTGAGCCCAGCCACCCTTCTGAAGAAACTCATTTCAGCTGCTTGTATCTGTGACCTCAGTCTTTCGGTCACTACCCAGAGCTCATGACCATAGGT
This sequence comes from Epinephelus lanceolatus, assembly GCF_041903045.1. NCBI lineage: Eukaryota > Metazoa > Chordata > Actinopteri > Perciformes > Serranidae > Epinephelus > Epinephelus lanceolatus. The sequence continues at coordinate 20,871,711 of NC_135756.1, forward strand.
GAGGGTTGGGCTGTAGATGGATCAGTAAATCGAAAGCTTCGCCTTCAGGCTCAAGTCTCCCTTCTGGCCAAACTGCTTATGCACCTCATGCTCCATTCCACCCTCACTCTTTAACAAGACCCTGAGATAACTGAACTCCCTCACTTGGGGCAGTAACTCTTTCCCAACCCGAAGGGGGCAATCCACTGTTTTCCCCCAGATAACCATGGCCTCTGACTTGGAGGTGCTGACTCTCATCCTGACCGCTTCACACTTGGCTGCAAATAACCCCAGTGCATGCTGGAGGTCACAGTGTGATGAACCCAACAGAAACACATCATCTACAAAAAGCAGAAGTGGCTCTTTTGATAGTAAAGGTTGCCAAACTAATCTATTTCATGCATCTATTGTCTGTCTCTGTCTTATTCTGCCTCTCCTTGTCTCTCTATCTGTCTCTCATTATTGCATGTACAGTGCTTCAACCTTATGAATATTTTTGCAGATGAGAAGTAATGTGTTGTAGATTAAACAAGACAGACTGGAAACAGCTAATGAACAAATGTTCTTTAGTACTTCTTACATTCTAGATCTGATTAGGTATAATGCAAACATATGAAAATGTGGGCACAACCGTCACATATTGACATCTAGAAGTGTTTGCATGTTCGGTACAGACATGTAATAGAACAGTCGTGTGTGGGTGTGTGCCAGAAGCATGTTGACCACTCATTCATCACTCCACTGCCTCCTGTCAGTCCACAATAATACTAAACACACAAGTGGCTCCCCTCCTCCACAGCTGCATAGCAACAAACAAATCCATATATCCATCTGAATATCTCTCTCACACTCAGAGCCACAAGTTAACTGGAATTCTCCATAAATTAATTCCATTAGATTCAGGCCCTACTTTCCCAAATGTACTGTAAACACAAATATGTGGTTTTGTCTTTTGCAGTACATCCTTAAAGTATTCCAAAAAGTTTAAGTTCCTGCATCCTCCAGCTGTGATTCTAGTTCAACCAGAAAGTACTGTTTTGGTCAGAGCAGGCCAGCATGGGTTTTTTTGTTTCATTTTTTTTTTTTTTTTTTAAATCGATGTCAAGCTGTGGAAGGAGGCAGCCTCGCCGGATGCTGATTTCCTCAGGCTTCAGCACAGAGAGATCAGTGATCTAAGAGAGTGAGAGAATGGGCCAAACAGGACCGCAGCCAAAGAGAAGGGGGATAGATCAAGAGAGAGAGATAGAAGGAGATAATGAGAGAAAGTTGGAGAAAGCCCACAGAAACTGGTAAAAAAAAGATGAAAAGAAAAGGGGGGAAAGGGAAGATAAGAACGCAGAGGAACAAAGACAAAGGGAGAAGAAAAACAAACGGGAGCAGGAGCAGAGAGGAGACAGTCAGATCTAAACTTTGTAATCTCATCTGTTTTATCGGAAAGTGTTAAAGTGTCCTCGTAACAAACACACCAACACCAGTAAACACCCAAATCCAGATTCATAAATTAAAAGGACAGGTTTCTACGAGTTAAGTCTATTTTCACTGATCAGCTTGTGTTTGCTTTACTACATGGAAATTTATATCAAGTCAAGTAATTTTTATTTGCTTATATGCTCCAAAGTCACTTGTCACATTTTAACTGCCTTACCTTAAAGGGACAGTTCACCCCAAAATCAAAAATACATAATTTTCCTCTTACCTGTAGTGCTATTTATCAATCTACATTGTTTTGGTGTGAGTTGCAGAGTGTTGGAGATATCAGCTGTAGAGATGTCTGCCTTCTCTCCACTATAATGGAACTAGATGGCACTCAGCTTGTGATGCTCAAAGTGCCAAAAAAAATACATTTGAAAAACTTAACATTAATGAATCTTTCCAAAAATCATGACCTGAGGCCTTTACTACGAAGCAGAATTTGAAGTTAGCGAGGTAACTTCGGGGTTAACTCTGGGTTTTCATTACTACAAAGCTTTTTATCAGGATAAATCACCATGGCAACTTGTGCTGATCAGGTTACCTGCTCCGGAGCTGGTTAACTTCAGAGTATTGGATCACAGCCTGTCAGCACCCCGACCTCTGACCAATCAGATCACTGAAGAAAAAAGGATCCAGAGCCGACATGTAAACAGAAAGATTGTTTACAATACTTAACACATGATTTTAGCCGTAATTTAACTTATGCAAAGTTTATTTTAGGGCTCAGTGATAGCGTTGCTATTTTACATTCTGATTCCATCACTGCAGCTCAGAATAACATGAGACACCTGTGACGTGAGAACTAGGTAAAGAAAGAAAATATTTTATCAGTGAAATAATGCACACACTTAATTGGCTCCCGTTAGTATAGTTACTATAAATGCAACATTTTGGTCATACAGACCTCATCAGTCATAAACCACTTTTCCACCCTTTACTCCAATAACAGGACCAGTCTAGCATTTCTTTAAAGTCTTTTAAGTGACATATTCAGAGTAGTTCCATCATCTTCCAACTACATAGCATAAAATACTCTAATACTAATATACTAAATAAATAAATAATATACTAATATTACATATAGCCTTATGATACCTACACGTAAATTAAGAATCAGTCAATGGTGAATTTTTGGATAGTTTTTACAATATTTCTACATTTTCCATTAGAAGATAAAGTATTGTTTGCATCCCACATCATTGGCATTTTACGGTCTCAGACCTCTCCACTACTGTGTCATCTCATATGACATTAGGTAGCCTACTTCATTCATGGTTCTGATGATGTCTCTCGTAATTAATCCCGGCGTCTTTCACATGAACACGCTCATGGCTGGATAGCAAAACCCAGAGTTGACCAAACTGGTTGCTAACCAGCTTTGTAGTACCAGTTATCCAGACAGCCAGTGTTTGGGTTAGTCAAGCCAGATAACCAAAAGATATGTGGACTGTGCAGAAGGATGTTTGCGTCTACTGCTAGCTCACCTAGCATCACTGAGCTAGCTAATATTACAGCCCGGTTGTTAACGCTTCACACTGTCATGAGCATGACCCTCTCATCCATGAGTAGATGCACACAACCTTTTGCGTGATGATACAGTTGACAGGTGTAGTTCAGTGGAGAGAAAATAGTTCCTACATGAAAGTGTTCACAACAAGGTCTATGGATTATCTTGAGTAACTGGGTCATGATTTCTGGAAAGTGACATTGCTGATGAGTTTTTTCAATGTATTTCTTTGTCGCTTTGAGCACCACAAGCTGAGTGCCATCTAGTTCCATTATATTGGAGAGAAGGCAGACATCTCTACGGCTGATATCTCCAACACTCACATAATTCACATAATAATAATGTAGATTAATAAATGGCACTACAGGTAAGAGGAAAAATCCAGATTTGATTTGTCCCTTTAACGTCAATGATCAATGTATGTATCTTTCCAGTTTGTTTTACTAAATGGAAAGTTCATGTCAAGTTAAGTGAATTCTATTTACTTAAACACCTCAAAGTTGCCTAACCTTAACTTTGATACCTTGAAAGGCCTTTCACAAGCACGGTCCACCCACAGAGGTGTCAGGATCACTTATTTTGACCAATTAGACTCCTCCTGTGTTGGGGTGTGCACAGACTTCATGTGATTGAGATCTGTCTGACCCTCCTCTTTGTTTTGTTGCATCTGTTTGGGTGGGAAAAGCTACTCTTTTATCATCCTTACTGGTTTGTAAAGTTTGCAAATTTCAACGTTTGCTCCAGCCAAATTCACCCTGTGGTCTAATCAGTCAGAATAATCAGAAACAAAATTGGAACCATAGCTTTTAAATGCTTTGTCAGCCATATTTGCCACCAAAAGACTGGACACTCCTGAAAGCAACATATTTCTTCTGCCAACATGGACTTTGCCTTTAACTGGTCCCATCAGTTACTACCAAAGCTCCTGTGTCAAATGTGAGATGGACATGTCAGTCCATACTTGGGGCACAACCATCCCAAATCTATCAAAGGCCGTAAAATCACACATCCAAAAACTATTTTGGTTTGGTAAAACAGTCCACATGATATACAAACTGAAGTAATCAGTACACCTCCTTTACAGCCGTTCCCTCTAGATGCTCTTTGGTTCTTTTGTTACGGTTTCCAAAAACGTTTTCAAAGACCAGACAACTTGTACTGAGATCAACTTGAGCAGAAATCACACAACCAACATGGACGACTCCATCTCCAGGCCATCCAGCACATGCAGATTTAATGCATTCTCAGCAAATTATGATCTTACCAGTTCAGGAGACATCTCTGAGGGCTCCATGTTATCCTGTGGCTAATCTTTGTTTGCAGTGCAACCTGATGGAGCTAAAGGGGAAATGGGCAACAGCTGTGGGATCAGGTGGTTGATCAGGTGAAGTCTGAAGCTGGAAAGCTCTCCAGTGACGGCTGCTGGACGGGTGTGGAATGACATGAAAATGGCTTTGTTTAGTGGTGCTGGAAGATAAGAGTGGGTAGGACACTGGCAGCCATGACAAACAGCCTGTTTTGACGAACAGTCACAGGAGGCCTCATGAGGCAAAGTCAGGAACTATTTTTTGAGAGATATATGGTTTAAGATGTACTTCCAAGTTGTCCTGTCTGCTGTTATCACACACTGATCTGTGGTTGCTGTTATTGCTTCAGGATATTTACACTTGTATCAACCCCCAAAAACTCCAATGGTTTGAATTTAAACACTTTTCAGTGAAGACAAGATTTTATGAGTGAACAGGCAACAGGAGACGTAGGAGACAGACGTGCAGCAGACATTTCTTGGCAGACAGTGTGTGAAATGGTAGAAGATAAAGCAACCACGGCAGCAGCTCTGGGTTCTGTTTGGATATGGTTGAAAATCGACAGTGTTTTGTCTGCAAGTCTCACGAGGCAACGTCTCTTCCATTTCTCCAACTTTGAAAACTGCCAAGAGAGCATAAAATCATCCGGGGAGACGTTGACAGGTTTGAGTTGTGTTTGTGTGAGTTAACAGCCTGCAATGAGCATTTTGTACAGGGTAAATAATTGGGCTTCCACCCTGGGAATTTGGATGCCATTATATCTTTTGAATTCCTGTCATAGCTTGTTTACTTGTGTGTTTTTAAAAAGCATGCTTTTGAATAAGCCTGCATGTCTGTGCATTTGTGCTTTTAGACTACATGTGTGTGTCCACCTGTCATCCTAAAATACATTTGTACGAAGACTATAATCTCCTTTCTGATGTGAATATGATGGCGCTTTTGTTCACCCATCACATCTTATTCTTTACGCTGACGTGTGTGTGTGCATGTGTGGCCTTCTTTATGTGTCACTTCCTGTGTGCGCGCGTCTGTTCATTCGTGTATATGCATTTTTAATTGCTCGCTTGCCCAGTTCTGACATGCTCACGTGTGTCCTGACTCCTACATTATGCCCTGTCCTCTTTTGTTTGTTTCATGTCAAGCTGAGATGGTGATTTGTGTCTTTCATGCGGCTGGTTTTTCTCCTCTTCCTCCCTCCTTCCATTCGAACTCGTTGACAAATTCAATCCATTCTTCTGAGCCGTGTGTTGACGTGTTTGACGCCGGCAAAAATTGCTTTCTTGCTGTGTCGCTCAGAAGGGTTGTGTTGTGACAAATCTGACAGAGTGACTGAACAGCTGAGTGGTTTGCTGACTGTTTGTGCGTCATTTGACTCGGTGACAGACTGACTGACTGTCTGCTCTGTTGACAGAGTGATTGGCTGGATGTAAATCTGGCTGACTGGCTGTCTATCTGTCCATCTTGAGTCACTGACTGGCTGTCCAGCAGGCTGAGTGACCAGTCACGCAGTTGTTACTTAATAAGCCGGCCAGCTTCCTCTGTTACCCGACTGGTTTGACCGGAGCTGGGCGCTGTGGGCGAGTGATTAGGTTGCTGACTCATGAGTCGGTTTAGTTGGTCAGATCACACGTGGACGGACTCGTGGAGACATCTCAGTGACAAAGCGATGCCAAGCTGTTTAGGGTCACAGAGGTCATGTTCGGGTCATGTTGTGTTTTGGAGGTGAGGAGTTTCCTGTCATCCAGACGCAAGCAGGATTGGCTATCTTTGTATCCCTGTAATAGCTGCCCTTCTCTGGGCACTCATCATCTGTGACTCCTTAACTGGAGCTTGATTAAAAAAAAGTTATAATTGCTTTAGTAATTTCTGTCTGGGTCAACTGCAGTTCAGATTTGACATGCCAAACTTGTTCCAACTTTTGCAGAAAATAGCAAGTTCATGCACTCCATCACTTATAGATTAATTTAAAAAAATTAAAGGAATACTTCACCCACAAAATGAGCATTTGTGTATCAGTTACTCACTCTGTGCTACTTTGAATTGGTGAAGGAAACTTTGTTTTTCTTGCATGCCTCCATGAGAATCCAAAAACTGAGAAAATTCTTAATGAATTCAAATAAATGGGGGCCGTGTTTAACAATAAACTCTCAGACAACTTGTATTGTATAATCCAAGTCTCATTATCCAGTCGTGTGCTCAGTACTCACCAAACACATGCATTTTTGCTGAAACTTTACTAAAAACTTCTGCATAAAGTGTCAGATGAGTAACAGAACAAAGGAATACTTCGCACATCTCTTTCCAAACAGGTGCTTACTGTAGGAGAGAAAAACTCCCGCACACTGTCTAAGTTGCAAAAATAATGATTAATGCTGCAACGTTTCAGCAACTAGACCTTCATCCAGATCTTCCAGATTTTCTTAGGGAATGTTTAGTATATACAGGATCACAGGTAGATACTGAGAAGTCATTTGTCATTCAGTCCTTTTGGAGCCAACATTTGAAGAATTTAAATCTAGTATGCCTCCCGCTGTTTTAGTAGTTTGTCATGGTCACCACCCCTAGGTGGTAGAGTGACCTATTCAGTACCACACAAAGGTAATGAGATGCCATGGTGAGCGTCAAATGAAATGCACTATTATGGGATAGTCCCTATTGTTTCTGCGTACAGTGCTTTTGTGCTTACTGATGCACTGTTTGAGTTTTCTGGTAGTTTTCCTAACATATGCAAGCCCGCATGGACAGCGTATCAGGTAGATCACGTGTGTGGACACACAGGTGATGACGCGGTTGATGGGAAACGTTTTACCAGTGTGGGTATGGGAGAAATAATTAGTTTTTATGTTGTTAAAGGATAGATAGAAAAATAGATAAGTAAATCAACCAAGACCTGGATAATAAATCAATTATAACAGCAGCACAAAACAAGTTATATTGCATTAAATTACAAACATAAGCAATTTGTTTTGAGATGTGAATATAGATGAGTCCTGAAACAACGGAAAGAGGTAACAGAGGAAGATTATTCCAGTCCGATGGAGCTTTAAATTGAAATGACCTGGTTAGGTTGCAACCAGGTCAACGAATCCTACATAAAACAATGACGAGCTTGTCTTGTAGTCAAAACTGGCGCGGACCAAGCGATCTCTCTCGTTCGATCCCCCCTTTTGTTTACGAATGGGATGGATCTGCAAAATAGATGAGAAAGTTCTATGTCTGTCCCAGTGTTTTGACAGAGTTTTCAGTGATGCATGAAACAAAAAAGTTCTTTTGTTTTTTGACTCTTTTTAAGTAAGTCCGAGGGCGTCTTTTTTAGAGCCAACTCGAACGCTTGGTCAGTCCACTGTGATGGGTATCCCCACTGTGCAAATTTGTTTTTCATAACCACAGCTTTCTCTATAAAGTCCACCTTGGAGTGACAAATCCCTCTCAGTCGGAAAAACTGACTGATGGGTAGACCCTTTTTCAGGGGGGGTAAAGTAAAAACCTTCTGACAAGGTGTTTTTATCACTGAGTGTTGTAGTGTAGAGCCATTGTTTTTAATAACCCACATGTCTAGGAAACTTACTTTTTCAGTACTAAAGCTTGATGTAAACTGTAAGTTACTGTCAAAACTGTTTAATAGAATGACAAAGTCTGCTAATTCATCAGGACTTCCATCATAAATATAGAAGATGTCATCCATCAATCTTTACCATTTTAGAGTCTTAGACAAACGTCTGGTCTTGACTGAATGACCATACTAGTGCCTGAAACCTGCAAATAGAAATTATTTTCAAAACTGAAGTAGCTGTATTTCATAACAAATTTGGCTAAGTCGATGAGAAGTCGATTAGAAGTGCCGTCATGGTTTTGTGAATAAAAACTTAAGGCCTCCAAACTACCTTCATGGGGTATGTTAGTGTAAAGCCTCATGATGCCAGGAGTCCTTGAAGTTAAGTACATAAATCACTCACCAACCCTCCAGGCCATCCGACTGTGGCACAGACATACTCCCCATGGTCTCCATTGTCTAAGTTCGTAGACTTTTTTATTGAGCCCCTTGTCCAGACACTGCCAGCCTACATCAAGAAAATCATGAAAGTAGCAGATTATTTTGAAAAAAGTAAAGACAGTTACACCATAAATTAATGCGGAAAAGGCAAAAATTGGTGCATAAACTGCAGGAAATTAAGTGTTTGATGCTACCTACGCCCTTGTTTGCATGGACAGGGTGGCCTGGGATGGAGTCAAATTCTTGGCCTGAAAAGTGTCCTTAAATCCAGGGTAACAGGGGGTGAGCAATTGCTATACAAAGGGTCAATCTGTGGGTGAAGTATCTCTTTAAGGCCTTTAAGTGTGTGTTAGAACTGCAGCTGCTGTTTGTGGTGTTTGCCCAGGTCAAAGCAGAGGGAGTGATACTTTCACTTAAGCCGAAGAAAGATAGCAATCAACTTCATCATCCCCTCTCACCTCTGCAGTCAAAGTCAAGGCGCACCCCTCCCCAGCGTCCCATCCCTTTATCCCTTCCTCCCCTCATCTGCTTTCATTCTCCTCTTCCTCTATCCTTAAAAGCCTCATCTTCCTCGCTCTATTTACAGTATTCCCTCTCATTGTCCTTTATTTATTTTTGTCCACACTCTGGCTTCTTTTAGTCCACTGTATTTTTTATTCACACATCACTCTCTTTCCTGCTCACTGTCTTACATTCACACGCTCATCTTTTTCGGCAGTCATCTTCTACCTTCTCTTTCAGACTGTTGGTTTTAGCGGAGGTGTGGGAAAGATAGAGAAGGTCAGTGTAGAGATAAATGGAGCTTGTATCAGTCTGGCATCTCCTCCCCTCCAGATTGGTTTCCTCCTGCCCTCTGCAGTCACACTGATGCATAATTCATCTCTCCCTCCTTGTCTTTAATTGTCGATTTTCGTTGCCCTCTCTCCATTCTTTCATCTCCCTTTTTTGGCCGTTGCTTTTACTTCCTACTATCTGCTTGTCACCTCTCTCAATCACTGTCGTTCTTTGTCTTCTTTTTGTTCTCTTTATGTCTGACTCTCCTCTCCTCTTTGTCTTCCTTGACTTCGTTTTTCATATTCTGGTTTTCTCGTCCCCATGCCAAGTTGTTCAGTTGCACTTAACAATAAAAACTGAGAAGTGAGTATGGGAGTGGAGCAGCATGGAAAATAGAGAGGAGGAGGAGGAGGAGGAGGAGGAGGAGGAAGAGGAGGATGCCTTGTTATTTTTTTTTTTTTTTACAGTAATTTGTGCTCTGATACAGCCCCAAGACAGTCTAAACATTTCCTCCCTGTAGGTTTCCTCATTTTCCTTGTGCAATTTTTGTTAATTTTGCCAAAACAGGTAACGTTTGCACCAGACCATCGTGGTGAAGAGAGAGCTGAGCCAGAAGGCAAAGCTTTCGATTTTGATTTACTGGTCCATCTACGTCCCAACCCTCACCTATGGTCATGAGCTCTGGGTAGTGACCAAAAGAATAAGATCGCGGATACATGCGGCCAGAATGAGTTTCCTCAGAAGGGTGTCTGGGCTCAGCTTTAGGGAAAAGGTAAGAAGCTTGGACATCTGGAGGGAGCTCAGAGGAGAGCTGCTGCCCCTTTCACGTCGAAAGGGGTCAGTTGAGGTGGTTCGGGCGTCTGATCAGGATGCTTCCCAAGCGCCTCCCACTGGAGGTGTTCTGGGCATGTCCCAAGACCCAGAACACGCTGGAGAGATTACATATCCTATCTGGCCTGTAAATGCCTTGGGGTCCCCCAGGAGGAGCTGGAAAGCGTTGCTGTGTAGAGGGACGTCTGGGGTGCTTTGCTTGGCCTCCTGCTGGCCTCCTGACCCGGCCCTGGATAAGCGGATGAAAATGGATGGATGGATGGATGGATGGATGGATGGATGGTAGCATTTGTGTATCCTTAGAACTTTGACAGTGCTGCAGTACCAACCATCCTGTAAGTTAACAATGGGACATGGGGAAGCTGGGTTGCGAGTTTGGCCCAATTGGAGCTGACTGTATAGACAATTGTGCATTGTATCCTATGGTGATACAGAGACTATGTCAATGCAGTATTCATATGATAGATTGACAGTATTGTATTACAACATGGCAACAGTCAGACTCTGTGTACCATAGAATTGCAGACTATTTTGATACAAAACCCCCTTAACTTTAAAAAAAAAGAAGAAAAGGTAAACGATTTCTACACATTTTTATACATTTGAATATGTAGCATGGACTCATGAAGCCATAACATATATAAACAGTATTTTGATGGTAGCGTTTTATATTTATTTTACCAGTGTTTAATTGATGCTCTGTAAGAGATATTCATATGACAGCTGTGTGAACTGTTTTGGCATAAAGAATCAGTTTTGAGAAGAGAGAACACGGTTTTGATTGCAGCATTTAATTTCGCAACAGATTTGTGGAGTTATGACAGAATAGTTAACTTTTCAGTGTTCAGTGTTTTTGAAAAATTTAATTATAGTTTCACAAAATGTGTTTAAAAAATTGGGAAAAAATGTTACACCAGCTTTTGGTAACCATCCCTAGTTGGGCCACAGGGAAGTTGCTTCTTAGTCAGATTTGGCCTGCGGGCTGCAAATTCATTTCATTTCAATTCAATAGAACTTCATTTATCCCAAAATGAAACAAAATGAAATGCTCTAGAGAATGCTTCGAATTACAGTAACACTGAGTACAGCAGCCACAATTATAATGATTCACAACCAGTACCAACCAGACAACCAGTGGGTTCCCTGGGTCAGGGTCACTCACTGGGCCCAGTTTTGGAACAATAGAGTATTAAATATTTGGCAAAATATACAAATATACAGGACAGAAGTGTTTTTAAGGAGCAGGAGCAAAAACCAGTGCCTAATAGAGTAACAATAGGAGTATGATAAGTACAAGCGTTACTGAAAATGTTTCAAAGATAGTGCCTAAACACTAACAAACTGTAATCTGGGCTGTGTGCCTGTGCCATCTGTTGATACTTAACATAGTTATGTGCCAAAAAAGGCAAGCAAGTGGAACACCCAGGTTAACGTTCATATATCTACAGGTGAACTTTAACAACAAAGCCAACAGTCAGTGTGAGTCAAAATGCCACAACAGGTTTTTATTAAATTCGGGGTTCCTAACAGCAACATTATAAAAGCAACTAAAAGGTAGAGCATTTTGCTGCAGGGGCCAGTGCACTGGAAGTATATTATACATGGATAACCAAAACTAGACACAGAATAAATCCATTTTTCCAACAGAAAAAAAAACCAAACTACTACCAGTGACACATCAAACCTTAAAATATAGCACCACAACTCAACAGGTAAACTCCCACTGCACCAGCTGCACCCGTGACAAGAGCCAACACCAACTGCAGCACTAAAAGATAAATGTACTAGTTTACAAGTAAAATAATTTGCAATGAGTCATGTAAAATATAATGGAAAATAAACAGCGAGCAGCACTTTGCCTGTGAATTGAACACATGTTAATCTTTGTCCAACCACAGGCAAATGTTTAATATTAAAAGACACTCATACCTTTCCTCTGCCACCACTCCTGGACTGTAGACTGCAGACTCATATTTTGTAATTGTAATTTTTGCAATTAAAAATACAGCAAATTTAATATTAACACTTAAAAAGACAATACCTCGGGGTGTGCTTGCATCACTACACTACAAAGTTTGTTTGGCTCACCAGGCAAGCAAGTGCACAGGACTGATCACAGATAAAGGATGAGGCTCACACAGATCTGGTACTAAAAGGTGGAGCTGTGAACACTGCAGTCTGTTGATTGGTCAATAGCGGATGGCGACTCTGCTCAGGGCTGAGTTGTGTCTGGTGTTGTAAACACTGTTCATACTGTGGAGAGTTTTACATTAGTAAACTATAACTGTAAAAATAAAGGATGTTTTGCTGCCTCTCGCAGCAGCTGGAGTCGGAGAAAAAAATTACTTGATTCACTGGGCCGACTGCCGGCGACTTTTAAGGTGGAACATTAACATGTAATGTTACTCAATACACGAGTTGATGACGTGAATCCATCAACACACCTTAAATTTCACTGTGACAACTTTGACCATTTCATTAGTTTTTATATGACATACACTTTTAGTATTGAGTGGATCTTCACAAGTTTAATTCATACCATGACAGCACATATCCCAATCCTCACTCACAGAAGAAAAAGCATCGTGGAGTGTTGTTCCTGTGGACTCCAGCAACACTAAACCCCTGCGCTTGCCTGAGAAGGACTAAATACACAAACCTGCTATTTTTAAATATCCCACAGAGAGAGACTCTCACTGCAGCCTGTTTTATTTTGTTCTGAAAATGTCTGTGCAAACTCAGTCTGTGGACGATAAACAAGGTGCAGACTTCCATCTGTGTCATCGGTAATGAGGAAATACAGTGAGCGCTGGACCGAGCAGTGAGTGACAACAACCCTGCCCACATTTAAGAGTTCTGTTTGCAGTGGAAACACTAGGGTCTAGGTACCATGTCTGAAGGGTTATTGTTGGTTCCAGAGGTACCATACCGGTAGTGTTTGGTGGAGACTGGGCTAAAGGTGACATCTCCTATAGATGGATAAGAACTGATCACTGATTAAAGAGTTGTGCAAAGGAGTTTCCCACTGGTGCATTAGAGATTCATAAATGTAGAAGTAATTCTATCAGCTGTGAATAGATGTTCTTTTGTGTGACACAGTTTATCCACGAGTTCAGTGGGCCAATCCCAGCCACTCAATCAAGGCCAGCATCTTTAAGTGCCCTGCCAGCCTGTCAGTCCGGTTGGTGGCAGCTCGCCTCTTTGTCTGAGAACTTTGTGTTGTGGTAGACAGCCAACTTATAGCATTGTAACTTGTCATAAGCTTTTGTAGATTTTGTGAACCTTTGAAGTGCGGCCAGGTTGTTAGAAATTGTTACCCTCTTGACTGATTACAAACATTTCCATCCACACTTAGATAATTATTTGTATGAGAGACACTAGGCGCAGGGGTGCTGTTTTGTTGTTGTTTGTTTTGTTTTTTTTTAAATCAGATAATCAGAATTTGTTTTCCTTTTATTTTTGATTTGTTAGATCATAGGTTAAGCTCCTAGTGAGTCCTCTTTTTGTTATATTTGGTTTTTGAGTTAAACAGCACCCACCGGCCCTTTTCCTTGGTTTGTTCTCCTTTTATTGTTAACCAGTTCTCCTTAATTTGACTTACAATAAACTGCTTTACCTTTTAACATCTGGGTTTTTGTGTTGCTTCCCTTTCCCCTGCGAGCTGGGTTGTAACATCTGCTTTGAAAATGTGTGAAACCAATAAAAAAAGAAGAAGAAGAAAAGACTTCTGCTGCACAAGGAGGGTAATAGTGAAGGCCGAGTGAATCCCAGTTTCATTAAGCATCTTTTAGTAATCGAGAAAAACTGTAATAATGTGCATGTGCAATAGGCCGCATGACACAGAATCAAACCAGGAGGCAGCAAAACTTTAGTGGCTTATCCACGAGCCAGGCAGTTTTCATTGAAATGAATGGACACCATCTTGGAGTCCAACATCCAGTTTATATATTATATCAATAATCTTGTGCTGGAGGGTATTGGACATATTTTGATTGATGGATGGAGAAAGCTGGTGATGTATTTTCTGTCTGTTGACAAATCCATTAATAGCCTTATTGTAGCAGCTCCAACATAAAGACCAGGCAGTTAATAAAGGAAAAAATCCCACAATCCACCTCGTTGCATAAAATCTGCTCAAGACCCTGAACAACCCTGTCCCAGAATGTTTGTATTTGTACACATGTGATTGGCACTCTCCTGCTCACACTGTCTCCAGCATTGCTGTTGTTTACCCAATTTTTTTTATGCGGGATGCTATGAAAAAGCACATTACATTTTTAATCTCATTCTCAATACAAAATGCATTTTGTTTGTCTTGCAGTGTGATATAAATGTAGTGCTTTCCAGTGGCTTAATCCCAATCAGCATAAACCCTCTGAGTCTCTTGCGTTCAAGGAAAATGAGAAATGGCAAGAGAAACGGTTCTCTTGGTTTCCCCAACCTCTAGCATGCATTGGGGCAGTTTGAAGCAGTGTGAAACGGTCAGAATGAGTGTCAGTACCTCCAAGTCTGAGGCCATGGTTCTCTGCTGGTAAACAGTGGATTGCCCTCTCTGGGTTGGGAGAGAGTTAATGCCCAAAGCAAGGGAGTTCAAGTATCTTGGGGTCTTGTTCAGGAATGAGGGTAAAATGGAGCATGAGATGGTCAGGCAGTTTGGCACGGCGTTAGCAGTGATGCAGGCGTATAGTCATGAGCTTTGGGTAGTGACTGAAAGAATGAGATTGAGGATACAAGGGGCCGAAATGAGTTTCCACCACAGGCTAGCTGGGCTCAGCCTCTGAGGTAGCGTCAGGAGCTCAGACAGCCAAAGGAAACTCGGAGTAGAGCTGCTGCTCCTTTGTGTCGTAAGGGGCCGATTGAGGTGGTTGAGGCATCTGTTCAAGATGCCTCCTGGACTTCTCCTGGGAAAGGTCTTCCAAGCACATCCAACTGGTAGAAGGCCCCAGGGCAGACCCAGAACACACTCGAGGGACGCCTCAGGATCTTCCAGGAGGAGCTGGGGAGAGGGACGTCTGGAGTACCTTCCTCAGCCTGCTGCCCCCGCAACTTGGCCCCCTATATGTTGATGAAAATGGATGAATGGATGGGTGGATGGACAGATGGATGATTAGTTTGGTGAAAAATGTTAATCAGTGTTTCCCAAAGCTCAAGATGACATCCTCAAATGACTTGTATTGTACACAGCCCAGAGATAATCAGTTCACTGTCACAGAGGAGTAAAAAAAAAAAATCACAAAATATTCACATTTAAAAAGCTGGGATCTGAATTGTTTTCAGATCCATTGATTACCAAATTGGTTGGCAATTATTAAGGCAGAGAGAAAATGTGTGGCAGACAATTGCAGACCGACTGAATGCATAAGTAATCTAAAAAATATACACTCGTTGCGCAAATGAATCTGTCATAATTACAATAAAGTTCCTTTCACAAATTAACAGTTGCACACTTTGCCTAATATTGTGAATGAATGACTTGCTAGCGTTGGCTGGCCAGCCAGTCATAGGGATAGCTACTAGCATACTCTAATTACCAAGATAGCTAACGTTACCTTACCTTACAAAGCAAAGTTAGCAACCTGCAACTAAATAAATAAACTAAAACTAAATGTAATGTTAAGGGTTTATATCGTTGCAATCGACACATTTGCTTTTACAATGTTACTCCACTGGCCAGTAAACACAACGGGGGTAACTTACGTACCATGACACACTGTTTTCGAGCAATGCAGCAGGAATGAAGCATGGATGTAAACAACATAGACATACTATGACCAATTTGTAAGAACTGATGTGCAAAAAGACAAAGAGTCAAAAAACTAGAGGTTGGCCTTGATGTCTGTACCAGAGAGGAGATAAATAAACAGATGTGTAAGTTGTTATAGTCAGTTTTTAGGCAAAGCTGTCACCTTGTGATGGCTCCTGCTTCTAAAATGTGAGAACCTGCTGCTCCTCTTGGTCTCACTTTACGGTAAACTTTTTGGACTGTTAGTCATAAAAAAAAACTCAAGACGTTCACCTCCACAGAGCTACAGTGTGTGGCTGTAGCCT
Organism: Epinephelus lanceolatus; assembly: GCF_041903045.1. Classification (NCBI taxonomy): domain Eukaryota; kingdom Metazoa; phylum Chordata; class Actinopteri; order Perciformes; family Serranidae; genus Epinephelus; species Epinephelus lanceolatus. Next base: position 20,887,624 of record NC_135756.1, read on the forward strand.
CTTACTCCTTTTTTCCACTGTGTATGTGTGTGTGGTCTGCACTCAGGTTTATTCCCTGTTGCAACATCATCATTACTCTCATTCTCTGTTAGTGCCCTAATTTTGAGCTCGACTCTGTTTATTGCAACGTAATGTTTGGTTTTGTCATAAAAAATGACACTAGCACTTTCCCATCTGCAAAACAAACTGTCTCTGTAGCCGTTCAGTGCACTACACACTCTGCGCGTGCGCGCACACACACACACACACACACACACACACACACACACACACAATTGAGTGTTTCACCTCCTGAATTGCTCCTAACAAATGAGTGTAAATACGGCTGTTTAGGTGTAAGTGTGGTGCTTCATCATTTTTCTGCAGCAATAATTATTGGACTCTTATTTTTTTTGTTTTTTGGGGGGTTGTTTTTTTGTGCTCATTTACACTCAATGCAGAACTGGCTGGCTGGTTGAATTATGCATGTTTGTTTGTTGGTTTCATTACAGAAGCAGATGTCTCAGCTGGAATAATGGAGGATGTTAGAGTGTTATTATTTTGTTGTGGGGGGTTTTTTCCCCTCCTCGTGCTCTCTGCTTGGAGAGACGATGAGCACTTTGGGGTCTTTTGGCTCAATATGGATGAAAACTTCAGACGCCGCTGTGTAGAGAAGGGGTCAGGGATGGGTTTGTTGTTGTGCTGCCAGTATGGCTCCAGCTTCATTTCCATGTTTCTACTCTTGATTTCTCCGTCATATCATCCCTGAACTTTATGCCATAATGCTGTTTCATCCAGAATTTAATATCTGAATGGTAGTCCTCATTTCTCCACACTAACGCATAATTTAACAATGTGATGAGGGCTCAAACTCAGATGAAACACAACTACTGTACATCACGCATCTCTGAATTACACACACTGCTTCCCATCAGCCACAAACATTACAAAAACAAAGAGCCTCCTTATCTATGAGTGAGCAGCGTCGACAGCTACAAACTTATACTTTGTAATAATGCAAGTTATATCATACTTCACAACCCCTGTGGGAATTTTCTCCACTTCCGCCAAACTAATGCAATAAGGCCTTAGTGAGCTTTTATAGCCTGCTCTCACTCCTTCAAACCTTGTAAACTGTAATTGTGTTTTCCTCATTGAGGCTGAGAGTCAGTGGCGCCCCTGTTGGGGGGGTCAAAGGGACTCGATGCCCCTTGCCTCCGATATAATTAGAGGCTGTTGTCTGTTGCTGTCTTTAAGAGGCTGTGGTGCACTCATTTTTTAATCTAGCACAAAGGTAGTGATATCTTGTGAAACTAGACAACCGAAGGCATCCATTAGTACCAACCATGTGGGCATAGGTTGTTGGACAGGGGGCTACATGATTCCTCAAATTTGAGCTAAACTGACTTGGCCATTTTTGAAGGGCTACTTTGAACTCTCACCTCAAAATATCTAAATGAAAATGGGTTCTATGGGTACCCATGAGTCTCCCCTAAACTTGAGAAGGCCTGTTGCCAGTAAACGTTTTTTTCCGCGCAAGCAATTTACTTCTTCAAGTCAAAGCTCTGTCTATTTTTCTCTCATTCAAACATCTCAGATTTAAACTTTTTATTGAAAAATAATTCCATGTAGCTGGTATACAGGGAGGGAGAGAAAATTGCTATGATGTTACATTACATGGAAAGTTATCCTCAGAAGATTATTTTAACAGTTAATTTCATTACACTCACACTCTCTGCCCTTCCACACGCATATGAGGAAAGCCTGAGGCAGAGAGAGCAAACCTCCCTGCCCTTCCATGCGCCTACATGGAAAGCCTAAGGCAGGGAGAGCAACAGTAAAGACCCCCCAGGAACAGAACAGAGCAGCATCAATGACAAACTGAAATGACATTGATGAGTCAGACACAGTGTGAAAAGGAGGAGCTGGGGTGGAGGCGGGTTGCAAAGCGGCTTGCAGAGGAAGCAGCAATAGTAGGCAGGCCAGAGCAGTTTAAAAAGGGCGCCCTGAATGAGATTTGGATGCAGACAAAAGGAATGTGATCTATCAGCTGACTCCCTTCCATCAATCAGCTGCTCCATCAGTTGATTGGACTGTTTGAGATCAGTTGATGTAGCTGGGATGTGAGCTGAGCTTGACATCGTGTCCTGCCTGAACTAATGCTCTGCTCAGTTTATGGCGTTTGGTTTTGGTGTGCCATCCCAAAATTTTCAGAGGTCCCATCTGGCCACCCTTATGAAAAATTTCTGGGGGCGCCACTGCTGTAAGGAAATATGTAAGCTACAGCACAAATAAATGATAATTTCACTGAATGTACAAAATCTGCCTTAAATGCCCCAAGCATCAGCCCTGCTTCCATAGTCCAAATCCCAATTGGCTAATAGCATTAAAAAAAAACCCGTCTCTAATATGTCTGCTTCTGTTATCTCCATCTGCACTTTAATTCTAAGTTTCACCTCCTTCTCCACGCTGCCTCAAGGCTTAAAAGACCTTCTTCAGCCCATCTCCTTGATCATCATCATCCCCCTCAGGCCAAGCTTAAGTCCAAAATGTGTTAGACATACTGTGTTGCACATACCTGATTTAAGTAAGATGTCTAATTTCGGGCGGATACACAGATGCACTTTTACTTTGAAAATAAAACAAATGATACTCTTAACTAAAAACATGTTTGATAGTGGAAATCTATAAGAATTACTTTGGTGTGTGATCATTACAACCAGTTCCTGCTCACAACAGATGAAAATAAAGCCTTTTTTATTCCCCAAATTCTTAAACCAGCAACATTTTTTAAAAAACAACTATTTTGAATATCTGTTTTCATGCCTGACTCACATCTCAGCTTGAACAAACTCTTGAAAGTACAGTATCAAAATTTCTGCCTTTGGTCACATTCTCCTCTCCTCACAGCCGGTTAAGTTCTCATTCCAGCACTCGTCACTTGTCATGTTGATAACTGCCTACTTTGAAATGTCATCTAGCCTGAGGTGAGAGTAATCCTCACAGACACCACAGCTTTTAAAGAGGTAAACAATCAGCATAGCTTATGTGAAGTGCCGATTTTCAACAGTTTTTGTCTGATGTATGTTGGTGTTTTCTGTCACCAGCCATGCTCATGTCTCACTCAGAATAGATTGTGTCTGCCAGAAAGTGTCTCAAAGATCACTAAAAACAACATTACAGCATAATGAAAGTATTCTAACCTGAACACACATGGTTATATAAGCAGAGGCTGATCTTACCAACTAAAAGGAGCCAAGCTATAGACTTGATATTGAAGGAATATATTGCAGATTTTCAACCAGCTTTGTATAAAAAAAAATGTAGGTAATATGTGTAAATGAACTGTAGGACCAACTTCTTCCAACAGGTCCAACTTCACCCCATACCACATTTGTAACCTGCTTGATCTCTGTTTGACCACCACCTACTTTAAAGTACAGCGAGGGTTTCTACCGACAAAAGCCCAGCTGTGCTATGGGCTCACCGGTGTCCCCTATAGTGGCCAACTTTTACATGGAAGATGTAGAGAAGAGAGCCCTAACCACCTTCACAAGAACTGCTCCTAGCCACTGGTTCAGATATGTGGATAACACCTGGGTTAAAATAAGGACATGGAAGCTTTCACAGAACACATTCACGTAGTGGACCCCCACATCAAATTCACACGAGAGGATGTCAGAGGAGACAACCCCTTCCTAGACTGTTCAGTACACATTGAAGAGGACAGAAGCCTGAACATCGAGGTGTACAGAAAACTGTCACGCATGGACCAATACCTGCTGTTTGACTCTCACCACCCACTGGAGCACAAGCTGGGAGTCATCAGAACCCTGAACCATCGGGCTGAAAACGTGCCCACAAGGACAGAGGGGAAGGTCAAGAAACAGAAACACATAAGGGAAGCACTTCAAACCTGTGGCTACCCCAACTGGGCCTTTGCAAAAACGCCAAAAGACCCAGAACGGACAGAGAGGAAGAGACACAAACAGCATTGTCGTTCCTTATGGCACAGGAGTGTCTGAGAAACTCAGGAGGACCCTCCCCAGACAGCTGAACACCCATTCACACCTGGTCCCATCTAACCCTAACGACACACATGATGGCCAGGTGGGTCTACGACTCATATGTGACCTTAACGACTCTGTAGGGTTCACATCCACACAAAGTTTAAAGCCTGCGACTCCGAATCAGTCAGTTAGACCTGACGAAGCTTCTTGGATGAGAGGTGAAACGTCTTCAAGAAACGCAAACAAGTCAAGTTGCCTACGATATAGAACTTATGTTAACTATAGGTGCTTTGTGCAACCGATATTTCATTTTACTTGATTGAAGTAATATTTTCAGTGCAAGACTTTAAACGTAGTATTTTTACAGGGTGGTATTAAAAGTTGTCTGAGTACTTCTGTCATTGCTGACAACATTATTAATTAGAGAAATGGTGAGGCACTCAGGAGGCCCCATGTCTCTTAAATAACTTAATGCGCCTATGGTCATAGAGTCCACAATGTACTGCGTAGTATTGTTTGTACACATCCTGAAGCCTTACTGTATCGTATGCTGAGGTAACTATCAACATAAGCAACATCTAATATCACAAAATCTGATACTGCTGCTAATTTAATTCACTGAAAACCTATTAAGGAAAGTCACTTCTAAAAGATGTACAGTATTGCTGCCATTCAATAAAGATACAATATGAGAACTCAAAATGTTCAAAATGTATGATAACTACCTGCTGAAGCCTCCTACATGAGCACAAAGTAGGGTAGGAGTGCAGGGTGAGCAGTTTGGAGCTGTCACTGTAGTAGATAGTGTGCCCAGCGGGACCCTGGCAGAGTTCGCTTCTCCTTCCCAGTGTCTTCCTTCATGTTTGGGTCACGCACTCCTCCTCCTCCTTGCTAGTTGGAGGCCACAGGACTCCCTAGTAGTCTGTAATGAGCTGTGGAGTCAGCAGCTTCTACTGCACACACAGAAATGTGTACACACATTGACATGCACCCGTGTCTCAGGACAGGTTCACAGTAGAGCGGTAACAGAATGAGCAAAGACACACATGCAGTGTGCACGTATCATGCCTAACACACGGATACAGATGGCCTTACCTGTAAAGCAGCATTGTGGCACACAGTGTATGCACGTGTTTGTGCACACAGTTGTGTTGAAGAGCAGCCCTTTGGAGGCAGGATTAATGAAGCAGCAAACAAGGCCACACTGAGCCACCGTCTCCTCAAGCTCCTCTGTTTCTCTGCTTTCCTTTCTCTATCTCTTCATTTATAGGTTGACTCCACATACTCTGTTCCACTGCTTCTCTTCTTCTCTGTCACTCTGTAGCGTATACCTCTCTTTTTAACCACAGTAAAATTATTGCACGACCAGAAACCATGGATTTCAGAAAAAAAAACCTACAACTGGAAACATGGACAGTTGTAAAGCAGCAGCCTACAGTGAAAGAGCAGGAAGGGAATATATTGCAAAACGCAAATTGAAGGAACTGCAGAGTTTGCATATCACTGGAATTGTACCTTATATGATTTGTATTGATTGATTGAATAATTGTAACTTTGCCTGTTTCATCGGCCATCTGAAGTCCACGGACTATTCAGAAGAACTGTTAACATACAGAAGGAACTCAAAACTTTTAAGTGTTTTGGAGTCTTTTTAGGATCTGTGTTTGTCCTCTGGTGATTGTTACTTTAACAGAAAAGTAGACTGGCTTCCTATTGTTTCATTTTACATCCTTATCTCAAAATTAGCTGTTGATTGAAAAAGATAGCTAGCCAAACACCTAGCTAGCTAGATTAAAACAAAATTTCAGCAAATCTAACCATACCTAGCTACCTAACTTACTTCCCTCTTCCTTCTTTCTCTTATGCACATACATTAGCAACGTACCCTCATACAACGACATGTATGATAGCTAACAAATTAGCACCCCATGATCACGAACTTAACATGAAGTTACGTACTTTACGTAAAGTGACATTGGTTAGGTTTAGGCAAGTAAAGCTAATTTAGTTAGGTTTAGAAATGAGAAACATGGTGGGACTACTTTAGCTCTAGGAAAATAAAGTTACATACAATAAAACTACAGAGTCCCTTTCACTCGCCCAGTGTGGCTACACTACTACTACATTTTGACAAATAAAGGCCTGCCTCAATTAGAAGCCTGGTCTGGTTGCCAAGCAGTTAATTTTTTTAGTAGAAGTTCTTGTTGGGCACCTCAAACTATGTGTAAGGGCCCTCAGATCAAAACAATCAAAAGGGTTTTACATAAAAAAATAATGCAAGTTGTGAGTATTGTTTTAACAGGATTCAGTGGGGGTGTGTCGGTATGCTAGGTGCTGTAATCCTTGAGTGCCATAACTCTCTGATGCGCTGTCTGTCAGAGGTAGATCAAATGAATGACTCATAATTGATATATTATCTGAAGTCAAATTTTACAAGTAACATTCATACTGGTTTAAATAAACAATTTTAGTTAGTTTAAGTTAGTTTTGGTAATTTGGTAATTTTGGTAAGTTAGTTAGATTCAACAGAAGAAACATGGTGACAGCGTATCTTAAAATAACTCAAAGTTCACACCACTCTGAACACCAGTCTCCTAGGGGAAAGTCCTGTATTTTGTGACACATCCCACTAGAAGTCCTGACCGAACCCAAGCCAAGTCCGAGACAGTTATAACTGAGCCCGTCCCGCCCCCGACAGAACGTCACATTTTTTAGTCCAAACCCGACCCGAGCACGACGCAGATTGTTACCTGACATAGTTATTTTTATCATGGTTACAGCTTGTCTGTTTACCGTGACATGGACAGTGTGTAAATAACCATCAAAAGGCTGCACGTCAAACAAGCTGCTCGCACAGCGGCGCAGGACAGCATACACACTCTAATAAAGCAGCGTCTGTGTTGCATTCAGGCATTGTCACGTAAGGAATAAATTCCAGCACTTGAATAGGCCATAGCACAACACAGCAGCATGTCAAGTGGTCCTAAACCGAACCCGAGAAAAATGTCTGATTTGTTATCCAAAGCTGGCCCGATACCTTGGAACCCAGCAGGTCCCATCAGGTCCCATCGGGCTCAGGTCAGGTATCCACACTCTACATCCCACACCCCAACCTTATAGTCTAGACTGCTTCTTTTTTCACTTTCATCAGCGCTTCGTTCACAGGATTGCAGCCTTACCAAAAACATGGGTTATACACAAATTTCTGACTCATCATTATGTGGGATACAGGAAAATGTATGAACAGTCTGACAATATCCAGTCCCAATCATCAGAACAAATGTTGGCGTAGTACTTTACTGCAAACTATAGATATGTTACATTTGTAGGATTCACTTAGGTAAATTTTTCATTTCATATGTAGCAGATATGTTGAATGTTTACATTTCTTCTTGTTTAAATTCTAAATTTTATATTGTTGCAACCCTGTGAGTAACACGTGGTGAGGTATAAGCACAAAACCCACCAAAACCACCTAGTTAGGGCTAGGAAAACATGTTTGGCTGGAAATATCTTGAACTCTCATAAACCAATACCCGCTCTTGATGGTCTTGAACAGAAGTCTGCTACTTGGTTGCCATCTCACCTAGGTCCTCTTGATTAAAAATTCAGCACACATGTAGTTAATCTGAACTACATCATGTGTATGAAACATACAAAAGTAATATATCCACGGTTTGCAGAGACGTACAATACCAACATTATATTCTGGAGATGGAGCTGCAGTAAGTAAGAGTGCTGGTATCGACTGAGGGTGCTTATTAGCAGATCCCCTATGGCCAAGCTGAAACTCAGGATATTAGATTTCCCTCCTCTAACCTCTATACTGGTAAAGATAAAACTATAGGAAACACAGATACATAAATAAGCTCATTAGAGTATAAGGATGAGCATGGAAAAAGACAGTCATAAAATGTAACACACAGAAAGCACACACTTGGGGATATTCCTCAGCCATAACACCTAATCGATTTCCTCTGCAGTCATGACTGTATGTTCTGTCTCTGTCCAGGGAGGGTGGTAAATGGAGTTATAAACATATCACCAAAAAAGTACATATCAGTGTACACATCCTGATCAGCTGCATTTAGCAAGTATTATGTAGAAAACAGATGATCAAGCTGTGAAAAATTAGCACTGTGTTGAATGTTTTAATCCAAAATTTCTCGTCTCCTCTGCCTGCCTTTCTTTGCTCTCTCTTTCTATGACACAGTGACACCTGCTGGCCAACTGAGGAACTACATGCAGGTTGTTTAAAGAAACATTAATCATGCTGCAGACAATACATTCCAGCAATTCCCCACTTGCACACACTCAGGCGCACTCATATGCAAATGCACACAGACGCACTGCACACACACTTCACACTACCTTAAAAAGACAAAAACAAATTTATCTTTTCTAAGACCTCCATGAAAAAAAATATGCTGAAGATAAAAACTGGGATTCATTTGGTGCTTCTGTTTACTTTCTCCACCTGAGCAGGAAATGGTATTCCCACTGTGTTTAAATAGGCAGTGTGTGAAATCTCAACCATCTGTGCTATACTGAATTATAACAGAAAAGCTGCTTGCTCCTTCAGCGTCAGGCAGACCTGTGCTGGGAGGATGAAAAGACAAAGGGAGAGCATCAGGTGGGTGGCACGGTGCCTTGGTGACCTGTCACCTCTGACAAAACTTCAATACCCGCAAAGAAATAATGGAATTCATATAGGAGTGATATCAAATGACTGCACAGTAAAGGCAGCAGCAAAGCAGCAATAAACACTTGCTGTAGGTTTCCCACACATTCATCATCATAGTGCACAACTGGCCATGAGGAAACACACACAGCAACACAAAGCAAGGAGCAAACATTCAGTCAAATCGTTCAGCTGGGATCTACGCTGCACTTTTTAATAGAGTTCGGGGAGAAACTGGAGAAGATTTTTAGCTTGCAAAGCAGATATTAGACACAGCCACAGCTAAATATGACTATATTAGGTTAAACGAGAGGAGCATCAACATTGTCATCAAGGCAATAAAGTCTGAGATCGAATAAGAATTTCAGTCTGGGGAGAAGAGTTGTAATATTGTTAAAGTTTTCATATTTTAAGTTGTCAAACACCCTCAACACACACTTACACACAGATAGAAGCAGCAAGCATGGTCATGATCTAACCAACAGGGGGTGCTGTTGCTCTTATGTGCTAGAAAGTCAATCTAGGCTGCTGCAGAGTATAGTATGATGTAACTGTTTCTGTTTCTGTTTATTTCTCTTGCAGGGGTGAAGGTTTGCATACAAAGGGGGTTAAATATGTTAAGAGATCAGAATTGTCCCTACCAATATTTGAGCAAATTTGTTTCCATTATCTTCACACTAACAGTTCTGTGCACGAAGATACAGGACGAATTGCATCTTGTATTGATTCACTAAGGGACAGTACATTTTCAGTACAGGAAGATTATGCTTAATCAAAAGTACTTTCAATTAGTTTCTGTATTCCTCCTCTAACATAGAGCAGCGCACAGCCACTTAAATTCTGCCTCATTCACAGAGTCCCAAACGGGAGTCTGTGTCTCTCAGCTGGTCTGATGGGGAAACTACCATATCAGCAGAGTGACAGACCCTTTTAGAGACGACGTCACGATGGTGTCAGTTTGTTAGCTGGAGCCAAAACATGATTCTCCACCACAGGGCTGTAGGCTACATAGGAGTCTTAAAATGTGGTCTTGTTGTGTTATTGGGAGCCAGAACAGAAGGAGTCATGGCTCAAAACTTAAATCTGATCACATACCAGCCGCCACTGCCCATCAACAACAACAAAAGACAACTATGGTTAAATGTGATAAGATGAAAGGACTGGACGGAGGTGATCATCAAAAATGCTTGCACTTCATATCAGGTTAGGGAGAAAGTATTTCCTGTTGTAGGGATGAATAACGTTATGTGTATTAAGGGTTATCATGTCCACCTCATCAGAAACTGGGGAAGTATTAAGAGGAATATTGGATTTCTCCTTAAAGGGCCAGTGTGTAATATTTGGCATGGTTTATTGTCAATCTGAATCTGAATCTGAATATTCTACCCATTAATATGTTTATACAAGTGTATGATCGCTATAAAATAAAATTTGTTTGGTTTTCGTAGCCTTATAGTTATGCTTTTATATATATATATATAGCAAGGGCCTTGCTTTAGAGAGATCGCCATCTTGCGCCACCATGTATGTACGGCAGACCGAGCGGACAATCCAGCCAGCCAGAGAACGCGTTTCGAGTGTATAAATAAACCAACGAAGACAGCGCAAGGAAGGAAGAAGGAGGAGGAAACAGCAGAGAGTGTTAGTAGTTCGTCAATAGAGAGTAGTGAAAGTTTTTTTAGTTATAAAGTTTGCGAATGGACCACACTTACCACGCAACAGGAGAGAATGAACCCGAACCGTCATCTGCGAGGAAAAGAAGACGCAACTTCACTCCTTGTGATGCACTCTCTGCGACGCTTTTCCTCCTGATGATATATCTCCCCAACGATGGCAGCACCGAATCCCATTCTGTGCATTCAGCCTCTCTTCTCGCCCACTCAGCATCAGACACATGGAGTTCCTCATCTGTATGCTCCGGCTCAAACAGATATGGCTCTGGGTCTGTGTCCGCTACAAGAAACTCTTCAAAATCGCGTTCAAAGTCGTCCATTGCAGCTACTATAGTCCGGAGATATTGCTAGGCTAAATAAACAGCTGAGCTCTGTTTACAGGCTACGCTGTCAGTCAGTGTGCGGGCTGGAGGTTGGTGGAGCAGAGAGGGGAGGGGAGGAGGTCCCCACTCAGTATCGTAAACGAGTATGTGTGTAAAGTTATGAAGTGTGTCTGTTATGCTAGAAGAGTCAGAGTCTGGGATGGAGTGGAGTGTTACCAGAGTTTCTGGAGTGCTCAAATAAACGGGCCTTTTTCCCGAATGCTCCTCTGGTCTCCTGCTCGTGAGGGATTCATTACAATATCGTAACATGGTTTAGATTTCTAAATAAACATTCACCTCATTGCTAGATAGACCTACTCCTGAAAAACTCGTGCGCAAGGCTTTTTGTCCCTACGAGGCCACCGTCATTTACCCGATGGGAGGGGTAAGCGAGTGAGCCCTGCAATCTAGAATTTGACCACTGATGTCACTGTTTCCAACGGTTTTCAACCCATTTTACACACTGGGCCTTTAATGCTAACTTTTTAATACATTAGCTAACGTTAGCTTCAATAGGAAAACAAACCAGAGGAAACCGTTGAAGTGTCGTCCTCCTTTATTAGGTTGGCATAGTAATCAACCACAAAGCTTCCTGTGACATCATCCATCCACTGAGTGAGAGCATACAGGTCGGCCAGTCTGGTCCTGTTGGTTAGTGTTTACTTATTCAAATAACACTCATGGTCCCAGAGAGTGAGTGACCTGACATGGTGCGTTCATAAATTCAGTCTGACACTCTACACTAAAATGAGAGTCCTGCTGGTCGAAGGAACAGAGCGTTATATTTATATATGAATTAAGGAAGGGTTACGTTAACCACACATTGGCTCTGCTCTGCTGCTCCGTCTTCCCAGACAGAGTGCAGAGAGTGCGCTCTGCCACTCCCAGAGTGCAGTGCTCTGGATAACCGAATGGTACATTCCGACAGCGCTCAGAATTTGCTAACAGTCCAGTTTGTGCCAGAGTGCGCTCCAGCACTCTGAATGAGTATTTTTGAACGCACCACTTGTATCATCTTCCTCCATTGTCTTAAACAGGCCAACAGAACTTGCTAGCTAGCACTAGCTAATGTCTGTGGAGAATTGTTTTGCCTCCAGCTAAGCCCCGCCCACCAAAAACATCATACTGTTTACTAACGGTAAAAGGGTATACAGTGTAATGCACAACGGATTATAGGGCAGGTCGATTTTTTTTAAATAATATTATAATATTTTCATTTTATTCTTGACTTATCAGAGAACACCGATATGAGTAATATTTTTGTGCAGAAAGTTTTGAACATGAGCAGAAATCTTGCTGAAACACATATGAGCTAAAATCTCAGGGGTTATGAATTAATTAAATCAATTCATCATTGATATGAACAGGTGCCACATGAACATATAAAGAGATTACTTCCCCAAATGAAAGACACAAAGGAGGGAGGAAAAGTAAACTACAGGTGTGTTGACTCAGCATGGATGACATTAAATGAGAAGTTGATCTGCAGGAGAACAAATATCTGAAAGCAAAAAAGAACGCCTGAGAGCCTTTGTGTATTATATTTAATTCTATTTTCGACTGCCACCATGGCACCTGAATTATGTGTTTTATTTTAAATAAATAAAGACATTTAGGAAGGCGGAGGAAAGAGACTCAACAATCAGCTGTCTGTCTCCAGAGTTACATGCAGCACCTTTAATATTCAGTCCGCTACGAAAGCACCCCATGCAGGTATTGTTATGGTGTGTGTGTCGGTGTGTGTGAGCACTCCAAGCCGTCAAGGCTTTTTACGCTCCCTAGATCTTGGTCGGTTACTGTGTATGAGTGTATATACATGAGCACAGACATTCAAGTAAATCCATTTGCACATATCTGCTTATTTTGATTTTGGATCACTGCTAAATGAGAAAAACACTCAGCTGGAAGATCGAGAGAGAAAAAACCCAATTATGATGAAATAATGATCATAATAAGATTGCTGAATACCATTTAAATACTTAATAACCATGGACTTAACCCCAATCTGCTCCAGCGAAGCTACTCAAATGACAAAATACAAGACTGTGGGAGTTCTGGGTAGCTTCCAAGTGTATACAAAAGATGTGCAGAAAGGTTCAACTTGCTAATTAGATACAGCATTACAAATATCACAAACACAAGGAGAAAAGTAAGAGGGATGATAAGAAAAACATCTCTGCAAAACAACTTATCTAATTTAAAGCTGTTTTCAACATCATTTGACCACCTGCCACTACAGTCCTGTAAACACTACAGTTTACCTACAAGAGAACAAAAGAGGCACAGATGACGCAGTGGCTTCTCTCCCGCATTCACTCAGACTCTCTATAACAGACCACTTCTCATTGATTTCTGCTCTGCTTTCAATGCCATCCAGTGGCATCCAATGATAAAGCACTTAAACACTTTAAAGTTCTCAGCAGTTTCCTTTAACGCACTCGGAGCAGTAAAGGTTGATAACACGCTGTCAACCACCGAAGTCACTGTCATTACCCAGGAAATGTGTGCTCAGCCCTTTCTTTTGACTCTCTATACAAAAGACAGTCACCTGTTGCATCTAACACTCATCAAATGCAGTTACACGTAGCAACAGTTTTTCTTTTTCAAGTTAGTGTTTCAGAGCTGCCTCATCCATTTGTGTGGTGGTGGTGTTGAACCAGATCATCCACATTTAGGCCCCGTTCACGCCTGGTATTAACATGGGTCTCAGGTGATCAGATCACAGGTGGACTGCTCTAAGTACAGCAGGTGTGAATGCACCTAATGTGTCCTTTATGCTTCTAAAGATCCAATTGCTCAGACCACATTCAGAGGTGGTAATGGCAATGTGTTTGTTGATGTGTCCTGGGCCACATCTACTCAGCTGACATTTTCTGCGTAGGTGGAAGTACACCCTTCTGAGGAAACTCGTTTCGGCCTCTTGTACCCGTGATCTCATTCTTTTAGTCATTACCCAGAGCTCATGACCATAGGTGAGGGTTGGGACGTAGATGGACCAGTAAATCCAAAGCTTTGCCTTCTGGCTCAGCTCCCTCTTCACTATGATGGTCAGGCACAGCGCCTGCAGCACTACAGAGGTCATCTAACACTTCATTATACCCTCACTTGTGAACAAGACCAGCAAAAGGTCACTATTTATGTTAATCGTCTAGTGATGAGCAGGTCAAACCAACAAACCGCGGCATATACAAACCTTGGGAAGGTGCTCCTTGTCTCTGCCCTGACATTGTGCTACTGTAAGACATAAAGTTTTCAGTTTGTAGGACAGATTTGGGGGGTTGACTAATTAAGCCTATGACAGATGAATCTGATGGGTCAAAAGGAACCTAATGTGCAATCAAGTTTTCACCATCTTAGAAATATTTTTTTAAAAATACGATCCCTTTAAACACTTAAAGACACAGAGACAATTTTATTACATTCACAGGACAGAATGTAAAAGACTTACATGAATAACTTGATTGTTGCTTTTGTGTCGGTAACATGTCCGTACAGCCATATCTTCTTCTTCTTGTTCTTCTCTTCTTCTATTAATTTCTGGCAGACTGGTCACTGGAAGCTCATTGCTGATTTTAGCTGGTTAAAAACAAGCTGTGAACAAGCATTTGGTATTTGCAAACAGAAATGATGTACTGTATGTGTTTGTTTTCATATAGAGTGACAAGTTGTGAGAGAGTTACAGCCTCAAGCAAGGGAACCCACAAAGTATCTCGGGGAAGGTGAAGCTTTTGATTTACTGGTCCATCTACGTCCCAGTTCTCACCTATGGTCATGAGCTCTGGGTAGTGATCGAAAGAGTAAGATTGCAGATATATGCGGCAGAAATGAGTTTCCTCTGTGGGGTGTCTGGGCTCAGCCTTAGAGATAGGGTGAGGAGCTCAGACATGCAGAGGGAGCTCAAGAGTAGAGCTGTTGCTCCTTAACATTGAAAGGGGTCAGTTGAGGTGGTACAGGCATCTGATCAGGATGCCTCCTGGGCACCTCCCATTAGACGTTCCAGGCATGTCCCCATCATCTGGGGCAGACCCAGAACATGCTGGAGGGATTACATATCTCATCTGGCCTGGGAACACCTTGGGGTCCCCCAGGAGGAGCTGGAAAGTGTTGCTGGGGAGAGGGACGTCTGAGGTGCTTTGCTTGGCCTGCTGCCACTGCTGATGGATGGAGCGAGAAGAGAGATTCGATCATAAGTGGATCACTTGATTAAGTGTAAACCAGCTGTGAACAGGGCCACAGACTACTTCATTGCTTCTTCTCTCTTCTCCCTATTATGCACTGAGCTTAATATCCAAAACTCAACCCTAAATTCACATCAACCAATAAGTGTAAAACTGTCACTTCTTGCTTAAAAAGCATTCTTCTTATTAAACCATTGTAACTCTATCATAAGAGTACATTTATTTTGCAGTCAATGAAAAGCACGGTACACACACAGTTAAATATAAAACATGATGAAATACATTAAACACCCACCAGTTTTATATGGATGTCTCATTAACAGCATAATCACAACAGCTAACAAGAACAGTTACACAATGTATTTAGCACTGCTTTATATTTTGTATCTCCTGACTCTTTTATTTAGCTGACCTTAATTTGGCAGCCACATAAACGTATGTTAGTTAATTAAATGTCAGGATCAGGAAGTCAAGTGTTTCTGTGTCGGTAAAACGGTAAGATTAGAAAAAAATGACTGTGATTGTATCTCTGTAAAGGCCATTCACTGCAATCATACAGTCTTTGGCTAACGTAGTTAACACAGCTATATCTGCAAACAGTGGATATGCTGCAGGTATCTTCTGTGAGAAGAAAACAGTGTCCCTCCAACAACCACTTCACAGTCTCTTGCGGTAAGGTTGGGTTTGGTGACCTCACTTTGTAAGGTGTATATAAAAGGGTGTGTGAGCTTTTGGGTTCATCATGGTGCTTTATTTTATATGAGTGAGCTGTTTCATTCAAGAACACTCAAAGTCACCTCTGCACTGTTACATCTCCTTTCTTTTCATGTACAATATCACTTTAAATGCTAAATAAAACCACCTTTCCATCTTTAACGGTTGAATAATTATGCTCTCAATCACAGGTGGGATGAAATAGAGGAGCGAGGACAGGACAAAGTGAATGCCAATAACAAAGAGAAAAGACATCATGAGAAATTCTGGAAATGCTAAAAGAAAGGATATTTGTACGCTTCTACCAAAAAGTACGTGCAAGAGCTAAAGTGGGGAGGACGACAAGGAAAAATAAGCAGTGAGACTATTCGTACAGAAGCCCTGAGAGTTCATGAACACAGCTATATATTTTAGAATGATTCAGTGGAACTATTTGCTCAACTGCATAAAGGCTGAGTGAATAGTTCAAGTTCAGCTAAATTATGTAGCTTATTATGTAGGTATGTTCACGAATAGTCCTCCTGAGACCTGAACTTTTGTTTGGTATGCATTTTTTATTTCTGCTAGCTATTTGGGATCAGTAGGACCTGATAAGTATGAAAAATTAAGCATTGTCTTTGAACAGGAAGTAGTTTTTGAATGATGCTCTCATATGGGGACACTGGGTTTATTTTTAATAGCCACAAGTGTGTTAGGAAGTATAAAGCGGTTCATTTAAATGCCTGAACATTGTTAATTTTGAAACTCTATGAATTTTCCTTGCTGCAGACTGACTTGGCAGAAATGGCTGCCATCTTGTCTTTACATGTACTAGTGTATCGAGCTTTTGCTACCACTAGATGGCACAAAAAAGTGTCCGTGATCGAGGACAACAGGTCTAAGTTAAGCACAACTGAGTATAAGGTGCAGCATACTCAAAATGTGATGTCCTTGTATGAGGATGAAGGGTCTCAGGAGGATATATTTTATAGATGATCTATTAAACATCTACAGAATAAAGCAAAACAGCTGAATTGTTGTCTATCAACTAAGCCTGTCAGAAAATATCGTTTCAGGCAGGCAGGTCAATGAGTGACGAAGCAGTATGACATTAATAATAACTTAAAGAAACACTTTGCAGTAATCAAATTTGCACTTTCTCTTGCCAGCTCTCCATCTCTCTGTTTCATTCTCACAGCAAGCAGCTTTCAATCAGCGCTGCAGCACTTAGGCTTTCCGTAATTCGGCTTTTGACCAGGAAAATCTGCTGAAGTCCGACATATTTAAATCTCTCTGTTCATAAAGTCTGGTAAAATATTTCCCTCTGCAAATATGCAGGCCTAACAAGTCCTAACAGCAAGCAAGTACCTCTCTGTCCATGCTGAATCTGTTACATAGGCACTTCTGTAACATCATGCAGATAAAGAGTTAATACTGTGAGTGTGTTCAGTGGAGGACCTGGCCACATATGGTCAGATAATATTTGAAGTGTTTGAGATTGTAGGACATTTATGTGCAGTGTTTGAAGATTATGTTTTTTTTAAACACTTGTCGTGTTTTTGTGTGCGCTTAGCCATCGTCTGTGACTTTATTGGGACCCAGTATGGCTTTTAGTAAAGTACAGTATGTCTCATCACAAGTTGACATGACTTTAAATATGGGGCAATGTGAAAAGAAGTGCAGAGATAGCATCACTGCTAGCAAGCTATCCGTTGTGCTAGCTTACTTAAGTAAGAATGCCATGACATGTGGATTGATCACATATTTTCCCCAAAACTTTAGTTAGCAACACTTGTGTGATCAAATTTCACAGGGCTTTTATCTACCAGTGTATTTCATCATCTAGTCAAACCACTGTACCTATCAGCTGTACGTTCAGGGTATCTGCTGTACACTCCAGATCACACTTAAGACGGAACTACTTAAGATAAAGGTGAGTACTTGCTGTTTTCCTAAGTTTGTACTTTTTAGAAAACAGAAGGCATGTTTTCGATTGTGATATTTACTGGAAATGACAATATAGTCAACAGTAGGTTGATATTAGCAATGGTCATTACCAGAAAATTTGGGTTGGAATCAGGTCATTGATTAACACAAATGTTTACAGGTCAGGCAGGTCAGATTGGCTCCCATAAAGGGCCAGGTTGGTTTTAAAAAACCCTGACCCATTCATCACTACTTGGTGGACTATCCAAATAAAGTGTTACCTAAATGGCTTCTCCCCTGTGCTGCTGACTTAAGAACAGGTAAGGAAAAAAGGTTATGCCAAGATAATCTTTCTAAGTTCATTATTTAAATCTGTGAAACAGGTGGAAAAAGGAACTTGACAACTTGGCCCTGATGTGTCCTATTTAGAGAATAGTTTAGTGGTGTACTGAAACCTTTTTTTTTTTTTTTTTGTCAGGACCATTTGTCTGTTTGTTGCTGTAATACTCATGTCGGCCACATGAGGCTGATGTGCACCACCACCCCATGTTTTAACAGGACAGAAAAGCATTCATGTTTTCCTCCAGGTGAGTTTATAGATGGCTGGACATCCACTTTCTTTGTTGTGCTGTTACACCTCGGGAAAAGGTTGTCTAGTTCTTTTTTCCAACTTGTTCACAAATTTGAAAAGAAAAAAAAAGGACCCTAGAAAGATTATCCTGGCTCCCGACTGAAAAAATGGATCACCAGAATTTTTTTCCATATCTAAGGATCTGAATCTGCTCTACGTCTGGAAAATGTTATGTTTGAGATGCACCCTCGTTGAGGACTTGGCTCAGATTCAGGAGTAACTCGCCTATTCTGAAGCCTCCTTAAGGAATCTGATCCCATTTGGTTTGGTGATGGGAACCCTGTGACCGCATGCCTTTGCTGACATCGACCCCAGCAGGATTTGAATCCCGGACCTTCCGCATGAAAGACGAGTGCTCTAACCACCAAAGAACAAATAGTGACAAAAGGAGACATAATAGAAAGAAGAGTGACTTAAATATAAGGAGGCAAAGACAAGGAGTGACGAGAGAGGAAGAGAAGAAGAGACAGAAAAGTTAGGTAATAGGAAAAATATGCCATAATTAGTTTGTTGGTATGGACAGGAGGATTCATAAAGTACCAAGGTACCAAGCATGTTAAAGTTTTATTGAGGAAAAGTGATAAATTCACTTGATGTGTCCACCAAATTGTTTTAAAAATTGGGTCAACCTCTGATTCTCCATTTATATATTCTCTTAAATTAAATCTTGGTTTGATTAACTTGGGTGTTTTAGTTGGATCAAGATCAGGCCATGATGCGTGAGGATTTCAGAGAACTTTTTAGTCCCTGCTACTTCTTCATGTAGCACCAGATGGCAGCATTGGGCTATATGTTGGCATGTGCTAAGCCACTGTGATTCATATGTTTACCATGGCTACAGCCTGGCACTCATCATCACTGAGAGCCTCCTGAAGATGTGCTGACACTGTTGGAAGATAATAGTATTCACCATAAAGGGATTGAAGCTTAAAGGATAACAATGACTTTAGTGAAAAGCTCTCAGAACAACAGCCCATTGTATTAGATTGTAAGCAGTGTGATCAGAGCCACACTGTGAATGAATATTGGACAGAGAGAAGTGAAACAAACAGTCAACACATAAATCTAAAAGTCTCATTGATATGCCTGCGATGTCAGACGCTGAACAAAACAGCTTAATGGCTATGAAATCAGACTTTTTTTTTCCTACTGCAATTTCAGTTAAAGACTCTCCCACTCATCCTGATAGTTCATCACGACAATTTCACAGTGACATGGTCTTACAAATTGCAGCTACAGGCTAGCAGATTAATACAATTCCCGCCCCCCTATTGATTTATTTAGGAGAATAACTTTTACAGACAAGACCGCAGGGAGGTGGAAGTGTAAATAATTGAAGGGAGTAAAAGTATGAAAAGTGTTTCCCCATTGCACTGTAATCAAATTGAATCACACTGACTGCTTCTATAATTCATTGAAACCTGTGTGCACTGCAGGCTGGTGTTTGTGGGTCTGCTGTCGGTTTTGTTTAGCCTGTGTGAATGCACGGGGCGTCGGGTGCCTCTGTGTGTCTCTGAACAACACTCCATTCATAGTGGGTCAGTGTATTGTGTGTATGTGTGTGTGTGTGTGTGTGTGTGTGTGTGCAGTTGTGTATAATTTATTTTCCACACAGCAAATATGAAGTGAAATCCATGAAATCTTCATGGTCCTAGCATGTTCATGTCGCCTGCATGCCCTACTAACCTCATGACTTTATGTGTGTGTGTGCGTGTGTCCTGCTGTGTGCACTTACTGCTGTATTTGTGTGTACACGCATGGTGTGCGCCCTTGATGTCCTTCTGCGTCTGAACCATTGAGTGTTTCCATGCATGAGTACATCTGTTAGAGAACCTCTCTTCTTTATCTCCACCCACACATGCCCAACAAGCAGAGTCTCGGCGGACAGCACGCACAATAGACATGATAATTACATGTGGAGTGTTGCCCTGCGCCTTCCAGCTGATTAAAATGGCACCGCGAGTTGCCGTGGTGGTATTTTCAAGGTCAGATACACAATGTAAATTGAAGGACTTAACCTGTGAAGCCCAGTGGATGCTGAACATTTACTGAGTGACTAGCTTTAGTCAATTAATGGACGCATTTTGTGATCACAGGGGGGGAAAAAATGTTTACATTAATATGGATGTAACTATGCGAAAAAAGTTAACATGTAAAAAGTGAATGAGAAATTCTCCCTCCTTCTTGTTTATTCTTTTACTTACTCTTTTGTCACAGGGATCATTAAACTTTCATTGCATTCAGTATACCTAAGGCGCTCCGTGAATGTTGTGGGTGCTGCTTCACATGAAGAACTTCTTTCTTTTAAACTGAATCCAGGTCAGATGAGGATATTGGCAGAGGCAACTCGAGTTATCTATCTTCAGTTTTCTCCCCCTGGTGAAACTTGGCTGTGTGGTGTAAATGTGTGTATGTGCGTGTGTGCGTGTGTGTGTGTGTGTGTGTGCTTCCCTGGTTGGAATTGGCTTCAATCACCTATTTGATGTAGAAGGTCACCAGCGAGATGTCCGCTATGTCTGCCAATTCACGCCAGCCTCTCTCCGGCTCCCTCGCTACCTGCATATGTTTTTGGAAAACATGCACACAAATACACTAGTCAGTATGACTGCAAATATGTACATATTTGTATGAGTATACAACCACATGTTGGTGTTTGTACAGTGCATTTTGCACATATATTTATATAATGTCTAACTGTCCCATTTATGTGCTTGTTTACAGATGTGTGTGTCTGAATGTGTGTATCATGATTCAGACTGCTGTGTGTGTGTGGTCTGAGACTACAAGCAGTGTGAAAGCTTCACTTACAATACTCAGAGCACATAATGCGCTCATTTCATTTAGACCTGGGAGTCTCTTGAATTATTGACTGAGCGACTGGACATGCAGTACTTAGCCACAGTTTGTGGTTTGTGTTTGTATTTAATCACTGTAGCTGCACATCTTTGAATAGTCTAGTCTTGGAAAGGGAGTCTTTGAGTTTATCTGACAGTGTGTGTGTGTGTGTGTGTGTGTGTGTGTGTGTGTGTGTGTGTGTGTGTGCTAGCTGCAAGTATGCTCCCCTGACCGCTGCAACTCCACTGCTAGTTCTGTCAATGCTTCGTCCTTCTGTACATGATCATTGTAAGAGCTGGAGGGCACATCATACAGGCAAGGCTTCTGCTGCCACAACTCAACAAAGTTTTCTTCTTTGCTGGAATCCAACACATTTCTTTTAGCGTGTTTTGTCTCCATGGCAAGCTGCTATCTGTCTGTTTATTTGGGTTTAGCGCCAGTGCGTCATTTCATGCTGCATTTGCATTGGTTGGTTAGTAGACGTAGGTCACAACAGATGTCACACAGTGAGATGGTCATCCCAAATTGCAAGATTGCATCAAATCACAAGACTGTGACAAAGATCATCCTTGCACCTCTCTCACTGTGCGACGTAGGACCACTGTTTTAGAGCCACAATCAAAGATATCACTACATTTCTTTCACAATGGTAATCTGTTGTCTGGGACAGCCCAAAATCGTACAGTGTATACAGGGATTAATGCTGTGTCAACCACTGCCAGTTAGCCTACAAGCTAACAAGCTAACAAACAACACAACTCTAACCATTCTGATGCGTCTGCTAGTCGACAATTTTGGTTCACAACAGGCTCTTCATTGGAGTCTGATTGAAGCCATTGTTTGGCTGAATCTCTCTGATGTTTCCATTAATGCTAACGCTAGCCATGCTGATGCGCTCTGCTCTTTCACCAGTCAACCAAGTGCAAGCAGTGCGGGAGAAAGCGGAAAGCGAAACGTACTGCAAGCAAATTTCTAAGTTAGAGAGAAAGAGTAGATCTGCTTCCAGCCCATTTTCAGAGTTATGTGAGAAAACCATGTTAACAAAACATTAGTATGAGTACATATTTCGAAATGTGTGTGTGGAGAGGGTCTTTAACCATTTATCCACCTGGTAATTTCAGATTATTTAAGATAACCACGTACTGGTACAAGTACATTAACCCTAGTTCGAAATTTCTTGCTGTAATTAGTATTTACGGGTTTGAAAACATGTCATTATGTCAAATCAAAACCTAAAGAAATTACAGCAAGATACTGAGAAATGCCGACATGTAGGTAGTCAAATCAAAGTTTAGTTAAAGTGTATTATCACAGCAAGAGGTCAGAATAAACTTTACAATCATTATACTTCAACACACCTACAAATGTTTCCACTTAGTTATATACAAGTCTAACCTCTATGGTGTTTCAGAAAACCATTATAAGTCGGCAGGTGTATTCATATAGCCTCCCAATAAAGCCTACAGCACAGTCAGATGTCTGTCTGATAGGCCCATTAAATTACCTCAAGCACCCTTTTTATGGAAGAGCAAATTTTATGGAGATATGGCACAGTTATTGATGCATGTGGCTGCTGAACAAGCCACAATCAATGCCCATATCCCCTACAGTTAGTCAGATCAATCCAGAAAGCAGCTAAAAATCACTTTTAGAAATGGTGGTGCTTGCAGCAGAGTACACTGAGGAGGTTGGGGGTTGAATATGAATGATGGAGGGAGGGGGTGTAGCTGAAGAGGGACACTGGGACATGAGAAATATACACATATGAGCTGCTGGTGAGCTGTTTGCAAGATTTCTAGAAGTAACTTTGCAGCAGCAGTGAACAATGCATCTGCATTTTACAGGTAGTCTTGGGTCCTAAGCTTTTTTGATAGTTGCTTTTCATTTAAAACTGTCCCTGCACACAGACAGTTAATTCCTATTTGCCTTTAAACTAAATAGAGAAGAAGGAGTGCCTAAATGATGTCCAAATGCGTCGGTATCACAGCGCCACCTGTGCGTAAATATAAAAAAAAATGGGTAATATATTTATTAGCACGTCTGTCGGGCGTGGCTGGCTTGTCTGCCGGGGGGCTGTAGCCGTAGCCTGCTCCGGGGCTGCTGGATGCTCCGTGATGGATGCGGAGTGACAGATCGGGGTTAGCCGCCAGGGGAGTCCATTTTCTTGCAGCGCACGGTCCTATCCGAGGAGAAAACTGAGGAGGTGAGACACTGGACGCAGAGGAGGAAGGGACGAGAAGCAGACCGATTTCCACCCCTCCTTTCTGACTCACATGCACACACACTCTCTCTCTCTCTTCTCCCGTGCATCACAACCTAGTGGGCTTTACCCGGACTGCACCGCATTGACGCTGCTGCTGCTGCTGCTGCTGCTGCTGCCGCCGCCAGCCGACCCAGCCCACTAAACTAACGCACTAACATACAGAGAGGGAAGCAGAGGGAGAATCTGTGGCTTTACATGCAGTTACGCACAGCTGCAAACTGGATGCTGTGCGGATTGTGTGCGTGGATATGCAGCAATCCCCTCTGCACATCTCTTTGCTTCTTTCTCTCTGGATCCGGACTCTGATTCGCTGTCCTGCTCGGTAATGTCAAGACTTTGGAAGCGGGAGTGACTCGGGGAGTGAGGCGGCGGTTTTGGAGATTACTGCATAGAGGGAGGCGAGAGAAAATTAAGAGATAACTTGCAAGTTTTCCAGAGCTCGCATCATGAATGTAGGTGTTTACTTGAGCCCAGTCAGCTCCCCGCTGTGCCGTCTCCAGCATGGGTGTTGACTGAATGGAGGAGTATCCCCGCGCTGCCACAGAGGGTATGAAGATGCACTTGTGAGGATTAAAAACTGTGCTCAATAATTCCCGGACCATGCAGATTCTGCCGCCTAGGACGTTATTTGTGTTACTAGCCCATGCACATGTGTTGTTATCACTGAGAAATAATGGAGAAGCTAAAGAGGACAGCAACACCAGCGCGTACTCTGCCAGGACTTTCCACGGGTCACTCCGGGAGAGTCATCAAAACAAAGCCTGGGACCGTGCGCTCTCGCCGGGGTACGCCACAGGTGCGTCCTCGGCGGAACTGCAGGCGATTATCCGAGGGCCTCTTAACTCCACTCACCCCTGGAAGAGGGTAATTGCAGGAGAAACGAGGCGAATTGGACACAACAAGCGCGACTTCAGTAGGACTGTGACACCCGTGGAGGATCCCAACGCTGTCTCACATTGGGACCCGACGCGCCACCACAATAAGAGGATAAAGTTGAATGGCGGTCTTAGTAGTACGAGGACGCCAGCAGGTGGACACTACAATGCGGCTAAGCCGTCTTCAATGGGCCAGGAAGACGGAGGAGGGGGACCCGAGGAGGGCGACAGGCACAAGAGAGGCACAAAGGACGAGCAGAAGAAAGCCTCGAAGAGGGGGAGAAGCCGGCCGAACAAAAGCGCGGGGGCTTTGGCTCAACCTCACGTGTCGCCGTGGGAACCCATCCCCAAGCCGGTGGCCCTCACCTCCACCGACCTGCCCTTTGACCTCTTCACCAGGAAGACCGAGTTCTTCACTTTCAGAGAGGAGAACCCCTGGGACGCCACGCCGATCACCCCTCCCAGCTCGCAGGATTTCGGGGATGAGATCAAGAACCCCTTTTACCCGGTGACAAGTGAGACTTATGGCGCGTACGCGATCACGTGCGTCTCCGGGGTTATTTTCCTGGTGGGGATAGCGGGCAACATCGCCATCCTGTGCATCGTGTGCCAGAACTACTACATGAAGAGCATCTCCAACTCACTGCTGGCCAATTTGGCTGTCTGGGATTTTGTGCTCATCTTCTTCTGCCTGCCCATGGTGGTTTTCCATGAGCTGACGAAGTCCTGGCTGCTGGGGGAGTTCACCTGCAAAGTGGTGCCCTATGTGGAGGTACATTTACTCTACTGTTATTATGCTCTGAATGTTTCAGGGACAATTATTTCATATTGTTGTGGAGTTTGAAGCAATGCCACAGGCACAGGCATTGCCTCATGGCAGATGATAAATGAGGCTCAACAGAGCCAGACCTAGCAAATTAGGCACCCTAGGCAAGCCCCCCCACCCCACCCCCCAAAACAAGAACATGAGAAATCAACACAAATAAACAACTTAGCTTAAAGCAAGAAATAACAATATGAATAGGGGATGTATAAATTTGCAAAATTCCCTATTTTTCGTCATTAGTACTGCACCCTGTATGGCTGTTGCCTTTCCATTTTCTCGTACTCTCACGAGCCTGGTCTCACTCCAAAGCCGTTGAAATCCGGTGCTTGGGCGGTGAGTGGCAGCATCAGGAAACCAATGAAAAAAGCCATCCTCTAACATCAGCATAATATACAGCCAGTTGCTGATTTAGTTTAATGCTGCCTGGTGGCATTAGGGGGAAACGCGGCAGGACAAGGATGAAAGTTAAGGCGGCGAAAGTCCGACTGTGGCAGGTGGATGGGTCCAACAAACATTGACTTTCACCCAAGAGAGCAGTGTTTGTGTCCCGTACGATTCTAAAGCCAAACCCTGTTTTTTTTCCCTAAACCTAACCACGTGCTTTTGTTGCCTAAACCCAACCACATGCGTTTGTTATTGAAGGGGAAAAAAAACGTCAATTTGTGGTGTTGTACCAATGTAGTGCATTTATTTTGAAAGAGACTGTATGTAAACGGTAAATTTCCTGTGAAAATTTTGATTCTGATTTTAATGATCACTATGATTCAACTACACGTAGTACCCCTACTCCAGACCATCCGTTAGCATGACGGGTGGTGCCCGAGGCTGCTGCCTATGTCGCCTGTAGTAAGATCCATCACTGGGGCTCAACCGGTGTCATTTACACATTCTCCATCTTTTAAATGTGATCACACTTCACACACACATCACACTCTTGAGTGACAATAGGTATAATCTGTGTGACTGTGGGGCGATGAAAATGAAGTTTCACACTGTCTGTGCCTAAAAAGGCTTAAAGAGTTGAGTTTCAGTTTTTAAGCCCTGACTGGCCAGAAAGTACACAAGCACAGCTATAGGATGTCACCTCAGCCAATAACAAGGACAGACTGTTTGTCACTTGGATACCTGCGACTGGAGAGAGAGCCTCACCTAGCCCTTGAGGCATGTAGACAACACACACACACACACGAATACAAACCAGCTGTAAGGTAATAGCTCACTATCTCCCCTTCACTCAGACATACACATAACACTCCTCTCCTGTTGCTCTCACTGTATATACAGTTGATACAACATATTACAGGTAACCTATATTCCTTCCCACACACTCTCAGGCTCTCTCCCTGTCCTTGTTTTCCTCTTTGTCTGTTCATGACTAGATGGATGCTAGACAGGTTGTTTACAGCATGTTGATGCCTTTCCCTTTGTGTGCTCACTGCAATTACACCAGTGTCAGATTCGCCAGCAAGGTGGATGTCTGTCTTTTGTGTAAAGCAGGGGTTTCCAGCTCAGGGGTCTTAAGCTTGTTTTGAATGGCCATTGTCGCAACCTGCCTGAGGGTGGGGCGAAGAAGAGGGGAGGCAGCACATATGATTTTTAAGGGTTGATCTGAAGCCAAATACAGCATAAAATAAATTAAACATCTAACCAGTAGTGAACTTGCAGTATGGGTGGCGCCTGAGTGAGTGAGAGGTGTGCTGTGCAGTGCAGCAAAGAGAGGACGGCAAATGTAACCATATCCAAGAAAAGACTGGATGTCAGGGGAGAAAGGAGAGTGTGACGTGCTCCAGCTTCTATAGACAGAGTCAGAGCAGGTGACCAGAATGCCACTCAGGCACTGCCCTCAGGAGACTACAGAGCCGGCAGACAGGGAGGGCTGTCACATCACGAGGTGAGAATATGAGCAGGTGAACAGTCTGTTATTATCCTCCAATCAGCTTTTGTTGCAAGGTTGTCCATACCTGATTAAATTGTAGAGCTGCGGTGACTAATCATCATCATCTGGGCCCAGTTTTTGACATTTTATAGACCAACTAATTGATTAATTGCAAAAAATCAACCAATTAATCACAAATAAAAATCACGATTAGTTGCAGCCCTATTAATTTGTTGAATGTGAAGCACCCACAGCTTGTTATTACAGACAGATGTGAGGTTTCTGGAGCTGCATCAAGTTAATATTTATGTCAGTGTGAAAGAGACTTGCATAAATCCGTTCCCTTTCTCGGGTCTTTTGAAATGCAGGTGTCTAGCCTAGAGTTATAGAATGATACTGATATTAGTTTAGCAAGAAAATAGGTCACAACAAGAGCAATGTGAATATGTTGTGGCATCACAACCTACCTAAAATCGGGGTACAGTCTGAGCAGCAGCAGCAGCAGCCCATATGGCTCCAAATTATGACCAAGATTGCTTGCGTTTGCACCATCTTCTTTTTTGCAGTCTTCGCTTGCCAGGCTTTGTCCACTGACCACATACTGTAACACTCACAGTATCTCATTTGCAATTTCATTTGCAAACACCTTGTGAGTGTGTGCGTGTTTTAATGACTGGAGGATCAGAGGGAGACGGAGCCCCTCCCTGTGTTATTGCATATGAGCTACAGAGGACCACGGGATATTATCTAATAACTTTAATAACCTACTTACACTGCATAGAGCAAATGGCTATTCTTACTGCAGTGTGTGTGTGTGTGTGTGTGTGTGTGTGTGTGTGTGTGTGTGTGTGTGTGTGTGTTTGTGTGTGTTTGTGTAGGAGTGGTATTTGCTTGTCTCCATGCATTTATTTTTGCATGCGAATATGTGTTTTGTACAGTGTATATCTATCACGACATGTGCACTGGGGCCTGTCTGTGTTCATAGTGTCTGCAGTGTGAGTGTGTGTGTGTGAGGGTATGTGTCAAAACAGGCCGTGAGTAATGCAGCCTGGGGTTCACTGTCTCCCTGTGGAGCATTCAGAGAAACACACACACATTCACACGCGCACACATACACACTCACATACCATGGGGTGACTTTATTCTTCACTTAACCTAAATTCAGTCATGGGGAATATCAACATTTGGCCTGAAATAAAGACACACATACCCAGTCACACATGCCTGCATCTACACACACGCACTGTCACTCAGACATGAAGCCCAAATTCACATGTCCATGCATGCAGAATCAGACGGTGGTGCTTATAATGTATCACCGTCCCCCCTGAGAGAGGAGCCTCCCATCGTGCTGCCTTCAGTAAACCTTGTTTTATTCAGTGTTTAGTAGAGCGTGGAATCATCCAAACCTCAAAGAGAAAGCAATTTTAGGTGTGAGATGTGAGAAAACACGGCAGGGAAAATCATAAGAATGCTGCACAAAATAAAGATGTGGGTTACAGCCAGCCTGCATTATTTCGGATACGCTCCAGTTTCATGCTGCTGTCATTGCAGACGACCCCTCTAGGCAGTGTTGCACAGAGCAGCAAATTCAGGCAAAACTAATGGGCAATAATTGGGTTTTTGCACCTGGCAGTTGATTAGGATAAGACTCGAAAGTAGGCTAAAATAACAAATAACCGGTGCAGTAAGCATTTTATAAGCCAGCGGGGGAAATGAGTCATTTGTAAAGGTTCATTCAGAGCTGTGCTGCTGTAACACAGTGGTTTAAAAAACTTTTGTCTTATTACCCCTACATAAAGAGGTGCTTACGAATCACCATGTCAAAAGAAAGGCAAAAAGAATGGTGAGCTCAGATAGTAATAAAAAATCTGAATCTTTGTCAAGCCACATTGCTTTTTATGAGTGGATGCCTGCAGGCTAAGGGTTTTATGTAACAGCATAAAAACACAGGTGTTCATTGGAGTATAATGCTAGCAAGTGGGGTAGACACCACACAAGTGTTTGTAGAACAATGTGGTACCTGAAAACATATTTGCATAAAACATGTATAGACTGTATAGATGTCAATCTGAAAGTATGTAAGTGTAATATACAGCATAATGCAATATATAGAATCAACAATCCAATCTCCAGAATAAATGTTGGCATTGTATGTTTCTGCAAACCAAGCATATGTTACATTTGTGCATCATTATGTAGCAGATACGTTGAAACTTTACATTTCTTTAAGTCTCAACAAAAACCACTTGGTTATGGTTGAAAAAGATCATGTTTTGGCTTAAATGACTTGCTTTTTGTGGCATCCTATCCTGGGTGGAAACACAGCAACAGGTTTTGTTGTTTGCTGGTCTCAGACAGTGATCTGCAGCTTGGCAGGCATCTCGCCTAGGTGTCACATGATCCACCATCTCCTACAGTACCCAATGACAACATTAGCTTATATCAGACTCACCGTCAGGGGGGTCAAAGGGTACAGATGACCCCGGCCATCATGGAAGATGATGTGGTTGTTTTGGCTTCATCATACCGTGACCTCCAGCATGCACTGGGGTGGTTTGCAGCCGAGTGTGAAGCGGTCAGGATGAGAGTCAGCACCTCCAAGTCTTAGGCCATGGTTGTCTGCTGGAAACCAGTGGTTGGGCGAGAGTTACTGCCTCATGAGAGTGAGGATGGAATGGAGCGGGAGATGGATGGGCTGTTTGGTGCGGCTTCTTTAGTGATGCAGGCGCTGCGCTGGTCCATGGTGATGATGAGGGAGCTGAGGTAGAGCTTTCGATTTACTGGTCCATCTACTTCCTAACCCTCACCTATGTTCATGAGCTCTGGGTAGTGACAGAAAGAATGAAATTGTGGATACAAGCAGCCGAAATGAGTTTCCATTGTGGGATGGCTGGGCTCAGCCTTAGAGATAGGGTGAGGAGCTCGGAGATCCAGAGGGAGCTCGAAGTAGAGCCGCTGCTCCTTCGTGTCGAAAGCGGTCAGTTGAGATGGTTTGGGCATCTGATCAGGATGCCCCCTGGGCGCCTCCCATTAGAGGTGTTCGGTCACGTTCCGCTGGTTGGAGGCCATGGGGCAGACCCAGAACACGCTGGAGGGATTACATATCTCATCTGGCTTGGGAACACCTTGGGGTCGCTCAGGAGGAGCTGGAAAGGGTTGCTGCAGAGAGGGATATTTGAGGTGTTTTGGTTGGCCTGCTGCCCCCTGCAACCTGGCCCCAGATAAGCGGATGAAAATGGATGGAGGGATGGATGGATGGACACAGTTTGACCAATATTTAATTAAAGTAGTCCTCAAGCTTGAATGAATAGGCCTGAAAAAAAGAATAAAAATATGTGCACTCCTGATTTGATTTTATGATTTAATGCCTTGCAGTTATTTTACTCAAACAATGTTTTAATTTTACTTTTGTCTAATCATCATTGGAGGGCATTTTTTCCCTTCAGGACACACGTTACTACCTCTGCTTTAAAAATTAGAAAACAAAGTCTTAACAGTAGATACAAAGTACATGTGGAAATATGATTAATTGAATTATATAACTCGGGACATACGGAAATGTATAGGGATCCCCCCATGGGTGTGGATGAGGGGCCCACTTTTGAAAATATTGTCCCCCTACCTGTATTTACCAACGGATGGCCTAGCTCATATACTACGTCACTTTAGAAACATTGATATGACATTTATGAAACATAAAAAATTAAGTTAAGTATCCTTTGTTTGCCAAAACTTACAATGCCAACATTTTCTTCTGCCAACTGGGCTGAGAATTAAAAGGCACTCTGTCAGATTTGAAAAACGCAGTTTATATGGTAATCATGCATGTCCCTCAATTATTAAAGACTACTCCCATTAGTAGACAGAGGTGGCCGTGTTCACACCTTCTTTAAAAGTGATTTACAGCCAACTGCAAATCTCCATCATGGGACATAAATCCAACGACTCTCTACAGACTCATTGTCACCTTATGGTACATTGGCAATTCCACTAACAGTCCTGCCATATTACTGTCACCATGTGCTATATAGTGTGAGCCATAATGGCTTGTAGTGATTGATAGTACATATGCAAAAATGTGTTTTCTTATTTTGAAATATTGTGCAACTTTGGTGATAATATATGTCCCTGCTAAGAAAATAGAAAGTTAACTCCACGCCTCAATGTTAGTTTTCTGTCAATTTCCAGATGTGCTGGTCTGATCCAACATACAAGTTTTAACTGGTTTGATATTATGAAAAATGGCTTTGATGAC
This sequence comes from Epinephelus lanceolatus, assembly GCF_041903045.1. Classification (NCBI taxonomy): domain Eukaryota; kingdom Metazoa; phylum Chordata; class Actinopteri; order Perciformes; family Serranidae; genus Epinephelus; species Epinephelus lanceolatus. Next base: position 20,918,690 of record NC_135756.1, read on the forward strand.
TGTGTTACGGCGCTTAATCCAACTTATATTGCATTAGTAAAAAGCCATGTGACAATGTGATTAACATAATATTATGTTAATTAATGGACTAACAGAGCTGCTAGTGTCTGACAGGCCGTGTGCAATTTACTGCCAAGCCGAGGCCGGCAACATAACATTACATTTCAGCAGAGGTGAGTGCGAGGAAAGTGTGGCGCATGGTGTTTGCTTGCTAGAAAGTTCATGTGTTTTTCAGGTGACAGGAGAGGAGACATGACAGAGTTTGTCTTTCAAGAAAACTACAACTACAACTTGATTTGTCGCCTACGAAAGAGGTGTCATAACTGGTCATGAGCAACATGGTGCACTGTTTGGGGCTGAACTTTTGTCAAACAAATGCCACTTGCTATTAGGACACAGCCTTCTTAGGTTAGACTCTGGAGCGGCCGCTGAGTCAAGTGTGACGACTATTGGTAAAATTCAGTTTACTGGTCCATACTAGTGTTTGGCGCAATATTAACATTTTTACACTGGACCAACCTAAGGGTGCTTTCAGACCTAGAGTTTTCTTGCTTTGGTCTGAATCAGGGACTAATTTGGTTCCAAAGTTGCATAATTGCCTAGAGTTGGTTTGTGTTCTCACAGCAGCATTTACAAGCGGACCAGATAAAATGCCTTGTGTGAGAAAGCTGCTCTTGATTGGTCAGAATTTCCATGTGGGAAAAATCCAGGAAGTAAACAAAACATTGAAGAAGAGTACACTTGCAAGATAAATGTGACACTTTCTAATGTCACAATGGACTATATTGCTGTCATTGTTCATTTTAGTCAAACCATACAGTTTGAAAACGAGGCGCGGCTCCAACTAGAAAATGTTTTGATGCATTGGATGTGCTGAATGTGCATATTAAGGCAGTACAGGAGGAGGTGCACATTAATAATCCTCCAGGACTGTAACATGCTCATGTTTAACCCAAACAATGTGTCATGTGACTGCAGTTGGTTCAGATCGGGGGCGGGAACACGTTCTCACCACAAACGAACTGCACCAGAGTTCCTTTGTAACCAGACTGAGACCACCTCTTCAAGAAGGTCTCAGTCTGGTTGTTTTGATGCACACCTGAGTGTGATTGCTGTGTTCATACCTGCACAAACAAACTGCAGTTAGGGGGCAAATGAACTTGAGTTCGACTGAATCGAACCAAACAGGGCAGAGGTGGCTACAAAGGTGTACTGAAAGAACTGAAGGTCCAAGTAACATTTCACTCAAATTCCCTCTTGTGCATTGGTCTTCTCAGTCTTTACCATATTACACTCAACTGTCTGATGAATCCATACGTTTGTGCGCCTCACATAAACATTTGATCTGGCTTCTACTGTGCTGTACAAAACCCTGTAGTCGGAAACTGTAGGCCGTCCTTGCTATGGTACAGTGGGCTTGAGCAGTCAGAAAGAGAGAAACAGACCATTGAAGCAGAGCAAGAAAGAGGCTGAGGAAAGAGAAAGAGCGATAGATTGAGAGAGAGAAAGGGCTACATGGAGCCACAGAGAGCCGGAGGTAGAACCATATATTGTGCTGAAATTGGTGGTAATGGCAAGACATACATCAGCTTGACACATTCACATTCACTGTTCCAACTCACACATGCACAGACACACACTTTCAAGTTACTACATCAGGATTACAGATTCGGTTTCTCTGCATGGTTGTGTAACGTCCAAGAATATGTGGCCATCTCACAGTGCTTGGTCGATGAAAGGAGGTCGAGTCTCTCACTGCATACATTTCTATACCTCCATCCCCATGTCTGTATGTATGTACGTCTATCTATCTAGCCTGTAGACACACACTTGCACACATGCACACATGCACAAAGTCAGTAGGGTGTGCTGATCCTCCAGATGGGTGGGATGGCCTTCTCTACACTGATCACTGCCCACGGCTGTTCTCCCTCTCCCTCTCCCTCTCACTCTCTGCATCAGCTATCTGTGATTAGAAGCAAGCCTCAGGGGATAGACACACTCACTCACACACTTGCATACAGTATGGAAGCATTTTGGCACAGACACATTTGTGCTTATACAGTAAGCTGAATGCACACAGAGTTACAGTATAGACACTCTACAACAACACGTAAACACGAAGTACACAAACACGCTCGGTCTCGTGCCCTCTCAGGTTCTCAGTCCGTCTATCAGGCACGCGAATGATGGTTAATTGGAAGATGTGTAAATTATTCAGGGTATATAATTAGTAGATCTGCATAATTCACGATGGTGAGTCCATTCACTCAGCTCTTTGTCCGTGGATGAGTAGATACTGTGTTTTGAATGATGAGACGAGACCACACAACACCATAAAGCACAGCTTAGGCTTGCTGTTGGATGCAATTAACCAAATTGATAATTATCCATGTAAATATGAAATATTCATTGGATAATTGCTGTTATGAATCAGGTGTGTTGGGGAAATAAAAATGAAAAGCATATCAGTTTCAGATCAACACAGAACAGGTCGGCCTGTAGCCAGCCTTAATAGAATACAATACAATAGAAGAGGATATGAGAGCTGCTGCATTTTGTATTGCCTGCAGCGTGACACTTTTAGGCAGAGATCAGTGATCTGGAACTGGACCCTTCCATCAGCTACTATACACTGAGAGTGAGTGACTTTTTTAATGTCCAGGGGAAATCTGCCACAGGTCAGGGTGTAATTTAATAGAGGAGAAATTTATTGTGCAGAAGAGACTGCATCAGACACACTGGCTGTGAGAGGCAGAAAGCCACAGGACAGAGTGGAACACTGGATGGACTGTTGCTATTGATTTAATTAAAGAAAAGAAAGATGAAAATGTATGTGCTTGCCCTACTTATTTGTGAATTCTGTGGATTCTCATTCCCGGCTGGTAGAGACAGTTCCTTTTGTTCAGAGGATAGAATAGGATTGAATTGACTGAAAGTTCATTCTCTACCTCGGAAACAGTGGGCAATCTCAGCACAGGGTCCATTCTAGAGCTTTCGATCACATTACGCAATCGTCCTCAGCTGGTTGCCTGGCAACCTAATAATGATGAAAAGACTACAGGAAGTTTGTGCACCCTGCCAAGAAATAGTCTGGCATGGACCCGCCTGCAAAACACAAACTTGGCACTTTCACGCTTAGGTTTTTGTACAGATTACACATATGTAACGTGTTAATTGGTGAGTTTTAGAAGTGCTGGTAGGTCGACTTTGTTGCTTCTGGACAAAGCCAGGCTCGCTGTTTCCCCCGTTTTGGTCTTTGTGCTAAGAAAGGCTAGGGGTGGGCGGTATAGCAAAATCTTATATCACAAAATATGTTATTTTATGTCACGGTATACATCACAATACAGGAACTGTTCTGTAAATTCAATTAAGAACTTGTTTAAAATAATTATCAAATTCTATTAATTTCCTCTTTTATTTAGAACTAACTAACAAAAAAATGACCTCATGTGAGAAATCACTTGAGTTAACAACAAAAGACTAAACACTGTTCAATAAAAATTCTTCTATGATCGAAGCTTTAAGTAGTGCTACCCCCTGAACGTTGAAAATCATCTACATCTGGGGACGTTTTGATCTCAGCTACAAACTCAGGTTGAGTCTCTGTGAGATGGAGGTAGCCGCCCGGAGGAAGAGAGGCTTGGCCCGGTTAAACTCGCGTGTAGAAGTGGTGAATATACAGCTCACAGCTTAATACGATACAGTCTCTGGCTTTTGTTGTACTTCTGTTGTTGGTAAAAAAAAAAAAAAAAAAAGTTGCACATTTCCAAACCACTGTTAGCGTAGTTAGCATGCATTAGCTCGGTGGGCTAACTGAGCTTGTTTACCATAAAACACACACACACACACACACACATAAAACACAAACCTGAAAGTCTCGCCAAACTCTGTTCGAACAAAAGCAGAGTGTTCAGTGTTCAGGTTCCTATAATAGTAAACAACAGAGGTTTCTGCATTCACAACTTCACTCTCCTCCTCCATATTTGTCCAAATTAAGTAACATTTTGAGGCACCTAGCTTTGTGAGATCATGCAAGAATCCAGGCCTGATTTGCTACATCACCTGCTTGAATGGCTCTCAAGGTAGAAACCAAATTTCTACTGTTGGACACTTTTCTAACACCACACGGTATATACCCTCACGTCACCCTACCCTAAGCTAAGCTAACAAGCTTCTGGCTCCACCTTCATATCTACCATACAAGATATGTGCATGATATTGATCTTCTCATCTAACTCAAGATAGGGAATGAGCTTTTTCCCCGAAATATCAACCTACTCTTTTTAAGTAGTCACGTCCACAATCCATAGCAACTGAGTGTCTACATCTGCTGAGGAAGATCATGTGATATGATTGAGAGCTACAGAACAGCTACTAAAAAGCCCTGCTGAAAGCTTTCGATACATAAAGTGGAATTTTTAAAAAAAATATTTTTGTCAGGCTAGAAAAGAATAGAACAGGGTAAAATACAATACTGTATAAAAGAGAGCTGTGAGCTCTCTGCTCTAACATCATCAAAGATGAATCTTTATCAGCCCACAGCAATGGATTTAGTCGTGTGTCTGTCTGCCATTATCTCACACATACACACACACACTCATACATATGCACCATCCACACATGTACTCATATATACACACCCACTATTAAATGCACATTTTAATAATTCTGCATAAACGTGCACAGACACACACATATTAACAAATGAGCGTGCATGTTCACATACATCAGTTTTCTGTCTCTCCCCGACACACAGCCCAGCTGTGAGACGGATGGTTGCTGTCAGTACCAGGGTCTCTCTGGTTAGAGTTATGGTCTGCTGGAGCCTGCACTGGGTCACACACACAACCTAGAAATAGGACTGCAGCTGGAATAACCCTTTGTCTCCCTGTGTCATTGCTATAAGACTTTGTGTGTGTGTGTGTGTGTGTGTTGTTGTGTCTCTGCATTAGCCCATTCATCACCTGATAACACCCATTACCCCTGACAGTGGCTGTAGTCACAGTATGGCTGCACAGGCTCCACCAGTCCTTGTTAAAACCCAATTAATAACATGAGGCCTTTGTGCCACCAGCTCACAGGACCTTTAATCAGGGAGTTAATGGGCCGTTATTAAAAACAGCACCAGGGGAAAGTGTCTTTCTCACCTGCTGCGCAGATAGACCGTCAGACCCTGGAAAACACGTGTTGTAGATGAAAGGTCTTTTAATGTCCCTTTTTTTATTTATTTATTTTTGAGTCCTTGAAGTCCAAGGTTGAGAAGAAATATGTAATATGAGGTGGGAAATGGTTCTTAACAAGCTATATGTCATCAGTATGGGAGGTGACTTTTACAATCTAGTTGGCAAATTAAGGGAAGTCAGAGGAAATAGTTGCAGTCATAGCACAGTTTAGAAATAATTCACAAAACTGTACATTAAAGGTACAGTGTGTTGGATTAGTGGCATCTAGAGGTGAGGTGTGCCAAGCATGTGTAGAACTGTGGTTGCTAACATGGAAACGAAAATGGCCCTTTCAAGAGCCAATGTTTGGTTTGTCCATTCTCAGCCACTGTAGAAACAATATGGCCGACTCAGTGGAAGAGGATCTGTTCTGTATGTAGATATAAGCAGTTCATTCTAAGGTAACAGAAACACAACAATTAGACAATGAGACATAAACTTTTGTATAGTATGCATTTTTATTTCTCCTAGCTATTTGGGATCAGTAGGAACTGATACATTTAAAAAAACGAAACATTGTCAACAATAATTAAGTCCCAATGTCCTCAAACAAGATGATAATAAAGTCCCAATGTCCTCAAATGAGACAACGAGAAAGTCCTAGTGTCCTCAAACGAGACAACAATAAAGTCCCAATGAGACGACAAGAAAGTCCCAATGTCCTTAAACAAGATGACAAGAAAGTCCCGGTGTCCTCAAATGAGACGATGAGAAAGTCCCAGTGTCCTCAAATGAGACAAGAAGGTCCCAGTGTCCATAAACAAGACGACAAGAAAGTCCCAATGTCCACAAACAAGACAACAAGAAAGTCCCAGTGTCCTCAAACGAGACAACAAGAAAGTCCCAATGTCCATAAACAAGACGACAAGAAAGCCCCAGTGTCATCAAATGAGATGACAACAAAGTCCTAATGTCCCAAAAGGAAACGTTAATAAAATCCCAATGTCCTTAAACGAGACGACAACAAAGTCTCAGTGTCATCAAACAAGACAATTATTAAGTCCCAGTGTCCTCAAACAAGATGATAATAAAGTCCCAATGCCCTCGAACAAGGCGATAAATAAAGTCCAAATGTCCTCAAACAAGACGACAATAAAGTCCCAATGTCCTCAAACAAGATGACAATAAAGTCCCAATGTCCTCAAACAAGACGACAATATAGTCCCAATGTCTTTAAACGAGTACTTTCTAATAAACAGTCTTAGTTTGTTACTGTTGCTAAAATTGGTCAAAGTCGTTGCCATTTCAAACTACGGATATTATTAACCATAAATAAACAAGTTTCAACCATAAAATGTGATCAGGTTTTGTACCTTGTCCACTTTTGTGTCGGGATCAGCTTCAGACTGACTTGGCAGAGATGGCTGCCATCTTGTTTTTACCTGTCTTAGTGTATTGTGGTCTCACTACCACTAGATGGCACAAAAAAGTGTCCATGAGCGAGGACAACAGGTCCAAGTGAAGCAGAATGAAGTATAAGGTCAAGTAAACCCAAAATGTGATGTCCTCATATTAGCACACAGGGTCTCAGGAGGATATTATTTTCAGGTACTAATGAAAACACACAAAGAATACTAAAGGAATAAATGTTAGCTACTACCAAGCTAAGCTAACTGACTGCTGGCTGTAGCCTTTTATTTAGTGTACAGACATGAGGGTGATATATTGTCATGTAACTCTCTGCAAGAAGCATGGGTTTATTGCAGAACAGACCCAGGGGCCCTTGGGCTCAGGGGGCCTCTAACCCAGAGCCTCTGTGTGAAGTCGCTGTTTCAACTCTAACTTAGTATTTCTTTTCAAAGGTTGTAGTCATCATGTCAATAACTGAGCCCCAAAAGTCTTGAAAAAAGAACAACTGAAGGAATAAACTCAATATTCACTTTGAAGATGTCACAAGAAAAAACCCATCATGATACATTTTGAGTGTTTCTACCCTCTCAGTTTATCTATAGGACCTTCAATGCACTGAGTGCTGTGTAATATGTGCCCTTTAGCGCTGTGGAGAAAAACAACAGCATGCTGTACCTGCCCTATGGGGGGTAGAGGTGCCTTTTACGCGTTCTGGCCAAGGAGCCCGTTGTGTCATAATCCACCTATGGCAAGACAGAGAGCAAATAGGCATATATCCCAAAATGTCAAACTAGTCCTTTGAAGGAAGATTGGGGCATATAAACCATAAAAAGGTAAATAAAATAGCATGTATTACTTCCTTGAATACGAGATAAGATTTAAAATATGATATTTTTGAAGCATCATTTCCACCCTGAGGTGAGCAGGCCTGACTTTTTGCCAGCAGGTGAAATGAACATGACAGGGTCAAGGCTACTTTTTCTGATCATCATTCTGAAGATGTTGCGGATTATTTCTCACTTTGGGCTGTCTTGAACTCACTGATGTGTTCTCCTGCTACTGTCCTCTATTCACTCATGTCTTTCTTTCTCCCACTCTTTTCCCTTTCCATTCCTCTGTCCCTGTTTCTGAGTTCCTCATTTGCATAACCCCCCTTTCAACAAACACACACAGCTTCATCGCCCCACCAGGCTTGACTCTTGGACTCTCTCGCTCTCTCATCTCCCCTCTAGTACAAAGCTAGGCTTGTTCACCCTGCCCTTGTTCTCCGCCCCAACACGCTGATCAAAGCCGTGTCCCCGGGTCCTCCATGACAGCCTTTAAAGCCATTCCAACCCTGTTGTTCAAGCCATGAAATATTCACTATGTGCAAGCACCTGTCCATTCGTACTGGATCGGAATTTGTGTATGTGTGTGTGTGTGTGTGTGTGTGTTCACTTGAAGGCACCACATATGGGAATACAGATGTGCCTGGTGTGCATGTTTACAGAGAAAAAAGTGGATCACAAGTAAGGCTTGATATATGTCTTTAATTATACTGAACAAAAATATAAATGCAGCACTTTTGTTTTTGCTCCCACACATAGGGCATAGTTCTATCAAATGCTTATTTCACTACCATAAGCCATCTCCAGTGTCATTCTTGAGAATTTGGCAGTACATCCAACAATCGTTACAACCACTGACCTTGTGTAACCACACCTGAAAGATGTGGCATATCAAGATGGTGATAAAACAGCATCATTACTACACAGGTGTGCCTTGGGAGGTCACAATAATGCCTCGTTTCCAGATACGTATCTGTACAGAGACGAGGCAACCCGAGGTCCACTCATTCCTATGGGAATCTCCATCATATTCGATTTGCCTACGAAAATCCTCCCCTCCCTAATATTTCAGTCTGGAATTTGTCTCGACTACATTAAAAAATTTTAACTTTTGCAGTGGATTTCGCAGAGACTGTATGACAGTGTGCTAGCATAGCTAACAGGCTGCTAACTAGCTAATAGGCTAGTTACTTAAATTCAGTTGCCAGTGCTTATTGTCAGGTGAGTTTGTCTGATTAGAAAGAACTTGTTTATCTAGTTTTAACACTTTGTGAATCTGAGTGATGTTATTCTGCTCAAATATGGTTATACATTATAAACAGTCAGATTGTCATTATGACTCGTTCAACCATTCATACGTCTTTTTAATCAAATATTTCACAAAACATGCCATGTACCTGCAACAGGTCTTGTTTCTGTCCTGCTAATGGTCTAAGCACATATTCCAAACTACTGCATGGCGAAAATCTGACAAAATTAGCCTTTCCCCCATGGTTACAGGTAGTTTCTATCAGGTTTCTATCCATCCATAAAGAAATGCACTTCCTTGCATTGGACACTAGAGGCATCATCTGTACATTTATGGATCTACGGACACCAGTCACATGCGAAAGTGGAAACGAGGCGTAAATGGTCACTTTAAAATGTGCTGTTTTAACACACAACACAATGCCACAGATGTCACAAGGGAGAGTGCCATTGGCATACTGACTGCAGGAATGTCCACCGGAGCCATTGCCCATGAACTAAATGTCTCCAGTGTTGTTTTGGAGAATTTGGCAGTACATGCAACTGGTTTAATGAGTCAGCCGAGTACCTCCACATGCAACCTCTTCATCTGCAAGATGTTCTGAGGCCAGCCACTGAGATGAGCATCCCTAAGGCAGTTTTGGCACTTTCTGCAGAAATTCTTTAGTTTTGCAAATCAACTATTGCACACGCTGTCAGTTGTCTGGTCTCAGATGATCTTGCAGGTGAAGAAGCTGGATAGGAAGGTCCTGGGCTGGCTCACTAGAACAGATGGATGTACTGCCAAATTCTCTGAAACAACACTAGAGACATTCAGTTCTCAGGCAACAGTTCTGTTGGACATTCCTGCAGTCAGCACGCCAATGGCACGCTCCCTCAAAACTTGAGACATCTGTGGCACTGTGTTGTGTGATAAAAGTGACATTTTAAAGTGGTCTTTTATTGTGACAAGACACACCTATTGAATCATCATCTTGATATAGCACACCTGATTTAAACAAGAGAACTGAGAGAACTATGCCTTTTGTGTGCACAGAAAACTTTTAGATCTTTATTTGAACTCATGAAAAATGGGACCAAAAACAAAAGTGCTGTGTTTATATGTTTTGTTCAGTGTGTTACTAAAGAAAAACAGCTGAGCTACATCTAGGGATATAGGACCAATCCACAGGGGCCAATTAAAACACTTTTAACTGTTACTATAATATTGATAAGAAGTCGGATCTATGGCTGAACCAGCAGCTGTCAAAAACTCACTGTTCTCCAATAAAACACTAAAATCTATTCCTAGCTGCGGAGGGGGATGGAGAAATAAAAAGCAGAGAACAATTTCAGTAAACTGTATCCACAATGACGGATGAGTCAGAGAATGAAGTGAGCAGAATTGCTGTGTGTCTGTAGCAGTGTGTTTGGATTGTATTCATAGTGAAGATCAGGAGAGGCTGTCAAAATCATGTTTTAAACTTAAGTGCCATAATGGCTCCAGACTGACACTCATCTCTTCATGGATATTACACACACACACACCAGGGCACAATAAAGAATTTGATGTTCTGTACATTATACATTGAATAAGGGTTGCCCCTGACTAAGAATTTTCCCAGTTAACCAATATTCGTCACTTAGGGCCCTTAGTCGACTCGTTGCCAACATGTTATTACACATGATATTAATTTAATTATTAAATGATATATTTAGGGAGGGGCAACACAATGGTTTGAGTTGAAGGTGTGAGAAAGAATAGTATCAGTAACATTGTTGACACTGTGCTACATTACAGAGAAATACAAAACCGTACTAATGAACCTTCATTAATATAGGCCTATATTTTATCTACAAGTGCACGTCACACACTGAGCGAGCCGCCTGTTAATGACGCTGTGGGCTAATGGGCATGTAGCTACTTCCATGTTTCAGATGATACGTCATGTTTGTAGTCGACCAATGAAGATGAGTTTACATATCACCTTGGGTTCGTCCTTCACCTTCTCAAAATGATCCCACACTTTGGATTTCCTGCCCGACATGTTATTAACTAGCCTGCTTCAACCGCCTGGAAAATGCAAGGTCAGGCACTGAGCTTTCAAGAGGTTGCGTCTGGGGTTGCTAAGCAACCTTAACAAGCACCGTATAGCCTATTTACCTGAAACCCTGAGTGCAGAGCTGACCTTCCTCCAGGCGTTGTTTATAAGTGTGTAGGCCTATCGTCCGTGGGACAGATGTAAAGCTCTGGGTAGCCCTGCACTGACATGATCAGCTTTTCTGTATTAATCAGACTGAATATTTACAGAAGAAGGGAAAGATATCTGTCGGCTGTGATTGGTTTGTAACGTGACTCCTGTCTGACTGCTGAGCGTGGCCTCTTCCTGTGTCTGTCCTTTAAAATTAAATTCCCACATGGTCCAGTCATATAGTCTGCTAATAGAGTTTCACATTTGCTTGTTTATTTTTCTTCTGCAACTAAGCGACCAAAGAAATCTTGCCAAACGATTGACTTTCCTGGTCCACTATCATTTGGTCGACTATTAGGGGGCAGCCCTACATTGGATTGGATGTTAATCGTTTTCCTTGGGTCAAGGTGCCAGATTCACTCTTGTCACTCCATATTTGTTTTTGTTTTTTTCAGCGTCGTGTCTGCGGTTTTTGTAGCTTCCTCTTAGATCCATGCAAAATGAGAGGTAAATAAGAAAATACAGGCAAAGGGCAGAATCTCTGCAGATAGATACAACATCACACACTTCTAGTGCGTCATATGTAAGTGATGATTGAGAGGGATTGCTTTTGTATGAACCTTTAAATTGTTTTTTTAGGAAAATCCTGCATAGTATACTTTAACATAAGAGTTGCTGCTTAGTCACAGTAAAAATAATCCAACACATCCAGGAGGCTGTTTTTTTTTTTAGACATTTTTAACAACCCGTGTTCCTGTGATGCAAGATTTTTGAAGCTAGCGTAATCAAAACAAATGCAAATCCCTGAACTTAACAGGAACATGACTTGCTTTCTGAGCTCTTCATATTTTTTCCCCTTTTGTGTTGTTCATAACAACACCTGTAGACATTGATGAAAATAAGCTTAGCTCAAGACTGCTGCACAGGCTCCTGCATTTATTAGATTTTTTGTGTGCCTGGCTTTCCAAGCATGGGTAACTAAGTGTAAGACGACAACATCTGCCAAGTGCACTCAAGTTTTGACACCTGCTCAAATCACCTGAAGGATTAATCTGTCCAGAGTGTGAATAACATAATCATGCTTGGCTTAAATCTACTCCAAGTTGCTCTGAGAAAGAAAAATAAAGTATCAGTTAAAAAAGCTAATGAATAATTGTTGTTCTGCTTTAACTGAATACTAAAACAATTCACTACAATGACAGTTACAAGATTGTGGCGTAGCGGAAGATAATGAACAGTTCTGGTCCAAAAAGCAGTCACATTGATTACAGTTACTGTCCAGAGTGCTGGAGCATGTTGGTGGTTTATATACCCCACTTAACCCCTCGCCATTTCCTTCATTAGTCTGGTTGGGCAACCATGTGTGTCGGGGGGCCAGTGTGCATGTGTGTGTGTGTGTGTGTGTGTGAGGCCTAGATACACAGAACATCTTGCAGTGTGTGTACATCTATATCTGTCCAGGAAGTATGTGTTTGGAGCACTAAAGCTGTGGCTCACTGGGGCCATCTGGGAAGCTGGCTGTTGTAATTAAATTTGATATGAAGGGAGGAAAGGAAGGAGGGATGCATGAGGGGGGACAGTGGGTGAGGAGAGAAAGGAAGTTAAAAAAATAAAGGTGGGGAGAAAAAAGTGAGAGTCAGAGGGAGAAAAGGTAAGCAGCATTGAAGGATGGTTGGGGATCAGTAGCTGTTCTGGCAGATTTTTTGTGCCGGAGGCAAAATCGTGGAAGGAACTGGTTCATGTAAGGACAGACATGCGCATGCATGCATACACACACACACCCACACACTCACCCACACACACACACACACACACACACACACACACACACATCCCTGTACTTCTATCTTTGTGAGGACCTCATTGACATAATGCATTTCCTTGCCCCTTACCCTGAATTTAACCATCACAACTAAATGCCTTACCCTAACCCTTACCCTAACCCTAACCTGAACATTAAAACTAAGTCTTTACCATACACTGCAAAAATAATGTACATAGCTACTATGACCAATCAACCATTGGCTTGTAGGCTCCGGTTGTAAAGCCTCAAGTTTGGCATTTGGCATTTCAGCCGTTGCCATCTTGGATTTTTGGAGCCAGAAGTGACCATATTTGGGCAAGAGTTGAGTGGATCTGAATGAGAAGCTGAAGACCTGTCACTCAAAACCACCCTCCTTAATTATGTGTAACTTTAAGCCTTAATAAAATACTAACGGGGGAGTTGTATGAACATTCACCCCAGTACAGTAGGGATTAAGAGGGAAATTAGCTAAAGAGACCAAAACCATTTTTTGTATCAGGCTGTAAACATGTTTATTTCTGCTGTAAAGTCTGGCATTTTAACATGAGGGTCTATGGGGATTTGACTCGCTTCTGGAGCCAGCCTCAAGTGGCCATTCAAGGAACTGCATTTTTTTTTTTGCTCTTCTGTGCTGGCATAATTTTTCAGGCCCAGAGATTGCCGCTTGGTCTTAACCCTCAAAAAGGCCTCAAAGAAGTGAGGACCGGCCAAAATGTTGCCTTTTTCCAAAAATGCTCTCATTTTGTCACTGTAATGTTTACTGGTCCTCACTATGTAGTGAGAACAAGTATGTTAAACATACCCATACATACACACACTCCAGCTGCAGAGGAATGTTTTGCAGGGTGCCCACTCTGCCAAAATGACTGTTAATCCAACAGATGCTTTCCCATGCTAAGGAAATTTGTGAGCTCTCTGACAATTTGCAGTTTTTTTTTTCTTCTCTTTTTTACATCGAGAATGTGGAGGCAATGTCAGGCAATTAGCTCGTTACATGAAGGCTTTGAGTGAAACACTAATAGGAAGACAGTAGAATATTTAGGAAGTTTGTTAATTAGTAAGACTCGTTGAACAGGAGGTGTGAAAATACACTTGAATAAATGAGTGCAGTGTTTTTAATCCACCATGTCACTTGGTAGCTGTGTGAATGTGGTTTCTGTCTGTCTGTCTGTGCTCTCTCTTCCCTCACACCAAATTCAGGGATGCTACACAGTGCTAATAGCAGCTTACAGCCTGCCATTGTGCTTCTGTTGCCCCACTGCTCGTAATTACAGCAGTGTCAGGTGCACCGAAAGGCCAACGCCATTACTGTGCGTGCCCTGCCATTTATTTGTGGCGGAGGCTGACTTGGCAACTAGTAGAGAGGCCTTTGTTTGTGTGTGATGTGAGGGGAATCTACTGTTTTACTTCACTGGCAGCCCTTCTTTAAGATTCTGCAAGATAATGTTAGACATTTTCTACACTTGCAGATATATTTGTCAGTTTCTTGTTATTCTTTTATTAATTTAAGACGAGAGACCTGACAACCTCGACAAGCGCAGCCCATCTGGCAGTTGAAATGATTGTAGATTATCTCTAGTATGAAGCTATTGTTAGCATCAACTCTAAGGCTTTCTTTTTTTTCTGTTACTCTCCCCCACAGCCTTGTGCTGGTTCATGCTACATATAAACAGTGTTCTTGAGGCACTATGATTCAGTCAAGTAAAGCCTCTACAGGCCACCAGGACAAATTCTGTACATTTGTCGTGCACAAAGGCTAAAAGGACTTTGATTGTGAATGACAATGTAAAAATTTGTCTTATTGTGTTTCCCCAGGTGGCCTCCCTTGGTGTGACAACCTTCACCCTGTGTGCTCTGTGCATCGACCGCTTCCGTGCAGCCACCAATGTCCAGATGTACTACGAGATGATCGAGAACTGCACCTCTACTACTGCTAAGCTAGCTGTCATCTGGATCGGTGCTCTCCTATTGGCCCTCCCAGAGCTCCTCATCCGCCAGCTGGTGGCAGAGGACACAGGAATGCCAGACGAGCCTCCTGTTGAACGCTGTATTATCAGGATATCCACCTCCCTTCCTGACATGCTCTACGTACTGGGCTTGACCTACGAGGGTGCTCGGTTGTGGTGGTGCTTCGGCTGCTACTTTTGCCTCCCCACCCTTTTCACCATTGGGTGCTCATTGGTGACGGCACGTAAGATCCGGCGTGCGGAGCAGGCCAGCGTGCGCAGCAACAAGAAGCAGATCCGGCTGGAGAGCCAGATGAACTGCACCGTTGTGGCGCTGGCAATCGTCTACGGTGCATGCGTGGTGCCTGAGAACATCTGCAACATAGTTTCTGCGTACATGGCGGCAGGTGTTCCTGAGCACACCATGTCCGTGCTCCATCTTCTCTCCCAGCTGCTTCTCTTCTGTCGGGCTGCCGTGACGCCGGCACTGCTGCTTCTCCTGTGTCGCCCGCTGGGCAGGGCCTTCCTGGACTGCTGCTGTTGCTGCTGCTGCTGTAACCACGCGCCATCCTCGGCCACTGCCAGTGACGATAACGAACACGAGTGCACCACTGAGCTGGAGCTGTCGCCATTCAGCACCATCCGCAGAGAGCTGAGCAACTACACACCTGCTGGCTCCAACTGCTAAACTGACATTCCTCATCAGGGATGGAGAGTTCATTAGCTTTTAGCCTCTGGCTGGCATTTTTCAGACTCGGCTAGGAGCGATATGCCTTACCTAGTCTAGTTACATTTTTAAATGGGTGCATGAATGAGGTTGGACACTGAATAATCACACTCAGCCAGTGTCCTACATCTTTAACATCCATCCCTTACAATAATTCTATATATTTACAGTAACTGTATAACCCTAATTTTCCAGGAAAGCTAACAAAAAGCAAAATCTTCTTTCACTCATGCCCTGGGGTGCTCTTAAAACAGGGTCAGTACATATTTTTAGCAAACCTGCCTGAAACCTTTAAAACTTAAAACCTCCCTGCTGTAGACCTTTTATGCCTAAATATGTTTGGACAGTTCAGATGGCCTCTTAACCTGTCTGTGTGGTTCCTCACAAGAGGTCGAATCAGGTTAATGTCTTTAGATTTTCCGATTCTGAAGCAGAAAAGCTGTTTCCCACAGGCCTCATGCTTTAAGTAGCATTTAGAGGTGATAATATTTATACTGTACAATGTACATAGAGAAATGATTGTACAGACTATGTCACAGTATGCTCTGTTATGATTAATAAAACAGTTTGTGATGATATGTGTATTTGGCCCCCATAAATAATATTTATGTATGGGAAACTGTACTGCATATCTTAAGGTAGAATAATTGATGCCAATCACCTTCTAAATGTGTCACAAATTGTGGGGACATGGCTAATTAATCATAAAGTGCAACCTTTGTATAATAACTCAAATACAGCATCCAGCTAAACACGTGGGCTGACACTGCCTATAGAAATACAGGACTCAATTTCATCAGCTGTAAAGGTACAGTATGTGTAATGCTGCACACATGGGAGCAAGGCTTACGATAATTAAACTAGCGCAGGGCGTCTCTGCAGTAATGACAGTTTGCAAGTGGAGGACACAGAGGGGAGAGCGGATTAGAGAATCCAAATGTACACAACACTGACTGTATATTAAAAAAATATCCAGGTGACTCAAACACAACTGGGCTGGTCTCAGAGATACATAAACGCGTACTGTGTGGAATTAAAAGGTTTCGGAAGGGACTAATTGAAATCACATTAGAGTTGAATGGAGTGGAATGGAATCGAATGAAACACTCCAGATTAAATTGAATGGAGTGAATATGAAAAGAGTGGAAAAGTAATGGAGCATAACACCGTGGAATATAATGGAAAAGGATGGACTCAGCGTGGACTGGACTGAAAATAAATATCTGCACTACACTGTTGTATCATGTTACGCCTTACACTTTGGGCTGTAAATATACTGTACACTTTCTTTGGTGCTCTTATGATGAATGCACTGTAAACAACAAATCCATTGGGTCGACTTAAATTCACAAGTAATTGAGCTGCGCACTATGTTTTTGGTCAAGAAGACAGATTGTCTGAGGAATACATGAACAATGGTCAGGTGAAAGGAGAAAAAATCAATGAAGAGTTTCACTGAGCTGCCGTAGACACAGTTTAGTGGGATCATCTGAGTCTTTGAGTATAAATACTGCCTTTGTTAACAGTGATGGTACTTTGACACCTACACAGCAAGTATGGTAGCACTTTGTTACAGTTCAGTGATTACTCAGTGTTTACTAGACACTGATAAATGAAATACTAATTAACTTGTAATCAACATTATAGAGACGTGAATAGATGCAATAAACTAGTGTCTACATGTTTTTATTTTACATTGGTACAGAAATATAATTTCTGGTAGTTAGTTCTGTTATGTAACATATTTAAATATTAATCATCTAGGTAATTACAACATATTAAATTATTATTTAAAAAAGAAAAAAGTGCCAATACTGCATACTATCATTGTAAATACAACTGCTGGACTGTAATTATAATGGGATTGTACATTTGTACAAATAACTACTGCAAAATTACAGTAAATATAAAGTAGCTGTTTCATTTTCATTATTTATTCACAACTTCTGAACTGTAAAACAAAGTGCTACCACAAGGGTATAGATTAATTAGAGCGCAAGACCATTGGTCGTTGGCTAAACCCCTACCCCGATTGTCCAATTGCAACTTAGCAACCATAACTAGGCAGGACTGGTGAGACTGGAGATGGGTCTGATTGCATCCGTGGCAGAATGCAAACATAAATCAATGGTTCATGTAGGACAGGAATGCCCAGTGGTTGCTGACCGCCTTTTTTTCCCTCTAGTAAATTTACTGACTTCTCGTCAGTGCAATCAAACTCTGTATTTTAAATGCTTATATCATTTTATCACTACTTGTGAATTTGATAAACCAACTGGGGCAAACTAGTAATGCCTTAGTGGTACATTAACATAAGTAATTTGTACTAACTTGATCTTAACAAAGCTAGCTTGCTTACCGTATTGAGCTAGCTACCTTAGCCAGCTTGCGAGCTAGACAGCAATTGAACATTCATTGATGCTTATAATGTAGCAAAACGTTTAGTGTTAGCTTGCTAGCTAGCTTGCAGGCTATATTCCCAAAAGGGTGATTCATTTCATTAGTAGACATGGAATTCTGTTGGAATGGCACCAATAATTTCAGCCAGGTTCTCTCTGCTGCTGCTAACACGAATCTTAAAATCCGTGATATGTGTGTGCCTGAACTTTGGATGTATAAAGAGAACTGGATACAGAGTTGGAGGTGGGCCCCTGTTCATTCTCATGAAGATTGCTTAGTGGCACATGAAGCTAAAAAAGCTCAATTCCTGCAGTATGAAATTACCCTAATCTTTTGCATTGTGGGGCCCACAGAGCAAGTGTGCCAAAGTCTTACGGCGGCCGCTTGAACTTGAATGGGGGTAAAATGATTTGATCATGCAGCTCTTCTGGAATTTCAAAATGTTATTAAACTAAATGGATCAAATCCCAATAATGATGAGTTATTTCGGGGGGTTGTGACGATAAAAAAAAAATGCATCCACTGATTTACATACGTCTCTTTCACAATGTAAGGCTATGTCTTTGTGTGACCCATGGCATCACATGACAGACCATGTGGTGTAATTCCACTTTTGACCAAAAGGCCTATAAAAAATTTGCTTCAAAGCCTGAGGCTGTTTCTTGTGGCTTGGCTTAAACTACCACATTAAGCATCCACATGAGCGGATGCTTCTAAATAACAGTTCTTGTGCCAATCATAACAGTGGGTGTACTTGTCCTATCCTAACAAATAATCTACAGGTGGCTGCAGTCAGACTCTACTGTAACAATGCATACTTAATGCCAGGGACATGCAACTTTACTCTCAGTCTTTCAACACATGATCATGTATGTAGTCACCAAGTGCATAATTAAGAACCCTGTGAGAGGATTCTCATTTGAAATGAGTCAGAGAAATAGATTAAAAGTCAGCTGGATACTAGCTCATGGTGCTAATATTAGCTTAGTTACCTTGCTACAGCTCATAAAATCCACCAGTAGCAGTTGTTATTTCAGATGGCAAACTCGATCATCACAGCTAGAAATTAGTTATTACTAACTTTCAGTGCTATATCTGCCACTGTTATCTTGTAAACTGCATGTGTGCCGAGAATAGAAAGCTTTATAGGCATAACCAAAGTGGGTGGGGCTTTATGGAAGGTCAACAAAAGTCGTGGTTCTTGATGTCTGATACCCTTTGCAGCTCAATTACTTGAGTTTTTAAGGAGAACCATTGAAATGTTTTTCACAGTGTATAAATTTACAAGTGTATTGTACTGTAAATCTGTTTTCTTAATTCTACCAATCAGACTGGGGTCAAAACAAGGTTCAAACCATGATTACAACTCATTAAAGCCAGAACTCTGGTACAGGTGGTATTATGGTAGAGGAAAATATGCTTTTATGAAGCTGTTAAGCTATGAAGAAATCAGTTTCTTTAATTATTCATAACAAAAAATAAATGGAGTTGAACTCTGTGATGACCCAGGTGTGATGCTCATTGGTATACTGTATATTGCGATGAATCTTTTGCATACGATTCTGCACTGCCAAACACCTTCTCTCTCTGTCTGTCTCTTGTGCTCTTGTGGTAGTAGCACACTATCTCTGGGTGTCTCTCTCAGCGTGGAGGTCAGTTTGCCCTCAGCTCCATCAATACAGGAGGAAGAACTTTACTACAAATCATAAATCACAAAAGGTTTGACAGCACCCAGGGCGAGTCATACTAAAAATATACACATAGTGAGAATCCGTGGATAAAGGGTGTTTTTTTCACCGCCATGGCCGGAGGCAGCAACCCTTAATGAACTACAGTTTATGAGCTCCAAGAGATCCAGGTGGATGTAGCCTCTGGTTGGCGGTGCCTGCAGTTCTTCAAGTGAATAGAGGAAATAGGCAGAAACACAGCAGCTCTGCACCACAATGCCCTGCAGCCTGTTTGACAACTCTTTTTATTACCATCACTATCAGGCTATTGTGGGCCAATGTGTAAACCTGTCCAGGGATCTCAGTTTATATGCCCTTGCACCAGCCCAATTTCTACCAATAAATCCCTCCACAAATTTTTTCTGTTTAGTTCAGTGAGCTTTAGTCCGGATTTCTCACCTGTTTTTTGATGTGCTATAAATGTGAACTGACCTCCTCTATCTGATTCTCTTTTTCTGCATATTTCTGGGAGTATAGCTCATT
The DNA here is from genome assembly GCF_041903045.1 of Epinephelus lanceolatus. Taxonomy (NCBI): domain Eukaryota; kingdom Metazoa; phylum Chordata; class Actinopteri; order Perciformes; family Serranidae; genus Epinephelus; species Epinephelus lanceolatus. The sequence goes on from NC_135756.1 coordinate 20,938,598, forward strand.
CTAAATGGCTCAGTGTGTAGTGGCGTGGTTCAAACTATTGATGAAGTGATTCTTGTAAATCAGTCAGTGAGACGTTTATTCTGAATTTTGTGAGTATCCTCTTCACTCTGAGCAAATTTGTGTCTGTATTTGATACCTGAAAATGTAAGCACACGACCACTATTGTCTCAAAGTCTAGTCGCTGGTTTCTAAATAGCTTTTTATATAGCCAAAAAAACTGTCCCTTTGTTTATCAAAGAACTTTATCTTGAAAACTGTATATTAAAATCCTAAATGTACTATTACTGTTGTGTAGGTTTATTGTGTGTATTCAGGTCATCTTTGTCTGCAAAACTGTGTCTGTGATGAGAGCACACCAAAGGAAAGTTGAGCATTAGAGTGCCATCGTGTTTAATCACTTGACTGAAACATAAGTCTTTATAATCCAAATATCTCCTCCAGCATATTCAAAGCAAAGAAATAATCCAGCCTCTTGCCTCCATGCCAAAGGGCTGTTGCCATGGATATAACTGATGTTAAAGGGGTACTCTAGCAATTTAATATTGCAACGCCAGAAAGTTTGGAGACTTGAGAGAGACAGATTTAAAAAAACATTGTTAAATCAGTTCAGCAGAGGCTGAGAGATCCTGACTTTTATTCTCAAGTATGGATCTGGCTCCAAAAAGACAATTCCCATTATGCAGCTCAATAGCTGTACGATGAGAATTGTTATTTTCTCAGATGCTGCCTCACAACCACAGAAGGCAGTACACTGTTTCCACAGTCTGAATACCTCATCACACATTTGATGAGGTATTCACATTGAAGTTCACACATTTCTTAAAGTTACATTTGTCACCGAGTGTTGCTCAGTGTTCACACCTCTTGGATCAAAACAAAGATGGAAAATTATGCATTGTAACTTCTTAGGTCGAGTCTGTTCAGGATTCTATGGAAGCAAGAATGAAGTATGGATGACTAAATGGGCTTACCGGGCACAAGCTCAGGGGCCCAAAGTTTCAGAGCCCGCCCGCCCCCCCCGGCTTTCACCTGCAAATGCCATGTAAATGAGCACCAACTGACCAGAAAGAGACCCAAAATGGCCACAAAGAGATGCAAAGAAACTGCAAAGAGGCACAAAATAACTACAAAAATATGCATCACAAACACAGAGAGATGCTAAGCAATAAAAAAAGAGGCAACACCACCTTAAAGTCTGTACGTCTTGCTCCTATGTAGGAGAGCTGGTGGGGCCTTTTGCATATCTGTGCCCAGGGGCTCATTGTCTCATAATCTGCCCATGTACGGAAGCATATTGTGTTCATTTAAGCGAAATTAATCCCTATATATTTTCTGTATATATGAGATTATTTTCTCAGAATTCTGAGAAAAGTCTTAAGAAAAAATATTCTGCTTTTGTCTTCTGTATTAACAAGATAATCTTCTGATAAACTCTCTTTGTTGCATGAAAACTTTCCTCAGAACTCTGAGATAATACCTTAAAATCTGCATGAAATATAGACAGACAGAGGATACACCGGAGCTGGATACAGGGAGTAACACCAGCTGGTCCAGGAGCTTCATCTGGACAATGGTTAGTTCAAGGCTTATTTTAGGATGAGCTGGGAACAGTCTGCTAGTCTGCTGTGAATGGTTGGACTTGATACAGTTGGTAAAATGTTTGAAAGGAGATGAGGCTACAGTTTGTGTATTCATGTCTTGCAGCTTGCTTAAGATGGATTTATACTTGTGCGTTAGCTCTATGCAGACCCTACACCGTAGCCTACGCCATTGTGAGCATTTATACTTATGCGGTGGTGTGTCTGTGTCACTCTGCAGTTAGCCTACACCTCCAAAACACTAGTTGGTCGCAGGGTTTTTGTGAAGTGTTGTAAAGTTTAGTGGATTTAAAACACATAAAACACACAGTAAACATGGCTGAATAGAGACAGTTTCAAACACAAGTACACAAATCAGCTTCACTTTAACTCGCAGCGTTCACAGACAAAGCACTTGTCTTTATCTGGACACATTTTCCCACAAATACAACATGCTAATGTTTTTAGCAAAAGCCTATGGCATTTTAAATTGTATACATTAGCCTAGTGGCTAGCAGACTTTTCCTCTACTCATATGAAGCCAGGGACAACAGCAACAGTTAACAAAGGTAACGTTTCAAAATTCACAGGGCTCTCCAACAAAATAACTGTCTTATACTAAACACGTTTTCCAAACCAATATAACATGCTAACGTTATTAGCAAAAGCTCAATAGAGACAGTTTCAAACACAAGTACACAAATCAGTGTCACTTTAACTTGCAGCGTTCACAGACACATTTTCCCACAAATACAACATGCTAATGTTTTTAGCACAAGCCTATGGCATTTTATAGTGTATAAATTAGCCTAGCGACTAGTGGAGATTTCCTGTACCCATATGAAGCCACGATAAATCACACATAAGACTTGAAATGCTATTTTTGTGGAGGCATTATTTTCTTCACAATTTATTATTTCTTATATGTGAAATTAAAGGAAATAAAAGCTTTGTTTCCACTGAGGGAAATGGTTTCATCTTACAAAAATAAACAGGAGGTCTGCATCACTGTGAAGTGTAGTTAGATTTCTGGGGAGGTGCACGTCAGGCTAAGGCGTAAGGTATGGCGTCGATTGGACAAAGAAGTATAAATTCCGTTTCAGGGTGAAAATGAAAATGAGCTAACGTTAGCTAACACTATACGCTAACACTTGCTGTCAGCACCACCACAGAAGGCTTGCTTCTCAATTCGTCTGATTGAACAATTGAACATTGCTCTGTTTTGCTCTGAATGGAAGTTTTTTTCAACTCAAAGCGTTCTGGGCACTCCTGTAAAAACACCAGATGCATAACACATCAGCAATGCAAAAGCAGCGAGCAAAATGCTTCACTCTCTGAAACAAAACAAAAAGCCTCCAAGACTGCTAAAATGCACTCTGTTGGATTGGGGCCTCTGCAGTACCTTAAATAAACCAACATGAAGTCACACTGATGGACAGGTGACAATTATTTGACAGTTTTGGTATCTTTCCAGCCTGTGTCGTGTCATCCCTGCCATTACTTCATGGAAGGAAGTCAAAAGCTATCTAGAGACTGACAATGTTGCACTTATTTATCTTCTCTAGTGGTCTGACCTGCAAACAGGTGATGACTGAGCTACACTGTGCATCAGTGTAGAGACTAGTCTACAACTTCATCTGTCAAAGACGAACTAGAGACAGTGATGCCACAAAGAATTTTAAATACATAAAACAGAATGTGGTAATTCTATAATGTATGAAAGAGGTATGCAGTTTCACAGCGCAGTAAGTGAACACGCTTAACTAGAGAAATGAAAGTGAAATTTTCTTTTGAAACATGAAGAAAACACTCTAAACTTCATCCCTCCTTGGGAGTAAGTCTCAGTGTGTGTCCTCATGTCCTGGATTCCTTAATATCCTCCCACTACAGCTGTACTATAGCAGAAAGTGTCTTCATTTTTCTCCCTCATCACAGAGGACCCTTTAAAATATTCATCAGCGATGTATCACTGCGCTCTGTTCTCCCAACACATCCTACACACCCTCTCTCCCTCTCCTCTCTGTTGCCTTCGCTTTGTCTGTTGCATCCAAAGTGTTATACAACGATGACGCTAGCGGCCGACGTCCTGGGTCTGTGTGCGCGATAAGGATACACAACAGAACTGTTTATACCTCCTGTAACAGAATTAGCTGTCGTGTTGGAGCACTGAGCAGATGCCAGAAAGCTTCTGCAACCACCAAAGATGTCTTGCTTGGTCCCCAAGAGGATGCCGCTCACTCCTACTGCTGTGAGGAGGTGGTCTCTTTCATTTTATCTCTGTTTTCTTACTCTGTGTCATGTCAAGACAGAAAGTGAGGGGTTGGAGAGAGAAGTGGAGAAAAAGTGAAGAAGAAACAGACCAGAAAGGAAAAGGAGAGGTTGTAGAATTTTTCTGTAAATACAACGTTTGTGCTGTAAACGTTCAGAAGAAAGATAACAGAGAAAAGCATGTCTCAGATATAATGGAACTAGATAGCACTCGGCTTGTGGTGTACAATGCACCAAAAACATCCCAGTCTCACTCAAAAGTCGTCAAAATCCCAACTTGGGCATGACTTGTGGTGTCAGACACTGACAAAAAAGCCGTCCTTTAATGTTGGCATGATTCCCAGCCAGTCGTCGTTATAGTTTAATGGTGCTCGCAGCGGGACACGAATGAAAGTTAAGTCCGTGTAGGGCAGGCGGGAGGGGTGGCAGATGGGTCTAACATTCACCGACATTCACCCGGGAGAAAGGTGTCTGTGTCCCGTAAGATAATTAAGCCAAACCCTGTTCTTTTTTCCTAAACCTAACCATGTGCTTTTGTTGCCTAACCCTAACCACGTGTTTGTTGTTGAAGGCAAAAAAAACATCAATTTGCATTGTTGTACTGATGTAGTGTGTTTATTTTGAAAGAGACTGTATGTAACCGGAAAATATCCTGTGAAAACGGAAGTGTATTTTGAAAGAAGACAATGCATGTAACAGGCAGAACTTCACATGGCGTCCCAGAACGTCAAAAACCAATGCACCCAGGGTACCTTACACGTCGTATCTGGACCTGGAAAGTCCATGACCAAACATCGATATGTGACGAGGTTGGACTGAGAATGTGTTGCCAAAAAATACATTTTAAATATACAGCAATGTCTCTCTCAGAAATCATGACCTGATTGCCTAAAATAATCCACAGAATTTGTTGTGAGCAGTTTCACGTAGGAACGACGTTTTTTCGACCGAACTACACCAACAAACTGTATCACCGTGCAAAGAGGAAGTGAGCATCTGCTCATCAACGACAGGCTAGTGCTCATGACAGCGCGAGATGTAAACATTAATGGCGTCCTCCTTGGCTGAGCTGTAAAGTTAGCTAGCTCAGTGGTGCTAGGTGAGCTAGCAGTAGATGCACACTTCCTTTTGCGCAGTGATACCGTTGGCAGGTGTAATTTGGTATAAAGAAAATAGTTCCTACATGAAACCGCTCACAACAAGGTCTGTGGATTATCTTGAGTAACCAGGTCATGATTTCTGGAAAGAGACATTGCTGTTGAGTTTTTCAAATGTATTTTTTGGGCACTTTGAGCACCACAAGCCGAGTGCCATCTAGTTCCATTATACTGGAGAGAAGGCAGACATCTCTGAGGTAAGAGGAAACATATGTAAATGCATTTGGGCAGTCTTATTTTTAGCCCATTGTTGTGAAATCAACTGCTCGTTTTGCACTTTGAATCAAATCCACCAACTATCTGTTATTTATCTCTCAGAAGGAAAATGAGAAAGCCCAATTATGAAACGTCTGATGAAAAATGAGGAATTGTTCACTTTGAAATGCACCACAATTCAGGCTTTTATCTGTGCTCTCCCCTATCTCCTCCCTCCTGTCACAGAAGAAGCACTGGGTAAGTGTGTGTGTGTGTGTGTGTGTGTCTGTGTCTGTGTGAGTGTGTTACAGGGTATCTAGCCCCAGAAAAGCTGACAGGCGATGCGCCACTCATCTTAGTAATTTCCCCAAAACAGTTGGCCTCCTGCCAGTGCACTCACTCACGCTCAATCAGCCTCAATCAGCAACATACTTGGTAAAGTGTCTGCAGCCCCGACTCTGTGTGTGTGTGTGTGTGTGTGTGTGTGTGTGTGTGTGTGTGTGTGTGTGTGTGTGTGTGGCAGTGTGTGTGGCAGTTTGGTCTTTTTGTTATTTCATTATGTGATTGTCTTCAAAAGCCTTTTCCCCCCAATCCAGCTTCCCATTGTAGAAAAGTCTTTTCATGATCAAACAGTGAGAAGTTCTGATCCAGCTTTTTTCACTGTCACTTTTAAATCTCTTTCATTGTGCTTCTATTTTGGGGCCCCCGAAGGACCACATCTAGGCCTTGATTACTGCTATACAACAATGCACAGTAGTGTGGTTGCATTGTTCATAGTACTGGAACGTTTGATGAACACTTGATTTCTATGGGAGACAAAAAACTTGACAAGCTTCCAGGAAACAAAAAGATAATCTATTGTACCTGGAAAAATAAAGCTGACAAAATACAATAAATTTTTTATAATGTAAAAAAGACTCTGCCGTAAATATATCATTATCTTCACTAGGCATAAGCCTGCAGAGGTATGTTTGGTCATGTGTGTATCTGCGTGTCTTAGGGCTGTCCCCTAATAGTCGACCAAATGTTAGTGTACCAGAAAGGTTATTAGTCGGCAAGATTTCATTGGTCCCTTAGTCACATTAAAAAGAAGAAAAAAAAAAAGAGAAGCTAACTTGAAACTATTAGGAAGAAAGTGCAAAAAAGGCACAAGGGTAACGCCTATTGCCTGACCTCGGGTTATCCAGGCGGTTAAAGATGTGGCATGTGTACAGTCGCTAAGTTCCAGGGCTGGTACCTGCGGTTATTCCACAGGCTAGATAATAACATGTCGGACAGGAAATCCAAAGTGTGGGATCATTTTGAGAAGGTGAAGGACGAACCCAAGGTGATATGTAAACTCATCTTCATTGGTCGACTACTAACGTGACGTATCATCTGAAACATGGAAGCAGCTACATGCCCATTAGCCACTCAGCACAATCATTACTGCTTTGCCGACAGCGTCATTAACAGGCGAGTCGCTCAGTGTGTGACGTGCACTTGTAGATAAAATATAGGCCTATATTAATGAAGGTTCATTAGTACGGTTTTGTATTTCTCTGTAATGTAGCACAGTGTTAACAATGTTACTGATACTATTCTTTCTCACACCTTCAACTCAAATCATTGTGTTGCCCCTCCCTAAATATATCATTTAAGAATTAAATTGATATTGTAGACATGCAGGCGACTAGTTGACTAATGGCCCTAAATGACAACTATTGGTCGACTAGGACAATTCTTAGTCGGGGGCAGCCCTAGTTTGTCTGCAGCTAGTATCGCAAACTACTGGACCAATTAGCCTAATATTTGTGTGCACGTTTGACTGTTTGCTGAAGGACCTCTTGTGGTTGTGATGATACACACTTGTTTTGTTATTCCATCATTGATTGCTAACTCACTCATGTTAAGCGGCCAGTGGGAACAGCAAGTCTTCTTCAAAACAGCAAGCTTTATCGTCTGTTGCCTTTGTCATGGCTCAAAACTGAATCCATGGAGAAGTTTGTCTTATATTGAAGCAGGGCATCTGCAGATTAATTTCATACCTGATATTTTATGATCCACTAAAGTTATGCATGTTACAAAATAAATTTGCCCCTGTTTTTGTTGTCTTCACCGCCATCTTGACGTGAGGGGAAATTCCACCAGGTGCAGCTGTGACCTGGTTTTGTTCTGTCCACTGCATTCTGTCATACCACAACAGAAGCTTTTCAGAAACGTGAGTGTTTTGCCTGCCCAATTTTGTAGGCTTGCAGAATTTTTAATTTGGTAATTTTTTTCTTGATATTTGTGCTTCTAAGTACGTTAGCAGGCCACATAGTTGGGAGTTGGTTTAATTTTGTGTATTTTAGTTGTGTTTATTGTTGTTATTTCCTATTATGTTGTGCTGGAACCTACAGACAAAGCTAATTAGGAAAACTCAAAACGCTGAACAAGAATTGTCTAGAGTGGCCATGATCAGCCTGGGCAGCTGCCTGTCAGAGGTTTGCACTTTTGTAGGTGTCTTTTTTCCAACTTTCATATTAGATTAAGAAATTAAATGAGTCAGAAGATAAGGTTTCAGCAAGATGACAGAATTTAAGTATTATCAGCATCAGTTGCTGGGAATAAAATGTAGCTCAGGTTACATCGATGATATGGCAGGTGACTTCATGTGTACTACTGGAACTGACCACTTTTCTTCTAGTAAGCAAAGGGATCAGGAATCATCTGATCGGAGAATTCAACCCATTTAAATATACAATTTCTTGAAATATTGTTGATGATTTAAAAGTATTTTCATCCAGTATCCATGTTACAGTAGTTTCTGCTTTTCAGTGTATCAAGAGGAGACAGACTGTGGCTGGTGCTGAGGGATAAAAGACTAAGAATAGAGGAAAGATGGCGACCATTGTTGCTGACAACTTGTATTTATCCACTCAGGTTTTTGAGTGTGTGCAGTGCTTTTGGTTGCACACAGTCCCCAGTCTCACTGAACATCTTGGTATAGCTTGTGTAATCTGTAACATATTTGTTGTTTCAATCCATGGGGGTGGGGGGGGGGGTACATAAAGACTATTTTGAGGTTGCTCTTTAGAGATTCTTCTTCTTTCTGCAGGTTTTCGTGTTTGTTCAGACACACTCCCACCTTTCTGTTTTTCTCCAAGTGTAACTGGGCATTCAGTAAAAACAGGAAGTCCCAGCCAAGCAATCTGGCTGGGCTAAGGTTTTGCTAGCTGTGCTTTATGAATGGTTGCTAGGTAACCGGGGAGTTAAGTTACCATCTTTCTAACTTTCTCCTATTTTCCTTTTTCTGTTGTGTATCTCGCATTGACACAGAGCAGCCATTCAGGAGCCATGCATTAGTAACCCTTGTTTGAAAGTGATGGGAGCTTTTAGAATGGTATGGGTGCAGGGTGCAGCTTTGTTACAAGTCACAGTTAGTCTGAGATACTGAGGTATTAAAGCTGCACCAATCGATATTTTTATATTAACCACAGAATGAATGAACATGTCATGTAAAAGGGATCACTCAAAGTGACACACAAACAGAAAATTAGCATCCAGTTCTGCAGCTCTCAATGTATACTCACAGAATGGTTTGCATAATATCCTTTGGAAAATGCATGCACAACAGTTCATATGATATCCTACAAATTAGCACCCCACAAATGACGTTATATCCTTAACACTATCCCTGCCATTGCCAAGTTTTGATCAACATTCTGAATCCGATTGGACGAAGAACCAAGCAAGTTTGGTGGGATGAAACGGGATCTCCATGACAGTGACAGTGACACATGGACAAGACGACAACAAAGGAGAGTGTGTTGTCCTCACTGTGTTCACCAGCTAGCATTGGTTTTTTGGTGCTTGGCAATTAGCTTAGTTCGCTGAAGACAGCTGCCTGCTTCAGCTGGAAATGCAGGTGATGAGAGCCTTTTAGCTATCGTGTGTATGTCAGTGTTATGTTTTCGGTTTGCTCAACTGCCCCATAATAGCCAAAAAACAAAAACCCAATTGATACTGATTTAAATAACAGAGACATAAACTGTCACAGACAAAAAAAATACAAACACACCTTTTTATAAACAGAGAAATAGAGTGATGAGTTTTCAGAGTTTGGGCATTTTGACTTATATCTTGCTGCTCATCCTACTGATCTAAATGTAAAAATACTAGTGGCAAAAGAGATGTCAGCAGTTAGAAAGAAAGCCAACATTGCCAGTCACACAGTCAAAACAATACTTAAAGGCCTACAGTACATGCATGCAAAACAAGCAGACAGACCCATGAAACCATGCAGCAGTGGCAGCACATGGATACACACACTACTCTAGGATAAGGTTCATATCATATTTCAGTATTTACTAAGTGAGACTTTTCATTTTCAAGATTGCACTATATTGCCAAGATATATTGAGATTGCCCATTGGGAACTGTTCAGTAATATCCCTCCCTATTTCTCTGTCAACCTCCCACTCCCTCTCTTTCTATACCTTTCTGCCTCTTCACCCATTCATTTCTCATCTTCTCCAAGCTCTATCCTGCCCTCTCATACATTTTAATGGCAGCAGTTTGATCCGCCTGGTCAAAAAAACATTCAAATGCGTCCGCTCGTGTTGAATAAATACATAATTTAGCAACACAACTCAACTACTGTTCAGTGTTGTGGAAAAGACAAGATAAATATTTCACTTTCTGAAGAGTGGGTAGAATGGGATTTAGTCAGAGATGAGATGCTGAGTCGTGTGTGGCTGCCAAATCTAAGAAGTGTTCTGTTTTTTTAAATGCAACAGAGAACTACTGTTGGATGACTGTTCAAATGTCACTTGCATACAATTTTACCTAGCAGGCGCAAAATGAAAATGATGCTGTTCAGTTACTAACTGCACCACTGAAAATGCATGAGCTCTGTCCATCCATTTTCTCAGTACTTGTTTGGGCCAAGCTGAGCGAAGTAGTCCATATGTCCTTTGTCTTTCCCCCAGTCACGTCCTCCACCTCCTCCTGGGGGATCCAAAGGCATTCCCACACCAGATGGGATATATGATTCTTGGAGCGTGTTCTGAAACTGCCTTGAGATCTCCTCTTATGTGCCTGGAATACCTTCACAGGGTAAGCATCCTGATCAGCTGCTCCAACAACCTCAAAAGGTTCTTTTTAAAACAGAAGCACAGTTTTTCTGCTCCAAGTTCCATCAAGATATCTGAGCTCCTAACCGTTACCTGGCCATGGCCCCAGACACCTGTGCAGCTTTCTTTTTTTTTTTTTGCCATGCTAGCCGCGTGACATGAGGGATGAAAAAGTCATCCATTTTATCAGTCCATCAGTTGTTTCTGCAAACCATTCCTACATTAGATTGATACATTTTGTTTGTATCATATCAAAATTTCTACAGTGACATAGTTCTCGTGATATGTATATAAGCTGACTTTGTCTCTAGGAGGTGGAGAGCATGGTGAAGGCTTGAGAACTAGGCAAGACAGCTGCCAAGCTACAGACTACTGCACACAATTGTTTGAGACCAACAAACAAACAAAACAAAATGTTATTTTTTATTGAGACGTTGGCAGCATTTCCAGCGACTATTACAGCAACAAAACATGTTGTTTATTAGCAAGACATTACTGCATTTCCAGCAATTATGATGTCACCCAAACCGTGTGTTTCTTTTGAGACATTGATAGCATTTCCATCGGTGATTGTGCCCCCAAAACCTGGTGATTTTTAGCGAGACATTGGGTCTTTTCAAGCTCTGATTGTGCCACAAAAATCATGTGCTTTTTAGCAAGACATCAACAGCGTTTCCAGCGGTGACTGTGCCACCAAAACCTTTTGTTATTTATTGAGATGTTAGTGGCATGTCCAGCAGCAACTGTGGCACCACTACTTGTTTTAAGCAATACATTGCTGGATTTCCAGCTATTGTTGTGCCAACAAAACCGCCTGTATTTAGCGAGACATTGTCAGCATTTCTAGTTGGCGGCAATTACTACATTTCCAGCTTTGATTGTGCCCGCAACATCAGATGCATTTTAGTGAGACACTGGAAGAGTTTCCAGCAGTGATTGTGTCCCCACAACTTTTTGTTTTTTTATTGAGATGTTAGCAGTATGTCCAGCAGTGACTGTGGTACCAAACTGTGTTTTTTGGCAATACATTGCTGCATTTCCAGCTGTGATTGTGCCACCAAAAGCGAGTGTTTATTTGCAAGACAACAGATGCGTTTCAAGTGGTGATTGTACAACCTGAAGTGGGGGTTTTAAGCAAAAACATGACCGTTTCCTAACTCTAACCAAGTGGTTTTTGTGTCTAAACATAACCACACAATAACCACAGTGTTGTTGAATCATAAAGAAATATCAAGTTTTAATGTATGTGCTACGTAATAATGTACAGCTTGCTATAACTCAGTAGGAAAGCAGTGCTTTGTCGGGTTGATGAGTTTTATGGACATATGACAGTAGGCTTGTCAGGTCTATTAAATTCTACATTTTCCATATGTATACAGCATAATTTCCCTTTTTCTTGAAATGTACCACATCTCATCATTTCCACACTCACACATTAATTCTCGATCTATGAAACATTTCAAGCAAAGCAAGCAATTCACACATCTCGAAAACCTTTATTCTTTAGAGTGCCGTGCAGCATCACCCTCACACAGATGAGCACATACACAAAGACAGATCAGGTCACACACACTCGCCGCTCATCATGTTTATGTATAAGACAGAACTGGTCGAGATTTGACTCAGTGGGTCGAAACCTCATCTCCTGCTCATTTCCAGTCTCTGTGAGTCGACATGTCAGTTGGATGTAAGTTAACACGGATGAGAGCGAGGGCACGCTGTGTCACGCTGTGCAGTGTGTCTTTTGATTGTCTCCCTTTTTTCAGCTAAAGACAATCTTCCTGTCCCTTCACTCTGGTCTTGAACTGAAAAATGCACTTAAAAGAGCGATATCCGACCCTGTTCTTTACTTTTGTTGTTTTAGTCATTTACCGTGTAAACTTACTAGGATTGTAACGTCCTTGTGGTGTCAAGGAATGTTGTTTTAATCACTGTGTGTGCATTTTTCCGATGGATGTTTTCTTGAATATGGATGTTAGATATGCATTCATTTTATAAGAATTTTAACCTTGTTCCATTAGTGCATCTAGTGTGCGTGTTCAGAGCAGATGATAAAGGTAATGAGAAAATGCATAACAGAAGCCTGTGCTTACAGTCATTAATATAAAATAGGACAGATGGGTCATAATCATCACACTTTTGTGTGCACAGCCACCTACTTTCCCGTGGCACCTGATTACTCTTGTTGCTATGGATACTATTCAATACAATAACCACCACGTCTCATGCCAATTAAGGATATATTCAAGTTACCTCGACTCCAGGCAGGTTTGCTTCCCAATTAAGTATCTACATTACCAGCACAGTCTCTTCCTTCATGTTTGATTTAATACTAAAATCTTAGTTTTAAATGAAAATGTCCTTTCAATCCAAATTGTTCCTTCAGCAGCAGGACATTTTTCAAGGATCTGAAGGTTTGTCACATACACAAGTAATATGTGTGGTAAAATGTATGCAAGAAGAAAGATGTACATAATATGCTAGAAGTGCAAAACTGCTAGAAGACAGAGTTCACCATCCTGATGAGAATTTAAAGATGACTTTTCTTAGTCTCTCTGTGTTGGACTTGTAAACAGGAAGTGTTTGCCAGAGCGTAGAAGCTACTCTTTTGCAGGGGTGGTAAGGGTCCTTCATAATCCTACACTCTAGCTCTGTCCAGCAGAGTGGGAAGTATAGATCCAATGAGTGAACCGCTCTAAATGGCTGTTCTTTTTTAAGTGCAAGATACACAACAGACTAAGGAATATTGGAGGAAGTTGGAGGAGAACTTAAGCAATAAAGTACATTAAAAGAAGGCAACACAGCGTGCATGATTAGAAAGAGGTTAACAACATTAATTTGTTGGCTAAAACACAGTAATACCCTTTTTCACCCAAACTGTTTTTTCTTGTGTGTCACATTCAATGTCACGGATGTCTTTTATATACCTCTTACTTCTTCAGTTTCTGTCAAACTCAGTGCAGACAAAATTTTGAGTGATGGTGGAGTGCTGCTCGGATGGAGATGGACAGTATTTTGCAGCCTCCTGTCATTGTATTGCACTGGAAAAGGGGTTCAAATTGACTCGTCCACCTGGGTGTCATATTCTCTTTACTGATGATTGGAGCCAATTGGAGTTGGAGCTCTACTGCAGAGTCATTTGAACTATGAGTGAATGTCGATTGTAACCTTTCCCATTAAATGCAAAAGCCAGATGTTAGTGGGTGTTAGTGGGGTTTTTGTCTAGTGGGAAAGGGACTTAATGAAGATATTCCACAGACTTTGACATTTGCTCTTTTCAGGGGGCACAAAGCTTTAAAGAAACACTTCACCTTCAAAATGATCTTTTGTGTATCAGTTATCCACCCTGTGTTACCTTGAATTAGTGAAGAAAACTTTGTTTTTCTCGTACGCTTCCACAGTGAGCACAAAATCCAAAAACTGAGAAAATTCTTGATGAATTGAGGTAAATGGGGGCCGCAGTGAACAACAGCAAAACTACCTCAAAACATCTGTTTACAAACTTTCTACCAAACACATGCATTTTCACTAAAACATACTAATTTCAAACACAAGTAGCTTATGCATTCCATTAATCAGAGGCACACTATTCATGTGAGAGACTGTTTATGCTCAAGCGTTTTAGCCAAAATGTGCACGTGCATACGACTAGATAAGTCATCGAATACCTGCGCTTGGGCAGTGACTTTTGCGTCAGACAATGATGAAGCAGCTATTCTTTCACATCGGCCTGATACACAACCGAGTGCCATCAGTGTGTAACAGCACCTAACAGCGTCAGGGAGCACAGTCTCACTGCAAAGTTGTCAAAATCTAACGCTTGGGCGGTGACTTGCAGTGTCAGAAACCAACGAAAAAAGGCGTCCTTTAATGTTGGCGTGATACGCAGCCGGTTGTCAGTGTAGTTTAACGGCGCCAGGCGGCATCATTGAAAAACGCAGCAGGACAAGGACGAAAGTTAATTCAGCAAAAGTCTGAGTGAAGCAGGCGGGAAGGGTAATGGATGGGTCCAACAAACACAGACTTTTACCCAAGAGAACGGTGTTCGCGTTCTGTAAGATTCTAAAGCCAAACCCTGTTCTTTTCTCCTAAAGCTAACCATGTGAATGTTGTTGTTGAAGGAAAAAAAAACACGTCAATTCCCAGCGTAGTGTGTTTATTTTGAAAGAGACTATATGTAAACGTTAAATTTCCTGTGAAGTAAATTTAAGAAAGAAGAGAACTTGACACACTGTCCCAGAACATCAGCAACCAATGCACCCAGGGTACCTCTCACATTGTATGTGGACATGGAAAGTCCATGACCAAAATGTCAATATGTGACGAGGTCAGAGTGAGAATGTGTTGCTTCAGGGGAAAAACACAGCTGGAAAGCAACATAAGTTAAGGTGGCAAAAAGTCAGAGTAGGGTGGGTCGGAGGGGTGGTGGGTGGCTCCACTGACTTTCCACATGGCTAAACGTAACCATGTGTGTTTGTTGTTGAAGTTGACATGGCCTCCTAGAACGTCAACAACAGACATACCCAGGCTACCTTGCACGTCATATGTAGACGTGGGAAGTTTGCGTCCAAGTGACAATGTTTGACGAGGTCTGAGTGAGAATGTGTTGGATTATCCTGCACCTGTTGTGTAAGAGTTTTGATATAGTTTTGCTGTTCTTAAATGCGGCCCCCATTTGCTTCAATTAATCAAGAATTTTCTCTGGTTTTGGATTCTTTATTCACCGTGAAGGCATGAGAGAAAAATGGTTTGCTTCCTCAATTCAAGGTAACACGGGGTAAGTAACTGAAAAACAACTGATCATTTTGTGGGTGTAGTGTTCCTTTAAATCATCCCATGTTTGAGCACCAGATGAACTGAAATTGAACACAAAGGTAACTGCACTGTTAATTTTTCTTAATATCTAAAATGTATCAGTGTGAATAATATAATATTAACGCTCAATATTTTTCTCATACCACAAAGATCAGTGTCTTACAGATACACACACTTTGCTTGATGACAGAATTCATGAACCTTTGGTAAGGGAGGAGTGGGCTATTGTAGCTTTTCTTTGCCTTGTCATTCATTTCTAGGTCACTGGGAGAACTGAATGCTTGGCTGAGCTTGAGACGTGCTCAATGAAGGATCCCCGCATCACCATTCCCATGTGTGTGGATGTATGTGCGTGTGTGTGTGTGTGTGTGTGTGCAGTGAAGCAAAGGACCTTCACCCTAAATCCAAAAGGCAAGCACACTCACACATAAATCTCTGTGATGCGCATTCGGCTTTTCAGTTTTCATGTCATCACACACATGCCCACACACACACACCACCTATCAGCCTTTAGTGCAATAAAGTGTGGTCTTTCTTTACCTGCTTTTCTTTCCATCTCAGAGCTTTGAGCTGCTACTTTGTTAAAGCACTGCGTCTGATGGGGATCCGTTTCACTTCAAAGGTCTTTTCTCCTCCCTCTATCTCCTCCAGGGTCGAGGCTGAGCTGCAGGTCAACACATCAGGGACGGCCTGTAGAGACAGCGCATGATGGACAGTGACTGAAAGAGTCACAGTCAAATAAAATGTAATGATCTACTGGCGTTACTGCAAACATACGTGTTCATCTCGACTGCAATACACACTCTAACATTTACTTTTTCTGTCCTATTATACATATATTATGTGCACTGTAGATTGCCTTTGCTAATGTGAATCCTAAAATCGTATTTTCTTGGAGCGAGTCTATCTGAGTTTTAAACATGTAACAAGATCATTTTACAGTGATGCACATGCATTATTTATTGAGAGAACATTTGCCGCCTTTAGTTTGAGATGTTTCGGGGTGTCTCAGTCCTCCAGCAAGGCACAATACCACATTTAAATTCTGGCTGCAAATGATGGAAGGCCAGCAAGCAAGTTAAATATGCAACCCTTCAGCAGATAATAATGGCTTGGCTTGTTCTACAGACACTATGAGATATTTGAATTTCTACACAGCCAAGATTTTATTGATTCTTATGATGGAGGTAAAAAAACAACAACAGAGAGAGCCTCAGTCCAAAATGAGATATCTACTGAATAACAAAAACACTTCTTCAAATTGATTGATTGGACAAACTAAAGACAGGCCGTGGTAAATGGAACAAAAAGTGACTCCCACTTCACAAAGAGTGCAACAATAAAAGGATGTTTAAGGCTCATTGTTTTTTGGTTTCACACCCAGGAAAATTGGATTACACCAAGATTTTGTAAAAGAAACAGATTTTATGTCTTCCCCCGACAAAACTGTGTTCCCTCCTGCCAGAATGTTCACAGCAGTTTACATTAAGCACAGCTCAGAGGATGCTTCCAATTATAGAAAATGAAGGGAAAATGAGAAGGAATGCAAATGAGCTGCTGATTATGCTCAATGTAAGTAAAAATATATAAGTGGCTAAACTTAAGATTGCTGTGCTGCAGACTACTTTTTAAAGGTGCAGTGTGTGGGATTTAGAGGCATCTAGTGGTGATGACTGCCAATGCAACCAGCTGAAACCTCTCCTATATGCCAACCACTACACCACAGGATTCCTTCAGTGTTCACTGTTCAAGAGATTTTTACCAGCAGATGAATAATCCGAGGTCTCTTCCTGTCCAAAACAAACGGCCCAGGTGATCAAAACAAAATGAATAAAGCCTTCTTCTGATACAAATGAGTCTCTCAGATTTTTTTGGTTCGTCCAACATCGGCCATTAGCCTAGCACCTGCTAATGTGTGCTTAACTTTTTTCTCTGATAACTTTAGATCCAGACGCTCAGATGGTTTAAACCAAAAGCCGAATTATCCACAGAGGCCTCCTCCTTTCCAAAACAAACAGACTCGGTGATTTAAGTTGGTAAAAACACTGAATAAAGTAGTTTCACATCAAAAATCAGCGTTTTTCTGACTACTAACTATGGTGGCCAACGTGAAAATGTGAAAATGCTTCAAGCATTTGGAGTCAGTGTTTGGTTTGATCATTCTGGGCTACTGTAGAAACATAGCGATGCAACATGGTGGACTCTGTGGACGAGGACCCGCTCCCTATGTAGATATAAATGGCTCATTCTGAGGTAACAAAAACACACTGATTCTTATTTTCAGGTG
The DNA here is from genome assembly GCF_041903045.1 of Epinephelus lanceolatus. NCBI lineage: Eukaryota > Metazoa > Chordata > Actinopteri > Perciformes > Serranidae > Epinephelus > Epinephelus lanceolatus. The sequence continues at coordinate 20,955,993 of NC_135756.1, forward strand.
ATTATACACTAAAGAAAACTTACTTATAAAATGTTATTACATTTCTGCCAATATAGCCCCCTAAATCCTACATGCTGGACCTTTAATACAATTTTAACCTGCATTCTTTGACGTTTTTCTTAGTTGTGGTTGTAATTTTGAAGTATTTGTAACTGGGTCCTTTAATGATACAAAACACTGACATGAATTTGACCTTGTTTAAATGATGGAAAGGAAGGACAGTTCTGTACAAGCAGAACTAAAATAAACTACCTTGAAATGTTCATTCCTTTGGCAGATTATCCTTGTTTAGCTCAGAGCGTAGGCACTATGAAAGCTTTGTCTGGTTTAGCTCCAATTAGGCTGCCCTATTTGAGATTAAGAGATCAGAGGAGAAACTCCCCCAATATCCCCTGGTTTTATGCCACAGGCTCACTCGCTTGTACACCAAGTCTCTCAAGACAAAAGGGAAAGACTCTGAAAAGCCTCTTAGAGGTAAGTGACAGTCAAGTTTTGTTCTGAGTGCATTCAATTTAGGGCCCTGCATGTCGCTCTAATGGCACAGTTTAGTGACACACCTGAGCAGAACTGACCAATTGTTCATGTTATCAGTTACACCTGTGCTTTCCCTGCTATGACAGCTCACAGAGTTGTGAGACAGGCCTTTTGGCAGCGTGGCTCCACCCGAAGAGCAGACAGCACACCACCTGCCACAGTATGATAATCTAATTACGTATGAGCCAGTAACCACTTCATCTTGAGCATAAAACTGATTATAGCAATCAGCTAGAATCAGTAGAACATCAGTGGACAAGAGAAGTTGCATTGTCTGCTATGTGCTAGTCAACATTAAAGAGGCGACTCACTCTGAGGCTGCGGTTGAATAGTCCAAAAAAAATTACATCCTTTGTCTTTTTCTGAACTCAAAATTCCCTGACCTCGATGGAAAACATTGTGAAGTCAAGGAAAGATTTGAAGGAGCATTCATAAGGACTCAGGAAAAGACAAAAGAATCTGGCTGCACTTACACGAGGCTCTGTAATTATGCGATGACCGATGTTATTGACATGGTGAAACTGCAATGTTCCGAAATGGACATCTGTCTCACTCCCAACTCCTCAAATAGCAGTGTGGCCCTATGTCAAATAATGACACATTAGGTACCCCACCAGTGTCAGTTTTGGACACTCAGGGACTTTGAGTTTATGAACGATATGAAAATTGTTTGTTTTTTGTGAACAGGCAAGTGGTACGTCGCCTTAAATGTTGTTGGGCAAGGAATTGTGGGACCTCATCATCTCCTGTCCTTTGGTAAAGGATGATCCAGTGTAGTAGATGCTAGATGGTAACCCCTAGATTTGTGAAACTCCTTATCCTAAATGGTTTTATGAAGCTCTAGCGAAAGTTCTTTCAGGAAGACAATACTTTTCATGCTCAGGCTGTAAGTTTTCTTTCTCACCCTGCCATTCACTAATTGAGTCACAATCACCCAATAGCACAGCTCTGTCAGCCTATCATCTTACTGCTCCTCATTTAAATATGGTTATTTCTCTGTCATAGTTCTTTCTTTCTTGCTGCTGCCCTCCACCTCCCCGTCACCACCTATTCTTTTTGGATTCATCCACCTCATCAGCCTCAGAATCATCAGCCACCAACACTACCAGTGTCTGGACTCCATGGAGGGATTTATCCTGCTGCTGCTCAGATGTCCCTCGATCACAAAATATCTCCCTCTGGTGTCCAAGTGCCAAAGACCTCTGTTAAGTCTTAATCAGCACAAATCATCTGTTAATCCTTACACTCATATTTCATATTAAATGTTATTTTTACTTAATTCTTCTGTCTCTCCTGATTGAAATAGTGTGATAACACTGTTGTTAAGGTCTAATTAGGTTTACATAGAACAGGAAGTCTTGTGTTTTTGCAAATCTGGGATTACCATGTAGACATGATCAACACATCCTGTGCTAAAGGAGGTAAAGGAGGCACTGAGGCACCTTTCCTTTGCATCCAGAGGATTCAACCAGCTCTTATCATGGCTACCACTTAGATACTTCCAGGTCATTTCACTCAGTTAGGACCCTTCCTAAACGAAAAAGACAATTCAGCTGCAGCATAACTGTGTCAGTACATGTCGGCAGAAGATGTGAAGTAACCTACAAAGGCCAAAATGACTCCAAACAGCTTGCATGGCAGAATGAATCTAAAAGCCAATGACACCAGTGTGGCACCAAAAGTTCAGTGTTTACCTCATTATCTCTACATTTAACTACTGCACACCAACAGTCACATTAGCAGCTAGCAGATGCTGCCTTCCAGTGCCGTCGGAAAACTTTTTTGCTTCACAATTAGAAGGAATTCCCTTGGGAAATCAATAGATGCATTAGCAATGCTTAAACAAATGCAATATGTAGGATCACAAGGAGGTGGGTGGGAAGGATGCTCTATTAAAATGGTAAGTGTTATCCATGCCTTCAGTCGCCATCACTAGCATGTGGTTAACATCAGCACATCACACATTATCCATACCGCAGCACCACTTGCTTGCATAAAATAAAAAGCTCAGCACTCGGAGATATTAAAAAAACGCCGTCTCATGCAAACACTCAAATTAAACGGGCTTCACTACCTCTTAAGTGGCAGATATACACAGACAGCTGATGTTTGCTCCTGCCCAGCTGTTTCCTGACACACTGGTGTTTGGTTATTTTCTGTAGCATCCACTGTGTGACTCTTAACCGCACTGCTGGCTCAGATGGAATTTCACAGGCATGCGCAATAAAGTAGACATGCATGCATAAAAGCACACTGAGATTACAAAGCACATTACACACACACACACACACAAAGAGTCCCAGGAGCTACAATTACAAACCCTGTCAGACTACACATACTCATCTCTGAGAGGTAATTACTTTACTCACCACAGTCATCTTACCCTTTGAGCCTTAATATAAAACCTCACACTGTGGCAAACTACTGTATTTATTGTTTAAGGCATCCCAGCTCAGTCATATAGGGAGCTGTTGCTGGAATATATGGGAGGCTTGAAATTATGCTCAGCCTGCGCAATCATACTGGTGCAACCAGAAAAATCGACTTATTGTTCACATACAGTATGGAGATGCTCCATCATCCCCGTAGACATGTATGCATAGCCTTCTGCTATTCTATCGCTATTAAATCAATACAGTGTTATTTCTTTCTTTTTTTAATGCAGCTGTCGGATAATTATCATTTAGCTTTGTCCATCGAGTTAATAACACAGCAATAAAGACGTCTCTCTCCATGTTTGACTATTATTAGCAGTAGTAGCCGTAGTGGAGTTGGAGTAATTAGTATTATTATTTTGAGAATTGGAGGTAATATTTGAGTGGGGTATATTTACTGGAAGGCTCTTAAATAGACAGGTATGTGTATTGTTCCAGCTAAATTTCTGTTAGTTTTTCAATAGCTTTGTTATTTCAGCTATTTGTCACATGTGTGAAACAAAAGGAAAAAGTTGAGTTATTTTGAAGTTCAGGCTATTCTCATGTACTTTTCATATGCATACCTATGAAAACTATTGCACCAGAGTTAATATATAACCGATGTAATCATGAACCAGTAGTTAGTATATAACCCACAGAATTGTGAAGGCTCTAAATGCATGACGAATGTGCTGACGGGATTAAAGAAGGAAATAGTGTAAATAGCAAAAGTTCACATTAGGAGGCAGGTTGTGGTGGTGGAGGGGTCAAACAAACACAGGACTTTTGCCCAGGAGACCAGTGTTTGTGTACCGCATGAAACCAAGTGAGCTTTGACTTATTTAGGGCATCATGTTTCTTTTCCTGAACCCAACCTATCTAATGTTACATTAAATCAAGTTTGTATTGTGACAATTTGTAAGATATAATTTTGTAACGTGAGGGTTCGATGTGGGGTGGTTGGCAGCCTTAACTAGTCTCCACACTTCAGCAGCTTCACAACATTTCCTAGTTACACCTCCTTCTTATGGGTCACATGTGTCTTAACTAACCAATGATACCCCTTTTCCACCAGAGCAGTTCTAGTGCTGGTTCAGGGCCAGTGCTTAATTTGGAACTGGTTTTCCTGTTTCGACCGACAAAAGAACTGGTTCTGGGCCAGAAAAACTGGTTCCAGAGTGGCACCACTGAGAGGCTAGAAGGACTTTGACTGAGGTGTTAGACGTTTTTAACAATGCTGCTGTGTATATTTTAATGTGTAAATATGTAAATAATAATTGCGAACATAAATGTGTAAATAGTTAACTGTACAAACACTGTAAATGTATTTTAGCAAATTACTAAAACACATGAATTAACCTAACCTGTACACCTTACAGTATGAACCAATGTATGAGGGTACGTTATTAAGTTACATTTGTAATGTCACACACTTGACATCATGTTGTCACATAATGTCATGTGAGGTCTCATGTCACCAACCGTGATTCTGTTCCTGAACTTAACCTAACCAGGAGGTACTTTGCGTTAGGTAATGCTCCTGTGGCTCATATTAGAGGGTATAGGAACAAACCACAGGAATGGTTGCATGAGTTGGTGGATTTGTTGGTTTCCAATTTTCTTTCACTGTATTTGTATGCTGCAAAATATAAAAAATACGTGGTTGCTCTCTCACCCTTCTCTATTTAATCTATTCTATCCGTCTCGGCATGTAATCCTCTCCTTTTGTTCAAGATTGTCTAGTGCTTGTTGTCTCCAGTATCTATTTGAAAAGGGATGTACGGGAGGTCCTTTTATGTGGAGCCCAGCAAGAAAACCTGCAACATATTTACTGGAGAAAATATGCTATCTGTACAGTGAAAATTAAATCTGTTGTGATGCATATGCTTCAGAGTCCTCCAGAGGGTTGCCTCAGAACAGGCTGATTACGTGTTTGGTGCATTGTGGCATTGAATGAATTAAATTTGAATCTGAATTTAAAGACTGCTGTGAAAGCAATGTGTGACAGTGTACAAGTCTATAAGGGCTTGTAAAGTTTGCGGCCTCTTTAATTGTACTTGTAGCTGTTAGTACTCAGTACTCAGCTAGTACTACAGTTGGATTTTTGGCTTCATACTGTATTTTAATGATTTTCTCCAGCATGAGTCTGTTGCTGTTCCAGCTGTTTTGAGAATTCTAGGAGAGAGTGTAACATGGTTATATTAAGACTAGATTAGAAAAAGGCTGCCTTGGATGGTAGATGTTACTGTAAGGAAAAGTGGAGAACTCTTCTCTTAATAGACACTACAACTCGCTGCAAAAAAAACACAGTAGCTATTTCCCATTTGTTGCCACTGTCGAGTTGAGTCAAATCACAAGGCTGTTCTGATCTTGTCTGATAAGGGCAGTTCAGAACGAATAACTAGTCCACCCACGACTTGTGCATCAGGGTGACTTTTCTCTGCCAGCTTCATTTCAATGTAAGTGGGCAATGTAGACCTCATACAAGTACCAATAAAACAGACTCTTCAACTATGATCCAGGATCTTGTAAGAATACAAAATCAAGTTTAGTATGTTTATAACTGCTGTCAAATGCTGTGCTGCCAGAAAATACTTGTGTGCCTTAACTTTGATGAACACTAAAACTTGCACAAGGCTGGCAGTACACTCCACACTAAATCAAACTTGGTGTATTTCCATCCTGCTGGCTTTGTGAGCAAATATAAATAGTTTCTCAATTCCTCAAAACAAGATGTAATACAGTGGACTAATGGAGTATAAATGAATGAAATAATACCCAAATACAATCATACATAGCAATTATAGAGAGGTTACAGTACAGTTGAGATCAGGCAACTAAAACTAGGAATACAGGGTAACATTGGGAAATTATGGTTAAATGAACTGTTTATGTAGAGCTTTTCTATACTTAGTGACCACTCACACATTCATACACTGTTGACCAAAGCATACAAGGTGCCATCAGATAAACATTCACACGCACACTTGAAGCAATTTGGGTTTCAGTATTTCCCCCGAGGACACTTTGACATGTAGAATGCAGGGATGCAGGCCAGAAATCAAACTACCCATCTTAGTAGTAGGGGTGGGAATCACCAGAGGCCCCACGATACAATATTATCACAATACAGTATTATTGTGATTTCAAATGTATTGCGATATGTCAAGTATCGTGATAACTAACCAGCTGCATGTCATGCTGACATTAAAGGACAGGGGGTTTTTTTGTCAGTGTCTGACGCAGCATTTCGGGTTTTGAGGACTTCGGAGTGAGACTGGGTTGAGTTTTCAGTCCGTTCATCTCACTCCAGGTAATTTGTATTACCAATGTATCTGGTGAACTAAAAAATAAATTGATTATATTATTTAAGTAGGCTACCGAAAGTTAACCTTGTATTTGTAATATCAGTAATGTATATAATCAAAAAATCGTTACTTGGCGTCCATGTAATGACGCAGTATTGCCACACCAACATATCATGATGCTATGCTGGATCATTTTTTTCCCCAACCCCTACTTAGTAGATGACCACTCCTCCTGAGCCACAGCTGCTCCCTTTGGTTATGATTAACACCTCAGTAGAGTTAAAGAATAGTTAGTTTAGTTATCTTTGTCTGATATAAGACTCAAACTCCCACTCAATCAGATCCACCCACCACCACTTTGTAGGGTAACCTGGACTGATATACAACCTCCTAACAGTTCTGACGACTTTCAAAGAGGAACTGCCCACGGGGGAGCTCTCACAAGAACTACGTAACTTCAAGGGCTTTTTTTCCTGTTTGCATTTGAACCACCAGTAGGAAGGCTGAATTAACTTTTGTTGGCTGGCGGATGGTATAGTAACATCAGTTCTTCAACAATGATCAGTAAAGCCTAGACTTCACTGTTGGTCCATTTGTCCATTTTTTCTTTATTTTTGATTTCAAACATCTGTTTGTGTTTTGTTTTGTCTGTTGTTTCAAGGGCTTACAGAGTTTTAAAAATGGCAGTTGCCGTTGCTGCATTGGTTCATGTGTTTGACCAGTGAACTCATGTCTGGACCAAACACTGTACACTTCTATCGCTCATGGTTCCTCTTGAGCTGGGAGAATTCTTACTCTGAAATAGAAGCTAGGAAACCCTCAAAAGTTCTTGTGGTGCAGACACAATAAAAAGAGGTATTTATCAAACCATGTTCTTAGATCTATGAAAAGGAAACAGTGTATTGGACATGAATGGCCTGTGGAGTGTTTACTTCCCTGTGCTAGGGCTGTGTGTCATTTAAAAAACTTACAACAGCAGTTCCAGTACCCTTAAAGTGATACCAATCTCAATAGAGTACTTCATTATGTACCTTTTTTTCTACTTCATTTAGTACTTATCATGTGAATGGAAGCATTCAGTTGTGTAAAATGCCACCAGACCCCACAGCAGTGTAGTATAGCCATACCGTGCCATGATGCCACAAACGTTTGGGTGGCTCTATGGCACACTGAACTGCCAACTTTATCAAATACTCTGCACTCGGCATCACCACACCAAAGACTATATGGGTTATAGCTGCTGCAGTAGTGGGTCGATCACGTCGCATTAAGTCGAAGAACTCTTGCATTTTTTTTCTAGCTCTGGGTACAAAAAGGATTGAATGCAGGTATTGTATGAAAGGAGAATTTTCGGCACTAGTTGGCACTTGATTATTTTAGTCGATACCTTGAAAGTATTGAGTATCGATACCCAGCCTTGTGCACACTGCAGATAAAGGTGGCACTCTACTTGGTTGTGAGAACACACCAAATTGATTTCTTCAATTCACCAAATCTGGTGCATGAGACATTATCAAACCGGTTTGAAAAATGCTTTCAGTTCAAGGAGGCAGCATCAGCAGCCTTGAGTCTGATCGCCCAGCAGGGTATCTGCACCAACTGCTGTGTAGCCGTACTTAAGACTGTTACCCTATTCTGTTGGAACTCAAATCACACACATCTTTTATTGATAGCAGTTTTGAACATCCAAATTTTGGGTCCAACAAGTCTCCAGTGTTTTATAAATCAGTACAATATCAATGTACAGGATCCAATAAAGGTCCAAGGCTAAATGTGTTATGTGAATTCATTCCATACCTTTACCTGGGAATTCTGCTGCACACAAACACACGCAAGCTACTCCTGTTTCGGCTCATTTGTCCCTGCCTGCAGTGACAGAGGGGATTAGGGGAGACTGTGCAATGCTGTCTTTCTCACACACACACACACATACAAATGCTCCTCTTTCGCTGGACTGACTGTGTACCGAGAATCTAGATGATTGGAGAGGAGTGTGTGTTTACCAGTGCTTCTTTTATTCCTTCTACCTCTATTGCTTTTTAGAAGAAAAAGACGAGCACAGGTAACTTTGATAACAGTCACGTGACACGTTACAGTGATTGATAGACATTTTTGTGTGTAGGACGGCCACCTGCTGCTGACTACTTGATGGACCCTCTCTAACGAGCAGCAATTATTGCCATGGCAACCCCCCCTACACACGAATCCATGCACACTCTCTCCCTCTCACACACACACACACACACACACACACACACGGTGAGGCTTGCAGACTGATCATTAGAGTCTAGTGATCTTTCTCCTCTGTGTCCTCTTCTACCCCCATCGCCCTTCCTTTGAGATCTGAGCAGCCCTCCCTCTCTCACACCCCTCCTCTCTACCTCCCCCTCCGCCCTTCTTTCCCTTCATCAGCCCCGCCCGTTTCTCTGTAATGGTCCTTTTCTCCTCCCTCTTACTTTTCATTTTATCCACAGTCTTATTTCTCACAGCTCCATTCTTTCTTTCTTTTACCTTCATTTATTCAGGGAGGGCCAATTGAGAGCAAGCTCTTTTCCAATGACGCCCTGATTACAAACAATTCATCAATACAATATACATGCAAGGTGTAAACATAAAGTAGTGATACAAAAAACAACAATTTCAAAAAGTACATGTACACTCAGAATGCATGGAATCCATGATAATATGCTTGAAGTGATTAAAGGGAATCAAGGCATCCAGCTGGAGCTGTGACAAAAGATTATTCCATTTGAATGGTGCAAAATACTCAAAGGCAATTTTTCCTACCTCAGTCCTAACATTTGGGATATTAAGAGTCAAGGGATTATGAGCACGAGTGGAGTAGCTGAATAACTTAAAAATAAGCATGTTTGTTAGATAAACAGGTGGTTTGTGAAGAAAGGCCTTATAAATAAACAGTAAACAATGTTCTCTACTCAGAGTCAATGAAGTCCAGCCGACATTTTGGTACAGTTGGCAGTGATGGGTCATGAACCCATCACCAGTAATAAATCTAATTGCAGCGTGATAAACTGTGTCAAGTGGTTTTAGTGTAGAGGGAGAAGCATGCATATAAATGACATCTCCGTAGTCCAGTACTGATAAAAATGTAGCTTGTACTATCTGCTTCCTACAGTACTGAGGAAGGCAAGCTTTATTTGTGTAAAAGAATGCTAATAAAGGCTTCAGCTTGTTTAAAAGTTCTGCTACATGTGGTTTAAAAAACAACTTGTCATCAATCCAGATACCCAGATACTTATAGCAGGAAACCCTTTCTAAAGGAGTCCCATCAAAAGTAGTTATGACACTCTTATTCAAATCAACAGAAAGTTGTTGTTTTTTGTGAAAATCATATATTTCGATTTGCCTGGATTTAACATCAATTTAAGTTTAGCAAGAGTGCTTTGGATTACACAGAAATCAGACTGTAGGTTTTGCAGAGCTAGATCAACTGGGGGGGCAATCGAGTCGATGACTGAGTCATCCGCGTACAGATGAATTAAACTGTTTTTTATACCAACATTAAAATCATTAATATATAAGGAAAATAACAGCGGTCCTAAAACAGACCCTTGTGGCACCCCTTTACAGACATTTAGAAAATTTGATCGGTAACCATCAATAATTCTCAATCCATTTACAGGACTTGTCATCAAACCCAATATTATACAGACGTTCTAGAAGTACAGCATGGTCAACTGTATCAAAGGCTTCAGACGGGTCAATAAAAAGGGCAACACAATCAAGTTTGTTATCCAAAGCATGTGCACTATCATTCACGGCCTTCGAGGTTGCTGACACAGTACTATGCCCAGGTCTAAAACCAGACTGGGAGATGTTCAAGATCAATCAATCAATCAATTTTATTTATAAAGCCCAATATCACAAATCACAATTTGCCTCACAGGGCTTTACAGCATACAACATCCCTCTGTCCTTTGGACCCTCACAGCGGATAAGGAAAAACTCCCCCAAAAAAAAACCCTTTAACAGGGAAAAAAAACGGTAGAAACCTCAGGAAGAGCAACTGAGGAGGGATCTCTCTTCCAGAACGGACAGACGTGCAATAGATGTCGTACAGAACAGATCAGCATAATAAATTAACAGTAAAACAGTAATCCGTATGACACAATGAGACAGAAAGAGAGAGAGAGAGAGAGAGAGAGAGAGAGAGAGAGAGAGAGATGCAGGACAGACGGTAATGACAGTAGCTTACAACAACATTAATGAAAGTAATAATATTATCGTTATAGTTCTGGCTACCGTGGTACAATATGTTGAAAGTATATATTAGTATCTGGCAGTATACATGTGTGATAATAATCATATGTGTATAATAACAGTAGAAGTATGACTAATGACTAATGATGGCAGCAGCAGCAGCAGGAGGCATCTGGTAGGACCACGGCAGCAGCACAACCACACACGAGAAGAAGCCGAGTTAGTGACATCCAGAATGGCCGAGTTAGCAAGATGCAGTAATAGGATACGAGAGAGAGAGAGAGAGAAGGAGAGAAGGTGCCCGGTGTATTATAGGGGGTCCTCCGGCAGACTAGGCCTAAGTCAGCCTAACTAGGGGCTAGTACAGGGCAAGCCTGAGCCGGCCCTAACTATAAGCTTTATCAAAGAGGAAAGTCTTAAGTCTAGTCTTAAATGTGGAGACGGTGTCTGCCTCCTGGACCGTAACAGGAAGATGATTCCACAGGAGAGATGTCATATTCTGATAAGAAGGAACAAATTTGATCACTTATCAGACATTCTAATAGTTTTGCCAAACAGGATAATTTTGAAATTGGCCAATAATTATTCAGTTCATTTGAAGGACCACCTTTATGTAGAGGAGTTACATAAGCTGTTTTCCACAAGTTAGGAATAGACTCGGTTGAAAGAGTCAAATTAAAAATGTGCAGTAGGACATCAAATTGTCAGCCCCAATAGCCTTCCTCATATCCTTCCAAACTATCTTTTCATCTGTCCATCACTTCTTCACTTTCTGTCACTACCTCCATCCACCTCCCCTCAGTCCCTGCCTCCCCCTGCAGTCCATCCCTTCATGTGCCTCTTTTTCCCCTTCCACCCCTTCCACCCATCCATCTCCTCCAATAATTACCAGGTTGGAGGTTTTAATTAGCGAGAGAGGAGGAGCCGTCTGGTGCGGCAGGGCCCTAATTGAAACCCCAATTACTACTCCTCTGGTTGTCTGTGTGCCGAGGGAGCTTCCACTCGGCCGAAAATCAGATTTTCATCAAGAGGCGAATTTTCTGAAGTGATTACTTTGAATTCTAATAAAATGTAATAGGGTGGTAAATCAAAAATTCAGACTCCCCCATTGCTAACGTTTATAATTGCCCTAAGCAATCTGCCTCAATCTGCTCTGGAAATTACCAGCAGGAAGCTGTGGCAATTGGGCGAGACAAACAAAACAACAAAAAGTCACTAAGGTAACTTGTTGCCTTGGTGATTACCATAGTGATAGCAAAGTCACAGGAGAGGCAGCTGCTTTATTTCGGGGGAGGAGGGAAGAGTGGTGCAAATGCAGGGACTGAAAATGGTGTGTGTGTGTGTGTGTGTGTGTGTGTGTGTGTGTGTGTGTGTGTGTGTGAAAGGACCGTAATCTAAAGCACTGAGTATGGTTTGGATTTACAATTAGCTAGTTGGCCCAAACCCTAAGAGAGACAATTACACATTCATTCATTCATTCATTAAGTCATTCATTCATTCTCTCTCTTCCAATCACACAGTAATCACTGCATCCCTTTTAGTGCATGACACATCCATCTGACCGTTCTCAAAATACCTCCCACGAACAGTCATTGTTCAGTCAAGCTTTTCTCCACATGTGAAAGGCGTGTGCATGCAGCTCTCATATGAACGACACTTTGTGTATACAGAGTTTAGACACTGGTTTCTCTTTTTAGCCTTTCATAAACCAAAAACAGTGACAGCAAAAGAATGGATTAAATACGTAAGATGATGTTAGCATGCCCAGCTAGCTAGCGTACTACAGGTGAAACTTATCTCAGCATTAACACTTTGATTAGCCATTATCATAAAAGCTTCTTGTCAGTAGGCAGTTTATACATTTTTATATGTTATTGTGCCGGGGGCAATGCAAGAAGAGCAACCTTGTGGGTGTTTTTGCATTAAAATAAATCAATCAAATCAATGCTTCCTGTCAACCAAACGATCCAGTTAGTTAATTCAGTACCAGTTTATATCAACCTAACTGCAGGCTGGGTTAATTGCTGACTCTAAATTGCCTGTAGGTGTGAATGTGAGCACGAGTGCTTATCTTTCTCACTGTTTCAGCTCTGTGATAATCATCCTGACCAGAGCGTACACCGCCGCTCGCCCAATGTCCGCTGGGGTAGGCTCCGGATAGGCTTCTGTTTTCTTTTTCTGAGACTGTGTAGCAGGTAAACACTCTACTGCGACCTGCTTATGTGGCATGTCACATCCATGCCCCATGTATTTATTTATTTTGCCCCATGTATCACAGGGGAGCACCACCTAAAGAATTACAATGTTATTTTCATTGCTTAAGAAAGTCCAGTCAACATTTGTGAACCTGAGCTACTCTCTCTCAAAGCCAGAAAACACAGAAGTCAGTTTGAAATTTGTGATGGAGCTGTTCCATAGACAACGAGTGGAAGCCTGACTTTGCAACACGGCCTCATCCTAAATCATCACATGTTGCTGCTTTGTCAGGGGATGTTCATGTCTACATGTTACACACAAGGTATCCTGCTGCGTCTGCTATTGATGTTCCCAGATGCTGCCACCATTGCCAGGACATCAACAAAACAACATGGTTAGGTTTAGGCAACAAAAACACATGGTCGGGTTAAGCAAAAGACATCAGGTCTTGGCTCTATATTCATACAGGAACTGAACACTAGGCTCCCAGGTGAAAGTCCAGGGTTTGTGGGACCCATCCACCACCCCTCCCACCCACTCTATAGAGCCTTTCCAGTTCCTTGTATTGAATTGTTACTGGCAGCGTATCAAGCTGACGCCATCCAGTGGCGTATCATACCGCCACAAGAGGTACCGTCCAGCTGTGTTATGAACTGACCCCATCGGTGTATCATAATTGCGAAAGGTTACATCTGGGCGGAGGCGTATCATACCGCCGCAAAAGGTGGCAAATCACTAATAGAGTGGCGGTATTCGACAACTTTGGAATAGGATGGGCTGGATTTTGTCAACTCAGATTTTGTTTTCTTTTTTCCTACCCAAATGAGCTTTATTCTATGTCAGTGTTGTCAGGTCTGAAACAGAAAATGTACCCATATACTGAAAACATTCCCCTGTGTGCTCTCTGTCATCTATAACATCTTTTCCAATTCACTGTCCATGGAGCAGCATAGACTTCTTACTTGATTACCTCACAAATTTGAGTTTTAGCACTCTAGTTTTTGGATTTGGTTATTGAGTTGTCCATGTTCATATGTATGAATTTTAAAAATGGACGTGGTTCCCCTTTAATGTCTTACTTGCACTATGATTCAGTGCCATATAAATTATTTCCTTTGCCCTCAGTTTGGATTTGAGTGGGAATGTTTGCTCGAAAGATGCTCTGTGCTTTGTCTCGTAGTGGTGCTTCACACTGCCGCTTTTAATAACCGCCCTGGCCTCAGAACATTTGATGACACATACTGGTTTTGAGCTGCTTGTGGGAAGAATGAACATTTAAGAGTCTATCTATTCTTGATTAAAAGCTCTGTTCTCGCTGTGCTTTTCTCTCTTTAGAGCACGTCATGTCAAATTACTGTTCTCTGAGTCATGTATATCTCCAACTGTCATATTGCACAGATTTGACTGGCTGAGTAGCATCATGTGAGATGAGATGGTTTAACACGTGCAGCTGGCGAGATCAGACTCGAAGTGAAAAGCCTGTTTTTGTCTATTTCTGTCTGAAATCAAGGAAATATTGTTTCCGAAAACTAATGCTTTGAACGGTTGTTTTATTGGAAACTCCCGTGTGAGAATGGAGAGCAAGACAGTTTTGCTGCATTTCCTTGTCTTACATTATAATAAACTGAATATTGATGGGTTTGGTCTGTCAGTCAGTCAGACATCAAGAGTGATGCAGAGCCCTCACGTTGAGCTCTGGGGAATGATGATGAGCATTATTTACTATTTTTTTAGGTTTTATAGACCAAACAATTAGCTTATTAATCAAGAAACTAATCAGCAGATAATTTGATGAATGAAAATCTGTAGTAGCATCCCTATCTAACACACACACACACACACACACACACGCACCATCTATCCTACTCTCACACAGACACTGTAGATCATCAAATTCCCCTCCACACACACGTTATGCCTGACTGACACAAAGACAAGCACACTCTCTTTCCTCTATCCTCCTCTGTGACATCCAGCAACACACATTTGCATGAGTGCTCCAATCCACACACACACACACACACACACACACACACACACACACACACACACACTTGTTAAGCCTTCCCTCTTCCACCCCCTGTTGCGTCTAGCCCAGACAGACCCCGCTCAGTCCTATCTGCCTCTGGATTCGGCTGCAGACAGCCACAGAGCGCAGCACAGCACATCCTGATAAGCTCCCATTGATTGGCTTGTGACTGGATGAAAGGCTGAGCACATTGTCGCCTCTCTCACACACACAAACACACACACACACTAACGTAGTCGCTGGGGGTAAGAGAGGGAGAGGGGAGAGAGAGAGATACAAGGGTAGAGGGGTGATGGAGAAGAAACAATATTCACAATGACAAAAGCGAGACAAATCAAGGCTAAGAGGGATGCTGACTTGTTTGGGCAGATACTGCTGCAGGAAAGACAGGGGAAGAAAGGGAGAAAAGGGGAGAGAGATACAAATCTGCAGGTAGAAGTGTATACAAAAAGGAGCTGGGGATAGACCATAAGCATGTTAGAGCTACAAAGACAGAAAGACAGGCAGCAAAGGGAACAAACGGGCTGATGGACAGCTCATCAGGCAGCCAGATGAAACCCAGACGGAGTAAATTGAAACAAACATGTCAGGACTAACTAATAATGCAGGTAAAGTGTGGGCCAATTAATGCTGAGTCTTCAATCATAATTTAAAATCTGACAAGCTGGTGAAGCATTTGAAATTAGCAGATTGGACCAGTATCGGCACCAGACCATTAAAGTCTGCAACATCACATTAAAAAACAGTTCTGAGTATCAGTTAACATATTGCTATTAGGCAGGTCAGTGTAATTCTTTAAAACCCACAAACCCAAATCACCAGAATTGGCATTTTAATGTAACAGCTATGGTCTTCCAGTGTGAGAGAAAGAGGAAGGAAATCAAAGGAGACAAAGCCAGATTCAAATCCTCAACCTTGTGAAAATGCATTCTGCGCCGCCGCCTGCTGTGTCACAAGGACGCCTCCGAATGGAAAGATGGGTTTGTAACAGAGGGAGTGGACCCCTTCTGTTCCCGAGGTGTGACTGCATGATTGTTCCACTCGGCTGCAAGCTGCGGCAGACAGAGTCCTCCTGGGGAGATGGCAGCTGATGGAAGGACTAACTGCATTCTTGCACCGGCAGGCGAGGACGAGGGAAGGATGATGGGAAAGGGTGGTAGAATTCAGGGTCTGTAAGTCTCTGAACTTGAATTTTTGCAGCTCTGATGGCTACAGGATACTGCTGCAGTTCATATTTCATTGCATCTTGAGTAAGTAGAGCAGTTTTTTATAGTTAAAATCTACTTGAATCCAAAAAGGACAGCAAGGTTACATTCACGCTATTGTTGTATACTAGTGTTAAAGCTGCTACAATCAACATTTTTACACTAACAGTGGATCAGTTTACAACGAGGGGAGCACTGTGCAACAATCAGCAGCTAAACAGCCAGATATTTCCCTCAGGAGCTGGTGTAAAGGGAAACAGATCTGAGTGAATATTGACCTTGTATGGTGGACAGACACAAACAGAAACAATGATTAAAATTAGCCACTGTATGCTAACATCTTTGCTGTATTAACTATAATTCATCTTCCAGTTTCAGACTCTCTCATCGAGACAGATATACTGTTATCAATGCGCAAAAGTAACCATAAACATCCACTAACATCTGGCTCTTTTGTTCATGGGAAGGGCTACAATAGTCATTTACTGTCAAGACAAATGACTCTGCAGTAGTCACACTTATTCATCGGCTCCAGCTTTGATCAGCAGTGATGGAAATATGACACCTGGGTGGACGTGCTCATTTTTGCCCCTTTTGCCGAGCAATACAATGACAGGCTGCCAAAAAATATTGTCCGTCTCCGTCCAAGCGGCACTCAAATATCATTCAAAATTAGTCAACTCTGAGACTGGGAGAGTCAGCCCGCAACGCCAGAGCTCTGCACGTCCGAGGCTTTGCCCCTGCCTGGCACACAATGCACCGAACCCCGAATCCTGTCCCTGTGGATGGTGGGCCTACAGGGCAATGGCTCGATATTATCTATTTGGACTGCGCCCGACTGGCCCCATGGCCCAAGGTCTGGCCATCAGACACTTGCTGGCAAGCCCCCCACTGGGGCCCCAGTGTCCCCATACCGGGCGAGGTCCTCAAAGTCCAAATAGGCTGTTTAATCGAGGTCTTCTTAAAGCGCTCTTTGTCTGGCCCCTCCCCTGGGACTACTTTGCCCTGGGGGATCCTACCAGGGGCTATTAGCCCCGGACAACACAGCTCCTAGGTTCTGTGTCGAAAGCGGTCAGTTGAGGTGGTTCGGGCATCTGATCAGGATGCCTCCTGGGTGCCTCCTGTTAGAGGTGTTCTGGGCATGTCCCACTGGTAGGAGGCTCCGGGCACACCCAGAACATGCTGGAGGGACTACATATCTCATTTGGCCTGGAAACACCTTGAGGTCCCCCAGAAGAGGCCAGAAAGCATTGCTGGGGGAAGGGACGTCTGGGGTGCTTTGCTCAGATGGATGGAGGAGTTTGAGGGAGAGTAACAGAATTTTCTATTAAAAAGATAAACCCCATGACATTTTCACTGACCTCCATGCTGCTTTCTACTGTTTAATGACCTGTTTCCTGGTGCAGCTTGGAACGTGACACACCAGAAAAAGAAAACAGGAAGGCATGCTCATCTACTGCAGAATGTACACAGCACACACAGCTGGTCTACTGGCAATGGGAAAGGAAATGGTCGCCTATTTTTAGCGAGGTTTCCCGTGTTCAAAAAAACCTGCATAGGTGCGCTTATTTTGGTGGAAAAAGGGTATTGGTGTACTGCAGCTGGCACATTGAGGTTTACTCAAAACTGGGATGAGGGCTTATCCACCTTATCCAGAAACCTGGATATGATGTTCACCTGCACTAGCGCATAACTGGCATCCTCCAAAAACACGATTATAACCTGCGTGTTGGTGTGCACCGACTCTTTTATCCTGAGTGCAACATTCACTTCAGTTACAGTATGAAAACTCGGTCGTATTCCACCATTGTGTGCATTTACAGTCAGTAATTCAGGTTACAGTAGTGTCCAGGGAACCACTGTTCAAAGCCAGTGTGTGTGTGTGTGTGTGTGTGTGTGAATCATACAGAGAGGAAATGTAGCTGTGCCCTCTAGTCAGAGAGAAAACAGCAGGGTACCTTGGCATCACCTCTCTTCCTTGCTTTCTCGCTTCTCCCCATAAGACTTCCTCTCTCTTCCTCTTCCACATCACCCGACCCTTTTTTTTTCTCCACTCGTTCTCTCCCCAGTCTTGCTCTTCTCTCACACACATATGAGTTCTTGTTGTTTTTCCTGGCACACAGTGTCTCTTAAAGAAAGGCTAACCTGCCAAAAGGTATGAAGGAAGAAATCCCCAAACACTGCCGATACAACTGACGGACTGAATGCAGAACTCTGCAGCTCTGCATTGTGTTGTCTCTGCTTTTATTCCAATGTTCACTTTGTGTTGTGCAGCTGTGGTTGGATGGTTACACTGGATTGTCAGATTGTCCTTGACTGTCCTGCTTAACTGTCCCTATTTTGGTTCCAGTGCAGCCTACAGGGTTTTAACTGGTTTATATTAACTGTAAAGCTGGTTCTGTATTTGACTTGCATTCATCATTACTATTGTGTCTTATTAAATTATCACACTTTTTGTCAGGTTATAATAGAACATTACCTCGAGGCTTTTCAGACTGCAGGTGTTGGAGAAAAAAACCTCACTATTGCTTGCAAGTCACATCCCAGAATGCCTTGCGGCGCCCCTGCAGCACTATGCTGTACCGTATTGTAATGTGCTATATGCAGTATCATGCATCATAGGACATGAAGCAATGCTCGACCTCAATTTGGATAAGTGCTTTTTAATCCACTAAAACTTATAAATGCATCATAAAACTCGATATTTCAAGCCGTTCCTTTGACTGGGCCACGTTTCTGCATCCTTAGCTCGGGTGTAATTTCTATAAGATGGTGATTACAATGCTCTTTTCCCTTGTTGAGTTGATTCGGACCCTCTTCTCTTTTGCCAGAGCGTGATTCATCCACAATATCGATGTCCTCTGTCTTGCATTGTCACAATTTCCAGACATAATAATCTTTATAGACATCTGCTGGTATCATTACAGAAGGGGTGGCACACTGATAATGCTAATGACAATGATTTTTATTGGTCTGACTGAATGGCTGTCGATATTACCAGAAGTGCCCAGAGACTGGATTGCTATTTTTATTCACAACAGGGCACAACAGCCTCAGTTATAATCAATGGAGCAATCAGGCGATGACAGTCTGATGAAAAATGTCTGTTATCCAAAACGCTTTGGATTAAGAGAATCAAGAGATTCTATGTGTGTTCTCTGTCTGAAAAGAATAACTAACAGAAAACTCAGTTTTAAGAGTTTCTTTGTTGTATTAGGGCTTTTCTGCAATTTTTCCTTCTTTTCTTATGAGGTCCTTGAAATGTTCATGAAAACTCACTCTTATGTCCACACTAAGACATTACCTGTCACAAAAGAGCACACACTATACCCCACTAGACCCCAAAATCAAACAAACCAATGTATCCTCAAAGAACAGATGATATCTTATGGAAATGCACATACATATAACAGTTCAATGTAATGTTACGTACTTAACGTAAAGTTACGTAGGTTAGGGTTAGACAAGTAAAGTTACATAGGTTAGGTCTAGACAAGTAAAGTTATGTAGGTTAGGTTGAAGAGAAAAAAACATGGTGACAGTGTACCTTAAAAAAAATTAAAGTTCCTTTGGTTTCACATGGTTCCAAAGAGCAAGGTCTCACTCCGAAGTCATCGAAATCCAATGCTTGGGCAGTGATTTGCGGTATCAGACACTGATGAAAAAAAGCATCCTTTAACTTTGGCATTATACGCAGCCAGTTGCCATTATAGTTTAATGACACCATGCAGCGTCAGGGGGAAACGCGGCAAGAAAAGGACTAATGTTAAAATGGCAAAAGTCCAAGTGGGGCGGGCAGGAAGTTTGGTGGATGGGTCCAACAACTGCCTAACCTAACTGCATGTTTTTGTTGCCTGAACCCAACCATGTGTGTTTGTTTTTGAAGGAAAAAAAACGTAATTTTGCGGCGATGTACCGACATAGTGCGTTTCACTGTATGTAAACAGTAAATTTCCTGTAAAAACGGAGGTGTATCTTGAAAGAAGAGAACCAATGCACCCAGGGTACGTTGCACATCGTATGTGGACGTGGAAAGTCCATGACCAATGGACAATATCAATATGTGATGAGGTCGGAATGAGAATGTGTTGTTCCAAAGACCGGTCTCCAGGGGGAAAGTTCTGTGTTTGTCTGACCCATCCACCACCCCATTGTACGCCCTAATGTGGACGCTCTTTATACTTCTTCTTTCTTCCTTTCCATCGTTTCATTGGTTACATGATCACAGCCTTCCCAATTACATGGGTTAACTCAGTGGTGCTAGGTGAGTTAACAGCATATGCTCACTTCCTTCTGTGTGGTGATAAGGTTGGCAGTTGTAGTTCGGTAGAGCTAGCTCACGGTACAGCTCAGCCAAGGAGGATGCCATTAATGTTTACATTTTGCACTGTGACAATCACAAGACTCGTCCATGAGTAGATGCACAGTTCCTGCTGCACAGTGATAAGGTTGCCAGGTGTAGTTCAGTAGCCGGGTACCATCTAGTTCCATTATATTTGAGAGAAGGCAGACATCTCTACAGCTGATATCTCCAACACTCCAACTCACACCAAAAGAATCTAGACTGATAAATAGCACTGCAGGTAAGAGGAAAAATATGTATTTATGATTTTGGGGTGAACTGTCCCTTCAAGTGGTTACAAGCAGAATAGGTTTGAAACTACTGCTTCAACCACATTGTATTACTCTAGAACTACACTGATCTATCCTGCATTACTGTGGAGATACAGTGTAAGTCAAACTAATATTGCCTGAAACAGCCAGTGGACCGTGAAGATTGCGAGTAAGCTCTTAAATTGTCCAGTACGAGTGTATAAAGTGGGACGATGGCTACATCTTTCAGACGGCAGGATGTTTATGCCTCAAATAGCCTGCTGTATCTTCTCCCTCTTCGCTCTTTCTTCCTCACTGCTCCCAGGCTTGTGTCTCGCACAACTGTCTCCACATGCACACAAGGATACACACAAACACACACTCCCCAAGCACAAATGTCAGCCAATATTTCACATTCTCTTCCCCAAAATGTCAGTGCCTCGGACAAAGCGTGTCTGCCTTCCTGCCTTGCTGGCTGTCTGCCCGCCTGCGTCCCACCTAAATCTGTTGTCACTGCCTGACATTTCACATGCTCGGGGGTCACAGGACAAACTCACCGGCTGAGTATTTCTTAAGTGTGTCACGGAAAGTTAGGTGGGGCGGACCATTCACTGGATGCATAATATATACAGACAGTACTTACTGGTTTCATGATCTGTGCACTGATGTGGTGATTCTTAAATGATACCCCTTCATGAAATCCTCTGCAGCCACAAATGTGGAAAGGCAGATATTGGTGGATTGTGTAACTGGGCTGTATTGTGTGGCTGCATGTGCTGGCAACATGCTGGTCTGGGCCAGAATATACCTGAGAGGACAGAAAATTACACTTAGCTCCGGGCCATGCAGGTGTTAGTCCCATACATTGTTACAGCTCAGTTTCTTTGGGGATGCTCATATCGGATGAATCTGTAGCAGCACAATACGTGCCAGCAGGATGGAGTATGCACACGTGTTTTAGTTGCCTACTAGATGTCAAAAACTCTGCAGGGCTCTTTTAATGTTGAACCTGCCGGTATTAAATCATGACAACTATCTTTCCTTGAAGATGTTATTCTGGACATTTGAACCTTTTAAAGGCATACTACGCAGGATTTTCCTCCCCAAAAATGTAAAGACTTATACAAAAGCAATCCCCTTAAATCTTCACTTATGACCCACAGCTGTGTGGATGTGTATTTTCTGATTATGTTGTCATGCATCGTCTGTAAAGTTTCCTATGAAAAGTAATGCACCAAAATTTGTATATATCCTTCGTAATCATGAGCTAGTAATTCCCGTATAACCCTGAAAGGCTGTGATCACATGACCAATGTGCTGACATGAGTAAAGAAGGAAGCAGTCCCTTAAGGAGGCAGGTTGGGGTGGTGGTTGGGTTTTGCCCAGGAGCTGGTGTTCAGAACTGTTTGAACTTTGAGCGAACTCTGAGTCAGTTTCAGGTACGTTGTCACTTTGTTTCTTTTCCTAAACCTAACTGCAGTAACTTTACCTCAAGTATATGCCTTCATTTGTGGGGCGTTAACTCGTAGGGTATCATACGAACTGTTGTATAGGGATACATTGTCCTGGCACAATGTGCAGGTGTGATTGGAACTTTATAAAAAGGTATTTGACCAGGTGCCAGACTGTAAGCAACACTCATCCAACAGGAAGCTATGAAAATCGCAAATGCTGTGCCAAAAAACCCAAATATAGCGAGGCAAAACGGCAAGCAGACAAAGTTTGTTCCAAAACATAAATAAATCTGCGGTTGACTTTAAAATTTATTGGCAATACTTTTCACAAACAGTACTGGAAATTCCTGCATAGTATATATTTAAGGCTTACTGGGTTTTTTTCACCCAAGGAGACTAAATTAAGATTTTTGTGAAAGAAGCCTATTTTCACCTTCCGAAAACTGCCGATACTCCTGCCAGACCACAATGCTCACAGCAGTTCACATCAAGCACGGCTCAAAAAAAATGTTCCCAATCACAGAAAGTTCCCTCTGACTGTATTTTCTTATGTTCTCGCCAATTTGCTGTGTTCGGGATGCTCATAGGTTTGTGGCCCCCAGCTTATAACAGCATAAAGGTAAAGCTAGCAATCAAGTTGTAGCAGTCTGCATCTAAGAGGAAGCTACAAAAATCAGGACAAAGCCCCAAAAGCAGACAAACCTTGTTCCAAAATGAGAGTGAATCTGGGGTTGACTTTCACCTTTATTTTCACTGGTGAGCATGGGTCATTTGGGGTTTGGGGTTCCTCCACAAAATATTTTCAGCATCAAACATTTAATTTCTTGCTTTCTGGTGAATTTTTAAACACCAATTTGTGCCCTTTTTGCATCGCTTTATGGTGTAAATGTCTTTTATTTTGTCCAAGTAAAAGTCCTCTGCTCCTTTCACATTACTATTGGAGGGAACTGCCCATTGGTCCGACAGCCCATTGGTTTGACATCCCATTGTTCCGACCATATTAAACTCATTGTTCTGAAGTCCGTTCCGAAATCATCATGATGCCCTGTGGTTAAGGTCTGGTTAGGTTTAGGCACAAAAAACACTTGGTTAGGGTCAGGAAAAGATCATGGTGTGGGTTAAAATGAAAAAGAAAGTGACACACACATAAGCCGTGAGCCTGCTCTGCCTCAAGCTGGTCGCGGCGCACCGTACGCCCGCCGCAAGCCGTTCAGCACCGCGAACAGTCAGACTAATGGGATGTCGAACCAATGGGCTGTCGAACCAATGACATGGACCCCTATTGGAGGGGTTACAAATGCACATGTTGTAAATGTTGAGGGGATAATGTATCGCCCCCAAAAACTACATCCATGTTGGCGATGCTGGGTTGGCCTATTTTGGACAGGCAGGTGCCGGCAGTCAGCCTAGTTAGCTTGCTAAAATGTCGGCTTTTCTATTTCAACAAATATAATGTTCATACAATAACATAGCTGTCAAGTCTCCCGTTTTGGCCGGGAAACTACCGTATTTTACCCCTCTTTCCTGCCGTCCTCCCGTATTAGTATTTTCCCGTAAATCTCCCGTATTATAATAACATAATAACCCTGTATTATAATGTAGGAATGTTCACAGCATTTCAATGTCAACAAAGGTAGGCCTATCAGATTCTGATCACCTAATTGTAGTTAGTAAGTGGTTGACAAGTGGTTATTTTAGATTTCCTGTACACCTGTCTTAAAATGTAGGCCTAAGGGATACTGGAGCTTGGTTGGGGTGGTGGGACGGCTCGCGGCAGGCGCCGGAAAATTTCCCTTATTTTCAAATCCAAAACTTGACAGGTATGCAATAGTAGCTGGCAGTGTATGTGCAAGCAGTGTATGGAGGAAGGGCAAAGTTTATATTTTGTGTCTGACTATTTTGGCATTGTCTACCCTCAACACTGAATTCAGCAGCTGTTACAATGGTTTTTCTGTGCTTTTGTTTGCAGTCGCAGTGAACTTTACAAAGCACTTTGTACTTGGCTAACATCCTGTTTATTCCTGTTGTTTGCATGAGGTAGCTGTGTGCTCAGCACTCTTACATGTATCTGTTATAAACCAAGAACTGTGGATTTCATTTGCATTGCATTCACACATTGGCCTCGTCTCTTACCCCCAGGTTTAATTTGTTCTGGTGCCAACCCTGCAAAGATGGCATGTTCTTGTTCCCAGGCACATGCTAAAACAGCTATTCCCCCTTGTGTCTGGTACTGAACAGAGGGGATGCTTTCTTTCTTTGAGTGGCTTTTAATGTTTGCTATTATCCAAATTATTTCAGCATGGACTGTCAATGCTTTAGAAAAAAAAATTGTAATTAGCATCAAAATTACAATCAGACTTTTAATTGGACCTCCATGGTGTTTTTTAGTATGCAGCATTTTTATTTCCTGCCATAATGATTCATTTTTGGCCACTGGACTAAAAACAGCATTGTGTTTGTCTCAGGAATAAATAATTACATTTTAAGCTAGGGTGGTTTATATTAGTGCCCCTTGTTGCTAAGGCCCAGGGTTCAAACTGTTTTTAAGTATGGTGGATGACAGCATAAACACATTAAGTACAACATAACCTTAATCAAGCAAATCAACCCACATCTTGAACCATGCTCATGTTTTCCTCCCATCAACCCACTTCCTGTCATATTTCCTACTGCCTAAAAGAGCAAAAGTATTTTAAGAACAAACTAGAAGGACAAAAAATGAAGTAAAGACAGAAATACGATGAACACACTCAGACCAGTAAAATCCTAGTCGAGGCCAAACAGCGTCTGCAGGCAGTGGTGGGGTCATGCATCTCCAAGCTAAATTTAAATCGAACAGAAATGTATTCGAGTGGAAATCAGTGTCCAAATCAGGACGAGAGAGCTGCAGCACACACGCTGAACTGAAAGGATGTGGGCGTGAGGTATCAAGTGGCTGAAACAGAAAAGAAAAAATAACAGAGCGAGGGAGAGAAGATGGAGAAGTATAGAAAGATTTCTCCTCTTTCTGTCATAACAGATTTGACTCGTCTAGACCTATGAAATCTTATGACTGCGCTCTGAACAAAAATAGCCATTCATCATCATGATCTGAGAGGAAAATCAATCAAGGGAATGATGAGACAATCGCTCACGACTTTCAAAAAAATACAGGCTTATTGGAAGAGATGTCATTAAAAAGCTAAAGTCTGACCTTATATATAGACCAATAATAGGAAATGATATCCAAAAGTAGTAAGATCAAGCCATCACACCTTTCCACAGCAGATATTTTGACTTGTCATAGCAGGAAAAGCACAGGCATTACTGATAACACTAATGATAGCTCAGTTGCATTTAGGTGAGTGACCAAGCTATACATTAAACCATGCAAAATATCCAGGCTGTGGAGCTTGCACCCTGAACCAAATATAATTAATCACAATTAATCTTATTAGTTACACCTGTGTCTGACAAGTTCAAACATCTCGGTGGGCCCAGGAGCGACTACAGCAACCAATGATGTTTACAGTGTACATATGGGCACGTCAGTACTGTTTTAAGATGGGCTTAAAATAATTAGAGCTTATAATTCAAGGCAGCATTTTTCCTAGCGCAGCCCACCACCTCTGATCCAATTAAGGGCTTAATGCTGATTGGCAGAGTGGTGGAAACAGATCTACCTGATCAGAGCTGGCTTGGAAATGCAACACTGTTAACTGGATCAGGTGTGCAGTTTTGCTCCTTCATTCCAACCCAGAGGAAGCAAATTAGGTGCAGGACTTAATTTGGCGGTGTGTCTTGAATTACTCCTTTAACACCTGCTGCCTTCAAACGGGGTCATGTTTACCATGTTCACCAGAAGAGTCCCAGTGAACGGTCCCCTCTTGTGGTATGCATGATATTGGAAGTGGTAATCTTCTGAAAGCTCAGAGTTCACAAGCTGTGACGTGTTTGCTGACGTTTTCAGATATGGCGGAGGTCATGGAAGTTTTCAATGGATGGTAAGAACTCTGCAATAGAAATGGTCCGCCAGTGCCTATACATTGATATTTTTGCTTATCGTAATATAGGGTGTTTTCACACTTGGTCCTTTTCAGCCCTCTAAGGGGACTCAGAGCAGTGACTCAGCATTTTTTGGGCATATGTGAACACTCCAAGAGAACTCTAACCCCTCTGAAGTGAACCAAACTTAGACCATCTCATGGGGTGGTCAAAGTTCGGTTCGCTTCAAGTCCACGGTGCGGTTCGCTTAACCTGTGCCTTGTGAACACAAAGCGGACATTTTCTGTAATCGCTTAGCCTGTTGGGGGGCTGTGTCACAGGGCTGACACATAGAGACAGACAACCATTCACACCTACGGTCAATTTAAAGTCACCAATTAACCTGCATGTCTTCAGACTGTGGGAGGAAGCCGGAGTACCTGGAGAAAACCCACGCTGACAGGGGGAGAACATGGAAACTCCACACAGAAGGGCTCCCCCAACCCTTGCTGTGAAGCGACAATGCTAGCCACTGCACCACCATGCCGCTGCTAGCTTATTAGATCTTGGCTGCCGTGCAACGTCCTCACACTCAACAAGTCCGTCCCTCCCCTCGATTAAGAGTCATCCTGGACAGTACACTGTCCTTTGAGTCCCACATTAATATTGTCCCTTGGTCTGCATACTTTCATCTACAAAACATTAATCATCTTCGCCCGTCACTTACACTTGTAGCGCCGCTATCCTCGCTCATTCTTTGGTTACATCCCATATTTATTATTGCACTCCTGTCCTCTTTGGTCTCCCTCTCAAGTGTCTTCATAAACTCCAGTTGGTCCAGAATTCAGCCGCCCGTATCATTATTCATCTTTGATGGAAATTAGCGTCAAGCTACAATCCGGCATCTTTACATGTTTTAACATGTTCATCAATGTGCACTGTCCCATTCAAATAAACAAATAAATAAATAAATAAATTACTAGAACCCCCTCCATAGATCGTATCGCTCCTGCTCTCCTTTAATCAAGCCCCTTCCTACCTGTCTGAACTCCTTGATATCTACATCACCTCCTGTACACTTAGATCCTCTTCTGCAATCCAGCTCACATCACCATCTACTCCTTGACCTCCATGGGTTCTATAGCCTTCAGTCGTTCTGCCCCTCCGCCTCTGGAACACTCTCCACCACGACATTCGCAATATTGACTCCCTTTCCACTTTCAAATCCTGTCTGACAACACACCTTTTCAAGGTGGCATATTCGGTCTGATGTTATGGAGACACACATATGGAGACCTGCACTGATGACGACTCTGTGATGATGAATTTATACCTTTGTATCTAGTCATATTATTAGCTTTTATTGTATATTACAGAATTCTTTGATGGTGGTGCATTGTTGCCTCACAGCAAGAAGGTTCCTGGTTCAAACTCTCTGTGGGGGGTGACTCTAAATTGCCCGTAGGTGTGAATGTGAGCATGAATGGTGGTCTGTTGCTATATGTTAGCCATTTATTTCCTTTTAGCCCCATTTGGAAGAAACCAAACTGATGGTTACAGTCATGGCTGATCCTCCATCTGTTTAATTCTCAGGTTTCTTTCCACCTCTACTTTTTACTTACTCTTTGAACAGATTAGTCTAAGCCAGACACACACACCTCCACAACCACACACTTCATCATGCACATCCACAGACACACACTCACACCCACACATTAGTCTAATCTCCTGTTCATACCTGCCAATGACTCACCCAAAATGGATCAGGGAGTGAGGGACTTTCTTATTTCCTCAGTGGCTGGGCAATAAAAACCATTTTACAGCAACACACACACGCACACACACACACACACACACACACACACACAAGCTCAGCAAGTCAAAGGGTTATCCATATTTAATGACTCACAGACAGCTTGACCCAGTATTGCTGGGCTCTGTGTGTGGTTTATGCCAGTCTGAGGATACACTAGTGAATTTGAAAGTGTGGTCCTGAAAAGTGTGTTTGTGTGTGGTTTGCAAAAGCCATATTAAAATGAGTCACTTCCTGTCAGCTTACACACAAAAACACACAGGGAGCGTACCCAAATAACTCCACCTGAACAGATACCCTTGTTTCCCATCATAACCACTAAAATGTATGTCGTTCTTGTTAGCTTATTAGCCAGGTAGCTAGCTATCTAGCTTTCATGTCCAGATAGAGGTCATGCTTTCACTGTGTCTCACTTTCATATTAGTAATTCATCCAGACACACATATAACACACTTCTCTTTCTGTGCCCTCTGTACGACCTCAGTGTTGGCCCTCCCTCCAGCCCTGCTTTCATCTGCCTCACTATTTTTCTGTAGTCCACATCCTCACCAGCTGTTACAGTGGCAGGAGTCCTGCCATCGTTACTGAGTTGCCTCAAAATTTTGATTTGTTATGATGATTGATTACATGTATACACTTCTAGTCAGCTGTGTAGTCCAGGATTACACACATAGTTGTGTGATAATCACTGTCGATTTTAACCTACATTATGTATCTGGCTTGCATCAATACTGCAGGAGCAACGGTTTACTACATTACACATGTTGGTCATATGCAACAAGTTACAGAGTAAGAGCTGTGTGTGATGCACTGTCACGTGTTACTGTTCTAAATTGAGTAACCACATTAACGCTACTGATAAAACAATCACTTCGATGACTTGCATCACATAAGTTCACATAGTACACAGTACATATGAAACAGTGGGTTTGGGGGTCCTCCGCAAAATATTACAAATTATTATTGATACCATAGGTGTAGTCTATACCTACACCACCCAACTGCTGCTTTTGTGATTAACACATCAAATAAGTTGGACTTGTTTATTATAAATCCATGGTTTGCGACTTTGTTAGGCCAATTAAATGCAGTACATATGCCATTTAAACCTTTTTCTTTTTAAGTCTGACATCAACATCCTCTTAATTAGAATAGGTATTTGTGTTGATATGGGCGTATATAAACTATAACGTCATTGTTAGCTGCAAATTACATGACAATGCATCTCAGGCTATGTTGCAGAGTAATGCAAAAATAATGTAAAGAGTAGTGTAAGGAGTTACTTTCAACAGGGGGTAATTAAGTAAAGTCATACATTACTTACGGGGTATCTTAATGCCAGTGACGCCACTGTTAAAGGGGAACCATCCACCCCAACCTGTGCAGTCTTAAAGCTACAGTCAGTGAATCATTGCGGCCTCTGGGACGGGTCTGCTTTGTGCCAAGATTAAACATTGGGAAGCAGTGTTTCGTTTTTAAGCATCAAATATATAAAAATAACTGGTAACACTTTACCAAATAGCCGTGTGTTATTTTTGCCGGAACTGTCACTATATTCTGAAAAAGTACATAAGACAGACAATCTGTGAAAAAATACACATCCCCTCTTCTTTTTCCTACTGCTTCTAAAAGTATATGCTAGTATTAGACCAGGGCGCACCGAAAAACAAAAATCGACCAGAGCCGAGGAGTCTCCAATGCAGCTATCAGTTATGTCAATTACTGCTCGTGAACTGCAGTCAAACTGTCAAGCTAGGCAGCGCTGATCAAATATGAATCATAATTTTGTTAAAGCACTGCTTATTTTTAACTTCAAATGTTTTCATAAGCATATTTTAGGACGCATTCACACTGGCGCTATTTGGTCCCCTTTAAACAAACCCTGGTCCACTTCGATGGATAGTTCGGTTCGTTTGGAGTGGTGTGAACGCTCATTCAAACTCTGGTGCGGACCAAATGAGGCCCGATTGAAAACTGGGGGTCTTGGTTCACTTGCAAGTGAACCCTGGTGCGGTTTGCTGGACCAAAGAGAGGAAGTGACTTAGAGCGCAGTGCATTTTGGTGCTTGGTGTTTTTGTGATGACCAAGCCAGCTGAAGGGGATGGATTTCCGTTTTCCGATCCTGGCCAATCGATGAGCTGGGTTTCCTTCTTCCTCATGCTTTTTTTTCTTCCTGGTGAGTGGTTGTTTCGAACAATACCGCCCCCAGATGAGCAGCTGTTGTAACTGCGTGATGTTGTCCAGGCGGTTTGGTCCACTTTAAAAAGTGCAGTGTGAAAGTGAACCAAACCTAATGAAGGTGTGAAATTTTTTGGCATTCCCCTCCCAATCGAATAGAGTCCCCCAGACTATCCTGGTGTCAATGCGCCCTTGGTGTACTGTTTAGCTGTAAAATGAGAGTTTGTGACCTGGCGGCCATGTTGGATACAGTGATGTTTATGAAAACATTTGAAGTGAGAAATTAGGCAATGCAGTAACATAATCTTGATTCATATTTCATCAGCGCTGCATTAGAGACTCCTTGGCTCTGATTGGTTGTTGTAAGGCCATTAGAAGCGTTACAAGGCAATAAAGTAGGCAGAGGATTCTCTGTCTCCTTTAGCGCTGTGTGAATATAGTGACAGTTTCAGCAAATATGACAAAAGTTATTTTTTATAAAAGTTACCAGCTACAGCTCTAAGGCCTCAGCATGCTGAAAACAAGCTTCTTATCAGACTGTCTGATCGCACAACTAAACCCCCCTTTTGACGGTGGAATCGAGGGGCTTTCTGAAATAGATAATCCGACAACTATGTGCACCGATTGGCGAGGTACAGAGAGGTGTGAAAGCAAAGTAGTTATTGAACTTCTCTTTTAAGCACTCCTCTTTCATTCTTCGCACAAATACATCTCTCACTTTTCATTTATACAACTAAGTGTGACACCGTGAATGCCTGGGAGGAGAGACTGAATAGACAGAATGAGATTGGAATATGTTCACGTATCCCAGCACACACACACACACACACACACACCCCCTTGTAAAATCTATCAAGATCTCAGATCCAGGACAAAAATGTTGCATTTAAATTGCGTGTCATAGTACAAGGTTATCTGGTTGTTTAGCTTCCTACAGTATGCACATAAAAGACAGTTATTTACACAAGGATTCTGGCTGTGTGTGTGTGTGTGTGTGTGTGTGTGTGTGTGTGTGTGTGTGTGTGTGTGTCTATAAGCCACAGGAAAAATGATTCACTGTTGTCATGGGGAAAGCAGAGCAGGGAGACTGGAAGGATTTACTCAACCATGTAAAGCACATAGTCGGACACACGTGTGCACAATCACACGCAAGTTAACCCAGGTTTTTTTGTCCTTTAATTAGGCTACATTACCTTCAATAAAGTACCAACTGTACAGCTGCAGCAAGGTAAATGTGCAATCTGTAAATATGTGCATGTGCATGAATAAGACAATTAGGTCATGAAAAGAGAAGGTGAGTTTATGCGAAGGAATAATGACAGACCTGTGAATAACACACACACACACATACACAAACACAGATTGAGCATCTGTGCCTGGTTGTTTAGCAGCGAGTAGATCAGAGACACAGATGCACTCACCGCAAACTAAACAAACCAAAATAGAACGTGCTCACATACAACAGCATTCAGAAGACTATTTTCCTCTCCTGCTTCTTGCTTTCTGCCTGTCTCACACGCATGAACACATCCAGCACAGAACGCAGTGATTTAAAAAAAAAGCCCTTAATATGGCAATTTATAACAACTCACATGCGGTATGGAGAAACCAGATACCATTAGCCGGAGCTGCCAGTCGCAGACACTGCAGAAAATCCCCAGTAATTCCAGTTTAGTGCTGCTTTTCCATGTCTTACATGAACTAAAAGGCCCGTATTGATCTTTTATGTATGTGGCGAGTACAATTAATCAGCCTATGTCTTGTGAGAAACAACCAAAAGCCATGAGAGATAAAAACTGCATCAATAATTAGAAAGATTTTCATTTTTTTGTCAAACAGAAGCATTTATATACAGAGACTTAAAGGGACATAGGGCAGAAAAAACATTTGTGTTCCCTCACAAAACTTTTGCACTCTCTTGCTAACCTTTTGCGCTCTCCAAAGAAGTATTAATGCCACATGAAAACGAGAGTGAACCGTGATCAAGCCAGTCGGCAGCTGTCTTTTTCAGTAGTGATATTATCATCCCATTCTCACTTCCAATTCATTGAATACATCTGTTCTGTCAGTGGGTCTCAGCACCAGACACCAATGCACAGAGGTACCCTTCACAGCAGTATGATACACACCAGCAGGCAGCAGTTTGTCACACCACCAACAACCACTGCAATATAAAGAGTGAGATAGTCCACATAAGGCAGGTGAGAGGGAAGGTAGATGCTTCAAAAAACTCCTTCACCTAAAGCCTCGTTTCCACTGTGAAAAGTTGTGGATGGTACCAATGGAACCGTTCTGTACTGTCCCCATTTTTGGTCCACCCCTCTGTTGGGGTACCTAGCACACAGATCTGGTACTAAAAGGTGGAGCTGTGAACACTGCAGTCTGTTGATTGGTCAAAAGCGGGCGGTCACTATGCTCAGGGCTGAGTTGTGGCTGGTTTTGAGGCTCATGTAACCACTGTTCATACCGTGGAGAGTTTTATTAGTAAACTGTAACTATAAAATGAAAGGGTGTTTTGCTGCCTCTCGCAGCAGCTGGAGTCGACTGCCGGCGACTTTTAAGGTGGAACTTGTAATGTTACTCAATGCATAAGCTGACGACGTGACTCAATCAGCACACTTTAAATATTCCATATGACAACTTTGACCATTACTCAAGTTTTTATATGACATACACTTTAAGTAATGAGTGCATTTTTCTGCTGGGGGGGGGGTCACGGCCATCAGGGAGCACTGTTGCCAACACCCCCCTCCCATCCTATCACTTTGTCCCTCCCAGAATGTTTATATCGGTGTTTGAACTCTTTTAGACAAACACCCTGGAGCAGACACAGGACAGGACAGGTAAGTGTTTATGCAACAACTTGAAACAGTAGACTATAAAATACACAAGCAACACTTTGTAACACAGTATAGCATGCTAATCTTACTGCACAAAACTGTTGCCGGACAATTACTCATTACAGCAGCTGCCAGAAGACACATAATTAACCAAAGTTTAAAATATTTTATAAATACTGGTGCTAAATATTCAATAAATAAAGCCATTGACTGAAATGTGCAAACATGCAAAATATTCAGTGCAAATCCTGCTGATGAAGTGCATATATTGTTGACTAAAGTGCTAACTGCTATTATTATAGTGCTTTGTTAGGTTGTTTATATAAAGCGCATTTATCCATCATTACTCCCTCTGCTTGATGCTTTGCTACAGGAGGTGAGCATGGAGACTCAAAATATTTTAGGGAGAACGTAAGCTTTGCAGGGAATGCAGAAGTTTCTCAGGAGAATGCAAAATATTTGTTTGTTTACCCTGCAACTTTTTTTTACCTATTTTCCTGCTCCCCCATGTCTCTTTAGGGGATTCATATCTATCAACACTGAATTCATAATTAAAGTAAAAAAAAAAATAGTGTCTCTCGTTGAATATAAGCACTCAACACTCGCTCTCAACACAATCTATGAGTGTTCATGTGTTCAATGGCCAATTAAAGTCGTTTATCACATCTAATAATACATCACGACAATAGGCTCCATGATGGTGTCGAGACACGTCCAGACAAATGTTTCAGATTCTTCCAATTTCCCATTACTCCCGTCTTTGTTAGTTGCTAAAAGCAGGGCCACAGATGGATGGAGACAGACAGGGAGGCATGTGTAGTCATGTGATTTGATATGGACATCGATTCAGGGTGGTAGATAACAGAGAGGGGAAAGAGAGGGAAGGATGGAGGGAAAGAAAGGGTTCATTGTCAGCCACGTTGATGTGAACATAGATACCAGGAGGAGAGGTGGATGACAAAGGAAGACTGACGTAAAATCTGTTGCCATGTGAACGCTCATAAACAACTGAATCAAAGACAAACTGCGCTAGTTCTGACATTTAAGCATTTTTAAAAACTCCTATCTTTCTGGACACTTTATTACAACGTGTGTGCTTCCTTAACTACCTCATCGTCCTGCAGATATAAAGCACGCACCATCTCAGCCATTTTTTTTGTACAATTTCAGCAAGTGTAGTGTGTTTCAGCGTCATAACTCTTCAGATATAGGCCTCTGGGGACCGACACACTCCTCGCCTGGAGCCTACTCAGTACAGCGGGAAGGATGGAGCCGCACAGAGAGATGGAGGGAGAGAAAGATGTGTGATGATGGCCAAAGACAAAGCGCTGCAGTACAATGCAGACATAGGGTTCCCTCCATTACAGAGCGCTCATTGTGCAGCTCTGTGTGAAGTGTTTGTGCTCAAAGACTAACTGAGGAAAGAGAAAGGGATGGAGGGGGTCATCGTTTGGGACATAAAGGGGAGAGGGAGTGCGTGTGTGGTGGAGGAAAGAGAATGGGAGGGTCACTATTCATTGTCATCTCCCCCTGCTGTTTGTGTGTGTGTGTGCACTACTGTATATGGCTCAGCATCATGTGTGAATGAGCTGCTGGATGAAAGAACAACAGGGTGTGGTCTTGGTGTATGAGTAAGTGTGTGTGTAGGTGTGTGTGTGTGTGTGTGGGGTGGGGTCATCTGGGTGTCATCATTCATGTGTTGTGAGATATTAAGTACTCTACCTCAATGTACCAGGCTGTTATAGTGCTTGGCCCCATTATAATGTCTCTATAGAAAGAGGTAAAGCTGAAGATAAACTAAACCAGACTGGACTTCTTTAACCTCACAATGGTGATGTTGCAGCTTCTCTATTCAGCCCTATGTCCTCACACAGTAGCTACAACTGACACTGAAGTGTACAGAGGCGAACAGGCATTGCAGGAGTGAAATGGTTTTGTTGTGAATGGAGCCTGAAATAGAAAATTTAATTTAGGAATATATAAATAATGAATAGGATGGATGATGTGATGGAAAACCAAGAGAAATAAAATTATTCCACAGCCATGTGGTAAAACAGAATATGAACTGACGGATGAAACGAGTGAATGACTTTGGCATTTTCACATAGTTTTATGAGATTATGCATCACTCTGCCAGTACAACAATGCCAAACAGAAAGTAAAAATATTAGGATGGAAGAAGTGAAAAACCCCAGACGAAGCACTGCTAGAGAAAGAAACTTTTCCCACTGACCATATCTGAAGGCACACTGTGTACTGAGTCTGTGGTGCCGGCCTCTGTAATGCCTCAGAACACTGGCAGATGGAGGACAAAGCCAGGAACTGACGCAGGATCAGATGTTATCGTATTAATGGACAAACATCACATAATTCCTGACCTTATGTAGACGCAATATGTCCAGATTCAATACACCATGTAACCACACATATGATGCAGATATACCACCAACCATGATTATGAATGTTGTGTTGTCAAACTGTGCTGTTAAAAGATCCAGTGTGTGGGACAACATTGACAGAAAAAGAATATAATATAATAAACATGCCTCAAGTAAGAGAGTTCAAGTAACTCGGGGTCTTGTTCATGAGTGAGGGTCGGTTGAATGGAGTGTGAGATGGATCAGCGGTTGCTGGACTGTCGTGGTGAAGAGCTGGAAGGTGAAGCTTTCGATATACTGGTCCATCTATGTCCCAACCCTCACCTATGGTCATTAGCTCTGGGTAGTGACCAAAAGAATGAGGTAGCGCATACAAGCAGCTGAAATGATTTTCCTGCGTGGAATGGTTGGACTCAGCCTTATGCCTCGTTTTCCACTTCCGTATTTGACTAGTGTTCGTAGATCCGTAAATATATGGATGATGCCTCTAGTGTCCAACACAAGGAAATGCATTGTTTTACAGATGGATAGAAACCTGATAGAAATTACCTGTAGTCATGGGGGGAGAGGCTAATTTTGTCAGATTTTCGCCATCCAGTAGTTTGGAATATGCGCTGGGAACATTACCAAGACAGAAATAGGACTTGCCAGGTACGTGGCATGTTTTGTGAAATGTTTAATTAAAGGGAGGTATAAACGGTCGAACGAGTCATAATGTCAGTCTGGCTGTTTATAATGTATAACTACATTTTAGCAGAACAACATTACTCAGATTCACAGTGTGTTAAAACTAGATAAACAAGCTCTTTTTAATCAGACAAACTCACTTGACAGTCAGCACAGGCAACTGAATTGAAGTAAACTACCACACTGTCATACTGTCTCTCCGAATTCCACTGCAAAAGTTCAATTATTTAACATGCTTGAGGCAAATTCCGGAACGAAATATTGCGGAGGGGAGGAGTTTTGTAGGCACATAAGATATGATGGAGAATCCCATAGGAATGAATGGACTTCCAGTTGCCTCATTTCATACATATATGTAAGTGGAAACGAGGCATTAGAGATAGGGTAAGGAGCTCAGACATCCGGAGGGAGCTCAGTGTATAGCTGCCGCTCCTTTGTGTTGAAAGAGGTCAGTTGAGGTGGTTTGGGCATCTGATCAGGATGCCTCCCATTAGAGGTGTTCCAGACATGTCTCACTGGTAGGAGGCCCCGGGGCTGACTCCGAACACTCGGGATGGATTACATATCTCGTCTGGAGCCGGAGAGCGTTGCTGGGGAGAGGGACATCTGGGGTGCTTTCCTTGGCCTACTGTCCTCATGACCCAACCCTGGATAAGTGGGTGAAAATGGATGGATGGATTGATAATACCTATGCTATCGTCAGTGTATGATCACGTGAACATAACGATTGTCATGTTTGTGTCACCTCAGCATGAGCCATTTATATCTACATCAGGAGCAGGTCCTTGTCCACTGAGATTGCCATGTTGCACCACCATGTTTCTACAGTAGCCCAGAATGGACAAACCAAACACTGACTCTAGATAGTACCATTCAGGTTTATTGCACGGCCACCACAGTCAGCAGCCCCTGCGCCACAAGCAGCATTGGAAAAACACTGATTTTTAACATGAAACTGCTTTATTCAGCATTTGTACTGGTTTAGATCTCTGGGTCTGTTTGGTTTGGAGAGAAAGAGACCACTGCGGATAATTCGGCACCTGGTAAAAACCTCCTGAACAATGAACACCGAAGGAATCCTAACCAGGAGCACGCTTGGCACATGGGAGAAATTTGAGCTGGTTGCAGTCTGCAGTCCTCACTGCTAGATGCCACAAAGTCCTACACACTGTTCCTTCCAACATGATGTTTGTGCATGCATTAAAAGGCAAAACATGGAATGTATTGCAGTATGGAAAGTTTGTTTACTATAAAAGAGCACAGTTTTTGAAGAGCTGGTTATATTCTGTAATGTGGGTGTTGTGTGAGTGAGACCTGCTTTAAGTTGCTCTTGGTGTGAATTCACACTTGGCTGTAGCTGTTTAAGGTGGTGGGGAAAAAAAAGGCGTCGTTTCCACAGTCACATGGGCAACTTGGAACAATAGTTGCTGTGTATGTGTGTATATGTGTGTTTGCGTTGCCTCGATGGTGTGATGTTGTGTGGGAGTGATCCGAATGGACCAGTCAGCTCCGTGTCACAACATCCACACAAGACGTCTGTCTGGCAATCTCCCCCACCTACACACACGAGCATGAACACACACACACATGCAGATATTCAGTTTGCACAGTGTGTGAATGCAAACACACACACAAATGCACAGTCTGTGAATCAAAGTCTGCCTTGTTCACTCTGTGAGACACACAAACACACAAAGAAAAAGACAAACAAAAACAGGAAGGAAGTGGGGAAAGTTGGTGCATTCAGTTTAGGCTTGGCCACCCGACAACAGTTTCCCTTTAGTGGTCTTCAGTCGTGGCATGTATTGTCCCGTGTGTGTGTGTGCTGCCTTGTGTCCCGTGTGTGCGTCAGTGTGAATGGATGAATGGAGGAGGTGCGACCAAGGTCAAAGTGTGCGGTGCCTGACACACTACAGGCCTGCTCTCTGTCCCTCTGTATGTCCCAACACCTCCTCTCTGCCTTGTTCACTCTCTCATTGTGGCTTTTACATCTCTATTTCTTGCCGTAAGCTCACTCTTTGACTGTATTCTCTCTTTTGTTCTTGCTTTTGCTCTCTTTTTCAGAAAGCTTGGTGGTCACACAGTTTCAGTCTGGATTTTTTTTTAAATCCCACTGGGACTACAAATGGTCAAAGTCTATTCCAGCAGCCACCAGTCATCCAAAGAAATGCCTGGAGCATACAAGCACCGCCAGCAGACACACACAAAGGCTCTGCTGGGGTAACGTGTAGGGCGTTATGTAGCTCCTTGTTTCATACAGGGATGAATAATCATCTATAAATAATGGTATAAATGCTGGACTGGGTGTTAGTGAGTGACTGTGATCTATAAAAGTGGAGGTGTTGGTACATAAGGCAAGTGACCCTCCATTTATATAATCATCACGCATTCTGCATCGCCTTTCCTTTGAATTCAGAATGAACAATTAAACCAGAAAAAAATATATCTCCATTAATATTCTACTAAGGCTGGTATTGTAATTCTTAT
This sequence comes from Epinephelus lanceolatus, assembly GCF_041903045.1. NCBI lineage: Eukaryota > Metazoa > Chordata > Actinopteri > Perciformes > Serranidae > Epinephelus > Epinephelus lanceolatus. The sequence continues at coordinate 20,994,293 of NC_135756.1, forward strand.
TGAGAAAATGTGTTAATGAATGACATTAAGTGGTGTGTGATTATTAGCATTCAACACAAGGGCTTTCTTTATTAAAACACCAAGATGGTATTCGATGGTCAAGAGGAACATGCCTGATGATGAACCTGAGTCTAGTTGCCACTTGAAAACACAACTGATTCTTCATAATACACTTAAATTATAAAATATTAAACCTTTATTAGGTAAAAAATAAATAAAATTGAAAAGCTTACACCTTTCTGCCCCTTGTCTACTGTTCAAAACATGAGCTGCTTACTGATATAAAAAGAGCAAACTGCAGAAAGTGCACATGTAACCAGATGTAGCAAAGCATCCTTGGACGGGTAAAACTCAACAGTGTGACACACACACACACACACACACACACTCACACGCACACACAGATTTCTTTGTGCACAGTGATGCTAATTTGACTCCAGTACCTTTAGATTCCCCTCTCATTAGACTACTGGAAGTGTGAAGACATATGGTCCTCCCAGATGGTCCCTCAGTCTAACTATTCAAGGTGAGAGACAGATAGTTTTAACACTTATGTCCAAGCAAGTTAATCAGTATTGTTTTTTTTTAAATGTGGCCATCATTTCTATCAGTTTTCATGAAAAAAAAGTTCACCCATTTTATTGCTTAAACGTGGGGGAGCAGTATTTGCTTGACAGTGTATGCATAGAGCAGGGGGACCACACAAGGCATTAGCTACTGTATCACTAAGGATGTCAAAATTTCTGCCCTCCAATATGTCTTGAAATCTTGGGTTTCTCACAACAAAACTAAAAGGCGTTAACATTCTTTGCTTGCACCAGGGGGTTATCTCCAAGTTAGAGCTCTGATCAGACCAAAACAATTAGGCCCAACCCTACATAGACCCACTTAGTTTCTATCCAAACATGACCTGAGCCAGACCCACAACAGCAGTTTTTAGCCTGAGCCTGATCAGTCCTTTAAACACTTGCCATTCACACAGCTACTAGATTACCAAAAAAACACCAGTAAATTGAGTTCTTTTTGCATCCACGGTCAGGACAGGAGTCGAGCTGCCATAGGAATTGAGAAAAAGAGCTGCTACAGGAGCTGGTATTTACAAGCAGAGAGTGAATGGGGGAAAAATTAATTTAATTCTGGGGGCAGCAAGGCTGGAAATAGGGCAAGGGTGTAAAGTGCCGACAGCATGTAACTGCTGTTGGTGTGGGGTTGTACATTGAAAATAATATTTTGACACTTTTAACACACACTGTTTTAACACACACCATTCACTTCCGGTGTGTTTCGGCCGTCAGAGCTCAACTCCAAGTCTGTAAAGTGAAGCCAATGCAGAAGTCCTTAAACCTGCATTATTTCTAAAGGCCAGCAGGGGGCGACCCCTCTGGTTGCAAAAAGAGGTCAGATTGTATCTAAGTCTATGAGAAAATGGCCCAACTTCTCACTTGATTAATCACCTCAGTAAACATTTTCCCAGTTTTTTAACTTACGGTCCTATTTTAAGTAAAACAGATGATAAAGCAGGGTGTGCTTTAGGGCATGGCCACCTTGTGATTGACAAGTCGCCACCACAGCCATGTCCTTGGGTTCTCAGTCTGATCCACCCCTTCCTACCCTACAACTCCCCCCTCTCGTCCAAATATGGTCACTTCTGGCTCTGATAAATCAAGATGGCCAAAATGCTACCCTCAAGGCTTCAAAATGGTAGTCCACAAACCAATGGCTATGTCCACTTCTTTTATACAGCCTATAATTTGCACAAATACACATATTGGGTGTTTTTAGGCTTTAAGAGTTTGTGGTAATTAAATGAAGATGAAATGAAACGAAGTTAGTATTCTGCACTTGACCTCACACACCTGTTGCCAGACTCTACTTTAGCAAAATAAAAACAGCATAATGAAGTTGGACAGCTGAATGACTAAATAAAAGGTAATATTTTGTGATTTCTTAAATACTCCTGGGAAAATTGAACTTATGACCTCACAATTTAAATTATCTTGGCTACTGCCTTAGGATCACAGAAGGTTTTAAACAAGCCAAAATTTAACCATAGTACATTTTAGAAGGAAAGATTAAGCAATAATGTATTCCAGTAATATTTAAAATACCCACTAGTTTTTGCAGAACTATCACCTTAGTGTGTACTTTGTGCAGGCATGTGCAATTTTTCAATACAGTAGACAATTATAACATTTTGTGAGCGCTTTCAGTTCAAGTTTCACCTTCAAATAGGAGGTTAAGATTATTTGGATAAACTGAGGATTTGTTTAATATTGCATCTTTTTTTTTTTTTTGCAAAGGACTAATTCCTTCTAGATTGATCACGTCAAGGCTTCATTTCGTGTCTACAGGGCCTGACATAGAGGACACTTAACCAACGGGATGCTGCCAGAGACAAAGTGATGTTTTGCCTCAAGTTCATCTCAGTCTTAAGTTAATTACAGAGATGTTTTTCAAGATGGATGACATCCCATCTCAAGAGCCCTTCAATCAGCCTCTGGGCATAACTAGTTTTGTTCAGCAAAGAGCCTCCTCAAGGAAAACAAAAAGTTCTTAAGACGTGAAGCAGTTTAACAGCTAAAGCCCAGTCCACACTGAGTGATTCCTGGCATGAAAATTAAGAAAATTATGGGCTACTGTTGAATTCATAAGTCATTCTATGACAGCTGCAAATCTGGAGATGAGGAGTGAAAGAAGAGAATAATGCTGTTTTTGAAACATGAACATAGGTGTTCTCTTCCTCTCTTAAGCTTCTGATAGATTTCAACACGTATGAAAAGTCACTGTAGCATTTCTCATTTGGGTCATGTGCTCAAAATGTCTAGAAGAGAGTGGCTGTAGAGGTTTCACTGTCTGGTATGTGCTCCATTTATGTTATATCCCACCTGGGGGAAACCTAGACACAACACAAGAGCTGACTTTGATCTAAGCCATCCATCTGCCCTTCACACTCCATTACACCATGGTTTTTAAAAGCTTCATTTTAGGCCATCGGTTTGGATATTTTAATCATTATTAATTTTCCCCTCCAATTTTAAACATGCCTCCTCTCACAGAAGCCTTCTCTAAGTCATTGTAACCCATTTTTGACCCATCTCTAAGCTGCAATGTTTATCCAAGTTGTCTTTAATCAACTGATTTCTTTCAAAAACAACAACCACATTTTTGGAAAATTTCAATGTGGTTTTCACTCTTAATGCAGCACTGAGACAGCTCTGGTTAGATCTCCAATGACCTACTGTTTGCTGCCAACACAGGCCTGTATTCCATTTCAATTCTCCTTTACTTCAGCCCAGCCTTTGACAACAATGTCTTGATCACTTGCCTAAAAATCTTGGTTGCTGGATTGGTTCATCTCCTGTCTGTCAAAAGGTCCTTCTCTGCAGCATATCCTCATACAACAGTTCGTATATTATCCTATGAAAATGTATGAACAATGCATGAGAACACCCTGTTCTCTGTCCTGCTTGGAGATGCATCCACCTCCCCTCTTTTGTGGGGTCCCCCAGGGCTCTATTATAGGTCCCCTCTTATTTACCATAAACATGCAGATCCCAGGGCAAGTCATTGTAGACATAGAATAGACTTCCACTGCAATGTGGATGACACATAAGAGTATGTTCCTTTGAAGGAATATTTTACCCACAAAATTACCATTTATACATTATTTATGCTGTGTTACCTTGAATTCAAAAGAAAACTTTTTTGCAAGCCTCCGGTGAAAAAAGAATCCAAAAATGGCAAATATTGGTGATTAATTGAAGTTATGGTTTAACAATAGCAAAACTATGTTCTTACATAACTTGTGCTGTATAATTGAGGTCTCATGTATCCAGTCGTATGCTCACTACTTCCCAAATGCACTGCCTTGCCTTCAGCCCTTTCTAACTATCTAACAGTGAAACTTATCGGCTTTCACTTAGTCACGTTTTCCCAAATTCAAGGTAGCACCACATGAATAATTGATGTGTAAATGGTTAGCTTGTGGGTGAAGTATTCCTTTAAAGCATGGCACAACTGATGTTTCTTGTTTTATGTCTTGCCTCACTCAAATTAAGAAGTGAATTTCCAAAAAAATCCTGCAAGTGAATGTCTCAGAAAAGTTATAATTACCCCCTCCAGTCCCAGTCTGTCTTCCAGTCAATGGTGTCTTGTCTGGTAATGTTTAAGAAAAAAAGAGAGGCCCATACCCTAAGTCACTGTTTCCCAACTGATGGGTTGCAGTCCAAAAGTGGGTTGCGGACCGCAAGTGACTCCCAAACATTTCAAGTTTGTTAAAAACACACTTTATTCTGAAGTACAGTAATGGACAGCTACTTGACAAAAACAGCAAACTAGCTCGACGACATGGCCAAACACAAGTATGACGCTGAGCGTACTAAACTGTGTGGACCTTGAACTAATGACTCAGGAGAAATCTGGACCCTGTGGCTGGATCAGCTGGGAACCACTGCCCTAAGTGTTATTTTTGCCCCAGTGCTGTCTTTTGATACCCAGCCAACTGAAGTGGTACGGCCCTGCTTTTCCTAACTGAGACATTTAACTGCAGATTTAGAACAGATGGTGTATGCTTTTATCTCCTCCAGACTTGACTTTTTCAACACACTTTATTCTGGTATCAACAGCGAAAACATCCAAAGACTGCAACTTATACAAAAGTCTGCTTCAAGGCTTTTAATTCGTACTGAGAGATGTGGCCACATCACACTGATCCTTGCTACCTTTCACTAGTTACCTGTGGGTTTTAGAATTGATTTCTAAAGATTTTAATGTTTTGTTTTTCTTGATTGTTTTTATAAAGGCTTGAATGGTCAAGCTCCTGCCTCTATGATCTGATCCATGTGAGCCTGAATGCTGCTTGAGATCCTCCAGCAAGGCCCTGCCAATGGTTCAAAACCCTGACTTATCACTAAAGGTTACTAGGCTTATGTTGTCCGGGCTGCTCAGCTGTGTAACTCCCTGCCTGAGGATCTTTATCAGACAAACTCAGTGACCTCTTTTAAAACTTTTGCTAAAACTCACTTTTATTGTTTGGCTATTTTATTTCAACTGATATTTATTGTAACTATTTAAAGTATTGAAATTATTGTATTCTGTTTATCTTGTACATTTTTAGCTTTACTATTGGTCTCATTGCAAAGCTTTGTTTAAAGTTATTATTATCTCCAATATGTCAGAACACAGTATGTCCTGTCAGAGAAAAGAAAAGTACTACCAAAGATAAATGACGTCTTTGCACCAGTGTAATGGTCACAGGGTCCTCTACACTTTGAAAGAGGGACAAAATCCTCAATTATTTGAAATGGCCATCTATTTCTGCCATAGCTGTGTGCTTTGTGTGAGTCAGACGGAGACCAACCACTGAGAGATGGGTGCATTTACGCCAGGTGGTGTCCGCAGATTTTATTTATTTATTTTTTTTTAAGTGTGCACAAGTTGCTCTGCTTTTTGCTGGATTGTTTTTGTTGACACAGTTATTTTCCTCAGAGTGCAGCATGGCTCTCATCAAAACCACACAGAGCAAAGTCTGGTCCTTGATGTATCGGGGTATCTCTGCCAAAACAGCATACAGTTATTATGGCCAAAATGCAAAACGTTGCATGCTTTGTTTGCTTCTCACAAAGAGCGAAACGGTCCCCAGAAAGATAAGATAGCAGCTTTTATCAAAGACATGTGTGCAACAAATTCAAAAGTGGAATATTAAGATCTTAACCTTAAAATTGACGGTACAAGGTTTGGTGCTTGCTTTGAATTACCATTTGAAACACAAATAAATGAAAATAAAAGCATCACCTGAATGCCCACTCTCTGCTGTGTGAATTTAGATTCTCTCCCCATTTATGCCAAAGCTAGGTGTGTCTGTATTTGCATGAGATAAATATAATTTCATATTCAGATAGCATGTGGGTGCATATGTTTGAGTGTGTTTGGGGGAGAAAGAGAAAGAGTAGGCTAATACAATGTATTAAAACTAAAGGTCACCAGCCCTTGTCTTCATTACACTTACAGCATTTCCTCATATGAACGTTTCTGAGGTGGTGTGTGTGTGTGTGTGTGTGTGTGTCACAAAGCAGTGTAACTGCAGCGTGCAGGGAGAGCGAATGAGAAGGCATGGAGTGCAGTGTATGTGTGTTTGTGTGTTGTGCATGGATTTGAAGTGAGCTCTCAACCCAGGTATAATTACATGGAGATGTGCTCAATCTGACTGCATTTATGAGGAACCTGTCACATTCATATCGCTGTCATTGCCATAGTAACCAAAAGGTCTCTTTTTGAATATCATTCTTTAGAAGCTTTCACGCAGCCGAAACCAACGTCATCAGATCTGCTTAAAGACCAGTAACAGAGCAACTGTTAGTGTGTGTGTGTGCGGGCACCAGTATGCCTGCATGTGAGCATGTAAATTCATCTCCAGTATTCCCAGTCACAGCATGATGGGGGGGTTGAAAGAGAGATGTGAGGGGCAGAAAGAGAGAAAAAAGGTTGGTGTGTGCACGGTGCAGGCTGTTGCTAGGTGGAGCAGGGTTGATGCTTTGAAGCACAAGTGTTTGTGACAACACACACCAACTATTTCAAATGCAAAAAACAAAAACAAAAACAAAAAACGTGCAAACAGTCACACAAAAATATGATGGTATACCCATCTATCAACGTGTCCTCACTATCAAACACAACACCCATGCAATCCTGTGCACAAACACACTGTGGCCCTGTGACTCAAACAGCAGTGTTGAGGTTGGAGCCCACGCACGGTGAAGGAGACACGGAGAAAGCCAGCATGCAAGGTGAGGTTAGAATAAAAATAGGGAAAAAGTCAAAGATAGAATAAGTGAGGGAGCTGATAAAAGAGTGGGAGACAGTAACAAGAAGCGATAGTGAGGAGAAGGTGAAGGAGATAAAGTGAGAGAACAGGAACAGATAGATACTCCGAGGAGAGGAGAGGAGAGGAGAGGAGAGGAGAGGAGAGGAGACAATGAGAAGGACAGAAAAACACAGAAAACTGGGATAGATGAGGACTGGAGAAAAGGATGAGCAGACTGTCAGGAAATAATAGAGGGGAAGAGCAGGGTAGAAGAGAGGAGAATTGTCTGAGTAAAGTGGTAAAAGGAGCAGGAGAGAATAAAAATCAGGTGCTAAGAAAAGAGAGGAGGTGATAAAGGTGTAGAGGTAAAAGCAGATATAATGACAGAGAGCTCACCAAGCTTCCAGAAAGCGGCAGAACTGTATAACTGCTCTGAGTCCATTATTTTTATTAGAGTATTTGAGTATTATTGTTCTCTATCTCAAATTAAATACGTTGTTGTCCTGAAAATGTGAAGACAAAATGAATCTTACAATTAATACTTTTGGTGGATGATATAAAGCAAACATTCTTCATGATTTAAAGTAATCAAGGTCCATGTTTAACAAAAGCAAAACTATATCAACAAAAAACTATATTGGTTTAAAATCTCCGAAACAACTCTTGTAGTGCTCAGTACTTTAAAAATACACACATTTTCTCTTAAACGTTACAATATAAAATTTTTCCCCCTAACCACGGTACCTCTCCGTGCGACGTGAAACTGTTTGCACTGATGTGTTTTGAATTGTAAGAGGTAAAAACGCATGTGTTTGACAAGTACTGAGTATACGACTGGATAAATGAGACCTGGTTTATACTGCATGAGTTGTGTGAGAGTTTGTAAATGGATGTTTTTGGATTCTCTAATCACTATGAAAGCATGAAAGAAAAATGAAGCTTTCTTCAGGAACTCAAAGTAACACGCAGTGAGTAAGTGATATATAAATGGTCATTTTGCAGGTGAAGTATTCCTTTAACAAAACTTTCCCTTTAAGCCCAGTTCAGACCAAAGATTCACCACGAGACGAGTTGAAACTGACAACTACTAGCAACATGTTGTTCTGCAACGATCTAAAAACTTGCCGGTTCACACCAATGCAACTAGATGAGATGGTGTATCATCTCTATGCAACAACTCTCTGTACTTCTGTTCTGATTTCCAGCTTTTCAGGTTTATTTTGTGGCTGAATATAATTTGTAGCTGCTTAAAAAATGAATGAGGATAGTGATAGTGAGATACTGGCTACAGTTGCATTTGTAGTAGTGATGAAATGGCAACAAACAGAAACAAAACCAGCATCAGATGGACTGTATTCATGCCACAATATTATAAGTAAGCAGTGTCACTTAGTTAGTCAATAAGAATGTGTGCCTGCAGTTATTCTGACTTGACCAGCGGACTTCACTACAAGCTGATTGGCTTTAGAGACAGGCGTACCTTATGTTCTAAAACCAGCAGAGTTGCAGGTGACACCATCAGCCGGCTTAAGTTGAGCTCAGACCGGCCAGTTCACACCGCTGCAACTTTTCTTCGCAACGTTCTAAAATGGTTTTGTCTCGTCACAAATAATTGGTCTGAACTGGGCTTTAAATGCAGTCCCCGATTACTTCTATTCATGAACAATGTTCACCTTTTTTTTGATGCTCTGTTCACCAAGGAGGCATGCAAGAAAAATTTAACTTTCTTCAGGAATTCAAGGTAACAGGCAGTGAGCAAGTGATATACAAATGGTCATTTTGCAGGTGAAGTATTCCTTTAATAGGGCGCTATGTATTTTAACAAAAGAGAAACACTGTTCTACGCGGGAACAGACTTCAACACAACACTGGCATGGCTAGTGCAACTGGAAATTCAGACAGTGCAACTACTGCTAAACATACATACAACATACTGCTAAAGCGGGGTAATACAAATATTTGAAGGACTTTCATTAACAAATCAGGTTGGTTAAATATTTTAACATATTTTTATGTAACTTCTATCCGCCAGGTAAAATCCAAACGTCAGCCATATTGGCAACTAATTCGAAACAACACATCGAGTCATGGAAAATATCTGTGAGTAAATGATAATCACATAATTTAATTTTTTAATGTGGAAGATATGAAAGCAAACTAGTTCATTTTTAGTTTACAGTCCCAGCTGTAATCTGATACAGTTTGTGAGCCATTATGACTACATATCACAAGACAAGAAATGTTCGGTAAACAACAAATAATTGCTTCACCCCTTCACCATGATTTACCTTCTCAATCCAGCTAGTGTTTTTCAGCCATCTTCTAGAAATGATGTTTATATACAACTAATCTGTAACAGCAAATATGTTTTGAGGGAAATGTAATGCGGACAACAATTTCTGAACCATAATGTGGAAATGCTACTTATGAATGTAGCCTACCTGGTAAGTTTTGATTAGTGTTGATTTTAATTACCTTTTTATCAATATTTGACCAAAATCATGATCTTTCCACAACATTAGCCAAAACGCATTTGTAGTAAACTTACGACAGGAGTCGAGACATGAACCCGGGGTTCTGGTATCAAGGGCGTATACATAGTACAGCCACCATCCTCTCCAACCACCTCTGTCCAAAGCCTACGTGGAATATGAATGTAGTGTTTTGTTTCCTGGAAGAAGCATTGTCTCTGCGTAAGTAAGCGTGTTACTTTGAGTCTCTGTCTCTGTATGCAGTGAAACCTTGATGTTGAAACACTCGGCTTTCTGGACCGTCAGCATAAAGGTCCCATTTGTTGCAGCGCAGGCCTATAATCTACCCTTTCAACCCCTCAGTCTGCCCTTGAAACATGTTCCTGAGTAACAGCTTGACTCATGAGTACAAGTGTAGAATCAGATGTGGCCGAAAGGTGTCATTTTTTGACAGCAGTCACCTTCCTGCCTCCTGAAACAAGCGCATCTCTTGAGCTAGCTGCCCAGTTTTTTTGCCATCGGTAACAACAAGTTTTCAAAGTGTGTGTTGGAATGACGCCGTCTGAAATGACTGAGCAAATGATAAGTTTGTCCAACATAATTGTCCATTGACTATGTGGCGAATTAGCGAGACATCATCGATCTACCATAAAGAATTTATTTGAGGAGAGGAGACAGGTGAGACGGAGAGAGGGGAGTCTGGACGACAAACAGCCTGACTAAAAGAGGACAAGGACCTCTTCCTCCCACCATCTCTGAGTCATCACACCCCTCCTCCCACATCTGTCTCAATGCTTGATCGCAGAGGACACGTGCACCCAATAAAACACAGGCTGACACTCATGGTGCGCGCACACACACACACACACACACACACACAAATGGTCACAGCAACACCTGCATACAGGTCCCCACGCAGCCATTCATATGTGCACGCGCATGATACACACGTACTTGTTAAAAGCAAAACATGAAGTTGCACACATGAAAAGACACGTACACACCTATGCACTTGCTGTAGGCCAAAGAGAGTTCACCATGGCAACAGGAGAGTGGGGCAGCAGGATGCAGTCTCTGACACAGGTGTGTGAACAGATAACGCTCACACATGCATAGACACATGCACGCATATGCACGCACACGGACGAAAATGGAGGTTTAAAGTCAAACTGCAGCATCAGTTCCCAATGTCTGAACATTGAAAACATGCCGCTCCTTTTGGTTTGATTGCTCTTTTTGGGTTATGACAGTTCAGATCGTGTCTCTAAGACTTTCACATATGCCACACAGTCACTGGTATACTGAAATACTGGACTGAGAGAAGCAATAAAGTGCCTGTACACAGTATAATGTGCAGCTATAGACACTATAGGGGCCTGGAAGCTATAAACGTCTCAGATATGTGACAGCAACATATGGGCTCGCATCCAAAATCATCCTGACTGAAGTGATTGTGTTGTCACTCAGTAACCATCAATCTAAATGATAGAAGACTACTCCCTGGATATCAGCCAGTTTTGTATGAGAGGGACAGAACAAGGATAAAAGGTGAATCCATGGTGGTGTGACAGCTATCTGTAATTAAGTGTCATTATTGGGAAAAAGGCTACTAGATTTCTAGCTTTTGTTGACTCTGATTTGTTGACACCCCGCTGTCCTGAACATGGATGCCGAGACTTTTAGCTGCGACTGCAAACCACTGCAGACAGCACATCAAGTGGATAAAATCAGTGCAACCAATACATGGGTCTTACTCTTGGAAATTGTGTTACAGTGTAGAGGAGTAATCTGTGAGAATTAAACTGGACATGATGCTGACTTCAGCTCCCTTTCGGCTGACTCGTTTACTTCCTGCAGGCAGATAAGGAGGCAGTGAGGAATAATAAATCATGTTGGTGGCATGTATTCTCAAGGAAGGTGTTTTATCTATTTCAGGAGGAATGTGTAGTTGAAAACAAATCTCTGATATTTGACACCAGTATTTATGTTTGCACCAACACTGTACAGTCAGTCTATTATGTTGTGTGCACACCAAAAAACCAAGTTCAGCAAAAAAAAAGTCTCATGAATACAAGATTAGTGCCAGCAGCCATTCAGTTTAGCTTAGCACAAAGTTTGAAAACAGCAGAGAACAGAGAGCCAGGCTCTGTCCACAGGCAGCAAGTTAATAAACATATTTACCAAAAGCCAAAGTACTGCTTTAACTAGAAAAGTGCACTCAGTAGGGAGCAGATCTCTGCCAGGCGGCTGCCCGAGCTGATCACAGCCACTCTAGTCTTGTAATTCCAACAGAAGTGCTACAGCGTGTTTCAGAGGCATTCACAAAGCTAATAACAATACGCTGCTCGTCTACTTAGACAGAGCAGATCAATTTCTCTTGCTCCAAGGCACAGCATGTGAAATATAGATAGCCTATGATGCAGTTATAAGGATGAATACATGTTAACAAAGGTCCTAACTATTGAGTAACTATGTTGGCAGTATATTGCCTTTTAAGGAATGACTCTCTATGACCCTGCGCCAAATATTTAATGTTTATTTAAAGTGATACCTCACCCACAAAATGAACATTTATATATCAGTTATTCATGCAGTGTTACCTTGATTTGTGAAGAAAGAATTTGTGAGTGAAGAATCCCAAAATGCCAGACATTGTTGATTAATTGAAGTAAATGGAGTCCACACTGTAATTAAGTGCACTCCCTGAAGAAATATTATCACATTTGAGAAAATGAAACAGTGATTCCAGAGAGAAGCAGACTGAGGGGTCTACAGTCTGTGTTTGAAGGATATATCCAGGATGTCAAACTGACTCAGCAGCAACAACAGGTTAAAAAGACAAAGATAGTTAGAAGCTAAAGCCGAACTATAGGCTACAGATCACAGTGTAAAAGTGAACCACCACATCACTGCTGATCGCCACACAAGACAATGAATATAAAGGGAAACTTTGCTGATATTCAACCAGCTGTGTGGCATCACAGTGTGTACAGATGAACAGTGTTTGGCTTTGCCCCTGTGCCACTGCCAGCACCAAGACCTCAGGGATCTCCTAGGGAAGCCAAACAATGTTCATCTGCACACACTGTGATGACACACAGCTGTTTGAATATCAGCAAAGTTTCCCTGCTTCCCCTCACTGGTTCCTGTACAGCAGGGTCAATCTTTGTTTCAGCACCATGTGTATACATATCTTCAGTAGCTAGCTAGCTAATCCTACACTTTTAAGGGTTTGATTTTGGTTTTGGAACAGGGAAGAAACGTATATCTCTTTCCAACCTCTCCAGGTAACAAGTATCATTAATACACGACATGCCCCAGGCACAACATTTAGCTCCAAATCCACAAAACTAGCCTGAAAATGAAGGAAATCGCAAACAATTACATTAGAGTCAATGGTGCACAGCTGTGTTGTCGGATCCTGGTCTGAGCCAGTCCTAGGGACAATATACCGTCCACCAACAGTAGTTATCTGACAGCCCTACATGGTACTGATAAATAAAAGAGCCTGACAGTTTCACCACTAGGAGACTTTAGATACATGACATGTAACCACCTTTAAAGCCACAAAACATATCAGTGTCAGTGGAACAGCTCCAACTTGTAGCTGCTGATAGCATCTCAGATTTGTGTCTAGCAAACGGCGAGCTTCACGAGACAAAATTGGGATGGGTCACGTCCACAGATATTGATTGAACTGCCCGTGGTAAGAGGAACGTCATGTGCAAGTTAAATTGAATGGTGTTCCACTGTAATGCAGACAGGGAGATTGGATATGATGATAGAGTGAATCCATTACAACCACAGAATGACTCTGAGACAGCCAGAGAGAATTGGGTCACTGGCTAATTGGACAGAAATACATCAGCCTGCCCTGTGAGTACACACACTGGAACATACACACACGTACTGTATGTACACACTGCTGGCACGCTTACACATCCAGACCTGCGTGAATACACATTTAACAGACTTACAGTTATTACACTTGCACAAACATACTCATTACACCTGAACACACACAGCAAGGCTTTACTCTATAGATAACATGAATAATGGTAGATTAGCATATAACAAGCATTTAATCAATTACATCCCATCTCGTTGGGGTAGCCTAGACAAGACTCTGATTTTCATTATGCATGACCAAGCCTGGCACACACACACACGCCCACATTGCACATATATCATCACTCACATTGATTATGACCTCATAGACAGTGTGTGCATGCATGAACACACATGCATTACATCTCTGTGCAGCCAGATTTACAGTACAGCGAGTGAAGGAGGCTATAAATAGGGTTGAGCAGACACTATCATAATTCTGAATAAATTCTGGAGAAATGTTCACTCCTGAATTTCTCTGTTGCAGGGCAGAAAAGAGTAGTTGTGGGGGGGGGGGGGGGGGGGGGGGGTGAATGGGAAAAAGTGTGAAGCAATAGAAAGTAGAGTGGAGAAAGGCACAAGGAGAAATAAGGATTGGAACGGAGGAGAAGAGGGGAAAGGGAGTTAATTATATTTGCTTGACGTCACAGTGTGTCTGAGCTTCAGATGGGGAAAGAAGACGACGTAAATAATCCCCAGGATGAACAATAAGAGCCATTTCATTCACTCAAGGTGTTTTGCATTCTGCTGTATCATGCTACAATCAGGCAGCTCGGTGCTGAGGTGGGGAAGGAGGAAGGAAGACGGGGAGCACACACACCCAATAGAGTCACACTTTAAGCCTTGATGTATTTCATCTCTGAGTGCTGAATAGCAGCGAGGTTTGAAGGAGCGATACTTTGATCAATCAGATTTCTGAGGATTGTGAGATTATAAGGATTGTTACAGTGAAATGGGGATCACTGAAAATGACTGTCTGCTGTGAGTGTGTTTGTTTGGGTGTGCATGCACCTCTCGTCTTTTTCTCTCTATCGCCCATGTTTTGTCAATTCCCTATCTCCCTTCTTACATTTCTCTACCTTTCTCCTTCTACGTTCCCTCATCTCTTTCCATGTATGTATTGATAAATCAATTCAGTCCAGAATAATATTCTTTGAAGCTCGGGCTTTATGGCAGCAAACGTCAATTTTTCTTGTAGGTAGTAGAGATAAATAAGGCATTATTTTGTGACTGAATGCATGATTTATAAAATCGTGTTTTAGAAAATCGACTGAGTGTACTATATTTCAACATTTATTCACTTGGATGTCACAGAGAACTAGAAATGGCATATTTGCCCAACTTTAAAGCCTGGTCACACCAGCATCTTAAACACCAACAAATCAAGGCAAATGCAATTCATTCCAGTGGAACAGCTATAAATTGAGAATTCGCTAATGGGGGCAAAGTCAGTCCGTGAAATTTTGTTGTGTCCAACTTGGACTTGATTTTGACCCATAAATGTGTGCTGTTAAACAACATGGCACCATTTCATGAGAGCCACAGAGTCCAAAATGGAGGAAGCTATCATAGCTCATTTGCTACAAAGCTTCAGACAGGTAGTGCGGCATTAGTTCAGTTTAAACTTATTAGGCATTTCTCAAACCCAACAATGCAAAGAAAGGACTTGCCAAGCACCATTTCCTCCAAGCAGTACTGTACGGTTCAGATACTTGTGCTGCTTGGGCTTGTCAAAAACATTTCTCAAATTTTTTAAGAGTATTTGGGGAGATGCAAACTTGTGTATAGGGAAAATACTTGGGCCAAAAAAGATGACATTTCACAAGAACACAAGTACAGACAGGAACGCAGATTGAGAAAGGCCCAAAGTCCCATTAACAACCAAACTAAGCTAACAAGTTTAATAACTCTTTGCAAGCCTGTTAGCTCAGCGAGTGAGTGAAGATTCTCAGTCATCCAGGTCAGGTAATTGTTAGTGCTATATCGTAGGCAACTGCACTTGCTTGAGTTTCTTGAAGACGTTCATCGATGAAGATGATTTGCATATTGCCGAAACTAAACAACCACTCAACAAGCGCATGGCACAGCACAGGAGAGCCAGCTCATCAGGTCAAGACTCAGCTGTCCATTTACGTCTAGAGGAAAAGGGATATTCTTTAACGGACATCAAGGTTCACGTCTTGGCCAGGGAAGACAGATGGTTTGAAAGAGTCGTGAAAGGCGCCATCTACCTCAAACTGCAATGACCATCGTTAAACAGTGGAGGTGGCCTACGACACCTCTTATCACCCACCTACAATGCAGTTTCCCCAAAGTCTTGGGATCCCTCCCCAGACGGATTAACACCCATTCACACCTGGTCCCATCTAACCCTAAAGACACACATGATGGCCAGGTTGGTCATTGACTCATATGTGACCTTCACGACTCTGACACTAGAAGCTCACATATGACCTCAACGGCTCTGTAAGGGTTCACTGCCACAGAGTTAAAAGCCTGCGACTCTGTTATCTAGAAAGAGCATGGAGAGAGGCTTTGTGACTAATTAGGTCCAGCCCAGCTGACTCGAGTGTTACCGGTTAGCCAGCTGAGCAACAGACTATAAGCTGCAGTAGTTCAAATAGCCCTGTGAGTGGTCACAACATCACCAAGTTTCTACAACCAAATATTTCTGCGACGATACACGGCTTTATTTCATTGTACCAATTTCTTAAGTTGCCGGGTCTTTATCCTTTTGTTTCTCACTTTCCAGACTACTCAATTATGCAGCTGTGAAGCTCAGAGGCTGAACTTTGAGAGCAGTAAGACGTGTTTCCCTGCTTCTCATTTACTTATGCATAAGAGCAAGCGTGAGTGGAGGAGTCAGACGGCAGGCAGAGGGAGAAAGAGGGGGTTGAAAGATGGGAAGATAAAGCAGAAAATTGAGGTGAGAGAGAGAAGGCTAAGCAACATCAGGGTCAAAGAGACAGCAGGGAAAGAAGATGAGAGATTATAATGGAGGAAAGAAAAGGGCAGCGGAGAGAGATTTGGATTTTTTTCCCATGCATGTCTGGTACAAATTAACAGCAGGGGTTGACAGCACACCCCCGGTGCCACTGGGACGGGAAAGTGTGTGTGTGTGTGCATGAGCAAGACTGAATTATTCAGAAACAAGCTGGGACTCGCTGAGTAAACATTAAGTCGACACAGAGATGCAGCCTCACACACACACTCACATACACACACACACACACACACACACACACACACACACACACACACTCGTGCTCCCCCGGTGTTCAGGGAGACTCTCGCCTCCTCTGGGTCCCACAGACAGATGGGACAGGAAATGTGTCACTGGGTCAAATTCAGACAGCGGCAGCCATCTTGGTACCACTGAGCCAACTGTCACCCTTGTTAACCCTGAAGGAAAACGAGTCTTTTTTTCTGTGTATGGACAGATGCTGCTAAGGAAACCCGTTTTCCGATCCTTCTGCTCGCCTGAGTGTTGACAACTTGTCTGATTTGACAAATGTGTGAAATCGAGGAGTGTTAAGCGCTTGCAATCAAGGACTGACTAAGTGGGGGGAGTGAAGAAGCCAGAATCAGGCGAGAGAATTTGGAAATGAATATCAAAATTGTGGTAAAGGGGATCTTTGCTGATTTTACAGGTCAAAGTCAATTTATCAGTCACAGGAAGTGCTACTGTACGCAGCCTGTTGAAACGCTCATTAAACGTCTTATGTGGCTCTGTGTCAAGTCTGATAAACTGCTCGAAAGATATCATTTGAGTTATCTCAGCTTGGGCACGGAGACCACACGTTCTGGAAGTCAAATAATTCTTGCTGTCTTGCTGAGAGTAAGACAAAAGGAGCAAAGCAAAAGGAAAGCCAGGAGGCGATCAGCTTAGCATAAAGACTGTTCAAAAATCTGCCTACTAGCACTTCCAAGGCCTACGAACTGACATGCCGTACTTTGTTTCTTTAATCCATACGTAAATACAAATGTAAAAACACCAATGTTGGATCTAAAGGGGCTCTATGCAAAATGTAGAGCACATATTAAGATGGACGACATGACAGCTTCCCTAAAGTGAAGCCAGAACATCTTGATATTCCCTTTAAAAGTCAAAGTACATGTCAAATACATTTTTCCTAAAGATGGTTTTTGTCATTTTAGGTAGTTGTTCATCCTGATGTTTGTTCAAGTGTTTTTCTGATAGGTTTTGTTATAACCAATAATATCGGTGTGGTTCTGCTCACAATTGGTTGGACAGGTGTATGGGCAGGAACTCGATATCGGTGGAAATTGCTCCTGTGCAGACTTTTGCTCCAAATGACATCACAAGTATAAGATGGTAGTGGCCATATCCAGAATATGGATACTCCAACCTCGTCACATATCACTGCTTGGTCATGGACTTTCTACATCTACATATGATGTGCAAGGTAAGTTTGTTGCCTGGGTGTGTTTGTTGTTGAGGCCCTGAGATGCTGTGTCAACTTCAGCCTGTTACATTCATTGTGTCTTTTGAAAATATGCTTCAAAAGCTTTCAAAATAAATGTACTACATCATTACAACAACACGAATTGACTTTTTTTTTCTTTAACAACAAACGCACATGGTTATGTTTATCCAAAACTGGCACGTGGTTAGGTTTAGAAAAAAAATAACAGAGTTTGGATTTACATTCATACGGGAAGCAAACATCAGCTTTCCAGGTGAAAGTCCAGGTGATTGTTCTTCCCTACTCTGACTTTTTGCCCCAACCTTATGTTTCCCCCGGACACCATCAGGCATTGTTACACTGACAGCATCAAGCTGCGTATCATGCAAATGTGAAAGGACAGTTTTTTTCCTCTGTGTCTGATGTGAAAGTCACTTCCCAGGTGCTGGTATTTGACGACTTCGGGATGAAACATGGTTAGATGCGTCATCTATCCTAACGTACAGTCTATATGCTGAAATAGCGCTAAATGACAGCAACAGTGCTGACAGAGCTAACAGTGTTAACCAGGGTGGAATCGAGGGACAAGTGCTATGCTTTCATGAAAATGCTGTCCCAATATTAGTGGTAACAGCTGTATTAGCTAGCCAGTGGAGTAGGCCCACACACAGCTTACCACAGCAAACCCCAGAGATGTTCGTATTACAACACACACAAGTGACTTTCCCCACTATACACATCCTACGTACACCCTCTCCACTTTGCATAGCAAATAGTGGTTTGCTGCTATATTAGTGCTTTGAATGTCGCATACAGAACTTTTAAGAATACGTTAGGTAGTGTAACCATTTCCTGTCAAACAGCTTATACACTGCCAACAACGTCAAGGTTCCTTGCAAACGCATGGTGACAACAAGACTCTGGGAAGACATTGCTCCCGGCAGTTGTTCAGCAGGAAATAAACCAAGCTGTAACATGTTCACTAGTGAGCTTTAGAGGTGCTGGTAGGGATCAAACTTTTCATCCAGCTCTGGGCAAGAAAGTGAATATGTGACGTTGATCTCTTCCTTTAGCATAAAGCTTCAGTCAAGACACCGTTAAAAAAAACACAAGCAGCAATGTATCCATAGATCATAAAGTCAAACTAGGTATAAAATCATCATAAAGTCATCATCGGTGCAGGTCACTATATATGTGTGTCACCATTACATCAGACTGAATATGCCAGCTTGAATAGTTGTGTTTTCAGACAGGATTTGAGAATGGAAAGAGTCAATACTGCGACTGTCACGGGGGTCAGAGTTCCAAAGGCTGGGGGCAGAACGGCTGAAGGCTTTAGAAGTTTACTATAAAGGTTATCCGTGCTTTCCTAAATTCCCAATGTTAAGCTGTCATATTGGAGAGTTTCACTGTGTTGTTTACATGCATGAATTTCTCCTACATAATCCGTATGTTGAGGCAAGGTTTGTTCAATAAGGAGCTTACAGCGACACGAGTGACATGTTTAAACAAAACTTTAATCCAAAGTTTTTATTCTTCCTTTATGCATGAGTGACAAACATTTTAGCCTGCAGCCTCATTTTGATTAAGACATATCTTGAGGTTCTTACTAATTAAAACTGAGTTGCCATTCATGGTGATGTTCTGAGTAAATTGACTCGGCAGTCTATATGCTAACCAGTCCAGAAGTAATCTGTGTCTCGTGTGCAATTTATTTTTCATCTGTCATTCTGTTGATAATTTTTTACTTTGTATTAATGCTCATTTTGATTTTCATTGTTTCCCTTGTAATTTCACATCATTTTAATTTAATCATTGACTTCACAGCTCCACTCTTCCTTCTAGGCTTTGTGTGTTTGACTCCACGAATAAATCATCAGCTATCCTTTCTATTCTTTCTCGCACTCTCCTCCTCCTGCATGTTTGTTCGCGCCGGTCTGTCGGTGGAGCGGTGGAACATGGGATAGCTGTCTAACCTCCATCACCTGTCGAGATACGGCGGATGGATGCACCCTGTGGAAATTAACGCCAGGATTATGCAAATCCAAATTGAACTGTGAAGTTAAGAGGCTCGGCCCAGTGACCTCGTCATCTCGCGCAACATACAGTACTCACACGCATGCACACACACTCGCAGACACTCACATTAATGCATGCGCACACACACGCGGATGTATGTGTACAAAAACACGCAGACATGAACACTAAGTGACACAGCCACAAATCACTGCTGCTTCTTTGTGTGTATGAGAGTGTGTGTGTGCACTTGTGAGTCCATGTGCCTCTCCTGCTTGTGTGCATGAGCTGAATTATAATTTGGTCATTAGTGCTGTGTCCTAAATTACCACACACACACACACACACACACACACACACACAGACACACAGACACAGTCACATGTATGCACAGGCCACTAGTTTCTCCAGCTGTGACTGCAGGAGTTTATGTGCACTCTCCAACAACCATTTAATGAGGAGCCACAGCACTGTGGCACACAGTGACTCAAATATAACTATTTACAGCCTTCAATGGAAAACCAAAAAAGCGTACAAAGACTCCAGATTGTAATCTGTTTAAATCTTAGAACTGAGACTGCAACGCATTTTAACCTCTGCCAAAAATCTGTGATGCATCTGAGGACACATTGTGCATCTGAGCATGAAAGCAAATACATTCCAAGTATAGAGCCGTATCATAAACCAAACAAAACATGAGCATAATCATACTAAACAGATCAAGTCTAAACATTTATGGCAAATTACGGATGTACCCACATCTGAATAGGTTATTCAGGAAATCAGAAATACTGCCACAAGACAAAACACCTAATCTGTTTGCATCACAGCACTTTGATGTAACTAACTAGTAGTTTCACTCATTGAAAAGGGACTGCTATATTCTGCAGGTGCCCCCACTGAGTCAGCGCACAGCACGCTGCAGCCTTCAGAGCTGACCATTTCCAGCTATCTACTCTTGCACCGAGGAGGAGGAGGTGTCATGTGTGTGTGAGTCGAGAGACAAAAGCCTGGCGTGGCAGCTGAATTTCTTTCAACCCAACATAAGTATCAAAGTGAAGCAGAACCTGTAGCTTGAAACTGCACAGTATTTCCTCCATTATAAAAGCCAGGTTAAAAAAAATGACCCTGTAGTTCATTCAACATCCATTTAAGATGCAACATGCATTACACGTATCAGCCATAACAGGTTTCATGGAAGTACTTGATGGTTATTTGAAAGGAAGGAAATAAAAAGAGCTGGGAAATAAATGTTCATTAGAAATAAATAAGTAGGCTAGTACTTTTAAAAAAAAAATTTTTATTAAAAAATTAAAATATATTTATTAATTTATTCACATAACTGTATTGATCCATTTATATATTTATAGGCCTACTCATTTATTGCATAGGCCTATTTATTAATGTATGTATTTATTTATTCAATACTGACTTAAATGGCATTCCATAGTGGTCGGGCTCAGACAGTTCATAAAACTGAATTTAGAATTTTAAAAAAGAATAAAAATAAAAGAGGATGAGAGAGAGGAAAGTATAGTATGATGATGTGATGTGGAAATATATTTCATAACTATATGTCATTAATACATCAGTGTGATGCTTTGAAGGCATAGAACTACACTGTCAATCATTATTAGGTTAGAAAAAATATATATATAGTATAGACCACGCCCACTTCCTGTCTTCTATCCAAATACAGATATAAAGACAGATGACAGGCTTGTTCAAGATGAGTAAGGCCTGTGCAGAATCGATTACCGGCTTCATCCTGACTTGCTCTGACACACAAACGTGGACACCGATAATCACGCGAGAGTGAGGCGGCCACGGTTTTTGGAGCCAGGCGCTGCAGTTGGGCTGAGTCCAAATGTCCACCCTCTGGACTTGCGGACTGATCCCTCGCGGACTTCATTTGTACGTAGCGTGAGGTATTTACTGCCATCACGTAAATTCTGCGAGGGCAGAGACTGCAAGCGGCTGATAGACAGACCTCCAGACTGTTTTGCTCGTTGCCATGGAAACGATCAACTATCGCTGCCATCATATTCATATATATGTCATAAGTTGATGAACAGTGCCTACTCATCTGTTCTTGCAGATAACAAGATATAAATCCCCTATTTTACACATTCATAACTTTTCGGCAGTTGAAAGAAACACGTCATATCCATATGGCAATGAATTGTGGGTTATTAAATCAGTGAAGTGTGCTGAAGTGTGCAGGAAGTGTGCTTGAGGCCCCTTGTGGACTGGATGAATTGTGGATTTGGAGCCCTAAGCGCTCCCAGACTTCCCAGGAACGCTCCCACAAAGTCTGCGAGTCTGCAAGTGTGGTGAAGTCCGAACATTTGGATTCAGCCTTGCTCTCCACCAACTGCAAGACCCGGCGCATGATGGGAAACACCTGGCTCTCACCTGATCTAATAGCTGATTGGTTTAAACATTGACTCAACAAGGTGACGTTTTTATTGAATTTCAGAGATTTAAATTTCATTTGTCTGATTTGAAGGTTTATTCTCTTCAAAGAAAACATGTTGTGTGACTTGTAACACTCAACATCATTAGCTCAAAAATCCCTCAACACACACAAAGACGCAGGACATCACCCAGAGTGCTGACATCACATCAAGCTCAGTAGGTACTAGATGGAAGATGATTTCTGAGAATATGAAAGGAGAGGAGGGAAAACGTAGAGAGAGCGAGATAGATTGGTTAAAGAGGAACACGTCCTCTATTTTTCATCTCCTCATCCTCGATACCATCCCTCTGCCTGACCTCTGACAGATGACAAATGACAGATTAATATACACACCCTGATGCATTCCCAAGTGTGCTAATGTAACTACACTCACAGTCACAATCATGCGCGTTTTGCTCTTGCTCAGATGTGCGCACATCCTTATCATATTTAAGGCTATGTGCTCGGAGCCTGCCAGATTTCCAGCGCTGATAGAATGTAATAGTTGGCATTAGCTCAGCGTTCCCCTGACATTTCACTGGGAAAGGGTTTCAGCTGCTAAGTGTGTTTGTGCGCGTGTGTGTATTCACAGGGCCCGAACAGACAGGCAGACAGCAGTGAGTGTGGGTGGTGTGAGGGAGAGAGCGAAGACGATGACAGAAAGGTGGCATGGCAGAGATGGAGACGACAAGGAGACAAGAGCTGCAGACGGAGATCAAAACTGTGAGAGAACTAAAAGAGCAAAGGTAAGTCATGCAAGTCAAGACAGAAGGAGAGAGGGAGAAGTGGGGACAGTGTGAAAGAGAAATATCTATCCATGCTTTTCCAGTAGCAGCTTGCAACCATAATCACCACCAACCAAAGGCTCCATCAGCCTGCGTGCTAATGTCATCCAAATCCCAAGTCTTAAGTATCTAACTGATTTACTCGGCAGTCTTGCTGTGTATCACAACAGAGTCGCAGTGCCAGTTTTGGTGGTTTTATTTTGGACAAAGAAGCTGCCCCTTAAAGAACAATCCACATTTACTGCAACTTGGGTCTTACAGGTTTCTTTCAGTTATGGTAACCTTTGTGTGGCTCAAAATCCCACAATGCAACACAGCATTTTGATGGCGCAGAAATTAACAGTCATGGGATACTGCCACACACCTGTCAAAGATTCATTCTGGGCGTCTATAGTAGTCTGGACACAGACTGAGTGACGGTTCTGTCTGGATCTGTGACCAATCTATCTGAATTAATGTGAACGAATAATAATCATCACAGAGCGCTGTTTTTTTCTATTGGTTGCAGCTACAGACCGTGGGCGCAGCTAATTGAGTTACTCTGGCAATAGTGTCATCAACTGACCCAATAAAATCAATTCTTTACTGTGCATCGGCAGTTTGTTAGAGAGACCGCTCTAGGCTAAGAACTGGGCACCAACACATGAGAATGGCATTAATTCTATTCAAGCCAAAATTCAAACTACTGGCGGAACAGTTAAAGGCCCATTCTCTGTAAGACAGGAAGTAGAAACAAGTGTAAAAGGGCTGCTCAAAGCCTTGTTTACATATATGACACATACAGGTTTTAGAATATGTAACTTCTTTGCAGCCACAACTATATTTGGAATATTTCCTGCAGTGATATGAGTTTGGGCAGACATGGATGCGAATTGCAACTTTACCGGTATTCTGTCTTTTTTTCTTTTACTTGAAATGTAAGCCTTCACTTCATTAACCTATAGATTTCATAATGTAGGCATCTCCCTACATCTGTCAGTTTCCACATGCTGCTTTTCCTCTCCCTCTCTTTACCCCCTCCCATCTCTCTGCCGCCCCTCCTCCCCCACTACTTCCGTTCACCCTTCATTTTCCAATGACACAGAGGATCATATCCTCTCTGGGGAATACGATGTAACTTAATACGGGTCAGTGATACACAGAGAAATGCCGTGCCCCACCCCTAACCCAGTTAGTCACTGACACCGTAGTAAATGTGGAGCTTGGGATGTGCCTTTGAATAGATATATTGTATGCATGCATGAGCCTGTGCAGCTACATGTATGTATGTGTGTGTGTGACGCCAACCGACTGCCAGCATTAGTCACGGATATACTGCCTTCCACTGCGAGTTAAAAGGGTCATTATGACCTTAGCGCACTCCCTGACCTCTGTAATGCGTCTTTAAATGCTGACAGCCTGATGCACGATTACAGATAATGATGGTAATGATGATGATAATGGAGGCTTCCCAGTTCTTGTACATTTCCCGATGATTATGGCGAGAAAAAGAGGAATTTTCGAATTCATTATGTCAATATAAACACCGTGTCCTCGCCTCTGTCCTCCACAGGGTTCAGAGGCTTTTTGTACATGCAAGGGCACTCTGCTGAGGAGTAATGACTGAGTGGGTTGATGGGTTTTTCCAGACATATTCCATTTAACTGTAGGTCTATGGTTTAATATATGAATTTTGAATTAAATGGTCTTTTTTTTTTAATGTGGTATAGATGTGTCATTGTGTGCTGGGGGCAATGTTTTCTCCCACGCAACAAGCTTCTGAGTGATCTAGCAAGCAACATGATGACCTTGATTGGGGCCGGCCCAAATCAATATTGCGTGTTGATCGACCAGTCACAGTGTATACTACAAGGTCTCCGTCCACTGACAGAGGCAGATAAACCAAAACAGAAAGAAAGCTGAGCCTGCTTTTGAGCTGCCCCAGAAGCCTGTACTACAAAGGTAACTTTGGGGTTAACTCAGGGTTTTCAGTACCATGAAGCTGGTTCTCTATTTACTGGAATAAATCACTGTGTTAACTTATGCTGGAAAGTCAGGGAAGTTCAAGATCAAGGAATCGGATCACAGCCTGACAACACCCCAACCTCTGACCAATCAGAATACTGAAGAATTAAGTATCCATGGGTGAAAGTCTGGAGTCTCAGGTAGAAAAGAGGAGCCTATATGCTGTTAGAGGTCAGTAGAATCATTTCATTGTTCCAGGGCTCTGTTTCCACTGGGTTTAAACAGAGCTTCTAACAAACTGTAAGATTTTAAGACTTTAAGATTACAGATTGTCGATTACGTCCCACGCTACTGACATTTTACTGTCTTGTAGTTACAGGCACTTTTGCTACAGTTTCATCTCATATCATGAAGCAGCCTACTTCATTCATTGTTCTGATGTCGCTTGTAATTAACCCCGCCTCTTTCTCATGAACATGCTCGAGGCTGGATAGGAAAACCCAGAGTTGACTGAAATAGTTGATAACCAGCTTTGTAGTACCAATTATCCAGACGGCCAATGTTAGTTAGTCAAACCAGATAACCAAAAGATATCCTGGGTAAGTTGAACTGGCTTCATAGCACAGGCCTCTGTTCTGAAATCAGTTTCTCTCTGTGCCTAAGCATTTATCCAGGTCATTGAGCTTCAGCAGTTTTTGGAAACGTTTGCTTATTACTGTTTTGCCTCAGTTGGAGCCACAACAGGCGCTGACAATCCATCTCAGGATGTTAGTCAATGAGTCGATCAACATTAGTGCAGTTTCAGGGTATTGCGCTGTTGCTCAGTTACTTTATGTAAAGTGGCTCTAAGTTCACCTTTTCTCCTTCAGTAACTTCATTTTGATATTTAGTATTGGTGTACTGTAGCTTTCACATGCTGCTAACAATTCTAAAAATTATTGTGCATAAATATGTGCAACTGAAGCATCCAACCCCTTCGTAGCACGCTGTCAGAAATATGAGAATAATGAGTGTAATGTGCATAAACACAGGGGTCGAGTATCTAGGGGCTGGTTGTGATGAGCCAGCCACTTTTAGTGCTTGTTAGAACATTTTAAATGCGGAACACATATACTTAGTTTGATATTTGAAGCTGTTATATTGGTCACCCTCACAGATTAACAGGTGGGAGCTGAGTACAAGCACTCTGCTAATCTCATTGTTTAATGAAGCAATTGACTCGATGGGTCTATTAGCACTTTAAAAAAAAATCAACAAAAGATGTTTTGATTTTGTGAAATTTAGTCCATTAGTCTAAGCTTCATTACCCGCTTTAGCTCACTCATGAGTAAAGATCTTGCTTTTGGAAACATGAGCAGTACAAGACACTGTCTTGTATAAAACAGATGCAGTTCCCCAAGCGTAGCCTGCAGCCAGTTTTTGCTGCTGCTTACAGTCTCACAGCCACTGTACTGGAGCTAGATGAAGTTTTAATGACACTCATGAGGACATTGTGTGTCTGTATTTGTTCCTGCAACATCTTTTGCTCTTTAGAAACATGTTTATGTTTCCCCTGTGGTTAGAAGTAATGGTTTAGCACAAGAGCCAGTCATGGATCAGCTGAGTTGTTTATCTGCATATTTTGAACTGAGGCTGTGCAGAAAACAAGACGCTTGAATGTATACATACAGCAAAATGTACAGAGAAAGTCAACTGAAGAAATGTATGGAAGCGAATCGTGACTAATATTTAAATTATAATGTATTTGTAGAAATGCTTTTTCATTTTAAGATTGTGGCTGCATTATTTGACTCATAAATAAAATTAATCATCAATCATCCTATTTGCATTTTAATTTTCTTCTTCAAGACTGCTCATTCTTTTACTTAATTAAAATGAAAAAGAAAAAGTCATTTGAGATTTAATTTTCAAAATATGCCCCAGCAAATAGATACCAAAATTCAATTTGAAATGTAAAATTTGAAAATTAAAATGCATTTACAGAAATGCTTTTTCATTTTAAGAATGTGGCTGCATTATTTGACTCAAATAAAATAAATCATCAATCATCCTATTTGCATTTGCATTTTCTTCTTCAAGACTGCACATTTTATGCCATAATCAAAAAGAAAACAAAGAAGACATTGCTATTTCATTTTCGTGGTCTGCCCTGCAAAATAGTGACCATAATTCGAAAATGATTTGGCAATCTGAGCGGCGCAGGAGCCGCTCTTCTTCAGCTCCGTGCTGACCATGGTGCTACCCATCTAATACGGTAGGGGCGGTGTGCACATTTGATATATGGATGCATCACAGATCATGGCGCTCCCTGAGATTGTGCTTTCTAAACATCGGAATTTCCCAAAACTGAATAAATACCACACATAGCAACACAAAACTGCTTTGCTAGCTCAATCATGTTGTAACTAAGATATCTGCTGGAAAAAATAATTTTTCATGGATTGTTCATTGAGGATACAGAGTTAATACGTCCGCTGACTTGACAGTCATTTAAACTGGTAGCAGCTTATACTTGTACTTATAGCTTATACTTTGTAGAAACTGAATAAATACCACACAGTCCAGCAACCTTTCCGGGGGAATCCCTGTGATATTGACAAGTTAAATAATTTTCATACATACAAAGCTGCCTAAGATAATTTAGATCTGCCCTGTAAAAGTGTGTGTATAGCGCACTGAATGAGTGTTAGGTGTGAAGAGGACCTTACAAGTGAGCGCATTGTGTTTTCTTATGACAAGCAGTAATAACATCTTCGCACCAAACACTCATTCAGTGCGCTATACACACACTTTTACAAGGCAGATCTAAATTATATTGGCCTAAATATTTAAGATGACTACTTATGTATGCAATGATTTATTGATATTGAATATATATAGATAATATAGATAAACATACAGTCCAACAATTCCTTTGATCAATGAATATTTTTTTGCTTAACAATTTAATGCAGAACAGCAAGATGGCATGATGCAATTTAATTTCTATCATGATCAAGATCACGCAGAAAGCTGAATTAATAGTAGTGTAAATATATCTATGAAACGTATACAAGTTTACAAGGGTCTTTGTTGACTGCAGCTTGTTAGCTATGGCCTCCAGGCTTATTACACACTGATGTCAATAGGTACTCCATATCATATCAGTTAATCTTAGCTGTGCATAATTTATTAATTTCACGAGCAGATTCAATATTCGACAACCATATTGTATGGGTTAGAATCAAACCAAGGCAGTATGTATGAAAATTATTTAACATGTCAATGTCACAGGGTTTCCTCCGGAAAAGTTGCTGGACTATTATTTAGTTTTGGGAAATCACAATGTCTACAAAGTATAAGCTCAAGCTGAGTGTATCGGCAATCCAACTACAAAAATGCCAGTTGAGGGAATCCGAAGCCATTTTTAATTCATGTTGGTGTGCAAACACGAGGTCCTCCATGGTACGCTTTGAACACTATTGACTTACAAAAATGTTAAAAACACCTACAAAAAGCCGAGTGTAAAAAAGACTTAAAACGAGCTCGTGCAAAAGGACAAAAATACTACGATTATAACGAAAACCCATTCACTCGACACACACAGACATGGTTGAAAAACTGTGTGGCCTCCCCTGATTCTCATTCCATAACACTGATCAACTGTGACTCCCCTATCTAACCTACATGTGACTGATCACCACCTACGCCCACAGCTGTGCAGGTAACCCGTAGCAACCCTAGTGCCTACTAACACTGACACGGCACCTGCTACCAGTTTAAATGACTGTCAAGTCAGCGGACGTATTAACTCCGTAGCCTCAATGAACAGTCCATGAAAAAAATATTTTTTCCAGCAGATATCTTAGTTACAACATGATTGAGCTAGCAAAGCAGTTTTGTGTTGCTATGTGTGGTATTTATTCAGTTTTGGGAAATTCCAATGTTTAGAAAGCATAATCTCAGTGCGCCATGATCTGTGATGCATCCATATATCAAATGTGCACACCGCCCCTACTGTATTAGATGGGTAGCACCATGGTCAGCTGAAGAAGAGCGGCTCCTGACGTCACTCTCCTGCGCCGCTCAGATTGCCAAATCATTTTCGAATTATGGTCACTATTTTGCAGGGCAGACCACGAAAATGAAATAGCAATGTCTTCTTTGTTTTCTTTTTGATTATGGCATAAAATGTGCAGTCTTGAAGAAGAAAATGCAAATGCAAATAGGATGATTGATTATTCATTTTATTTATGAGTCAAATAATGCAGCCACATTCTTAAAATGAAAAAGCATTTCTGTAAATGCATTTTAATTTTCAAATTTTACATTTCAAATTGAATTTTGGTATCTATTTGCTGGGGCATATTTTGAAAATTAAATCTCTTTTTTCTTTTTCATTTTAATTAAGTGAAAGAATGAGCAGTCTTGAAGAAGAAAATTAAAATGCAAATAGGATGATTGATGATTAATTTTATTTGAGTCAAATAATGCAGCCACATTCTTAAAATGAAAAAGCATTTCTGCAAATACCTTTTAATTTAAATATTAGTCATGATTCGCTTCCATAGAAATGAGATTGCATTATGGTTTGTCGATTGTGTCTGTATTGTGTACAGGTAGTACAATAGTGTCCTCTATGTAAGGAAGGCCCAATCCCAATCAATCCATCCATCCATCCATTTTTATACACTTCTCTGGGGCTAGGTTGTGGGGGCAGCAGGCCAAGCAAAGCACCCAAGATATCCCTCTCCCCAGCAATGGTTTCCAGCTCCTCCTGGGGGACCCCAAGGTGTTCCCAGGCCAGATGAGATATGTAATCCCTTCAGTGTGTTGTGGGTCTGCCCCTGGGCCTCCTACCAGTGGGACGTGACCGGAACACCTTAAAGCTACTCTTAACTTTCTTGCATTTCACACAGCACTAAGAAAAAAATTGAACATCCACAACTCCCACCTCCCTCCAAAGTCCCATCCCCCTCCTCCTGCAACTCCACCTCCCTCCAAATGCCTACTCCCCCCTCCTTCCATACGTCCTATTACATCTATGATAGACTTAGGCATTGGCATGGTAATGTTAGATACACGGAAGAGGAGAGCGAGTGTAACGTTATAACCAAGACAGTCAAATCGCAACCCTGGAGTTTTAAAACTCATCCAGAGTCAGTGATGACTAATGGGTTTTAGAATAAGGTTACAGTGCCAACATTAGATAGTAGGGTTAACGTTACTAGGAAGTGGAAACGCACAAGGGAGATAGCGTTAATGTTTCAGAGGCTATGCTAAAGTAGGCTAACATTAGCCATTAGCATCTGGATGCTGTATTGTCATATAACGTTATATATTATATTAGAAGCAAACTAAACATAACGTTACCTGTCCTACACAATCAAACGCAACCCTGGAGTTTTGAAACTTATCCGGGGTCAATGATGACTGATGAGTTTTATAATATAAAGTAAACGCTAACGTTAGATAGTACTGGCAACAAACAAGACAGTAGGCTAACCAATGTTACGCGAGCGGTTACGTCAGTCGGAGGCCTCCACATGGGGAAGACAAACAGGACGCTCGGCCAATCGTTGCATTTGGTCCGAATGCAATGATTGGCCGAGTTTTTATCTCTGGTGGAATTCACTTACATTTTAGCATGCCATCAGCTTATTAATAGCATTTTAACCTAAACAAAGAAAGCGTAAAATTTCCAGAAAGGTAAGTGTTGCTTCAACAGGAGGCATCCGGATCAGATGCTCGAACTCCCCTTTCAACGCGAAGGAGCAGCAGCTCTACTCCGAGCTTCCTCCGGGTATCCAAGCTCCTTACTCTATCTCTAAGGTTAAGCCCAGCCATCCAACAGAAGAAACCCCAATCTCCAACCTAGTGTCTAAACCCTGAACCATCACAGACTTAACTGAGGTCACCTGATTCGTGCCTGAGTGTGTGAGGCTGCATGGGCTCCAAATGGTTAAATTGTTAACTTAACATGGTACATGGTACAATTGTGGGTTTTTGACTAATTATTTCATGTTTTTACCTCCTTCAGGACAAAGGCACTTAAGAGATGGCATGCCTGACTTGAACGTCTTCCAGGCTTGTGCGGTACAGAGAAAAACAGCATCATTAAGCTAAATTTTCAAATAATTTATGAATAAACAAGCTGTGTAATATATATAGCTTCTGCTTGCATTCCTCTGTTTCAATGTGTTCATTTTTTTATGTAGCATCTGTGGGGTTATCTCCAAGTTTGAAAAGTGAAGCCAATGCAGAATTTCTAATGGCCAACAGGGGGCGACTCCACTGGTTTCAAAAAGACCATTGTATAGAAGTCTATTAGAAACTGACCATACATCTCACTTGATTTATTACCTCAGTAAATACAGTGCCCTCCAAAAGTATTGGAACAGTGAGTCCAATTCGTTTACTTTTGTTGTAGACTGAAAATATTTTGGTTTGACATCAAAAGATGAATATGAGACAAGAGATCAACATTTCAGCTTTTATTTCCAGGTATTTACATCTGGATCTGATACACAACTTAGAAGATAGCATTATTTGTAATGGAACACAAAATTTTTAGGTGCGCAAAAGTATTGGAACATATAAACTTAAAATAGATTAAAGTGAATGAGATTTAATATTTAGTTGCAAATCCTTTGCTTTCAATAACTGCATCAAGCCTGTGACCCATTGACATCACCAAACTTTTGCATTCTTCTTTTGTGATGCTGTTCCAGGCTTTCACCGCAGCCTCTTTCAGTTGTTGTTTGTTTTGGGGGGTTACTCCCTTCAGTCTCCTCTTCAGCAGGTAAAATGCATGCTCTATTGGGTTTAAGTCTGGAGACTGACTTGGCCAGTCTAAAACTTTCCACTTCTTGCCCCTGATGAACTCCTTTGTTGTTTTGGCAGTGTGTTTTGGGTCGTTATCTTGCTGCATGATGAAGGATCTCCCAATCAGTTTGGTTGCATCTTTCTTTAAATTAGCAGACAAAATGTTTCTGTAGACTTCTGAGTTCATTTTGCTGCTGCCATCATGTGTTACATCATCAATGAAGATGAAAGAGCCCGTCCCAGAAGAAGCCATGCAAGCCCAAGCCATGACATTACCTCCACCGTGTTTCACAGATGAGCTTGTGTGTTTGGGATCATGAGCAGATCCTTTCTTTCTCCAAACTTTCGCCTTTCCATCACTTTGGAAAAAGTTAATGTTTGTCTCATCAGTCCATAAAACTTTTTCCCAGAATTTTTGAGGCTCATCTCTGTACCTTTTGGCAAATTCCAGCCTGGCCTTCCTATTCTTCTTGCTAATGAGTGGTTTGCATCTTCTGGTGTAGCCTCTGTACTTTTGTTCATGAAGTCTTCTGCGAACAGTAGATTGTGATACCTTCACTCCTGCCCTCTGGAGGTTGTTGCTGATGTCACTAACAGTTGTTTTAGGGTCTTTCTTTACAGCTCTCACAATGTTTCTGTCATCAACTGCTGATGTTTTCCTTGGTCTACCTGTTCGACGTCTGTTGCTTAGTACACCAGTGGTTTCTTTCTTCTTCAGGACATTCCAAATGCTTGTACTGGCTATGGCCAATGTTTGTGCAATGGCTCTGATTGATTGTCCATCTTCTCTCAGATTCACAATTGCTTCTTTTTCACCCATAGACAGCCCTCTGGTTTTCATGTTGGTTCCACCTCTAAATGCAGTCTGCACAGGCAAAACCTATCGTACCCAATCTGAAACTGAGCTCAGACATTCAGTGCTATTTATTGTTTGAATAATCAATGTAATTGGGAAACACCTGGGCAACAAAACACACCTGTCAGTCACATGTTCCAATACTTTTGCTCTCATGAAAAATGGGTGGGTTCAAAAAAAAGGTGCTATCTTCTAAGTTGTGTATCAGATCCAGATGTAAATACCTGGAAATAAAAGCTGAAATGTTGATCTCTTGTCCCATATTCATCTTTTGATGTCAAACCCAAATATTTTCAGCCTACAACAAAAATAAAGGAATTGGCCTCACTGTTCCAATACTTTTGGAGGGCACTGTATGTTCCCAATGACTTTATGGTTTCAATTGCTACTTTCAATCTTTCTCAATACAGCATGACGTTCATTTTGTAAATTACGGTCCCATTTACAGTAAAATAGAAGGTAAAGCAGGGTGTCCACAAAAAAATGGGTGATGCAATGGTGGTGACGTCCACTTCTTTATACTGTCTAGTGTATCATCTTAAATCCTTGTTAATGTGGTGTTTCTATGCAAATCTAGGCAGGCTGCACACCCTTGTGTCATGTCCTACTCCTTATTTATATTCCTTGTAATGCTTCTAGACTCCCACTAGTAACTCTGTGTTATAAGCCCAGGTCAGACCAATGATTCGCGACAAGACGAAACCATTTTAAAACGTTGCAGAGAAAAGTTGCAGCGGTGTGAACTGGCTGGTCTGAGCTTGACTCAAGCCAGCTGATGTGGTGTCACCTGCAACTCAGCTGGTCAAATCGCGGTGGCTGGTGTTAGAACGTAAAACATTTCACCACTTAACATTAAATTAAAATGGCCATACAGAAACCCTACCCACCACTATAAACAATATGAAACAGAGATTCACTGAAAGACAGTTTGTAAAAGAAACCACCTCCATACAAATTGTATGCAAATACTAGCAGCATCTGCATCCTCTGAAACATTCAGCAGCACTGCAGGGAGCAACAACTAAGCAGGAACTGAATTTCATAGCTGACCCTGAGAAACAAAGCTGAGGCACATTCGTAAAGGAGCAAGAAAGCGGTAGAAGAAGAGAATGAAAGGGAGGGGAAAAACAGACGGTGGGAAAAAAAGACAGTGTTGTTAGGAAAGCTAAATTGAAAGGAGAAAGAAAGATCGCTAGAGGCAAAGATGGACAAATGAGGAAGAAAGTGTTGCTCTCATAAGCAGATAGACAGCATAAACATTAGTTCCTCAGGGATAGTACTATTTGAGACGTGTTGAGTCGATTATTTATAGAGTGACAGACTCCTCCAGGAAATCACCTGTATGGGAACACATTAGAGTGCATCTGGCATGATTTACTTTCATATTGAAGCAATCATTTTGATGACAGTCATTTTGTTTCACCTGAAGTAATGATCAGCCCCAGTGATTCATGTAAAAGAGATTGGAAAAGTTA
Organism: Epinephelus lanceolatus; assembly: GCF_041903045.1. NCBI lineage: Eukaryota > Metazoa > Chordata > Actinopteri > Perciformes > Serranidae > Epinephelus > Epinephelus lanceolatus. Next base: position 21,028,219 of record NC_135756.1, read on the forward strand.
TTTGGTCATTTGTGAATAATGTTAATGCAATGAGCCTTTGCCAGAGGCTCGCCTATGGTCACTCGTTGATTTAAATCAGACAAGAAGTCAATTCTAATAAATGGGAGGCCTAAAGAAAATATACTACTCTGATTCTCACTTTTAGGAGGCTGTTTTGATGACTAATTAATGATCAATATTCATGCTTAAGTACATTGATAGACAAGCGCACAACCTTTTGCCTGCTTTGGTACTAACCCTTAAAAAAACTACATATTTATTAACTGTCAGAAATAATGGTGAAGCTAAGCTACATCTATAGTAGCATGACTTCTTTTCCTGCAGAACAAATACAGAGTAAAACATCCAAGTTTCAGGGTGAAACATTCAAGAAAATCCACTGGAGGCTTTGGTTTGTTAACCCGTGTAGGCAGGCCGCCATGGGAGCTCATTAGGGGAAAGGTTTTGTTTTGTGTTGTTTTGCTTTTCCTCATTGAATTTTTCCATCAACAGCCAAGTCACATCTTGACATGTATCTTCATTTGCTGTAGCAACTGTGTTTTCAGGTTGTGAGGGATTTTGACATCACAAAGTTGAAGACAGTGTCTTATTTCCATATCCAAGCTGTTGTTATGTTCCTCAAAGACACAAGATGTGCTAAGAATAGGCTTTAGAGAGCGAGAACAGAGGTATCTTTCGTTTGTAAAGTGAAAATGTCTTTATCATTAGAGGGGCTGGGTGATTGTGTTTGAGAGGGTGCTAAATAATTTTGCATGAGGAGATAAAATAAAACATGACATATTTTAAATGTTTAGGTATGCTTTTATCAAGCACTTATTGAAAATAAAACATTCTTTCACCAGCTCCTAGAAGACAACCCAGTCTCACACACAACTCATCACCTGACACTTGGCCAGTGGCCCTCGGTATCAGAGGCACCCATTAGTGTCGGTATGAGACACACCAGGCGGCGGCATATTTTGACATTTTAGGCAACTACTAAAGTATAAAGAGCATGGAAATTGTAAATTGTCATGTAGTCCCTACAGACCCTTTTACTGTTGGTAACAGTATCATGTTTTTTGGTGGGTGGGGCTCAGCAGGAGGCAAAATAATTCTCCACAGACATTAGCTAGCACTAGTTAGCAGGTTCTGTTGGCTTGTTTTAGTGGAGGAAGATGATGCAAGTGGTGCATTCAGAAATACTCATTCTGAGTGCCGGAGTGCACTCTGACACAAACGGAGACGGAGCCGCAGAGCGTTAATTCATGTAGAAACAGAATGCTCCCTTACTTCAACCAACAGGGCTCTCACTTTAGTGTAGATTTTTGATGATCGCCTCCATCCACGCCTTTCATCTTATCACATTTAACCATAGTTGTCTTTGTTATTGTTGACAGGCAGTGGCGGCTGGTATGTGATAAAATTTAAGTTTTGAGCCATGACTCCTTCTATTCTGGCTCCCAATAACACAACCAGCAACATCTTAAGACTCATACATCACCTACAGTCCTTCGGTGGAGAGTCCTGTTTTGCCTCCAGCTAACAAACTGACATCATTGTGACACTGGCCCTAAAAGGGTCTATGCATCCAAAAGTGATGCAGGATGGGTACCTAATGCTTCATATTTTAATGTGTAGGCCCACTGATCAAGCTGGGAGCGAGAATGTGTTGTAGAGAAACAAAAGTTGTATGTATTTCTGTATTCGGCACTTTTTAAAAAAAAAAAAACTTTTGCAGTCAGGACAGCTTTCGCCTGAAGGCATTTCAAACAGCGAATGCATAAAGTTACATGACCTGATTTTTGTTTGGTTTCCGTATTTTATCACTATAACTGACATACAGGCACAAAATATTAAATTTATATGAAACTGTTGCAGACTATCATGCAAACAAAGACATCACTTCAACCATCCATTATTTTATTCTTTAACCTTTCATCACGCTTTGAGGACTGGAGCCTATCCCAGCACACACTGGGCATGACACAGAGAACCACAAGACAGGTTGCCAGTCTGAGAGCTGAAACAGAGAGAAAAACACATTCATACTTGCAATTTAGTGTTCCCAAATTACCTACAGTAATCTGCCACAGGAAACAGAAGCACAGATGATGGAAGAACATGCAAACACCACAAGGACGGGCTCACAGAAAAAAAACAAAATACCCAAACAGACAAGCCAACTGATGCTCTTTCATGTTTACTTCCTGCCACCACAGTTAATAGACAACATCCTATAACATCCTACGCTTGCCAAATGAACAATACTTAGTGTATTTGTACTGCATTTGATCAATAATGCCAAAATGAACAATAATTTGATCGACAATAAGTAGTTGGTTTTAGTCTCTGCTCTTGTGGTTATGACTCGGCTTGTATGGTCACTTTTCTTAGAATACGATAAGCTTATGGTGCCATAGTTTAACATTCCCCATCTTGCAACGCTGGTAACACTTTACAATAAGGTACACAAATTAGAGTGGTTACTGAGGAACTAATGTGGAACTCATGAGGAACTAATGAGTAACTAATGGTGAACTAACTATTAGTTAATGGTCAGTTCTTCAGTAACCCATGATCAAATTTCATAGAGGAGTTAATCCTGACTTAATGATTAGTGAACTAGTTACTTCATCAGTACAGAATCATTACTCAATAACCTTTTTATGTCCTAAAGTAAAGTGACACATAATGAGTAGTCTTTCATTACTTCATCATTATCTTTACAATTAGTTCCCTAACAAAAGAAAAATCACAGCAGGATTCTTGAGATGAGTTTGATTCATTATTTTCAGACCACATACACATTAATATGACCATCCATGTTATTCTGTACGATGATGCCTTAAGGTGCTGACACACCAAACCGACATGAAAGAACTAGCAGCGACTAAAGCCAACTGTTGCGTTGTCTATGTCGCCTCACATCGCCCTGTGTCAGTTGCATTTGAACACACTACAAAGAGTACATCTGACGGCCAAGTAGCACGTACGCACGTGCGTGAGAGGAAATAACGCAAAAAGGGAAACCTGCGCAGATTCGATCGCCGGCGATCAGTGCACAATGCATGCCAGTTAGTTTTGTGTCCGACTTCGTCCCGACTTGCTCTGACGTATTACAAAAGTGGGCGACGATAAAACGGCGAGAATGAGGCGGCTGCAGGTTTTAGAGCCAGGCGTTGCAGTTGCTCTCCACCGACTGCACTGCCTGGCTCTCACCTGATCTAACAGCTGATTGGTTCAGATGTCGACTCAACAATATGACGTTTTAGATAAACTTTTCATTTTTTGTTGAATTTTAGAGATTAAGATTGTATTTGTCTGATTTGAAGGTTTATTCTGTGAACAGAAAACATGTTGTGTGACTGATGGTGAAGTTTAGTTATCAGACTAAATAGGCCTACATTCATCATAAACTATACAGAGTCTACTGTATATTAACACTGGACTTTTGTAATTATTGAAATATTTAGCATCACAGAGACTTGTGGTCAGTGGGATGTGAGGATTCTTAAAATAACATCTGTACAGATGTGAAGCCCTGACTGTATCTGACTGAGCCTTAATGAAAATGTTTTTTTTTCCTCGGAAAATATGAACCTTATAGTCAAGCACTGTTATTTAGCCCATGTAGTTGAGGGGACAGGTCAAACTGATATGATGCTGATTTACAGGAGAATTCATGTCAAATGGAGGATAAACCATGAACATAAACTACAGATCACCTGTAAAGCATTTTAATAAATTAATCTGTTATAATTAAAACAACTGGAGACTGAAAACAAACTGATATACGGGTCTGATCACTTTTTTAATGAATTGGCATCATTCCAGACAGGATGTAAGTGTGTCTGTGACTTCCTGTACGGACTGAAGGCTGCTGGAAACTGTCGGGAAACTGTCCGACTTCACCACGGCTTTATGTCACCGCCCCCCGCTGCGGCCGCCTGGTCTCGTCTACTTTCCAGGCGAGGCGCAGTTCATCTCAAACGAGCCTATTAACAAAGTAGCGGAGTGAGAGAGTGATACATCCTGTCAGCCGAGGGATTTCCTATCTGTGCAGCCGAGCACCGCAGCACCTCCAAGGACTATTACATCCAGACGGTCCCGGTGTTTCCTCCACAGGCTCCACTTCACTCAGCTGCCCGACAAACCCGCTGCTTCTTCCCACTTTAACCTGAATAACAAACCAGGGCTCGGTGCTCAGGCTGGATCCAAACGGAGAGCCGGGGCTAGCTGGGAAGCTAGTGGAGGCTAACTGGCTGTGCTTCCCTCCAGTCATGCTGCGGCTAACACTCCGCTAGCCCCTCCCAGCTAGCCCCGGCTCTCCGTTTGGATTCAAATGAAGAGCTGTGGCTGATGATGATGAAGTAATGAAAGACTACTCATATGTGTCACTTTACTTTAGGACATAAAAAGATTAACTAATGGACAGGTTACTGAGTAATGATTCTGTACTGATGAAGTAACTAGTTCACTAATCATTAAGTCGTGATTAACTCCTCTATGAAATTTGATCAGGGGTTACTGAAGAACTGACCATTAATTAATAGTTAGTTCCTCACTAGCTCCTCAGTAACTACTCTAATTTTGTGTACCTGATTGTAAAGTGTTACTGCAACGCTGTCTACACATCGCGCTGACCCATCACACTGATAACGCTCAATCTCCTGCTCTTGCTTGCTCTCAAACACTCCATTTCCCTTTCAACATCATTCTCTCTCCTCATCACCCTGTCTCTGCCTGTCTCTCACAGAGTGCCTGTGAGTGGACAAAGACGAAGACAGACAGGGATTGTTGTGTTTGCATAGACGGGCATACACAGACAGACAGAAGAGAGACCAAGGGCAGAGAAAGTGAGAGACAAGGAGCATCGTCAATGATCCATATCCATATCACTACAGGTCTAATACATGCCCCAGCTGATGGCAGGCTGAACCAATCAGAGCATGACACACGTTCGGAGAGTGTCGGTATCCCATGGCTACAATTTCCCAGACCCCCCTGGGGCGTACAGAGGATTGTAAACAAAATAGAAGGGGAGCACAAAGGCTCACAATACACTGCCCATAGTGTCTGTCTGTCTATCTATATATCCATCTATGGTCTTTACTTCCATCTCTGCATCTACCACAGAAGAAGTCCCACCATGAAACAGACCCTTTTTCCTGTTCTTTTTTTTTTCCAACCCCAGGCGAGCAAAATTAAATCATACCATCCTCTGCTGCTGCCCTGGCTGTCTAGACTGAGAGAGAGAAAGAAGGTAGAGAGGTCCACATACAAAGCCCGAGGCAGGCGGAGGACGGAGACAGTCTGGCAACAGGTACACAGAGGGCATCTGGAGTGCTGGACTGAATTAACTAACTGGGTTTTCTGCGAGCTGATTCAACATGCAGAGGAAAGGAGACAGGGAGGACAGGCAGAAAATGAGGAGGAGGTTTGAAGGGAAAGTAATTGGGACAAGCAAAGGTCAAACAGGGAACAAAAGACTTGTAATTGTCAGAGTGAGATGACAGGACAGTGAAAAGAGGCCAGAATGGGGTCGTACAGGTGTGGAGGATTAAGATGGGAGAAATTTACAACTATCAGACAGAAGAGGCAGGAGTAAGTCAAAAGGTAAAATGGGCTTTGAACAGGGAAAAGGTGACATGCTTGAAGTGAACCGGAGATGACACATTTAAAATAGCTGGGAGGAGAATGATTAGAGGTCGTATGAAAGGTGTATAAAGTTCTGCTTCCATTAGAAATAGCCTTAACAGTAACAGTTTCACATCTCGCATATATTCAGAGGAAAAATGCTTTGCTTTTTTCCCCATTTTTGGGTAGTTAATACAAACAATTTTTGGCCATAAAAGGAAAGTAATGTTTTATTTTACCACTGCTTCTCTACAGTAATTGCATTTTGACCACAGTTAGTCATAAGTATAGATTATTGCTATTCATAAATGTTTAGAGATGTTGCATAGAAATAACTTGACTAACTGAAGAATCCCACTTGGTACAATATCAGTATTGGAAATGCTTCTGATACTGCTTAAAATCCTTTATCGGGTATCGGTGAGTATGCGATTCTTTGCACCTATCCAATACCACGTCATTTAATAATAGCTCACAAAGTCAATACAATTGTCAGTTTGTGATAAAAGCTCCAAATTTGTTACATATAGCTTAATATATATGTAGAAGAAATCTGAATATTGGGGCTTTGCAGAGTGGAATTCTGATCACCATGGCAGCAAAATCCAATATGGCTGCCTCCTGAAAAGTGTTTCAGCTATAACTTTTGAACCAGATGAGCTACAAATGCAAGCTTGGTGTCTGTTTTATGGTTTCGTTTTACCTTGAGAAATACATTGGAATGCAATTGGAATTTTTTTTTTTTTAGTTGGATGCATTTGGACCCCTTATTTGCATATTTCCAAGATGGCGGCCACCCAAATAGTTTCTTTTTTCAACTCTTTTGGCAAACTTGAGCTGTGTTTGAAACCGTCTACTCACTCACTCATTATTCCCTATTTCGTTTTTACTATATAGTACACTACATGGGGAACGACTGAACGAGATTTCGGACACTAACTGAAATTTTCTGAACGTCATTGCGTCAGTAGCTGCGCCGCATACTCCTGTGACGCAAGTGGACGCGCCGAGCATCATGTAAACAAACCGGGCGCTTTGAGGATGATCAAACTGTATGGTGGTTGTACTTTTTGTCAATAAATTGTTGAAATGTCAGTGGTGCGGACGTTTGGTTTTGTCAGCTACGGTTGTGTGTCTGCATTGTGAGCTGTAATAGCCCACGATAGTGCACGAGCTAGACGCTACCTAGGTCGTGCAAGCTAAGTGGCTATTGTTAGCTCGTGAGCTAACGTTACTGGCTAGCATCCTATTCGTTTCTTTTCTTTGCGGTTGTTCTTCTCCTCCTCTGGCAAAAGACGACCGTATTGCATTGTGGTATACAGGAGTAAAATGTAGGGTACATCGTTTGTTCACTCACATTTGCTGTGCATTGTGGGTATTTTAAAGTCCACTATATAGTGAATGAAATTAACCGCAGAGAATTCGAACAACACTACAAAATGGCGAACACACTATATAGTGCACTATATCCGTGATAGGGAGCGATTTCGAACATAGCTTTGGTGTCTATTTCATATTTTTAAGCATCACACACACAACAAAATCTTATTATTATTGTTATTATTTAAAAAAGTTCTGTGGCATTCACTCTCTGTATGCATTTCACGTTCACGTATAACAATGGGTTAAACCTGAGCTATGCCATACAGCTGCGATAGCAATCATTTCACATCCATAGAGGGTTAGCAGTATACAGCTGTTGAGTTTTTTTAATGCATATGTATCGGATCAGTAGTTGAATCTGCCGATGTCCAAGTTCAGGTATCGGAACGTATGCAATCCCCCATACTGGACTCTAGTTTCTAAGAGGCAGGTGTCTGACTGATGGACACTGTATGTAAAATCAAAGCTGTATTCAAATAAGTACTATTACTAGGTACCTTTAGGTAATATTGTGTTTGGTGTGGACCCCAGGAAGAATAGCTCCTGCTTTGACTACAGCTAATGGAGATCCTAATAAATGAGATGAAATGAAACCAAACTAGATTTACTGTAGTTCATGTTCTTCCAGTGTTAAGTAATTGGAAGCTTTTAAACCTGTGCTTTCAAAGAACCTTTCCAAATGCTGCCTGTTACTGCTTCACAATAAAAGCCACCCTATGTTTTTCCAGTTGAATCTTTTTAATGTGAGGCAGCAGGATTACTAAATGTTTGATTTCTGCATTAGCAGTAACTTAATACAACTCCGATGAAGCCGTGGGAGAGTGAGAGTGAACAGATATCAATGAAATAAATCAAAAGCTATTTACCTGTGAATCTGTTGTGCATGTAAAGTCAATTTAAGAACAATGCAGAAATGGCGAACTCTGTAGATGGGCAGGCTAATTACTAGGGTTTATTAGGGTTTAGCTGAATAATCGGATGAAAAATATATAAATAAATCAACTTCTGATCAACCAATATTAACTTCAGGTTTAAATAACTTCTGGTTTAAACTCCACCCACTTTTGGTTTAAGTGTAACAGTGTCAATTATACAGCAGTGATATTCATAACAAAGTTAAATGTACATTTGTAATATTAAGTATTGTAATTACACAAAATTTGTTCCAGCTGTTATTATCTGACACGCTTAGGCCTCCATAGTCAACATGTGGAAAGTTTGATACTCAGCTTCTGTACCCCTGTGTTCACCTTTGGGGGTACCCCACCTATAAAGGGTTGTCTCCAGCCTTACCGCTCCCTTTTTGTTGTTGTGCTCTGTGGGAGAGGTAAGCGACATTGCTCTTGTTGTAATTTCTGTGTTTTAGCCCTGCTAAGATATGTTAATAAATGTATTGTATGCTAACATAATCCTGTGTAACTTAATTTGTGTAGGGGCTCGAATTAATATGGTTATATTTGAGGGAGGATTTTGTTCTTACCTCTTGTTGTCAGCTGTCCGGAATAAACAGATCACCTCCAAAGGTATCCACGGTCTAGGCCTCTTCATATCAACACAACGCAGACAGCACAAGAGTCCACTGGCTACATAAGCTCCACCTGTTTTTAGTAAGGACAGAGAAACAGGTAATTTAGTTGGTTAAACAAATACAGACACAGATAAAGACATGCCACAATAAGAGCCAAGAACTTGCGCCAGCTTTACGTCGAGGGAATAGTAGACAAAAAAAAAGGTTGAAGAGTACGAGAAGGGGTGGATGAGAGTAAAGGGTTATGCAACTGGGCGGGGGGCATGAGAGGTTACAACACTGCAGCTGTGTGGAGAATATAATCGATTGTGCTGAAAAGAGGTATGAAATGTTTTACCAGAGACAATACATACTATGTGGTGGGCAGTAAGTGGGTTAAGAGGTGACAAAAAGGGGGAAATGAAGGTTAGAGTGAGGCTGAGGAGATGAAAAAGAAGGAGGCGTTGAGAGGGTTATTTAAGATGACAAGGTTAAAAGGAGGGTCACTAAGGTTACTGCAGAGAGAAGCGCAGAGATGAAACTAGAGAGGAGGAGAGGATAAGCAGGAGAATGAGATGGGTGAAGAGGGGTGGTGAAGGCACAGATTAATTATAGTAGTAGATCCACTGGGACTTGCACAGGAGACTATAAGAGAAAAGAGAAGTTAGAATGTGAAAATATAAATGAGTGGAGATGAAAAGGGTGAAGACAGTTGAAAGACTCCAACAATGGCATTATCTAAGTAGTGTTAAATGATTATATTTAAAAAAATATTGCCATCAGACTTGGAGAGGATGTGGTTCATAAAATTTTAGTGGAAGAGAGGCAGCGACTGAATACAAGATGAGAGAGGGTGAGGCAGACATAAATGCATTACAATATCAGGAGGAGAGGAGAGTCTTTAGAGGAGAGACAAGGAGCGGGGAGAAGGGTAAGGCTAGGTGAGATAGGGTAAGTCAGGGTGTTGTGTTGCAGTGTGACCAGGCGAGCCCCAGAGGGTCTCAGGGTTGCACAGAATTCCTAATGAGGGAGAAACTGCAAACAAGAGCCTGAAGTTACTCCTGGGAAATGTGCAAACCTCCTATTGAGAAGACTCAGCCTTATCCTGTCTTCATCCTCTCTCTCTTCCTCCTCCTATCTCTGGAGGGAGCACATTTTCACACACACACATGCAGGCTCTCCCATATAAGCAACATGCACACTAGCATTAGTTTCTATCCAGCCGTCTATGCAGACACATACTTCAGATTACATGTATACAAGTGTCTTGTCAGGAGGAGGAGGGAATGGTGGATGGTGTTAGACCCAGGTGAGATGGCTGCTAAGCTTCTAAGCAGCAGAGCATGTTCGAGACCAACAAAAAAAAAAAAAAGGTATTTTTCACAAGAGTTCGGGACACTCCAGCCCTGTTTGTGGCGACAAAAGGCAGTATTTTTTAGCGAGATTTCAGGATATTTTCAGCCTTGTTTGCAGTGACAAAAGCAGGAATTTTTTAACACAAACTCAGACTATTTCCAACTGTGTTTGTAGCAATATGAGTAGACATTTACAGCCATGTTTGTAGCAATGAAGCGAGTATTTTGAACAAGAATTTTGGACATTTTCAGCTGTGTTTGTATTGACAAAATCGGACAATTCCAGATGTGCTTGTAGCAATAAGAGTGGTTTTTTTTGTTGTTGTTTTTTACAAGAGTTCCAGATATTTCCAGCCATGTTTGTAGGGTCAAAATCTGCTATTTCTTAAAGAAAGTTTGGGAAATTTCCAGTTGTGTTTGCAGTGACAAATGCAGGTATTTTTTCAACACAAACTCAGACTACTTCCACATGTGTTTGTAGCAATGAACATGGACATTTATAGCCATGTTTGTAGCAATGAAGCAAGTATTTTTAAATAAGAGTTTGGGACATTTTTAGCTGCGTTCATAGTGACAAAAGCGAGTATCTTTTGACCAGAGTTTGGGACATCTTTAGCCACCTTTGTAGTGACAAAAGCAAGTATTTTTTGACAAGAGTTTGGGACATTTAGAGCCGCGTTTGTAGTGACAAAAGTGAGTATTTTTGACAAGAGTTTGGGACATTTTCAGCCGCGTTTGTAGTGACAAAAGTGAGTATTTTTTAATGACAATTTGGGACATTTTCAGCCATGTTTGTAGTGACAAAAGCAGGAATTTTTTAACAAGAGTTTGGGACATTTTCAGCCACGTTTGTAGTGACAAAAGCAGGGATTTTTTAATGAGCATGGGACATTTTTAGCTATGTTTATAGTGACAGGAGAGGGTATTTTTTAAAGGAGCGTTTGGGTGATTTTCAGCCATGTTTGTAGTAACAAAAGTGGGTATTTTTTAAACAAGAGTTTGGAACATTATAGCCGTGTTTGTAGTGACAAAATCTAGCATTTCTTAAGAAGAGTTCAGGAAATTTCCAGTCGTGTTTGTAGCGACAAGGGAGCTCGGAAAATTTCCAGCCACATTTGTCGCCCCAAAACCAGGTATATTTTAATGCAAAAGCAAAACATGATGTTTTCCTAACTCGATCCAAGCATTTTTTATGCCTAAACATAACATGTTAACCGCATCATTTTTACAACATAAAATGTAAAAATTGAAACATATGCATCAACCCTGAATAAAACAATCAAGCAACATGTGAAAACTGGGAAAATGCACAGTGTGAGCTCACACACACACAAAACACATTACCGTACCCAACCTGGCCATATGAGACAATGCGAGCGCATGGGGCCAGCGGTCCATTCAATAATGGCTCAAATTGGAGGAAATGGGTTCTGAAATTACATTTTCAGGGGTTCTCATTTTAAGTGCATGACTGCAGATTCACATTCATTTCCTTTGGGACTCGGTCAAGCGTCACATCAATCAAAAATCACATAGCTTCATCTTACAGCCATTCACAAACTCTAATGAGCCTAACAGGATATATCTGATGAGAAAATGTTTTTGTATGCAATTGAGGAGAGGCTGTCAGGCACCTAATATGATATATCTGTTTTATACCTTTACAAGAGCCTTTGTAAATGTGCAAGAGCCTCAAGTATGCGGTCTACAACTCTTCAGAGCCTGAATGAACTTGAGATTTCGGGCTTTAAAAGGCACTCTCAAATGAATGACACCAGCAGTACAATAAGCTTGAATCCTCCATTGTTAACATTTCAATCAGCACACAGTGATGAGTATAAAGGAGTGCAAGGCCACAATACACATACACAAACATCGTGTATCATTGCTATTCAGGCCACACATTTTACATCTGCCTTTTGCATTTGCCACATTGGCCATCACTGATGCAGAAATATAACCATCATGCATTAAAATGCACCTGATGCAAAGCAGTATAATCTTGTTTCTGTGAATTAAAACATCAAGAGGGCCCACCCAAGCCACAGGAGACTGTCACACTGCTGCCATCTAGTGTTCAGGCCAGAGGAAACACAGACGCAACACAAACATGCTTCTTGGGGAAATAAATTTAGATTTCTGAGAAGGCAGTAACCTCTTTGAACCTTCATTCTATGGAGTGTAAATGAGATGATACAGTTTTATCGTCTGATGTAATAAATGTGACAGGAATTATAATGCCTCTTACATTTTCTGCTCAACTGTCACTCCCTTATATCTGACACTTGGCTGACTAGGATCCACCAACACATTCAAATGCACAAAACATACAGGGAGACAAAGACAACAAACTGACTCAAGGTCTGTAGGGTTATATATGGTGAACACTGAGACTTGACCTCACAGACAAGCAAATGTTTCACTGAAGGACAGGCTTAAGAAAGTGTAGCAATGATTGCATGAAGTATCACGAACACAGTCATCTCACAATCAAACCATGTCTTTTAAATCTACAAGAACTTGTCTTGGCGGCGCTAACACGCATCAGAGAGAATTTATCAGTACAAAGGACAGACAATGACATGCAGCACACAGGGAAAATGAGCAAGTTTCATTGTTTGACTTCTATTCAGTGAATATTCCACAGTTTGCTGGCTACATAATAAGTACGCCATTGTGCAACATCAAGTCTGGCAGTCCTCTGAATTAAAGACAACATGAGGATAGGATTAGTTTGTATCGCCACCACCCAAGGGGTTGCAAAATAACTTTGTGACATCATGAGATAATTTACAGCTCGGTGAAAACATTTTTTATCTGAATTACAAATGTATTCACGCATCGATTTTTCTCATTTTACCCGGACTTTCTTTGCATGAAATAATATTTGTCAGGGTGACTGTGTTCTCTGATAAATGAAATTATACTGGGAAAAATAGCACACAGTAATACAAAGAAATCCAATATATGAGACAGAAACAGAGATGGAAGAGGTCAGTGCTGACTCAGATTGGCTTCACTGCACAGAATATTATTCATAATATCCCTGAGATTATCTGCGAGGAAACTAATTTTTCTGTCCAATTCATCTTTGTCAGGCCTGTTGTATCATATAATATGTCGCGCCTTTAACTTACATGCAATATTGAAAAATGTGTGTATTGTATGTGAACATTTAAAGGGACAGTGCACCCTTAAATCAAAAATACATGCATTTCTTACTTGTGGAGCTGTTTATCAATCTAGATTGTTTTGGTGCTAGTTGCAGAGTGTTGTAGATATCAGCCGTAGCGATGTCGGCCTTCTCTACAATATAATGAAACTAGATGGCACTCGGCTTGTGGTGCTCAAAGCGCCAAAAAGTTAGGGCTGTCCTCTAATACGCGACAAAACATTGGCCAACCAGATAGGTCATTAGTCGGCAAGATTTCATTGGTTGCTTAGTCACAGAAAAAGCAAACAAACAAATGTGAAACTCTATTAGGAGCTGTGCCTTGTCAAAATAAATCAAAACCTATTTGACCGAACCATTTTAATTTGAAAGGACAGACACAGGAAGAGGCCACGCTCAGCAGTCAGACAGGAATCACATGTCAAACAAATCACCGCAGACAGATATCTTTGGCTTCTTCTGTAAATATCCAGTCTGATAAACACTGTAAAGCTGATCACTTCAGTCATCTGAAACATGTTGTGAGGAAGCACCACCCCCTTTTTGCTAGGACAGGTGGACAGTCTCTCACACACAATTTTCTTTGTTTTCTGTATTTAAGTTACGGTTTCAACATTAGTTGAGAAACAAACAATTGCACTAAGCACTAGAAAGAAGATGCAAGTTTTTTTTAAGTTTTTTTAAGAATGAACTAAATAATCTAAGCCATCACCTGTCAGAGTTTGGGTCGTTTGTGGAGGCCATTTTGTGCTGGTGCTTAAAGAGGAAGCACGCCTCAACAACAGCCCTTTTATATGGTGTAGGAGTAGGCGGGCTCTCAGGCTTGATTGGTCAAAGGATGTGTGATGACAATGACAGCTAATTAAGATAAATACTGACTGATGTACAAGTGATTTGCTTACTTTGAATGTATAGCATTTACAATTACATATTGAAGAGTGACATGAGGCTTTGTTGGTATGAGCAAACTAAGAAAATCACCGTATATTTGTTGTTGACCTTGTCAACCCTCCATTCTACAGTGCTGACCTGATAGGCAGCCCCAGCACTGTTTGAGCCGTGTTCATGAGCACAAGGTGTTTTTGCTTAGTCTTTCTTTTGTTTCATTTTGTTTTGGAGACTGAAAATAAAAGTCGACCTAGTTTTTTCAGCATAACTCCCTGCCAGTGTGATGTTTTTTTCCTTGAGTCTCATCATGCGTCCCTGCACCTCACCTTGCAACACATGTCAGTAGCTACTCAGCACAATCATTACTGCTTTGCCCACAGCGTCATTAACAGACGGCTCGGTCAGTGTGTGACGTGCACTTGTAGATAACATATAGACCTATATTAATGAAGGTTCATTAGTACGGTTTTGTATTTCTCTGTAATGTAGCACAGTGTCAACAATGTTACTGATACTATTCTTTCTCACACCTTCAACTCAAACCATTGTGTTGCCCCGTCCAAAATATATAATAGCTAGTAGCTCAAAGTCTGCTGCTACACATGACAAATACGGCTGCTGTTACCTGTAGAGGTGCACTTACTGGAGGTTGAGGAAATGTATGAGATGTGCCAACATGCATGTGTGTGTGAGAGAGGATCACATTTTGTCAGCTGGCATATATACAGCTGTATTTGACCCGGACATTTGAAAAATTTGTCTCGCTCTCGTTTGTGAATCGGCTGCGCTGGTTCTGGGTCACGACTGAGTGGGTTCAGGCTGCAGTTCATTCTGCGCTGAAGCGATTCTGATAGTTTCAAACCATGCAGGGACACACTGTTATCTCTGTGGCCCAGAAAGACTGCTGATATCTCTATTTCCTCTGAGTGCACACACACACACACACATGCATTCACAGTCACATACAAATACACACATATAGCACATAGACATTCACAAAAACACACATGTATACACACACTGTTTGGGCACACAGAACTGCACCCTACAGAGACGTGCTGACACTCACACAGCGCTCACAAATACTGTTAAATACACAAACTGTGGAACCGTGAAAGACTGTTCAAAGAGGTAGAATATGAACTTACACAAATTCATACTTTGTGGAAACCAAACAAACACTAATGCATGTATTCAGCACACACTGACACACCCTCTTCACAACGTACGCCAGTCAGAGATGAAACGAGACACATCTGAAGAAGAAGTGAGTGAGTCGCAGCACCAAACAGCACCATGTCACACACTCATTTAACAGCCTCTGACGAAAAACCACTGAGTTCCCTTTACTGAAAATAAGCCTTATCTACAGGATCACTCAGCAGTGCCCCTGTGTGGCCATCCAAGTGTACTGCATACACCCTGCAAGCAATTGCACAACCTAAGGTTATAGATAACTGTGTCATGATACACTTTCTTAACCTTTATCAGAACACTTAATTTGCTACTAATTTCCAATCACTGTACTTGTCAAGTATCCGCTCAGCATATTTTGGGTTTAGCTCTGCTGGAATAGTGGCTGACTGGCTCAAATGTTGTCATTGAAGCCATGGTGTCATATTGAGATTTACAGCATGCATATCTTATAATATCGCTGATTTGTTTGGTTGTTTTTGTTTCGTGTTGTTATTTATTTCTAGGTCACACCAATGCAACAACAGCAAGCTATTATTATTACAAGTAACCAGGAAACCATAACAGGAAGTGGTGTCAGAGATGCTTCATCAACAGACCTAATTTCTTCACTCAAGCCTACTGTTAAATTTACACTTAAATGCATCATGAACATTGTGTTTATGATACAGGCTATCTTTAGTCACACAGGTGTAGGTACCTATGACACGTGATTTAATAATTCTGATGAAAGACAAATTAGTTTACCACATTTTTTTAAACAAATGAGTTCATTGAGATATTGATCCATCATAGCAACACAGTAATCTGCTGTAATTATCATTAATGACTTGTAATTGAACAGCGTCAGGACGTCGCAGGGGGACGTGAGTTCAATTAAAAACAGAGCCTAAACGTCCCGTCTCCACCACAGCTCTACAGCTACACCGCCTCCTCCATCATATGCTGCCTTCAGGTGCTGTTGGAAATTTACAGATGATTTAAAAGACCCCCCCCCCCCCCCCCATCTTTGTTTGTTTTCTCCTCAGAGTTTATTGACCTTTTGACCTCATGCATGTGGCACATACAGCAACTAAACAAGCAGCTTTTGTTTCATACATCATGCTCATAGTTAGCCTGTAGCCATTAGTGTCTGTTCATAGTGCTCACAACTCCTGTACTGTAGTTTGTCTTCAGGTAAGTTTGCCTTAAGTCGTTCTAATTTCTATTTCTTTGAGTTCCCAGCTGCTGGAAGGACATCTCGCCAGGCCGGAGCACAAGAAGTGCCCCCCTTTAAGCAGCGCTCTTAAACACAGGAAGTGGCCAATCACAGTGTACCAGCAGAGCTGCATTCCTCAGTGGTTGTTCCTTGATCTCGGCTTGTGCCCAAAGGTGATGGGGCCTTTGCTGTTAGAGCCTCCAGACTCTGAAACACTCACCATCTTTTAAATCCCTTCTGACAACTTTCTTTAATAGGAAAGAAATTATGATTATTTTGCCAGGTTTTTTAATCCTCTTTTTAAATTCTTCTTTATCCCCCAGGGTTTTTTCTTTATTTATTAAAACTTAGTTGTTGTATCATTTTTACGTGTGTGCCATGTTAAGGAGGGATCGGGACTTGTGGGTTGTTTTTTTTTTGCTCATTTCTTCTGACTATATTAGAATGTTGCTGCTTTTATTTTGGACAATTGCTTAAATATTTATACTGAATGACTAATTGTTCTGTTTTGTTTTATTTGCAGTTTAGCAGGTAGTGTTTGTCTTTGTATTATCCCCTTTGTTTCAATAGAAATAATGGACGTAGCCACTGTGACACATCACCTGTTGGTTTGTAGACTGCTGTTTTGAAGCCTCGAGCATTTTGGCCGTCGCCATCTTGGAATAATGTGGTGTAGGTTAGATTATAGTTTTAGTTGACCTCTTTTATGGCACAGTACTTTGTTATATTTTGTACTTTTGAGGTAAATAAAACCCTCTTTTTTTGAAAATCCACCTGTCTCTCTTCATGCCAGCTCGGTCCTTCAACTGCATAACAGACACACCTGGATCTATCATATTAAATATTTATATCAGGAGTAACATAGTTGTGGGGCGGCACGGTGGTGTGGTGGTTAGCACTCTCGCCTCACAGCAAGAGGGTTGCCGGTTCGATCCCGGGCGTGGGAGTCCTTCTGTGCGGAGTTTGCATGTTCTCCCCGTGTCAGCGTGGGTTCTCTCCGGGCACTCCGGCTTCCTCCCACAGTCCAAAGACATGCAGATTGGGGACTAGGTTAATTGATAACTCTAAATTGTCCGTAGGTGTGAATGTGAGTGTGAATGGCTGTTTGTCTCTATGTGTCAGCCCTGCGATAGTCTGGCGACCTGTCCAGGGTGTACCCTGCCTCTCGCCCGATGTCAGCTGGGATAGGCTCCAGCTCCCCCGCAACCCTCAAGAGGATGAAGCGGTTAGAAGATGAATGAATGAATGAATAACATAGTTGTGGTCTGTGAATACTTTTCTTATCATATCCAAGCTGCTGAGATGACATTTAATAAGCAGCGAGCACACTGCATCAGTTATTTGTTAAATGTATGCTTTATCATAATGTTATTTTGACTAATGTATGAAAAACATAAATTACCAGCACATTTAAATCTCTAGTGCTTGAAGTGAAAAGAGAAACCTTTACAAATGAGTTACTACAACCTGTTATTATTTTAAATTGAGTCATTTTAAAGGAACCCCACAGAGTCTTTGACCACTAGTGGCACCACAGAGCTGTGTTTTTACGAGGACGCACATGTACAAGCATGCAAGAGGTGCAATTAACGTCCTGGCAGATCAGCGGTTGGTGACGGTTGCATGTCAACGAGTGTGGCATTGTGTCCTTCCCAGGGCAGGGCAGAAGATTGCTAGCTTGTAAACACAGATATAAACAATGCATTCAGATTAAGCTGTGTCTCATAAGGAAGGAAATGCACTAAACAGAAGGATGGTGAGTCACGCTAAATATAAACACAACTTCTGTTTGCTCCAAAGAAAACACTGTGGGACATTTTAAAGCGTAAATGTCAACAGAAGTTTTGTTTGCTCACAAAACACGCTCTAATGGACATTTTTGAGCGTCCCAAGCTGGGTTCATAAGAACAGGTTTTTACAGGGAGCACTTGAACGCAGCAGTCGCGCCGTACAGTTGCGGGAGATGCTTGCAGCCGCAGCTCGCCTCACCGTGCGGCCGCAGCGGAACATAACAGAAAAACAATGTGTGGGAAGGGGGAAGCTGAATCTTCCCACACAGAGTGACTGATCATGGCCAGTCGGTGGCGGTACGGACCTCGCAGCCGGTCGGGAGACCCCGCCGGTGGGCTAAAAACGGCGCGAATGCCCCGCCAGCAAGAACCGTCCGGGGAGACAGAGGACGCGGCGGAGTCGCTGCGGGAGCTGCCGCGGTGGATGCGGCTGTACTTCTACGGGATGCACGGCGTGACTCTGGATGTCCTGCTCTCGTCGCTGCGCGGTGTGTTGAATCATCGGGACCCTAAACTGGTGGGCTTCTCCTCACCGTATCTTTGCATCATGCATTCACTGACCCACTTTGCGCTGGAGAAGATCTACTCTCAGAAGAGGTGTTTCCGAGGTCGGCCTGTGGTGTTTCATCTTGTTTTCTACCCGTCGGTCTACATCGGGCTGCAGATCCTGATTGGGAACATTAACACTTTGACCGAGCAGGTGAGGGTGGTGTCTGGCACGCAGGTGGCGGTGCATTACATCCTGGCTCTCTATTTTGCCCAGGTGTTTCACAGAGGGCTGTCAAAGCTGCAGTATCACCCCTCCTGCCCCCCCGACCCCAACATCAGGGAGGACAGAGGTCATGCTCGGGGGCCTCTTCACGGTCTCCCCGGCTTCGTGCGTTTCCTGTTCTTCGGGATGCACGGCTTCCTGGACGAGGTGCTCTTCACCTCTGTCTTCAACCTTGTGGAGAAGTCCGACCGGACCCTCAGTGGGCACACGTCCCTGTGGTCGTTCCTGATGTACGGGAGCTGCAGCTTCGTGGTGGAGAAGCTCTACCTGCACCTGCACTTCAGCAGAGGCTGGGGGACGTGGCGGAGGCTCCCCATCTACATCTGCTTCATCTATACATGGGAGTTCTCCTGGGGTCTGGTCCTGAGGCAGTTTGGCGCCTGCTCCTGGGACTACTCGCACTATCCTCACAACTTCATGGGACTCATCACCCTCCTGTACTTGCCAGGCTGGGTGTGCCTCAGTCTGTATCAGGACGTGCTGTCTAATGTCCTGCTGAGAATCAAGTGCACCAAAGATGTGAATGGTTTGAGTGGGGAGAATGGGGAGCTCAATGGACAGCTGGAGGCAAAGAAAAAATGATTTTAAAAGTCTGGCTCAAGTGAGAGCTATGAAGAAACAAGGAGGCATTATTTTATTCTAATTAATAAATTATTACATCAAACTGATTTGATGAGAAAAAGCATAAAAGCTGATATTTTAGAAAGAGCAAGAGATAAGATGGTATAATGTGGGACCATTTTGGCCTTAAAAGGTCTGGATTTCACATATCAAAGTATTTAAGATACTTCTACTCTTTGGACTGTTGGTCAGCAATATGTTGCCATGACAACAGATACTGAGATGTTGAATACAGGATTCAACATTTTGTGCAATTCATATTTTCAGTAATTCAAGAGTTACTCCAGGGTCCAGACACTTGGTACCAATACGCAGATGAGACACTTTCCAGTCGCCAGCTCTGCAGCGCCTGATGTTTCTGGGTCCAGTAATGCAGATAAAACACAACCGAGGACCCTGAATTGTTGACCTAGTCTGTTTAAATTCAGTTAACCTACTGCCATTTTTATCTCTCTGATGTAAACTACAGTTGTAATAGTAATATTTTACAAGTCCTCGTGGCTCTGGAAGTGTGAACATCCTGTTTTTTTATGATTGCAGTGGCAGACCGACCATCAAATACATGACATGCATCGTGGCAGCTCTAGTTTGAGTTGGATTGCTTCATTTCCATATGCATTGCATGCTTTAACTATAGCTCATATCTGCATGCTAAGAAGTACAAAATTAAATAAAATGCAGAAGGTTTGTAGATTAGATAATATGATATTCAAAAGTCTGTATTTTTAGGACTAAAAACACACGAACGTCCCATCTTTCATGCAAGCAGTGAGTCTCTAAATGTTCATTTCTTTTTCTGTTCAATGCTAATTCACATTTAGAAACAAATCGTCTTGTTAATATGACCCCCGACTAATGCATGGCAACTATTTGAGCAGAGATAAACCCAGTAATATATGTAGCAAGGAAACCTGTAGCTGAATGGATATGAGGAGCTGAGTGAGATTTTACTGTGAATCTTTTATGAACCAAACATTACTTTGCTGGAGTGCCTTCCTGTGAAAATGGTGTCAACCAGACTCAAACGAACAGCTCCTGTTTTTATATTAGCAGCACCAAAATGATCGATATAACTACAGCTGATCAAATTTACAGATTTCTATGTCAAACACAATAAAACAGAATAGTACAGACTTATTGTAGATTCATAAGGAACCATTTTTAGTGAAATACTCCCTAGATAAACTCCAACATCGTGCACTGTGTAGAGCATATTCTGACACCCAAATTTGTTTTACAACGGTTTATGCCTTACTAACAAAACAAACCAATCTTAGTACCTTGCACTGTGACTAAATACATGGTGGTGAATCTTAGCAAACTTGTCTACTCTATGCGAGTCACTCTGTGAGGTAACTAACCATCTTTAGAAATTATGTGGCTGATAAACTGATGGGTTTGCCAGCAGTTTAGTTTTAGTAGAGTTTAAACTTGGTGCTGGAATCATTCCTGACAGTCACGAAGAAACCCTTCATTTCTTTATGATTAGAAAATATTTTGTATTGATCACAACTGTAAATTCTGATAATTTGCATTAACTTGTTGTAGGAATGAGTAGTGTTATCTGAATGTCTAGATACGCTTGTGGTTTAATGGATGCAAAGCTTGAATGATTTTAAAAACTGTTGTTTTTTTAAATAATCATCAGTAGTATGGATATAATGACAAAGTGGGTAAAGGCAAATAATAGAACAGCTAGAACAATCTGATAAGTTCAGAAAATTACATCACTTTACTGTAACGTAGCCTTTAAAATCAAGTAAAAGACATCTTGATACAATAACGATACATGCTCAGCCTTCTCTTATACACTGTGGGACTGACACTGACACTGTTGCACATCATTAAACATATTAGAATCATTCACTTTAGATTCTTAAAATAAGAAACTAGATTTTCTTCCTGTGTGTGGATGAGTAGGTATGGGCATTTTAAGTAACTTCAGTTTTCAAGTACTCACCTTAAGTTAGTATAGAGCACTCGAGTACTCGTTCAAAAAAGAATAATGCAAGAATAGAAATGTAAAATGGCCAACAAAGGGAAACAAGAGCTATTTGCTATCATTTATTTGACTTCTATTAGCCTATCAAACCATAAATTCAAAGTTAACATAAGAAAAATCAGCAGACTTCCTGTCGAAAGGTTCTCTCCTCCCGCTCAGTTCAGCATCTGCCCACTTAGCACAAGCTAATACTGTAGCAACGGCTAATATCTGACACCACGCCATTTAAAGGTCCCAATATACTCATGCCAACACAGAAACGGCTCAACTGTGTCATTAAACCCGCTAAAAAACGTTAGGTATCATTAGCCATGTGATGCTAACAGTTAGCCCTTTCACTGTGTGTGTAGCCCCTTTAACACTGCCTCTACAAAGCGGGAATTTCACAGCATTATGCCGCCTTGCCGATCTGTGTAAAAGTTACAACCACGAAATGGGGAGAAGGGAGTTGTCTTATCTTTAAGCCAGCATCGGAGCTAATAACAGCACCAAAACGATGTCTTTATAAATGGGACAGTGGCATGTGTGTGACGTTTTTGCAACCCACCATGGAGGATTAATAAAGTTGCTGGGAGCAATTAGCAACTAATTCAAAAAAGAAGAACAGCAGCCAAACATGTCCGCTAATTTGGAAAAAAATGAGGCTCTGGAGCTCCTTACCCTCCAAGCAGTTATATGAGCCACCATATAACTGAGACAGTAAATGATTGTTGTTGCCATGTTATGCCATTGCTAGAAACTGTTGCGTAACATGTCACGCTTGTTACACCCCTATTTATTCCATGGTATGCTATCTAAAATTAGACACTGGAACGGCATGATGGCCCTGTTGTTCGGTACAAAGTAAAAATGCAAAGGCGGCACGAAAAAGGGCCTTTGTGGCGGCCTTACAGCGCAATCTTTTTGTCAGAGGGTTTGTGTGTGCAGGTGGACTCTCACCAACTGCACCCTGTTGCAGAGCTCACACTCCTGCAGCAGCAGTTTCATGATAAAGAGAGACTGACAGCAGGACAAGGAGGTGCTGAGCGAACAAATAAAATGCATGCAGCTCTTAAATAAAGTAAGATCTTACCCATTCAAAATAGTAACAGAAATATATAGAGGTCAAATTCACATGTGAGAGGGTCGACATTGCTTACTTTATACTGTAAACAAGTGCTGATGTCCAAGCTAGTACTTGAGTACTCATGCCCATTCCTAATATTTAGAAGGGTAACTGGCACAGGTATTATCATTTACTTTATCAACAAAACGAGGCATCCAGCACAAAAGGTTTACAGTCCGCCCTACCTGTGGCTGGTGTGTTTGGGGGTTTTTTTGGTCCAACTTGGCAGCTATAGAGGTTCTTAACCATTTGCATTCACTGAACCACAGAGTGAATGACTTTGTACATCGTTAAGACTGTAGCTGTTTTACTCATTCTTTTCTTTGTGCTGTGTTACCTGTTTTGAAAAAGACCAAACTGCTTTTAGAAACTTGATTTGACTTGTAATGGCATGTACTGTACGACTTAACGACTTAATTAAATCTGAAATTTTCCTGTGACACAACTGGCATTCCTTCATTTCTTTACTTTATTATTGGACAGTACCGTTTACATTATTCAGCAGAGCTCTGGGGATTAATGTTTCACAGTATAACGAGGAACTGAAGCACGCAAGCAAGCCGTTCAAGAGAGATTGTGCAATAATGAGGAACACTTCAGTTTCTCTTTAATCGTAGTTGATGCCTTGTTTGTTTTATCTCTAGTTAAAACATTCAGTGTCAAAGGGGAACAATAAAAAAGGTCTTCAACCTATTTTCAGACTGACTCATAACTGTCAAAATATCTCATCTCAGGCATGAAACAAGTCTCAGCAAAAATCCAAAACAAAGTCAGAGGACATAAACAACATGACAGGTAACATTGGCTTTATGCCTGTAAATTACTTTGTATACTAGAACATGCACATCAGTTCCTGGTTCACACAAGGGCTTGCAGTCTCTCTCATTACTGCTCCCTTGTTGAGATATTGTAGTGATAAAATACACATGAAACAAGTTAGGAAGGAACCAAGTAAGTTCAACACAAAGCCCACAGTTTAAACCTTTAATTGAGGTAACTATCTGTCCAGAACTTATAGGGACATTTTAGTTTTTCTGATGCTCTCTGTAGCATCACAAGTAGCTGTAAGTGGTTAAAACTGAGCTGCAAAGCTAACACTGTGTCAAATCATCTTATCTCTCTCTTTAAACCACCTTGGAGATCATTGTGACGCAAGCAAACATAGAAAACCAGACTCGCCTCACACGCTCACCACCCAGAGGACACCATTAATACACCAATGGCCTACAGTATCTGCTGACAACACCACTATGGGAATATTACACACTAACTCCTCCATAAAGACTCATTAACACTCTCATTTACAACTATATGACTTCTGTGCACAAAGTGAAAACACAGTTTGATGGAGATGAAAACAGGAAGTGAGATGCAACAGTTTGACTGCTAATTAGCATCACCATTAGCCACTATTAGCCAACTCTCCACTAGTACAACACCTGAAAATCTTAACTTACCTTAATGTAGGTTGACCAGTCCATTAACCTGTAAATATTTTTTCACATTAACACTGACTCAAATGCCAATATGTCTAAAGTGAAATAGGCCACCACTATTTGTGACACACAGAAACTTAGCTAACATTAGCTAACACTCAACTCTTCAGCCCTGTACTTCTTTTTTAGCTTTTATAAACCTGCTTTAGGGGTTTTACTGCACATTTACTGCTTATTTATGTACCCCAGGTTTTGGCAACCTTGTTTCCAGTGGCAAATGGCTTTTAAAAAAACTTTTTAAAAAAACGCACAATACACCACCAACCTCAATACCAAAGAAAAACCAAAGTTAGCTATTAGCTGCTAAACAGTCTGACAAGCTAACAAGCTAGTTTATTCTCCCAGAGATTAGAGACCAAAACAGAGCGAAAGGAAGATTGAATATTAGTACTTACATTTGTCTTTGTGCCAGAAACATGTCCTCAAATGAATGGTAATGTCGCTCCATGTCTGCTGAATGTGTAAGTAGGTAACTGCTTGCTAACAAGTTAGCTAGCAGCTGAAATAGCCAAGGTGACAAAAGCTTAGCTAGCTGCCTGTGGAGTTCTTTTGTCCTCTAGTGGCCTAAAAATGAATTACACCCACACAGGTGTTTCCACTCATCTGATTAGACCTCAGCACAGGTTGAAGGTAGGTATACAGTGTTGTAATTAGTAACTGTATCTGTGCTTCTGTTATCATGACTGTGACTATGACAAGGTAAAGAGAATAAAAAAAGGCTTCCCAGTGTAGTCTGCACATGGTCACACAGTGCTGTGAGGCTCTAATCAGGCAATATAAGTGGAAACACCTGTGGGGTCAAGCGGCAACCTCAGGGGCCGAAAAATAAAGCCAGCACAGAAGTGCCACAAGCTGCATTTCCTCAAATGGCCACTAGAGGCTGGCTCCAAAAGTCAGTCCCTATAGACCCCATGTTAAAATGCCCACCTTTACAGCAGAAATAAACATGGTTACAGCCTGGTACAAAAATGGTTTTGGTGTCTATGGCTAATTTCCCCATCCATGACAGCAGTACAGGAGATGAATTTTTATCTAACTCACTTATTAAATTATGTTAAGGCTTATGGGGCTTAAACACACTGCTGCCCCCAGTCAGTTCAATGAGGTGAAAGTGGCAGAGGGGAAGCAGTTTCACACATGGCAATAGGAGTATGAAGCAGTTGCCTCCCACTTGTACGCATATAGTTTTTGCTCTACCACGCAGAGTTCACCATGTTGAACTTCTTGCAGTTGCCGCCTAGCTTTGGCCAATCAAGTAGCAATCAAGGAAGCAGAAAGAAGACAAGATGGAGGAGCTGATAATGTTGGTGTTAAAGTGCCAGCAACTTATAACCTGTCATTGCAGCTGCAAACCATAGCAGCAGCAGCAGCAGCAGCCACTTTTAAAAATGCTTTGCTTTTTGAGGGAACGCTCAAGGGCGGTTACCACGTGATGGTGTGAAAGCAGCTTTAAAGTTATGCATAATTAAGGGGCGTGGCTTCTTAGAGTGACAGGGTGTTTGCAAATAATATCCCTGGGCTCTGAGTCTGATCCATCAGTTGCTCCTCCCCAACTCCACCTCTTGTCGAAATATAGTCACTTCTGGCGCCCAAAAATCCAAAATGGCGACCGCCAAAAGGCTTCAAAATTCAAGTCTACAAACCAATGGGCGACGTCACGATGGCTACGTCCATTATTTATACAGTCTACAGTGGGGGTGCACCAAGGAGTGGGCAACTTCATCATTTGTTTATGTGCTAACAAATGCACCTTTTACACCAGGATATGAATATAGTCCATAAACCTTATCCAAGCAAGTAAACAAAGCACATGTGAGCTAATTTGTTTAATCACCTTTTTTAGACTGGATTTCTAACAGAAGTATTCATTCACACAGTCTTCATCTGTTCTCTGTATTGTGAAAGGCAAGTTCAACACTGACATAACAACACTTTGGCCACCTGTGTCTCTTTTCAGGTATTTACATATACAGTCAAATCATATACAAATGCCCAATGGAAATAATATTGTCACAGCTGATAATGACTTGATATAGCACGGTGTGTGTGTTTGTAAGTTTGATTAGAGTTTAGGCAAACACCTGTTCTTTGGCAAGACTATGGAAGATGTTACCTTCAGTCAGTGGTCCTAGTGTGCACACATTATATAGATGAGGTGATGCTTCCTGGGTCCTTTTAAAGGTGCGGTAATATGTAGTTCTGGAGAACGATAGTTGTTTATTAAATGTCTTTCCGAGGTCGTCAGATACAAACGCTATGGGTTGGTGGTTGTGTTTAACTACCAACCCAAGGTCGATACTGAACCTTTATTACTGCCAAAGAAGGACTGGATATTTCTCAGGTCTGAATGTACTGTATGTACTGGTTTAGGTGGTGTATTTCATGAAAAAAAGATATTAAGAAAAGAACTCTTGAGCAGACATTTTAATTCCAAGCTAAACTTTCAAGTTGTTTTTAACATGGTCCTTAGTAATACTGGCTTGTAGCGTATCGTCCACCATGGCTTTATTCAGGGCGTTAAACTTTTGGGACAGTCCTTGCTTCACACTAAACATCAGGGCCTTGTCTAGCTCTTTGTCAGTCCTGGGAGAGCAGCTCAGTCCTTTGTAGCACTGACAGGTAAACCTCCTGCTCAAAGCCTTCAGGTCTGTGAGAGTGGGTCTCCCTAGGACAAGGTAGCGCTTCTGAACATGCAGGATCCTGAAATTCTCGGGGTTTAGGTGGAGGTAGTGATTGGAGTTGTAGTTCTTACGGACGCAGCGACCATTCCCCCGACACAGGAAGTTGCTGCAGAGCTGGGCGGCTGTGGTGACATTGGTGATGTAAGGGTTGAGGGTGGAGGAGAGGTAGGATGACAGGGCTGCACAAGAAGTCTGGGGAGCAAAGGAAAGTGAGTGGAAGAAGGAACAAGAAGAGCAAGAAGGGAAAAGTTTTCAAAAGTAAATATATACTCTGTAAATTTATATACTGTGTAAATACAACTATATGTCTGAAACAGAACATTACAGCAAGTCAACAGCCCTAAGATAGTGTGTGTTGATATAAGGTAGAGAAATAGGAAATACTTTTATTAGCTTGACAAGAATTAGATGAGAGGACCAATACCACTCTCATAGTTGTTAGTTCAATAAGAAACTGAACCCAAGAAACTGTTAGCTGAGCTTAAAGACTGGAATCATGGGGAAATAGCTAGCTTGCCTCTGTCAAACATATTGTACCTCATTTCTTTATGCTGTGCACAAACTTAAGTGTAAAAACAACAGGATGGGTTAAGGAAAGATGAATTCACAAAAAAATTACAATATTTCATCATAAAATAACCAAGCGGCAACATCCTAGGCTAAAAAATGAAGCCAACACAGAAGTCCCAAAAACTGCAGTTCCTCTAATGACCACTTGAGGCTGGCTCCAAAAGTTAGTCAATCCTCATAGACCCCCCTGTGTTAAAGTGGACAACTTTACAGCAGAAATAAAAATGTGTACAGCCTGGTACAAATTTATCCTCTATAGCTAATTTCATCATTCATGACAACTGTACCGGGGGTGAATATTTATATAATGCACTCGTTTATATTTTATTAAGGCATAAAGTTGTGCATATTTAAGGTATTTGAGTTACAGGTTTGTGCGGCACTGCTACATTCTATGAGGCAGATCCACCCCTCAACCTCTAGTCCAAAAATAGCCTAGACATATCTGGCTCCAACACACCAAGATGGCAGGGACCGAAATGCTGAACTCAAGGCTTCAAAACAGCAATGGGTAAAGTAGCTGCGTCCATTATTTTGTACAGTCTATGGGTGTAACCCTAGATTCACAGAGTATAGGCGCAGCTGTAGCTGTTGCTATTTCAGTGTGTTTTCAGTTCCTGAAAGTTAATTGTAACATTTTGGTTAAAAAAGTCTTGTTCAGAGTTTGATTGTACTGTAAGTAGCAGAGACTTAGACTTCCCAGATTGTCAGAAGTTGGATATTAAGTTTTTCTGGTAAGTACATTGTTTTAATGGTTTTAAGCCTGTTTTTTTCGCTAGCAGAAATTAGCATTATCACAGTTACCCATAACTGTAAATGCACCATGCTAACCAAGCTTGCAGCTAGCGTTGGGGTTATCTCTACCCTCTTATCCAAATATGGTCACTTCTGGCTCCAAAAAAACTAAGATGCGACAGCCAAACTTGAGGCTTCAAAACCAGAGTCCACAAACCAAGGGGTGATGTCACAATGGCTCCATCCATTATTTTATACAGTCTATGATAACATCATATGGACTGATTAATACTAACTTGAATTAACATGGCGAGGTCTCTTTCAGAAGACTTTAAACATCCAGTGAAAGTCACTATCAACAAGCTAGTCTTGGCTTCCCTGCCATGGATTAACTAATACTGTTACAACCAACACAATCCATCAGTGCCTGTGCCGTTCAGGTATTGTTAGTGCGTCACAGAGACGAGCAGAGTCCTACATCATCTAATTGAACACATTGTCCCTGGTCTGACTACCTGCCACCAGTACACTGTCATGTCTTTCAGCAGTCCAGTGGAGGTCAGGGGGTGATGTTACCTGGTTGTCATAGTCAGCGCTGGCCCCCCATACGACAGTGCCAGACCCTCCTAGTGCTGCACTCTCCCCAATGGTGTTCACCAAGTCTCCCTGGATACAAATGGTTAAATATGTTCAATATGTAGATAAACAGAGACTGCCACACACATTAACAAATGAGACAATCATGTATGCATGCACACTGTGCTTCTTATTTCCCCCAAATCTCATCGTACAAGGTGAGAAGAGAGGTAAGGATTATGTGCTCAGGCGAGGTGTAACAACATCTGAGCAGGGTGTTGTTACACCAAGAAACCAAACTCCTCTTAAAACTGGACCTCAGGCTGAAAACACCTCACGGCTGGGATGAAGAAGTAACCTAAGATGTATCTAATCTTGTCAAGTGTGTGGTCACTCTGTAACGAGTCGTTAAGAAAATGTAATCTGTTTGAATGGTGGATTTAATTATTGATTTATTTTTAGTGAGTGGTTGTCATCAGTACGTCTCCCAGTGAGATCCCATGCTCTTACAGAATACAAATAAATCCACATTTGAATGACTCTCATTCACCTGGCTGAGAAAGCGTCTGTTATGATCAACAAAGACAGGTCGCATGTAAGCAAACACGGGCACAGTGACACTCCTTTTAGGCAGGGCAGATACTCTCAAAGCTTCCTGGATGCGGTTTCTCACCATCAGGGCAGCTTTGGGATTGTCTGCCAGACCGACCTGGAACAGTGCAAGGACAATAATATTAGAGGTCACCTATCCATAACAAGTAAAACTTGCCTTACAGTCTAACCAACCTGCAGGTAGATGGAGGGGTAGAGGGCAGTGCTGGACTCCCACAGCCAGAGCAGCTCATCATTCTGCCTCCTCACCTCCTTGGAGCAGCGCCCTGTGTAGCTTGGCCTCTCCCAGCCATAATTGTAGCAGTTAGGAAACAGGTAGAAGCCCCAGAGATAGTTGGGTCTCATAGCTCTGCCAATTGCCAACTTCCCTGACATGAAACTCTTTGCTGCCACCTGAAATGGAAGGACAGAAGGAAGAATAGAAAAGTCAATATTTAATAACTGTTAAGAACTGTATAATTTGTTTGGTTAATCTTTAGGTAGTTCTGACCTGGAACTGGTATTTGGCTTTCTTTGTGGCCTGCTGCAATGTGAGGGAGCGGTTTGTCTGCATAAGGTGGGCCACAGATAAAGTCTGGTAGATTCTCTTTGTGCCCCAGTTTCTGTCCCATAGGGGGCGCCATTCCTCCCAGTCTATCACAGCCAAGCCTCGGCTTGTCCTAGAGGGAGGACAGGAGGGTGAAGAAGCGGGTTAAAGATCAGCCTCAAGTGTGCCAAGCGATGAAAGACATACATATAAGGTATATTCTCACTTGGATGGGATGTAGTAGTTAACATCTGCTCTGGCCTTGTTCATACTGGCTCTCAGGTTACCTCTCTGAGGGATGCCACCATTCAACTGTTTCTTTCTCATGAGGTCTACATGTGGGTAAAGACCCAGTCGGTCTGTGTAGAACAGAGACAGAAACTGTCCTGGGACCTGCAGCAGAAACATGACAGAGTGAATGAACCTGTGAATTTCCCTTAAATAATCAGTCAGTCAAACTTAATTTTTTGAACACCTTTCAAACAAATCTGCGCAATTAAGAAAACTTGCTAAAATTTTAATAAAGGAAAATAAAAGAAATCACAGTAATTAACAGTAAAACTTTGATATAAAAACAAAAAGAGAAAAAAATAATAATAATAATGGTAATAAAATAAGTACTGAAACAGAATAAAACCAGCTCTTCTCAAATCACCAAATGTTTTCGTTCTGCTTTGTGGAACAGCTAAAAGAAAAGAACCCAACTGGTGGGTCACGGTCCAAAAGTGGGTCTTGAGTCCATTCTGAATGGACCACAAGTGACTCACAAACGTGTCAGGTTTGTAAAAAGCACACTTTATTTTCAAGTACGGTAAATTTCCGGCACAGTGCTTTTATTTTGAAGTGCCATTTCCAACTGTAGAGTGAGTGACTACAGATAGTTACGTAACAGAGTCAGCAAACTAGTTCGGTGAAATGCATGTATGATGCTGAATATATTAAACTGTGTGGACCTTGAATTAATGACTAAGGAGAGATCTGGACCCTGTGGGAACCACTGGTCTGGTGCATAGCCATGTACATGTAGTGCCTTATCAACTCGTAGAAGAATTTTAAAATCAATATGAAAACAAACAGTGTAAAGACTTTTAAAATAGGCATATGTATTTCTCGGTAGACCAGAAGGGAGAGTGTTACAGTAGTGTAGCCTGCTATTTATAAAAGTGTGCTCTGGGTTGTTTTTGTCTGGCTAACTTGTGCTTCCCTGTCATTCACCCTCTGCCATCATGAAGGATCCTCCACTTACTTTCATGCACCTTAAGGAGACAAGGAGAGAGGTGGCTTCTGGAGGAGCCACTTTGTAATTTTTCATAGGGGTGATCAGATAGGGCCACTGAAAATCTTGGAGTTGCTCACAGCAGTAGAATTTCAGGAATTTGCTTATGCTGTTAAAGTATACAGTGTGGGCCGGTTGAAAACTATGCGAATATGAGAGTTAAGGAATCACATACTGATATACCCTTGGTTTCTTATTATTATCTTATTACAGTTAATATTGGTTATTATCTGATCTGATAACTGATTATCTTTAATTTGAAATAGTACACAGATTATAAGGAACATTTACGAGGAACAAGCGTTCTTTAGTTTAGGGGAGAGTCGTGGGTACCCATGGAACCCATTTTCATTCAGATATCTTGAGGTGATAGTTCAAAGGACCTCTCTGAAAATGACCTTGGGAGTTGTTCCCTTGTCAAAATTTAGCATATTTTTGGAACATTATTTAGGTCCCTTCCTGACAAGGTTTGACAACATGGTTGGTACCAGTTGATGCCTTAGGTTGTCTTGTATTACATTCACACTCCTTTAAAAAATGAAAGACAGTAATATCGACCTCCAATTACTTTTTCGTAATTTTTGTTAGAGGTGGCCCGAAAGCGGGCTTATTCTCACTGCACTTATATTGTACTGCTGTATATAGGAAACTACAGATAATAATGAACACAGTTGCATGGCGAGATCCAATATAATATGCCGTCAATTTATGTGTGATATTACCGTAGAATATGTAGCATAATTTAATCGAAAAGTTTGGAGGCATGACATGATGCAGCAGTTTGTTTGTTTTTAATTTACCATACAATCAACATACGAATATTCTTACGCAGCTTTGTGGTGTATTATTGTGCAGATAACAATGATGCAAGTAAATTAATAGCCAAAGTAAGAAAAAAACAGTGATTTGTGCATAAATGAGACCAGTCTCACTCCAAAGTTGCCGATATCCGACACTTAGGCAGTGACTTGTGGCGTCAGAAATTGACACAAAAGGCGTCTTTCAGTGTGGGTGTGATAGGCGTCTGGTTGCCGTTATCATTTAACGGCGTCTGGTGGTGTCATGGGTTAACATGGCAGGACAAAGACGAAAGTTAAGGCAGCGGAAGTCCGACTGGGGAGGGCGGGATGGGTGGTGGATGGGTCCAACAAACATCGACTTTTACACTGCCGAAAACTAACCACGGGCTTTTGTTGTTGAAGGGGAAAAAAAATGTCAATTTGCGGTGTTGAACTGATGTAGTGCGTTTATTTTGAAAGAGACTGTATGTAAACATTACATTTCCTGTGAAAACGGAAGTGTGGTTTGAAAGAAGACAATGCATGTAACAGGCAGAACTTGACACAGTGTCCCAGAACGTCAACAACCAACACACCCAGGGTACCTTGCACGTCGTATGTGGACGTGGAAAGTCCATGACCAAACATCAATATGTGACGAGGTCGGAGTGAGAATGTGTTGCCTAAAAATACTACTTATAATTGTCGTGTTAACAGTTAACATAAATGAGTAAAGGCCTCCTGTTATAGGCCCGTAAGAGATGTTCCTATCTGTGAAAGACATACTAAGGTTTTGAGATTGTTCTTCAATAAGGGGTTTGACAGGTGATACAGCTGTGCAGCACATCATATGTAACTGAAGTCACTTGAGAAGGATGCTATGGTACACATGCATGGTACACTATGCTAAGTATTTCTCATTTGGCAGCACTGGCTCCTCCATCCTCACATTACTTCCTTGCCTCCCATGTGTGGGACAAAGTTGTGAGGAAGGCAAGTAAGTAAGGGAGGACAAGAGACACGTTAGCATGATGAAATGAGATAGTATTTTCAAGAAAGGGAACTGTTTTAAAGCCTCCAGTATAAGAGGTGTCTTTCCTACATGGCTTGTATTATATAATTATATTCATACACTTAACTGTGTTAGCATTATGTAGAAATGACACCCAGATTCAACTTTGTTTGCATGCATGGAATAAGTGTGGCAACTACTCAAAAGCCCCCCCCCCCCCCCCCCCCCGCACCAATTTTTTTTTAAAGTAAATCATTGGAAATGTTCTTCCATAATATCTTTATGTAAAGTAAGTGAGCTTGTAAATTGATTACAGCGAGTGTTTTGCAACCATTGATTTGAATATAAGTAAAACAGAGTCGAACTCAACTCAATACATCATTCAAATATGTGTCCCCTTACCTTAGCAGGTGTGGCCACTCCTTTAAAGGGTGAGGTGTCCAGTGAGATATTATATCTCTTACACACCATATCAGGGATGTTCCAGCTAACAATGAAAGGCTGGTGCTCAAACAGTGGACCTGTGGTGTCGGGGAGAGGGGGAGGCGGAAGCAGTCCAGGCCTGCGAGAGGCTGCTGCTTCTGGAGGAGATGGCAAGGTTTTGGGGAGAGGAGGCAAGAATACTCTGGAGAGGGGTGATGTTGAAACTGGAGACA
Organism: Epinephelus lanceolatus; assembly: GCF_041903045.1. NCBI lineage: Eukaryota > Metazoa > Chordata > Actinopteri > Perciformes > Serranidae > Epinephelus > Epinephelus lanceolatus. The sequence continues at coordinate 21,061,744 of NC_135756.1, forward strand.
GAAGTTTGGGTGAAGTAGTCTGAGGTGGAGGGGGAGATGGCAAACTTTTTGGAAGTGAAGGAGGAAATAATTTAGCAGTGTGAAGAGGACATTTCTCAGGAGACCGAGGATACAGAGGGATCCGTTCTTTGTGCAGAAGTAGTTTTAGAGTTTTAAGGGGTGATGTGAGATGTTTGCAGGAGTGAGGGAGCAACTTGGGGATATTGGGAAATAGTTTTAGGGGTTTAAGAGGAATGTGGGATACAGGGTGACAGACTGGATCAGTACTCTGTGAGGTTTTTTTGCCAAACTGACAGGAGACTGTTTTTGTAGCAGCTAAGGGTGAGGATATAGGGAGGTCTCTGGGGGACGTTAGGTTGAAGAGTGACACTACAGAAATAGCTGACATTGATTTTGAGGGAGTTGTCACAGAGGCTTGTGACGAAGATGCTGGCCTGACAGCAGAGGTGGATGGTTTTAGGGTTGCAGGAGTGGCAGAAGAAATGGCTGATACATTAGTGTCACCAACAGGTGCGAGCACTGCTCTTGGTGTTGACAGGGCAGGTAATGAAAGAACAGGCCAGACGGAGAGGGTGAGAGCAGGGAGGACAGAGATGGGCAGAGGGGGAAAGACTGATGTGGTGAGTGAGAGAAGCAGCAGCACACAGCTTCTGCTCTTCTGTGTGACTGAAACCATCCTTTCCCCTGGCTGAAGAGAAACAAAATAAAACAGAACCAATCAAATTCCATATTATAGTCTAATACAGTGGTCCCCAACTGGTCCAGCCACAGGGTCCAGATTTCCCCTTAGTCATTAGCTCAGGGGCCACACAGCTGAATAAAGTCAGTGTCATACTTGTGTTCGGCCATGTTGTCAAGCTAGTTTGCTGTCTCTGTAGTCTATTATTCACTCACTCTACAGCAAGAAACAATACGTCAAAATAAAAGCTTGACACATTAGCGAGTCATGTGCGGTCCAATCAGAATGGACTCAGGACCCACTTTTGGACTGTGACCCACCAGTTGGGAACCACTGGTCTAATATGCAAATATAATAGTAGCCAATGTTGCAACAAGCTTGACAATGTTCCCTTTTTAAAGGAATACTTCAGCCCCCAAAATGACCGTTTGTGTATCAGCTACTCACCCCGTGTTACGGTGAATTTGTGAACACAGTTTCGCGTGCCTCCAGTGAACGAAGAATCCAAAAACTGAAAAAAGTCTTGACGAATTAAAGTAACAGGGGTCTGCATTTACCAACAGTAGAACTGTATCCAAACATAAATTTACAAACTCTCATACAACTTATGCAGTATAATCCAGTATTTATCCAGTTGTATGCCCAGTACTTCCCAAACAGACAGCCCTTATTGTGTAACTGGTGACTCCAAACTAACCCTTTAAAAAACACCAGTCTCAAAAATAACAAGCACTGACTAACTGATAGAAGTGGGAGAGCTGAAGCTTCAGTGTACAGCAAGCTAAAATTACTGTTTTTGTCAGTGGAGTCTGGCTTTTAAGAGAGCAAAGGTGAGTTTCAGTATTAGTTCAGTTCCACTTTTTTGTTCATGGAGGTAGACTTCACATGATCAGTTTTTGGATTAGTCCTTCACTGGAAGCACTTAAATGAAACAAAGCTTTTTTCAAAAATTCAGCAGAACATGGGTAAGTAATTAATATTTTTTATATTTGGGGGGTGAAGTATTCTTGTAAGATATTCAGAGCACATGTGATGTTTGCTCATTTTCAGTTCTTATCCCAAGTTGGGCTTTTACATGCACAGTGTAATTGAAATGAAATGCCCAGTCCCTTTAACTCACCTGGTGTGGCTACACATTTTGACAAATATATGCCTGTCTCAATTAGAGGCCTAGTCTGGTTGCCAAGCAGTTCATTTTTTATAGAAGTTCTCTGGATGTACAAAACCAGGTTGTCGGCTACCTCAAATTACGTGTCCATTCCTCGATTACCCTGTCAGTTATTTATATTCCTTTAGTCCGTAAGGGTCCTCCAGTCAAAAGAATCAAATGGTTTTTCATAAAAATGAATCCAAATTGTGAGTTTTGTTTTAACAGGATAAAGTGGTGTTGTGTTGGTATTACAGTGCCGTAATCCTTGAGTGTTGTAACTGTCTCTTTCTCTGATGCACCTCCGGAGCTAGATCAGATGAATGACTCACAATTGATATATTATCTGAAGCCTAATTTTATACAGGTAATATTTACACTGGTTTTTTTTTAAAAAAAACAATTTGATTGTATTTCCTGATCTTTGCAGAGCAACAGTTTTGTGTGAAAGGAAATTAAAGGCCTGTCCCAAATATAGGCCTGTTGATTTCAGTGATTCAAGCAAATAATAGCCCGGGATATTAATTGAAGTTTTACAGTATAACTGCACAACCTAATATCACCATATCTGAAGTAGGGCTGGGCAAGATATCGATATTCATCAAAATGTTGACATGAGACTAAATATCATCTTAGATTGTGGATATCGTAAAATTTGAGCATAGTGTTAGTTCAGGCAGGACACGATGTCAAGCTCAGCTCACATCCCAGCTACATCAGCTGATCTCAAACAGCCCAGTCAGCTGATAGATCACATGATTCCTTTCTATGCAACCAATTGGTAAATCCCATTCAGGGCGCCCTATTTAAACTGCTTTGACCTGCCTACTGTTGCTGCTTCCTCTGCAAGCTGCTTTGCAACCTGCCTCCACCCCAGCTCCTTCTTTTTGTGTTGTGTCTGACTTATCAGTGTCATTTCTGTTTGTCATTGATGCTGCTCTGTTCTGCTCCCGGGGTCTTTGCTGCTGCTCTCCCTGCCTTAGGCTTTCCATGTAGGCGCATGGAAGGGCAGGGAGGTTTGCTCTCTTTGCCTTAAGCTTTCCTTGTTTGCACATGGGGGGGCAGAGAGGTGTGCTCTTTCCGCCTTAGGCTTTCCATGTAGGAGCCTGGAGGAGGCAGAGAGGCTCCAGAACAGAGCCATAGCCTAATGTAATAGTGCAAATGGAAATAAAGTTTTCTTTGATGAAAGTGGTCCTGACTGAAATGTGAGTTGTGTTGTCTTTTCATTAACTTTAAAGGCTGCATTACAGTAAAGTGATGTAATTGTCTGAACTTACGAGACGGTTCTAGCTATTCTAGCATTTGCCTTTACCCACATAGTCATTATATCCACACTACTCATGTTTATCTATCAAAAGTCTCACTGTGTAAATATTTTTGTTATAAGCACCAATATTCAACCCTACATTACTGTCTCAGTATCAGTATCAAGGTATTTGGTCAAAAATACCATGACTTTTGATTTTCTCCATATCACCCAGCCATAATCTGAAGTCATTTTCTCTTCATTTTACTCAGCTATGAACTCTCATTTGAAATCCACAAGAAATCAGAGCTTATCCGCAGAATTCAAATCCAACCTCCTACTCCTGCCATGATTTCACACTCCTTGTCTTCCTAAACACAAACCACACACTCCAGAGCTCTATGAGGTGTAAACTGATCTTTATGTTTATCTAAGCATTCCTAAATCAGCATGAAGCCACCTTAACAATTATAAACCACAGCATACCAACTCAAAACTAACTTACAGAATATGTAAAAAGACACAATACCTGAACATGCCTTCAGTGGAACCGTCTCACCATAAGATGTGTTGACGGGAGTGCAGAGAGTATGAGTGTCCTCCCAAAAATGACAGTCTCATATAGGTATGGGAGGAGAGGCATGATGGGCAGGGCTGTGTAAAAGGATGCTCTCTGCTCTCCGTTGTTTGTCTAAGGAAAACGCATTGTTTTGATCGCCCAGTGCCAAGTTTGACTCGGAGCGGAGGAGGAGGAGGAGGAGGAGGAGGAGGAGGGCACACCTGGGTGTGAGGTTATGAAGCATGCACTGTCCTTATAGTGAAGCAAACAGAGTAAGTCATCAGTATGGAGCTTCGACTGTCCCTGCGCCGGTGTTGACACTAGTGTTTGTCACCTAGGATGGGAAAAACAAATGATTACAACAATGAAAGTGGTGAAAGCAAATCAGATTACTTGATAAACTGACATTCATCCTTCAGTATTTCAAAACTACATGCACAGTTCATCCTGTTTGGATTTGGACTCATAGCTTTAAGGTGATCTTGTAAGGGTTGTGGGTTCAACATCATATCGAGTCGCACAATGTGATTTTGCCAAGTAGGACATGTTCATGAATCAACATCCCACATGGCATTCCTGGACCAACATTGCGATCAACCAATCAGAGCCCTCTGACATCATCAGTGTGCTGCTCCTGTGCTTTTTCTACTGAGCTAAGTTTTCCAAATTGAAATTGGTTCATTTGAATCAAAGTCTCAGTAAGACTGAACAAACTCTGTATGCACTACTGCAGGGTTAGTGAGTTAGCTTGCTCAGTGGGTAGGCTATGCTAGAATATAAGCAAGTTAGCTTTCTATCTAAGTAGACCATGCTATTATGTAAGCTTGCCAATAGGGTACAATACTAGTGAGTGAGGCTCCGATCACACAGAAAGCTTTTTAGCAGCTGGAGGCGCCTTTTTGTAATTGTTCGTAATGAGAAAGTTTTTTTGTGTAGCGACACGCCTCGCATTGCTGCACTCTAGGCGTCTGGCGTTTTTGCAAGAAGCGATCTAAACTCCTCGAGTTGAAAAGCAGAAAAACGCCCCACAACATCTCTTTTTTCATATTTTTTTTTCCTATTATCCAATCAGATGATTTGAGGAGAAACTGGTGGTAGCGGTTGCTGGATTCCCAGAGTTATACGGCCAGGTTGTCAAACTGCCCCCAAGTCATCCTAAAATATACCTGGAAATGGCAATCATTGAGGAGAAGCTCCTGGACCAACTGGTGGTACTCCCCATGATCCACCCTCTTTTTTAGGGTCTCATGTAACCACACAGATCTCTGTTTCCCTGTGCCAAACAAACCTTATTTTTCAGTTGCAAATAACTAATTTAACAATTTGTTTATGCTGGACCATCATCATCAACATAGCAGTGATGGTTCTGGATCAAAATTAGCAATTCTATTCAGGATCAACATGGCAATGACGATCCAAGATCAACATGAACATATATCCAAGATCAACAAGGTAATGATGTTCCTGGATCAGCAAAGAAATGATCCTGGATCAACATGGCAGTGATGATCCTGGATCGAAAATGGATGGATGAAGTGGATCCTGGATGGAAACGAACGGGGAAATGTGTCCATGGCAGGTCTTTACAACTGCAAAATAACATGATTCTAGCCTAATGCTAAGTATACTTGTTAGCATAGCCTTCCTATTTAGCAGCTAACTCACTAACCCTGGAGCTACTGATGATGTCAGAGGGCTGTGACTGGTTGATCGCAGTGTTGGTCCAGGAATGCAATGTGGGATCATGATCCGGGAGCATGTCCTTCTTGGCAAAATCATGTTGTACATAATGGAGTCATAGCAAAGTAAGACATATTAAACCAACATCTTCACCGAAAGACAGCATGGTGAGAAAGAAGAATTGCAGCTCAGCCTTAGATCCAAGACCACCTGTTCTGATACAATATTTATCAAGTAAATACATTTCTGGCTGCCTTTTCTCGTTCATCAAGGATTCAGAAAATGTAAATTGTTTAAGATAGCAGTTCAATAACAGTAACACTGGCTGGCAGGTTAGCCTGGTTGGAAAAACAATTGCATAATAGGCTACATGCTATCAATCAGCACCCTCTCCCCTAGGAGACAGGAAAGTTTCACACCCAGGTGGCAACAGAGGAGCTGTATACTGATGGCATCAATAACAGCTCTTCTCTTTTCTATGAGACTGTAAGTGTTAAAAAACTGTGAAGTTAATGGTCAAAAAATAACTCAAATATAACTAAGAATAGAACCTTTCACCTCCGTGTCACAAGCCGTCTGCATTGTCTGTGGTGTATCTATTGGACTGTTTACCCCACACGTGTTTATGTGTCTGCTCGGGGACATGTAATACCAAATGGTGGTGGTTACTTCACAAGTTGGTGGCACAGTGAGAACAGTGGCTGTTTTTAGGAGGGTGATATGTGTAACTGTGTGTGTTTTTGTTCAAATAATACAAGTAAACAAGATTATGTTTCATTAAAAACAGGCCTTGTTTTTTAAATTTCTGAATCAGAAATCAGTCCCTCTACAGATAGAGTCAATGGAACACTATGATGATGAGCAAATGTAATTTACAGGACCAGTCACAAGATGGCACTTCTGATATTCCATAAAAATAGGTCAAATATGAAATATGATCCTTGTGTCCAATAGACATAAGGTTTCAAAGCACCAAAATAACAGACCTGCACATGCTACACTCCACCATTGGTTTACAGATTAGGTTAGATTAGATTAGATTAGATTAGATTAGATTAGATTAGATTAGAAGCATAGCATATTTGGTTTGCTGCAGTGCAGTGGCTTTTACTACCTACTAAGCCTAGAAGGTTTAGCACCAAATACTTTAACTGTTATGTCATTAACAATGGATTACGCCTGTAGGGATATGACCAAAATGTTTCATGTACTGATGCAACATTAAATAGGTATATTCTTACCTCTTCTATCTTTCTGTCATTGTTGACAGGTAGGCACCCTGCAGCCCGCTGATAGATCAAATCTCAAGTTGATCAGCAGGTTTTGCAGCATGTCACTGTCAAGAGCTCATAATGTAGAACAGAATGCACACCAGGAGTTGCACTCATGGATGGCATACTGAAAGGGCACAGGCCCAGAGGCCCAAAGTGTTAGGAGCCCCCCTGGTCTTCACCTGCAAAATGTGACTCCCCAGTGATGGCAGTGTCGGCAGCAGGTGCTGGGCCAGCTGATTTGGCCCTATTCTGGGGCATCATACATACTGAGTCTAAGCCCAGTCAGGCAACCAGATGTGGCTCGGCTAATTTCATCCGGCATGCCAAGATTGGGCTGATGTTGGTACAGATCATTTCTGATAACGGCCAGTGTCTGCAGCTGGAATCAGGCCAGCCGATTTGGCCTAACTCTGGAGCGTCATTCATGCCAAGTCTCAGCTGAGTTGGACAACCGGACCGTGCCCGGCTAATTTCCTCCAGCATGCCAAGTTTGGGCTGATGCTGGGCCAGGTCATTTTGGCTACCTGGGTCAATGAGACATACCGACCAGGAAGAGACAGTCCATTCTCATTCCCAGGTTATCAAATACTGCTGCTTGGTCAGCGAATTCGGGGTCAGACATGAACATATAAAGGCACCTTTTGCAGTGGTATGATATGTTGCTGGGCGACGTAACTATATAATCCTGCCGGACAGCATCACTTTGAAATGCTAGCAGTAAAAGCTTGATAAGGAGTGGAGAGTCCCTATAAGGCATGAAGGAGGGGAGGTGGATGGGTCCAACAAACCCTGGATTTTCATCCAGGACCCCACTGTTCACTTCCTGTACGAATGTTAATCCAGACCATGATGTTTTTTTCTAAACCAAACCACATGCTTTTGTTGCATAAGAAAATAAACATGAATTCGAGGAGTTTTACGAACATTTTAAGTTTATTTTGAAAAAGACTGTTTATAGCGCGAACTCTAACTTTCCTACAACAGATGCAGGAGGATATCTAGCACATCATCGGAGAGGTGGTGGGGCCTTTTGCATGTCTGATCCCAGGAGCCCACTGTCTTATAATCCGCCCATGTTCTAACTGGGGTGCTGACCACTGGCAATAGACTTCAAAGTAGGAGACAAGTGTTGCACACTCAGGCTCCATACGTATTTCTCTTTCATTCAGATGAGGTTTGGGCCCACAGGCTTTCCTTAAGATCGACAATCATAGTCAGAAACAGGCACACAGATCTATATAGGCCGCACCCTCGTCGTGCAACACCATTAGGGTGAGCAAAACACAATCAAGAGGCCTTCAACAAACCAAAACCTATAAACAATCCATTAAATTTACCACAGCACACAGTTTTAAAGGGAGCCTGAACTAATGCTGCATTCATGTGGTTTGGGAATAATTGGAACAATGAGTTCCTGACTGGGAAAATTCACGTGAAGTCAGAACAACTCAGAAACTGACATTTTTGTACACTAGTTTACATTATATGAGCAAAAGCATGGTGGGTGAAAGTAAATGTTCGGTTGTTGGTAATAAACTTTTCATAAATTCACACATTGCGTGTCAATTTTTTGCTATCCATGTAGAGTGACCTAGATCAGTTAGAAAGTCATTTATCAGCATCAGTCGGGTAAACCAATATTTTAGTAGTTTTAGGGGATGCACTGGTGCAGCAACAATAGAAAGTTTCAAATTGTTGTCAACATGTTGTTTAAATGCTCTGAGCAATAAAACACAGCTAATCTTCTTTTTAGCGTGCATGTTGTTTCCACATTACAGCCTCAAGCTCATGAACACAACAGAATGGGACCTCCAAGGAGAGCCTGAATGCAGCATTAGTGCATATGTGTTGCTTTGCATGGCTGCATGAGCTGCATTGTCTTCCTCCCAAACCATGACACTGCAACCTCCATTGTTAAAATAAAAACCACACTTTGAATAATTGCTCCAACAGATGGGCAGTAACTCTCCGCCACATCACTTTCATTAGTCTCCATGGCAGCAATATGCACAATAGCGCAGACTTGGTTTTGAGTTTTGGCATACATGTTGGGCAAATGTAATTTGATACAGTAACCAATGTACTGAGTGCACTGTCCAGCACCAGTGCTATCATAAAGTGTAATGCTGCCACCTTGTGGTTAAACTGGACACATGCTGCAAGTCTAACTAGCAAAATTTCCCAAACCTATTCTGACTTTTTCTCCCCCTGTGAATCACACTGTATGAATGTATGTGTGTATGTATGCAAACCTGACCCCAGACCAAGAAGCAAAACACCACCCTTGGCACACAACACTTGCCTGTTTCAATATGTTTCGGTTGAGATGACCCTGTCGTAGTACTTCCAAAAAAATCCATGCTGTAGAACATGATGAGAAGATGTGAAAAGGCCAGCTTCATTAAATATTCATGCAGAGGCCTGTAGGGGATCCCTTCCTCCAGAATTCAAAATATAATATTCATGTTGTCCTCTTCCCTCCTCCTCTCATAACCTCAATTTTCTTTTGTTGTGGAAAGTGGGTCAAATGAATGTTTCACAAGGGTAGCCCCAGAAGGTGCATCTGCGTAACCCCCAAAACACATACAGCATATACAGTTACATAATGCAGAGTGTTCCATTCCTTAACTACACACTTCAAACACAAACAAGCTCACTTAAACACACATTGACATACTGCAAAAAGACTTCCACAGGCATGCCTCACACATTCTTGCTGATATTGCTCAGAAATGTCAGTTAGGTAACTGCTCAGTTCAGTTTCCTTGTTATTGTATGAGTAAGTGCATACCAAGTGTCATTAGCTGTCGGTATCATTGGCTTTCTGTGAATAGAGCATCTGTGTCCTTCTCAGCACGTCAGCAGATGATCTATTTACTTCCTTACTTGTGCAATTGCTCACTGTCATTAGCATTTGGGGAAATTTAGGTTTCAGACACTGGACTGCTTCCTTTTATCAACTTCCTTCACTCTCCTCATTTCCCACTCTGTGTCCATCTTTGCCCTCTTTTCTCATTCACTGCTCCAAAATGCCAAATTTTTCAAGTGTTCTTATAACTGCTCAGTCAGGATGAGTCATGTCTAACACTTCTATACCTTGTTAAACCAAGGCTAGGTGGAGTAGCGCAGAGTTTCCTGAGGTGTTTGACTGCCTGTCTGTCGGGTTTTTCGAGTCCAGCGAGACTTTTGTTGAAAGCGGGGAATTAGTTTCAACCATGTGGAAGGAAGTGTGAAAGAGCATATGCACCTGACAGGTTAAGTTAATGTTAAAAGTAAGGTTTTAAGGAAGATTTCACAACATATATTGTACATTAGGGATTAGATTTGACAAAGTATAGTGACAGTGAGAAGGTATTAGTTATATATGTCCATATTTCCCTAAATATAAGTGAAGGCAGCAACCCACCCTTTACTGAAAAACAATGACCTCACTGTCAGAGGAACAGTATGCAAAATATACTGAGAATTATATGGCAAAATACAATGTATATTTTGCTTTTTAAGGGCAGTGTATTGCGGTGTGGCATCCAAATTCATCCTGACAGTGCAGACATAAAGAAATAACCATATATGGACTGTGTTTTCATCACCAAAAGCTGACTTTGGTTAATGTGCGTTGTCGTTCACAACAGGTGTTACTACTGACATTTGAGGCTGTCGTGTGTGTGAGCTCCACAGGAACTTTCTCCATCCCTATTGTGACCTGGCAAGAGAGCAGTAATGGCACATGTATGAGACATACACTCACACACACACACTGAGAATGTTCATGTTTACCTGCAAACAGATACAGACATGCACAAGCACACACAGGAATCTCTGCGATCAGGACTACAGCAACTATGTCATGATCAACTCTAAGTACTGCGCTCTAATTGGAGACATAACAAAATTTACAGCAAGTAAAGGCACAGCTCTCCCTTCATGTGTAGAATTGTGTAAGAATTTGCTCCAAAACGTATAATGAAGCTGCACAACTATGGGCAATAGCAAAGTAATTCCTGTTGTGTATATATCCCAAGCCTTTTCTTTGTATCACCTCTCCAAGACAGCCATTCTGCAAACAACACCCATTTATGAGCCTGACTGAGCATGTTGCAGAGCACTACAAACACCCTACGGCACATGAGTAAAATATGCATGAGCCATGTTTGCTGCCCTTCTTGAAAAGTAACCTCTGAATTTGTCTAATTGTTAAGAGCTACGTGTTGGGCAGATTAATATTAATATATAATTTTGTTGTAAAGGATACACTGAAATGTACATTTTAAAGCAGCCATCCCCTCAGGGCCATGTATAGTAACTGGAGCAGTCTTAATTGTATTTCGTTTTATTCATGGGATATTGCTGTAAAAGGAAGAGACCTGTGTATCCTCCCAGAAGCATTTCAGTCCAAGGGGGCAAACCATGTCTTGTCCAAGGGAATGTTTATCATGTAGGAAATCACAGGGCCTAGATAACAGCTCTGCAGCTCAACCATGACCTGACTTCTCTGACTTCAAGAATAAAACAACACGTCATTATGATTAGAGAGGAATTATAATTTTCATGGCTCTTTTATGAACACCTATTGAGGCTTAAAATGTTCATTTAAAGTGTGGGCTTGGCTTTGAATTAATTTCTAGCTGAATAACTCCTCTCTCATGGAGTATTGTGCGTTATTATCTTCCCAACTTGCACCTTATTTCTTATCTCCTCCCATTCTGCACTCGCACACATTCCTGCCATAAAAGCCACGGGCGGACTGGAACAAACCATCTCCACGGGGAATGTACTGAGAGCTGTGATTTTTTTAACCTTATTTTCGTGGCTGGAATTTCACCAGAATATACTTACATGTTGATATCACATATATGTACACGCATAATAAGTTGCTGTGTGAGAATTGTCCCTTTGTGGTTATGTGGGACACAGCTGGGAAGCATGCGCCCCCCATTCCCGGAGAGTGGACTCGTCCGAACACTGCCATGTTGGATGGAGCTGGCTCTGGGCTCTGTGGCGGCCGGACTTCCCAGGAAACTTTTTACTGTTTTCTGTCTTCGCCCTGTCGCTGCGTTTTTGACCTTATTTTAAAGAGGAGCGGGACGTCACATTGCCTCCTTAAACTGCATACATTTGTTGGCATCCTAGTCTCGCGGACCCCCGGGATAAAGCGAACCGGTGTGAGGGGGGTCGAAGGAAGGCCACGGATGACCGAGGGATTGTTTATGTATCTTTTTGGATTTCACATAACGAGTTACAGTCGGTGCATACTTTGTAAATTGACCCCTAATAATGAGTGGACATCAGCCGCAACGGCGGCAAACAAATGTCGGCTCCATACTACTGACACCGCAGGAAAATGAATGCCTTTTCAACCACCTTGGCAGGAAATGCATCGTAAGTTTTTCCCCATCAAATTGTTGTATGATAGCAGGCTAATAGAAGAAGCTAACACGGCTAACTTGCTCCGTGTTTCCTGTCCCGAGACGGGGGATGAAGCTAGCTGTGAGGTGTAACGCTGTGTTTGTGGCCTGTAGTTGACGTGTGTTTTATGTGGGAGACATTTGAGACTTCTAACAGGTTTGTTTAGACAGCAAGGGCGACCCGGGAGGGCAGGGAGCGACTGTGCTCAGCGTCCCGTATGGAGACTGTGACATTTGGGCACCAGCAAGTTTCATTCCTGCCTTCAGGCCTCCGCTGGTACGCCCTTAACTTAAAGCTTGACATACCTGAAATCACCCAGGAAATTCCTCTGCCACAGCCCGGCTGCACTGAGCCTAGCATCGGCACAGTGGAGCTGTTAAACCCATCAGCGCTAAGCAATGATTTTGCACTGGCATTACATAACACAGCTGAACCTTGGTTGTTTTCGGGAAGTGTGTCCACTGAGAAGAATGTGCCGACCAGATTTGGCTGAGGACAGACTAGCTTGAAGTCCTCCTAATGCAAGACCGCGCCAGTCCCCAAAACCCCGAGCATAAAGCAGTGGGAGTAGCCTGCTGTACCAGTGATGCAGTCAGGATCACTAGTGCACTGTCACGACTCAATATTGAGAGATAGGCTGATATTACGTAACACGTGTAGCGTTAAGCTGACTCATTTTTCTGTTCCCCCTGATGTCTGCAGCTAGCCCCATGCCCAACAGCTTGTAGCCACATTTTAAGGAAGACATTTGCAGCTGCATCAGCATTGCCTCAAATCTCACACTTCTTAAGTATGTTTGCTTTTCCTCTTTGTGATCTTGCAGGACAGGTTTTTGTCCCATTTTCCTATTAGTCAACAATACCTCCTGGCTGCAAAATAAGAATATTAGTCAACTGTATAAACAGTGGGAGCAGGTAAAACTAATATTAACAGACCCTGGAGCATCTGATCAGATGATGTTTGCCTTCCAGCGTGTCTTTATTTTTTACTGTGGCTCTCACACAGGGTTTAGCTGGTTACAAGCGGTTTCACATCCATATGTTATGCCTGTCCTATCAAATTAAACAGAGCATAAGACTTAAGATTAGATTTGGACCCTTTGTCTTACTTAATAAATGTTGTGTACATCACCCCCACCTTGAAAGGCCTACCGCTGATTTTCAACCAGCTCTGTGTCATAACAATGTGTGTCGTATGTGTAAACTGTGGTAAACTGCCCTCCATCTAACCAGTGCTTAGATCTCCCAGCTAAACTTCGCGGGATGAGGCAGATAACTCGAAACGCATCACCCGGCGGAGTCTCGCTGGCTCTCCCAGGCTGTTGCTCAAACTGCTGGCGTCTTCATATTGCCCACCACCATTGACACAAGAAGAATAGAAGCATATGGAGATTCAGACCCACCCCTCTCTCTCTCAAACTTGGACCGAAATCCAATTAAACCGTAAAAACAGGCAAGGTTATGATACTGCACTGCCTGTTTCTCACCTAAATTGTTGTCATAAATATATTTTGGTGCCCTGTTTAGCTGTAATGTGAGAGTCTGTGAACAGGAAGTGGGTGCCATACTGTTTTCAGAGGCTTATAAAACTGGGTTCAAACTGTAAAACTATGAATCGAGATTCTGTTATGGTGTTGCCTATTTATCGCCTCAGATGTTGTCACAAACATAATTTAGTGCACTGTTTCACTGTAATAGAAGATTTGGTGCCAGCTGGCTGCAGTTGTGTCACATGGATGAGTTTACATTACGTCACCCACCAGTGGGAGCTTTTATTGGTCCGGTGCGGCTCAGTGCATTATCATAGTTTTTTACCACAGCCAAATAAAATGTCACAGCTTTTTTTCTCTATTTTCTCTGGTTATGTAGCACCAATTTCAGAAGTATTTGTGTCTTTCTACTGCAGTTTTATGAAAAGTTGAGTGTTGTTGGTAAATCAGCCTATTTCCTCTACAAAGTGTTTGTGTAGTGGACCTTAAATGAGAGGCAGTGTGGGAGATCCTTTCGAATTTCCTCTTAGCAACACAGTTCCCCTGTCTGATTTTGACAATTGTATTTTTTTCCTGACCGTAGTGGCGTAGTAGAAACTCTGTGACACAGTGATTATCAGCTGGAAAATGTGTCACACCTTCAGCTGTTATTGATAGCCTGTAAAGATAAGACGTGTTCAAAGTCAAGGTGGCAGATTAATAAATTACATCTGTGTTTTTGCTGTAGCATTATCAAGTTTGCTCTACAGATATGGGTCAGTCCGAGAGACGGTGTGTTTTAATATGCAGGCGAGAAGAACGTGTACAAACCAGCATTGCTCTAGCATAGGGTGGACTTTCACGTACCGTGTTCTCAGGTTACTTCCCCTTAGTCATAATACTTTCCTTTAATTGTGCACAGTATAGGTTGTGTGTTGAGGGACAGAGAAATGGCTCATCCTCTTTTCTTGGTATGTGTGAGGTTTCTGTGTATGTACCCATGTTTGCTTTGGAAAGGCTGCACTTCCTGTCCCATGACACAGTATGTCAGGCCCTGTATGTGTGTGTCACGTGGTCACATGACATCCCACCTCCTCTTCTACAGGTTCCTAAGGCGTGTCTTCCTACACCTATGTAACCTGTTAAAAATCCGATGACAACATCCCTCTGGCCTTCTTGCAATTGTGTCACTCAGCATGTGACAGCGACGAGGAATCGGGAACATTCCTCACAGTCCTACGCTCTTGTGTGTTTGTACACGTCTTTGCATGCAGAGAAGTTTTGGGAGAGTCCCTGTGTGTGTGTGTGTGTGTGTGTGTGTGTGTGTGTGTGTGTGTGTGTGTGTGTGTGAGACTGGGGGAGAGAGAGATGGGAAGAGACAGACATTGTGTGTCTCCCTGACCAATCTAATTAGAATGCCCAGCAGTGATTTAGTGGCTGACTGAGTGACTGTGCCTCATGTAATGTACTCAACATGCAGAAAATGTAAGAACCACAGAGTCACCTTTGCTTTGTGTCTTCGCACTGTCCTTTTCCTAACACACACAGTCATTAGTTGGCTCCGTGCAGCTGAATGAGGCTTGATTTATTCTCGCTGTAAAAGGCTTGTTTGTATACTATCTAATTCTTTTAGAGTAGCAGAGCTCTCCATGCCCGTGTGTTTGCCTGAAATCTTGGCAGCAACAAAAGGAAGAAGACTTCATGTCCAACAGTGGTATCAAGGGCAACCAGCTGCGCTATCTCGCTGTTTCTTATTGTTGATGTTTACCACAGTTATTATGCTCTTCTCTGCTACCTACCAAGAAAAGAAAAGTAGTAATTGTCATGTTATAGCCTTGTTGTATTTATAATTTTTTTTTTTTAATTGTATGCCATCAATGCCAATTTTCCCTGTGTTATCAAAAATGGTAATGACTAGTTGTTGAAATTCCAGCATTATGACAGGACTAAGCGAGGCAAGTGTTCATTTGTGTTATTCAATTTTTAAGGTTTTTCTATCATTCAGTAGCTTCCCACGAGTGTTCCTTATGTATTCAAATCTGAACATTCATATTTTAGTCGAAGTACGTACTTTGTAGCTTCAAAATGCTATATTTGTCATTCCAAAAATCTTTTCCTTCGTGACCTGACATAGT
Organism: Epinephelus lanceolatus; assembly: GCF_041903045.1. Classification (NCBI taxonomy): domain Eukaryota; kingdom Metazoa; phylum Chordata; class Actinopteri; order Perciformes; family Serranidae; genus Epinephelus; species Epinephelus lanceolatus. The sequence continues at coordinate 21,077,338 of NC_135756.1, forward strand.
TTTCTGCATGATGACGTTGCTATATATGACCGCTTCATTGCTATTCTGTTGCTCTGGCTACAACTTTGGTCCCTGTTTACTTCCTGTCTGCTATTGCATTAACATACATTCAAACAGGAAGTACAAAGGGACCCATTTAGAATATTTATGTTGTCCAGTTTGAAACGGTCTATCAACCCTTCTACCCTGCATGACTGAGCCAGGCGTCTGAAAGAATTGTGCGTTATCCGTCTTCAGAATTAGCTATATTCCCTCAATCCCCGAACCTGCACGGAAGCTTGGCAACTGACTGCCGTGGACGCCATGTTAATTCAATACAGAAAGTCACTCAACAGCACAAACTTACTAACCAATCGAGGCAGCGGTGCCAGAAACTCCCGTGTTGTATGAGGTAAAATCACTGTTTTTGTCAAAGTAGTCAGGTGGCTTTGAAGAGAGCATAGATGCGTATCTTGGCTTCAGTTGCTCTTCGGAAAGGGCTGTCTGACAGCCAGGTTAAATGGTGAAAATATTACACTTAGTGTAGATGAGAACCTCATACAGCCTCGCTCCTAAAAATCTTAAGAAATCCTTACAGTATTAATTATTATTACCAATTTTTTGCTAATGACCGCATGGGCGTTTCTATTTGAAAAATCTCAAAGAGAGCACAGATGGACCACCTCTTTAAGGAATTAATTGTTTATTTTTTTTCCTCACATTATGATGTGTTCGTCATTTATTATTGACGCTGATTTATTGGTCCAGATATACTTTGAATCTTAGATTTCTCCAAAGTCTAACCTGTGCGGCAGGTAGCAATATTTTGCAACAAAAGTATGTCCACAATACACATGACATTTATGGTGACCAGGTTTACTGTGAGAGTTCAAAGTGGCAAGACTCCTGTAAATGTGTAACTACTTTGATCATATTTTAGGAAATGCACGCAAGCACTTCAGCCTGTATTCTGTCTAAATAATGAGGTCACACATATGGATACAGAGAGCGAGAGACTCATACAGGTACATACACAGTGGTCTCACTCATTGGTTTCACTCATTGGTATTCCTTCTGCTGTTTTCACCATCGGCAACACTGTCTGACTGGGCAAAAGGTGGAAGGGGTCCAATTCACACTGAGTGTGTGTGTGTGTGTTTGTGTGCGCAGACTGCCTGATCAGCAGTCCTATCCTACAGGAAGTCCCGTGGTCGGCCTCCTCTGGTGATTTGTGCTGGAGAAGTAGAACATGACTCCTCTTTTCCTCCACTTCACCCTCTTTTCTAATCTTCTCTCCTTTCATCGCTCCTCTCTTGTCATTTAATTCCTCCTTCAGCCCGTCTTTAAGCCCGTTTTGCATCTCTTTTCTCCCTGTACATCACTCCCCTCCTGTCTTACATCCACATTCTCCTTTTCTCCCTCTTCTTTCCAACACCGCATCTCTGCGTCAGCCACTTATCCCGTCTTCTGTTTCTTCCCACTTCTTTCCCATCTTTTCACTCGCTTTCTCTCCGGAAGATCTTGCAAAGAGATGTAATGGTCCCTTTTTTGTGCCAGTATGGAACAGCTTGACCAAATGGCTGATGGACAATACTCAGATTAGATCGTCAGCTATAGTTGGCCACTGCAGAAAGCAAGCTCTTTAATCAAAATTTTCTGCATGGGAGGAAAAAGAAAGATTGTGATTGCGCAGTCTGTGTGCTGGACAGGTGATGATGAGCTTCATTATGTAGCAGAAACAGAAAACAGATGTAGCTTGTTTGAGAGCAAGTGCATCAGACGGAGAGAATTCATTCGTGAGAGTGTGTTTTTAAGTGCAAGTGTTTTTTTTGTCGGATTTTGATGACGCCATAGACAGAGCTCCACTTCCTGCTGCAGCCTTTGGCCCTGTCAGGAACAATCAGTGCTCCGTGGGCAGATGAAACCCCAGGGCCAGAGAGCCTGGACACCATTACAGTCAGTATTACAGAGAAATTCTAGCATAAAACTGGATTCATATCCTTTTGATCTTAGCGATCACTGCTCCAAATCCAAATAACCAAAGAGCTGTTATCGGACTGAGCTATATGGTTGAAAATCAGTATCTTATTATGGGTGAATGCAGCTAAGGATGCCAGAGATGCGCTGATTCACACACTCCAATTCACACACCATCACTATGATGTAACGGCTCCTCTGCATGTGCTCGTGTTGTTCTCTTACCTCATGTTGCCCTGTGTTGTGTGCAGTTTAATGTTAGTCATGCAATGTGGCTGCAAAACACAACTTCCGAGAGTCAGAAAGAGATGAGGTCATTTGCATCCTGCTTGAGAGATGGGTGACAGTCTCTGCGGGAGCTCCTGATTATGGTTTGGATGAACCGTTACTGAGAGGTATTCAAAGGATAGTGGTGCTGATGAAAGGCCGATGATTGACTTGACATTTCCCCCTAAAGCCGCCTCTGTCTGACCATTATGAAGGGTAATTTTTTGCTTCTGTTAAATAAGTAAATTCAAGACTAAACTCTAAATTGTATGAAAGTCTCTTTTCCCTACATTCATGACACACTGAAAGCATCGTATCACTGTTTGGAAATACTCTTGGGGAGTCAATTCTTAGGAATCAGACACTGGGAAGTGGTCCGTCTCTGCGGAAAGATGTTTTCCAGGGACTTTTGTAGTGACGTAGTTTCAGTTTTGGGGTCCTGTAGTGCTCAAAAAGTGCCTGCCCCTGTGGTTATACCACAGATGAGATGATCCAGGAACTAACACTGGCAAGTTTGTTGTACTGAAAGTTGTCGGCTGCTCAACAACAAGCTGTCAGACTGCCGCAAGTTCAGGGTAATTATTCATAAAGTAGACAAACATAGTTTTTTTTTCTTTTGAAAGTATCAGGGCAAAGTTTAGGACCTACAGCTGTACTATTGCTGACTTCTCAACAAATCTACATGAGTAAGATGCCAAGAGACAATAGTGTCATAGCACAAGAAAAACAAAAAGATCCCCACTGCTTTGGAAAGAGGTGTCGTGCTGGCATTTTCAATATGTCTGTTCTGCCTCTGCACATCTGCTTCATTTAAACATCACATTTACACGCCACTAAATTACAACAAGCAACACAGGGGCTCTGTATGTTGTCTTGAAGTACGCAGTAATTCCCGCAACTATTGAGTTGGAGAGAGATCACCAGGCATTTCCCTAGTTGATGTTGATGCTTGTGTTAATGACAGGGAACCCCTCAGTGTGAGTAAACCCCTGCAGCAACCTGTAAAACCCGCTGAGAGTTTGATCTGGTCTTATGATCATGGATGCGTCTGTGTTTGTGCTATAGGCGTGCTCCTCTGTGATTATATGCATGTCATTAGGGGCGGCTGTGGCACAGGAGGCAGAGCCGGTCATCCACTAATGGGAAGATTGGCGGCTTGATCCCCAGCTCCTCCAGTCCGCATGTTAAAGCATCCTTGGGGAAGGTTGTTGGTGCGCATGAATGTGTAACTGACAAGCAGGTGGCACCTTTGTATGGGAGCCTCGTGCTGCCAGCTCCCAACGCTTCAGCCAGAATCCTCAAAACTCATCATTTCTTGTCATCCAGTGGATTTTTGCTCACGGCACAGGCAGGGAGTTTCTTTGCTTTCAACCCTACTGCTTCCCTAGCAAGAACACAACCATACAAACATATCTCACCGATGACGTAACAGTTAAAGCAGAGTCTCAAATCTCATAATCAGTGGTGACGTATAGGTTGACTGAAACATTCACACCCAAACTGGCAAAATATAGGCATTCATTAGGAACTCTGTGTTAGAATAGTTAAATGATGATTGGTTAAATGATCTGGTTAAAAAAAAGCTATAAGTTGACTGAATTAGTTATGTTATTACTTTTCAATTTATTTTCCTTAGTTTTAATGTAACTTTAATGACTTGGTATGTGCCTATGTCCCTTAATATGGTGTTGATATAGCGTGGATCCTTCAGGAGATGCTCAGGAGCTTGCAGTGTTCTTACTTCGTAACCAAAGTAACTTGCTTGATCTCTTGAGTCTCATTTACTCTCACGGCTCTCCTTCAGCTTAGTAGATGTGCCTTTTGTCATATTTCTGTGCTGCTTGACAGCCGTTTGGCATTGATGGACTCTAACTTTTGACAACCACAGGGTAGAGCTACTTGACCCCCACAGAGTCGCTGTCACCCTGCCCATCAGACACTTTAAAAGGCATTTGTCCTTGCATTTGCTTCTAGTCCCATTTCCGATGACTTTCATTTGAAAATGTACTGCTAATGTGAATGTATGCGCATATACTGGAGAATGTGTGTGAACAGCTGTATTTAGATCATCCCACAGACTTCTTTGAGATTCAGGTCAGGACGACTCGCAGTCATTCTCGTACTGAAAGTATTTCTGTATAGATTTGGCTTTTTGCTCTGTGTCAACACCCTGTTCCAGCAGTACCATAAGACTGCACCTTTATTGATCTTCCCTCATTGTTTCCTCTTATCCTTGTATATCTCACAGTGCTTGCAGCTTTTAAGCACCCAGCATGTTGCTACAGCTATCATTTATAATGGCAGGAATGTTTTTAGCTGTACAATGGGTCCGGTTTCTGCAAGCAGTTGTGTTTATTATGTCTTTACCGAACTGATTTTCTGCCCATAGACAAGCCGACAACAAGCCACTTGGTTTATTTTTAAGGCATGTTTGGCTCAAAGGGCAGCCCCAGTTTTGCTGAATGTGCTTAGCAAGCACTCCGTCTTGATTCTTGGCTCCTCCAAGAGACATTTTACCATTTGGAACATCCTTATAGATGACCAACTTCACTCAAAATCTGAGTTAGGGGTTTGGGGACAGAGCACTAAGGAGGCAAGGATCCATAATTTAATTAAAATTATAAAGAACTCATGGTCCCCTCCCTGACTAAGGAGTTCCCAAATTTTGATGCTGGTCTTTTTGAGCCTTTGTATAGTAAATGCTGTTCTGTATCTCCGGCATCGCAGCTCACAGATCTTAAGTTTTGCAAACATGGGCTTTACGGATTTAAAGGTTCTGTGAATGACATTCAGAGCAAAAATGAAGTCACGCTCCTGCTCCACCAGCACAGGATGGGTTTTGTTTCAGTTTCTTTACCTAATTTGAACCTTTCAGAGCATTTCGACCAAAAATAATTTGATTCAGAACCCAGGAAGTTGATTTTCCTTAACCTGAAGTGCGAATTGTGACGATATCACTGAGCGTGTTATACTCTGCAGATTCTGTAGATTTGAAAGAGAGGATAAAGTCTTGTGTCTTCTAATCACCATAGTTGGTCCTTGCTTGTTTTTGGATCAAATCAAATATCTGTAATTAAGAGCAGCTCACAGGTAATCAATATAATCAGCCATCTTGCTACAGCTCTTTGCTTGTGTTGTGCATTGTGCAACGCCCTCCATTGATGACGCATCCTTGATTACAATGGTTTTGCTCAAAACTGGTGGAAACTGGTTTGCTAGGTAGCACCAAGGATCCAAGAATCCTGAACGCACTGTCAGCACTTTTAGCTGATCGCCCCTGGCTCATACACCTCCATGTTGAAAACCACGTGCGTGCCGACAACATGAATCAGACTTTGATTGATATGCTCTGGATGTCGTATAGAGCTCCTTTAAATGGTTGATTAGTTCACAGACACCTTTAAGTCTACATTACTACCAACCTAGGTCTTGTGGTGTGCTGGCTTAAACCCCCTGTGAGATGCTTTTACCTGGCTACAAAAAGTGTATGTGTGTAGTTATGTAGTGTCCATTACTAACTGTAACTCTCCCTCTGTCTCTGTCTCTGTCTCCCTGCAGTCATTGTCTTCAGCAGTGGTCCAGGTGTTCACAGCAGATAGGAACTCCAGCTGGAGCAAGAGATGCTGCGGGGTGGCCTGTCTGGTCAAAGACAATCCTCAACGATCCTACTTCATCAGGGTCGTTGACATCAGGGTAGGTAAACACAAAGCAGCGAGCCGCTCTGCACATTGATGAGTCCCATCATTGTGGTGCATTACTGACGTAGCTGGCAGATGATGGTACTCACCACAATCGATGTCCAGTGGTGGTGTACCGCCGTTTCATTCTCACGATGGCCTTATACTTACACAGCCACACAGTGGAATCCGTGGGATGTCTGTTATATCAGTCGATACAGAATTCATTTAACCTGATTTTTATGTTTTATCCATAGGACGGTAAGATGATGTTTGAGCAGGAGCTGTATAACAACTTCAACATCTACCTCCCCAAACCTTACTTCATGACATTTGCTGGAGATGTGAGTTTCCCCTCTCTGCTGATTTCTCTTTTTATTTCTGATCCTCTGTATTCCGGGTCAGCATCCATATATGGTCACAGACGAGTACTTTTTTCTTCATTTTTTTAATTTGTTGTTGATTTTCATTTATTCATTCAATGCAGCTGGAAAGGGAAGAGGAGTTTCTGCCTCTCATGACTTGTCATTAGATATTGCAATTGAGTCACCAAAAAACGATCACTAATGTCCTCCAAGAAACTGTAACCGCTAATCCTACTCAGGGTCACGAGGGGAGTCTATCCCGGGTCACGAGGGGAGTCTGTCCCAGCTCACATTAAGCGAGATGTTGTGGGGTACACCCTGGACTATCACAGGGCCCTTTTTACACGGAGATCGTGCTATCGGGCCGCTAGAAGTCCCCTCTTTACGCCACCTTTGCATTTCTATGCCGAACCAAACAACAGCAGCATCATCTTGCATCAGTGTGTGATTTTAGACAGCGTGCTGGCATCATGAAAGTGAAATAGTGAAGTTAGGCATGACGTTTAACGTGTCAGTATCAGCTTCTAGCGTGACATGCAACATATGTGTCGGCAGCCCTTGACAAAGAGTAACAACGGCATAAGATAGCTTTCTGACCTCATTGTTTACCAAATATGCAGACATTTTTGGCCGCTGTTTTTCTTCTTTGAGTTAGCCGCTAACTGCCGCTAGCCAGAGATCCCAAAGAAGACCCATGCTGACAGTGGGAGAACATGCAAACTCCGCACGGCCGGCTGGAGAATTTGGACCTAGAACCCCCTCTTGCTGTGAGGCAACACTGCTAATTCCCCGTCCTCAAAGAAACCTAATATTAGAATTGAAACCTTGCAGGTCAACTGACCAAAGGTAGCCACTGCTTTTAAGACATTTCCTCAAAGACTTTTTTAAGCAGTGCAAAAAAACAAAACAAAAAAAGGTTCCATCACAGTACACATTCATAATGGGCTTGGTTGGCCCAAATTGTCCTTTCAGCAATCAAAAAGTGAATTTGAGAAGCATATTTGAACAAAAATATGGTTCTTTATAAATTTGAAACAAATTTAAATTCAGAACCAGTTTGCAATACCCAACTCTTGATTTAGAGAAATGATTGTACTGCACATAACAAGTATACACAAAACTCAGTTTGCTGCAGAGTTTTTCTTTTACAAAACTAAATCCAGAAATTCTACCGGAAAACTGACACCTATTTCCCTCATGAAAAAACATCATTGTTCGTAGAAAACCTAACTTAATGTCACATCTTATGCACTTAATGTGACAAGACGCCTTTATTTGTGGAGCAGACATCTTAGCTGGTGGGTACAGTGCCTCAGATTCCAACAGACCATGAAGTATGTGCTGATTGAGGTGATAAGGCTGGGAATGCATGCACAACATGGTTTGGAAATTCAGTCATGGAAATTAGGTGGTCAGGTAGGTCGTTGGAACTTGGCAAGAAATAAATCGACTTTACAAATGTATTTATCAAATCTGTACAAACTTTTGTTTTGCTCTGTGTGTGTGTTCACAGACATGCCAAGTGGGTCTGAACTTTGCCAGTGAGGAGGAGACCAAGCGTTTCCGTTCCCAAGTGACAGAGCTAGTTGGGAGAAGACAGAGGAAAACTGGTACCAACTTACTGCTGCTGCCGTCTTACCTACAAACCTCTCTACTGACCTAACTCACTGAAAAAAAATGACACATTTAGCAAATCTGTATCTTGTGTTCAAAATAATCCATCTTATTTTTCATGTCGAACCATGCTACAAGGATGCAGAAAATAATGAAGTGGCTACATGCATTCATTTTGGAATGATCTGTGTGTCCTTAAATGGAGCAATAGCAGGTTTTGGTTTGACTAGTGTGAGCACAAGATCAAATTTATCTCTAAACTTGTCATTTTTTACAGCGCTCTACCACACAGAACTGGGCAAAAAAGTCCTAATTTCAATACATTACCATATTGATTCTGAGGCACTAGAATGATGCTTTTATGCAACGATGTCCTCCAGCTGTGAGACGTACTTTGGGCCCAATATGTCAGTGTCATGTATTGAAAAGATTTTTTTTGCCTGGGTCTGTTTACTGCACCATCTGATTTTCTTTTTCTGGTCTTCTGCAGTCTGTTCTCAGTTCTTAAAACCTTTAATAACACATAGTACTGTTTTCAAACTTACAGTCTTTAAGGTGCTGAAATCCAAGACAAATTTAGGAATCAGTAATGAGTAAAGTGATGCTGATACCAATAGAGTAGACTTTTTTTAATATGTCATTCGATATCTATCATGTAAATGCAAGAGTTTAGTTGTGTACCAGACAGGTGTGTAGTATAGCCACATTTCGAACTTTTTGGTGGCATGTTGGCATACCAACTCCGTCAAATACGCTGTGCTCAACTTCACCACACCACAGACTGTTCTGGTTGTAGCTGCTGTAGTTGTAGGCCAATCACGTCATATTTAAACAAAGAAACCTTGCAGTAATTTGCTGTGAGCAAAACCCTAAAAAAATATTTTTTCTTCTAGATCTGGGTACAAAAAGGATTAAATGCAGGTATGGTTTGACAGGAGATGTTTCGATATTACTTGGTGCTGGATTATTTCGGTAGATGCTACGGATGTTCCTGTCAACTTAACTAAAAAAAAATTTTAGACTAGTTGACTAGTCAAATACATACATACAACATATTACATTAACTTCCTGAAGCCTTTACATCAACAAAGTGAAGTGGAAGCATATCCTGCGAGGTCATTGTCGTGATGAGCTTCTCAGCCCCAGCGGGATCACAGCATCTCCAGGTGAACAATGTCAAATTGGTCTGAATGTGGCGAGCACCGCTAGCAGCAGCAGCCATCGTTACGTGCAGGTTAACATCCAAATGCTTGAGCTGAATGTGGCTGCTCATTGATCCAGTTGAGTGATAATATGCCAGTTTTTTCTGACACAGCCTACATGCTACCTTGTTTTCATTTTCTAGATCAAAGTACTGCCAAACTGTGCTGGTTTTGTGAGAGGACATCTCTCCAGTTTCCCACCGTGCTGTTTTAAAACTCCAGTGTACACAAGCATTACTGCGGGGAGGGTGCTCTCTCTTACGGCTCTGTAGCACCCACTAGTGGCGAGCGGCTGCATGACAGTTAAGCGGCTTAAACCGACTAATATTTCTGGTGCCGACTAGCAAGGGGGCGGATGTTTAATCGTTTGGACGGTTAATCGCCCTAGTCGATACCTTAAAGATATTAAGTACCGATACCCACCTCTAGTCAAATTACAAAAGTGAGGAGAAAGGTTTAATAATAATCCATAAAATTATACAATCTATTTGTTCACTATTCAAAGTTATCTTTACGGAATTCTCCCAATTTTGGTGCTGCGAGAAAACCTGGCAGACAGTGAGTTGTTGACTTTGTGCCATCGTCACAGAAACAGCTTCCAGTCAGAGAGATGACTCTCAATCAGTTTTGTTTCAAATGTTCCTGATAAATCAGACACCGGCAGATTTAATTTTAGCAAAACCTCAGGGATGCATCACAACACTGCACTCAGGGCTGTAAACAAATATGCAGACTGGCCCAAGGGGGGCACTACAGTTTCAGGTTAAAATGAGCAAAATGAATGAATGATCAGCTGTGAGAGGACTTCATCCCTCATGGGTGTAATAATTCCAGAGCTGGCATGGCATAAATGAAATGTGGTGATTTGTATGAGGGAACCTCTATTACCATTTTGCCCTTAAGATGTTTTTTGTTAATTATAAAGAAACATAAATAGCATCATGAAGTGTGCTTTTTGTGGATCAACACTAGCTTCACGTTTATATGGTTTTCATCCAGCACCAACAATTAGACTTTGGAACTGCAAAGCCAGAAGGCAATTTTACAACATTCTGCTTTGTATTATAACTTCTGTTTTATCTTGTCTTATCTGAGGAAGTCAGCCATGAGTGTTTGCATTACAGACTGAGGATTCAATTGAACACACGTCTATTAAATGTGTACAGACACAGTCTTAAACTCATTAGTGGCATTCAGCCCTTAACTTTCATCATCACTTGCTTGATTAAGACCATCCGTCTTCCTCCTTCCTCTTCTGTGGGGCCTGACCCTTCAGATGGATCCTTCTTTCATCTTTTTCCCCTTCAGCCCTCCGCATGGGGTGCCTAACCTTATCCACAAGGCTTCTTCTGTTTGACCTTCAGCCTTTGGAAAACTCAAGCCATCAGTATCTTGAAGTGTGTGTGTGTGTGTGTGTGTGTGTGTGTGTGTGTGTGTGTGTCTTTACGTGGTTATATTCTTTAACTGTATGAAAGAGAAAGCGTGATGGATGTATTGTCCTGGAATGTGTGTGTGGATGTAACATTAGTTGTTGTGTGTACAAGGAAGTCTGATTTACGTCTAACAGCACCAACACTTTGCTTTGGCAAATCTCTCCAAATAACTTTCCACTCTGTGCAGCACATGCACAATGCCGCCGAGCCCCACACTCACAAACCAATAAACTCTCTTCTCCTTGTACATCTGACACACTCACACGTATTCGCTTCTCACTAACACAAACCCACCACTTAGCACAGGATTGTAACGATTGCATTTGTCTGTGTGTTCACAGAGAAGAGACGCGACCCTCCAAATGGTATGTTTTTTCCACTGTTTCCTGTCATTAAGTTCAGAAATAAACTGAAGAGAAGTGTTAAAACAGACTCTGGGGGAATTGGCAACACGTGTGTCAATGCGTTTGGTATGTCAGATGGGCGGAATATCAGGATCATTCGGATTTTTGTTTTACTTGGCAACAATTCAAGACTGTACTTCCTCTCCCTGACATTGTGGAAACTATGTAGCATACACTGCATTTCATATTCTATGCAGGGAAAACACTATCTGGCATTCATGGGGAGTAAACTGAACACCAGAAAGACTGATGACACAAATTAAGACTCGATAAACTGAACCTATTATCAACTGAATCAACACCTGTCAACAAACTATGTATTTGCATTGTCTTGTAAGACATCCGCTGTGTCCCACTTCCATACAGCAACTCGAAGCAGGTGTGTTTAAAAGGTGACACAAAATAAAAACAGCCAGTATGTATCCCAAAAACATAAGCTTTGAGCCTTGATACTTAATTTTCTCCAGGTTTAGGAAAGCATGAGGTCTTTAAAGGGATAGTGCACCCAAAAATGAAAATTCAGCCATTATCTACTCACCCATATGCCGAGGGAGGCTCTGGTGAAGTTTTAGAGTCCTCACATCACTTGTGGAGATCCGAGGGGGGAGTGGGTAGCAGCACAACTGCACACCTAATGGCTGACGGCCACCCAGATTAAAACGTCCAAGAACACATAATTGAAACCACAAAATATCTCCATACTGCTCGTCCGTAGTGATCCAAGTGTCCTGAAGCCCCGACATAAAAAAGTTGTTTGGAAAAACGTCATTTGAACTCTGTTTTTAGCCTCATTGTAGCCTGTAGCTCTAACTGTCCCTCTGTGGACCGTGCTTACATGTGTGTGCTTGCGCGCGAGACCAGTGAAAGCACTGAACACACATGAAGGCGGTGCCCATGTCTCACGGTCTCACGCAAGCGCACACACGTCAGCTCAGTGTACAGAGAGGCAGTTAGAGCTACAGGCTACAATGAGGCTAAAAATGGAGTTCAAATGACGTTTTTTTCCAAACAACTTTTATGCTGGGGCTTCAGGACACTTGGATCACTACAGACGAGCAGTATGGAGATATTTTATGGTTTCAATTATGTGTTCTTGGACGTTTTAATCTGGGTTGCCATCAGCTATTAGGTGTGCAGTTGTGCTGCTACCCACTCCCCCCTCGGATCTCCGTAAGTGTTGTGAGAAACTTCACCTGAGCCTCCCTCAGCATGAGGGTGAGTAGATAATGGCTGAATTTTCATTTTTGGGTGCACTATCCCTTTAAGCCATAGAGATGCTTTGGGGGCAAATGGTGACCTCCATTCTAATAGTACTCTCCTACGGGCTAGTAGAGATGCAAAGGCAATGCTGTCTTGTGTTGTTTTCCTAATTATTCGGGGGCCTGGAATTCCTCCGAAAATGGCTATGTCTGCACACGGTGTTAACACTATGCTGAATGCCTCCAGAAAGGCGTCAAAAGCCCCAACCCTTCGAAACATTCTGACACTAAAATGGGGTTTTTCAGATCAGGAGAAAATTACACGCACGTTGTTTTAGCAACGTGATCTTACACTCAGCTGATACAAGACATGAAGCTAGCAGATAACAATGAGTCTCAAAAAAGGAACAAAGATTAAATTTGTTAGGGTTATAGTGTTGTATTGTTTTGAGTCGGATTTCATCCATCTACACGGCGTCTACTACACTTCCGAGTGAGGTGGGGGTATGTGGGGAAGAGAAGACCACGCCCACTTAGGAGACCGGAAGTGTACACCATTTTGTGTCAGTGGTGTAGCATGTAATGCGTTATCTTTTGTTATATAGAATATCTTTGACACTGGTTCTGTTCACATACAGTACAGGCCAAAAGTTTGGACACACCTTCTCATTCAATGCGTTTTCTTTATTTTCATGACTATTTACATTGTAGATTCTCACTGAAGGCATCAAAACTATGAATGAACACATGTGGAGTTATGTACTTAACAAAAAAAGGTGAAATAACTGAAAACATGTTTTATATTCTAGTTTCTTCAAAATAGCCACCCTTTGCTCTGATTACTGCTTTGCACACTCTTGGCATTCTCTCGATGAGCTTCAAGAGGTAGTCACCTGAAATGGTTTTCCAACAGTCTTGAAGTCTTGAAGGAGTTCCCAGTTCCCTGTACTGTACATAACACTTCAATTTATTTCGGGGCATCCCGTAGCCTTGCAGAGATGATATAAACAAAGAAACGTTAACCTTGGTCTTTTGTGGCTAACGATAATTCATGTCAGCAACCATGTTACCACAGATATGAGGAGTAAGCACATCTGGCTGACGTTTGTAATCTGACATTAGGCGAACTCCTCTTAATGTAGCTAGTTAGCTAGTGTTTTTAACTATGATGTGATTATATACAACGTTATGTGTCCGTGTGACGCCAATGTAATGTGTCGAGTGTGCCTTTTATGGGCCAGGTCCACTCGTATCTTTTAACAATCTTCAGAATTTGGTTTTCTTTTTAACTTTGACAAGCCTAGCACACAACAGTTTTCAGCTAGCTCAACTATTATTGGAGCACAGAGCGAAAAGGGGCGGGGCTCAGATAGGGTCAGTTGTAGATGGTGGACAAACAGCTCTGGGAACAGCTCAAAAAAAATATATATACTATTGTTTGTGGAAACATTTTTCTTTCTCTTTATAAAGTTAAAATTGCATTTAAAAAAATGCAGTTGAATTGATATGCATCAGTGAAAGTGTGGTAATGTTCAGTAGTGTGTGTTCATAAAACCATTACAGTGCAAATTACACATGATCTAAGATAACATTACAGCTCCTGATAGTGGAGTCTTGATATGTGAATGACGTGCCCTTCATGGTCCTCACTCAGTGCGGTCTGATGGCTTAACAGATGGAATACGTTTGTGGATATGCACAGATTTGTTTGTGGACACACAGCAAAACGCAGACCACTTCATTTGACCTGCTGGCTTATTAATATATCTGTGTGTGCATGCGGCCATGTGGAGGTCTTTGCTACACAAATGACACATTTCCACATTTAGCTGATGCTCATATTCAGAGCAGCTTAATGGCATGCGGCCTGTGGATGCTTCACTTTGGGTCCAAGTGGTCAGATGCCATATGTGGTTATACATCAGGTTTATTTTCACGGTTTATTTACAGCCAGTGGTTCAGATTTTTGACTCTGTGTTGGTATTATCTTCTGTAGCGGGACAGGAGAATGAAAAGAACAAGTGTTATCTAACGTTACATTTACCTGCGCCCACTTATGCTACCATGCATAGATGTTTGTACCAGTTTCTGTCTTGGATTTGTCATGCATGGGTTCAGTTTCTGAACAAGTGCATCTTGTGTGTGAATTGGTTCCTTTCCAGAGGAAGTCATCCTTGTCCTCTCAAAGGAATATCTCCTCTCCATCTCCATCTGTCTCACTCTCACTTCCCATGACCGCATCATAGCTTCGTTCCTGTCTGTCATCTGCAGTCTGGTTCTGGCTTTCCTTCTGTTCTGCCCTTTTCCCCTGTTGCCCTTTCCAGCTCTCCCCCTCTCATCATTTGTCCCCATCTGCCCTCTGCTCTTCATTTAATCTGTCTTCATTTTCTTCTTTGTGCTCTCTATCTCTGTCTGCCTTCATTGCTCTGCCTTCCTCGCCTTTTTTCTCACCCCCGCAATCATCATGTTTTAGAAACCCCCCCAAGATTAACATGGGATTAATGCATGGACAGGTTTTAATGGTTACGTAAAAAAATCCAGCGCTAAATCCAGAATGATTTGCTGGGATTAGATCCGTTTGTGTGTTTTGCATGGAGAGGGAGGAGATGGTAGTGGAGGTGGGTGGAGAAATGCTCCCAGCGAGCCAATCCGAGCAAGATAATCTGACAGCGCTTCCAGCTGTGATGGGACATCAAGGGAATAGACAATGATTTGCAAAACAGACACAAAATATGCAGAGTGGCTCAGACAGACGCGTGAAGCAGGGAAACAGAAATTTGGTGAACAGTTTGCATGGAAGGAAACTGTTGCTGTGATGGAAGGAATGCAAGAGGAAGAGTAAACTTTGGCCGTTGGCTGGCTAAGTGTTGGCTGGCTCGTCTCCCTTCTGATGGCATTGCTGGATGTCTGCCGTCACAGCACAGACAGTATGCACGTAAACTCCACCAGATGTCTGATGAGGATATTAATTCAGTAAATGCAGACTGTTGCACTGAGTCCGTCACAAGTTGGCTTATTTTCTGTGCTGGTGTTTTGGTCGTGTTTTGGAAACCTATGGGATCATCTTGGCTTGTCAGGTTTCAGCAAAGACTGGGCTCTGTTCTGAAACGAGACAAGTGCATTTAGCTTTTACCTGCTTACACAGTTGGGTTTAAGAGGAAGTTATTCTTTTTTGGAAAGCAGTCTGTCCATGTTGGGAAGGAGCACTTCCTGGATGTGATACTTTCAACAGACATTTCCTTCTTGACTGACAAAGAGTACCTGTTTCCGATCTACCTTCAAATCAGTTGTTTGAACCTTGGTGTCACCGTATTGCTCATGCCCAGTCAGCTGCTACGATGATGTTCTGCACCACCTTCCTGTCTGCTCCCTCCGAGGAACTCAATTGTGAAGGCAGTGGAGGAGGAGGAGCAGCAGCAGTAGGAGGTGGAGGTTTGAGCCCGGGGAGCTGCCTGTCTTCTTTACACTGCCTGGTTCTCCCTCAGGATGAACTGTACCCGTCGCTCTCCGACCCGACCGCTCGGCTCTCAATTTCCCCCGAAGACCGAGCGCACAACTTGGTCGGCAAAATGCTTCTCGGTGTCAGCATGAGCACCTGCAGGCCGAGAGATGGGGGGTGTATTTGGGACAGGGTGAGAAGGCGGCGGAGTCGGTCGGCCTCGCCTTCGCCCAGCAAAACGCCCAAAAGTCCCTGTAGTGAGAGTGTTAAAGGTATGTGCTGCAGCTGAGGCACTGGTAACGCTCATTTTTTATTTGAGATCTGAGTTGACTGGCTGCTCGTGTGCTTGTCAAGAGTTCGCTTTACCTTGTGTAGTTATATGACATGTTTGTGTGTCTGCTGTCGCTTCAGAGTAAATGTCATTTGCAGAGGAAAGTTGATCAGAGGTGGGACCGAGTCTTTGTAAGTCTTTGTGAAGTCACAAGTAATAGGTGTTAAATAGGTGATTTTTTAAGTTGAGTCTCAAGACATCAAGTTTATGACTATAGTCTGACATGAGTCCAAGTCACATGACTCTAGTCCACACCTCTGGAAGATCATCACACTGATAGAACAAGTATTACAACCGATTTTAACCATTATATCTTCAAGACATTGTTTTGTTTTGCGTCACTTTTCAGTCTTTATCTGTCATTTAGTTTGAATAACCTGAGTGGCAGTAATGGGATGATGCTATAATCCTACATGCTCTAAGCCATTTTCACACCCAAAACCCCAAATTAAATAGCCAGACCCCTTTGTGCCAAACAGTCCGTAATAGCCATTAAATAATGGATTACATAACTAAAGGAACTGGCCCTGAAAAGCCCCATGATTAGAATCCAACATGGATCCAAGGTCGTTTTTTAATGAAATGATAATAATGCCAAACATGTAATGCGTAACCCTTTCATGTCAAGACAGTACATGTATTCAACATTTAAAAAGTACCTATTCTTCTTGTGATGCAGTGGAAAACCCAATATCAAGTTGTTTGTATTTTAATGAAACTGCTGTCCTCAGTGCATTCCACCGGCTGTATTACATAAACCCCTAACTTTATTGTCTGTGTCGTTCTTAAGGCCCAACGTTGCCCATGGCTACCGTCGACATCAAGAACCCCGAGATCAGCAATGTTCATCGTTACCATAACAACTCTCAGGTGAACAACATTGTGCACTCGTCCTTCCCTAAGAGAGAGAAAAAGGGCAAGGCCAAGAAGAAGAGGTTGACCAAGGCGGACATCGGCACACCGAGCAACTTCCAGTGAGTCACACACAGGCACCTCGGGGCGGCTGTGGATCGGAAGGTAGAATGGTTATCCACCCAGCTCCTCCAGTCCACATGTCGAAGTATCCCATGGCAAAATACTGAACCCCGAATTGCTCCTGAGAGTGTGTGAGTGTGAATGAATGTTAAACTGAGTAGCAGGTGGCACCTTGTACGGTAGCCTCGGCCACCAGTGTGTGAATGTGTGGATGCTACACCCTTTTTTCATCTTTCAATGATCCCCTTGAATGTTTGTTGACGTTTTTGGTGGGTCATACCACGTTGCAAAATAAAGCTAAACCTCGTGTCAAATTGAGTGACCCTGCAAACTCTGAATTCACTCTGCCAATAGGGGGCGCTACATGATACAATTATGTGGCCATAACTTAAAGCCCTCATCCAGTTCCAAATCCAAATTGAACATTTGTGTATGTGAACCCACACTACAACTGTTACATGAATGGCCCAAAGTCTGTATAAGTGATCATCATTAATCATCTTTTTTGGGGGGAAATGTACAGTGTTTATCTTCTCAGTTTTTTTTTTTTACTTGTATGTGACCTCACAAGCTTTCTTCTGCTTCTCTCACAGGCACATTGGGCACGTAGGATGGGATCCAAACACAGGCTTTGATGTAAGTGCAACAAGAGTGTAAGGTTAATGCACACGCTTGTTCGTATGTGTGTCTCTGCACACGTTAGTGTGAATATGAGTATGTGACCTCGACATATTCTCAAAACTTGGCCCCTGGTTTATCTGTTTGTCAGTCACACATCCCTCTTCCAGACAGATTTTCCAAAATTTAATATCAGCTCCCAAAACATTACGCCGAGCAGCCCGGCCAAGTCATCAGGAGGGTTACACAAGGAGATTTTGGAAGGGGAGAGAATCAACTTGCATCTGCATAATCCATGGACTCGTTCCCAAAAAGCATCATCAGTAATTATGCTGGACGCGGGATGATGAGTATGAGATCACGCAGGTCAGAGGACTTAAATGAAAGAGATGAAATTCAGATGATTCGGTTTCATAAGTTAATGCTTTCAAGGACTTAGATTGATTTGAATGGGTGACGTCAGTCAAATAACGCTCGCTCACCTCTCAAATCCTAGGGGCTTAAAGCCGGAGCACAAATGAGTGGATTCACAAATGAGCAAGGGAAATATTTGATCGTCCTGCCAGCTAATTTTTTTGTCTCTTTTTTCCTCTTACACTATAGGTACTGCAGATGTTTAAAGTGATAATCCACCCTAAAAAGCACTTTAAAATATTCTTTACAAAGTATGGCAGCTGTGCTCAACCTGATTAATGTTAGTTACATTGCACGTAGTACATTTACTCATGTATTGTACATATGAATTTGAAGTACTTGTACTTTACTTGAGTCTGTTCTTTGAATGCCACTTTATACTTCCACTCCTATACCTTCCAGAGGGACATACTGTACTTTACTGCATTTATCTGAAAGCTGTAGTCACTACAAGTACAGCTAAAACACTTAGTCAAAGTGGTTTTCAAGAGTGCTTCATATGAAAATAGACCTAATGGACATAAAACAGAGAGGGCAGTTCAATATATAAGGACATTTAAAATAGTTTAAAACATGGATTAACTGATTCATAAAATCATGGAGTTGTAAAACTATAAATCAAGTAAGGTTTTAAAAGAGTTGCAGGAGCGTGAAGTGTAAAAAGAAAGAGTTTCAGACCTGTATCAGGAAAGTCAGAGCAAGTTAAAGGCTGAAGTGAACTGATAGGTTTTTACCTCTCTTTAAAAATATTTATCCATCTGGCTGCACTGATATCTGTAGGGAGTGTGAGCTTTGGGGTGTTATTGACAAAGGCTGCATCACTGATCCCTGATTTAAGTCTTTTTTTCTTATTTATTTGGCGAAAAAATGTGAGTTTTTTTGGATGTTTCTTACTATTTCAATGCAAAGCTTTTACTCGTAACAGACTATTTAGTACTTTTACTGAAAAATCTGAATACTTCCTCCACCACTGATAATCAGTAACCAGTTGTGGTAGGAAATAAGTATCTAAAAATCTAAAGGTGCAGTACACGTCATCTGCCAATGCCAAGAGCAGTAACTGCCCCAGGATGTGACATCTAGCACAGTTAATGTACAGTAGAAAGAGGACGTAATGATGACACAGTGAAACAACATCATACATTATTATTCATAGCTTTATCTTTATCGTCTCTGCTGTCAACAGAACCCCATATAAAAAGCAGAAGCAGCTGAAGGGGAACTCTTGTGACAAGTGATAAAAGCTCTGGACAGACTTGTTCTAACTTGTATTCAAATCTGGGTTAATGAGAACTGTTTTCTTCCCCTGGTGCCAACCTGTTAGTGTCACCCCACACCACCAGATGGCAGCATAATGGCTGGTATTGTGGTCTCATGTTGAGCTGTCTACATATCTTAAAGTCACTACATCACAAGTCATTTTAGAGAAGTTACCTCTCTCAGGCTCTTTCCTGAATGGACCAGTTGATATGCTTGAATAGATTTCTAGCAGCTGGTGTCACACTGTGTAATCCTGTTTTTTCAAATGTCCCTTTTAATCCCAACCGAACCAAACTCAACACTCAACATGCCCGTCACATAATGTGTCACTGAGCTGCAAAGCTCATAAACACAGATTAAAACCAGTTGAATCACATCACAGGTTTTGACATATAGGGCGTGAGATCATGCATGTGCAGGAATGTGCTCAAACATGAGCCACCAGTATGTGTAAGTTACTGCCTGTTGTGCCCAAAGGAGAATCATTAGTAGTATCCGTCTTATTCTGTTAAATTAAACCCCATTGTCGTAATTGCATACAATAAATCCAAGCCACACACAGTGACATTCTCTCTTTCCTTTCCTCAGTTGAATAACTTGGACCCAGAGCTGAAGAATCTGTTTGATATGTGCGGCATCTCCGAGGCTCAGCTGAAGGACAAGGAGACCTCAAAGGTCATCTACGACTTCATCGAGAAGAAAGGAGGCGTGGAAGCTGTCAAGAATGAGCTACGGAGACAAGGTAAAGCAGATGCATTGTTGGGAAAAGGGTTGTCTTCTTCCCTAAAAACACTTGTTTGCTGACATAGTAGCAAAAGGGAATTTGGAGACTTGCTAGATTCTTTTCTTTGGATGAAAATATAGAATTGGAAAGGGAAATTAAAAAGGGAAGATCCCACATTTTTGCTTGGTAAGGTCCACAGTAAACTTGACTATACTGACTTCAGTTCGGTTGAGGTCAGCCCCTAATATTTTCTACGTAAAACTCCACACCTAGGCGCACCGGGGCTCATGGACAAGCCACCGTCCTATTTCTGTCCTTGGTGCCCCGAAATAAACACCTCCATAGCAGCTCTTCCTCTCTGCTTCCATGGCAGCTCATCACCTCTTCTTATCTCTTGCTGCCACTGTCGCTCTTATGTGTGCCAAAAAATATCCGGAGCACATGACCCACAGTCCTGTCATTATAGAGACAATGGCCAGAAAGATATTACCTGTGGAGGTGAGCTCTTTAGGCGAGGAATCATGTTTAAATTAGTGGGTTCCTGCACATGACTTTAAGCTACTGCAGAGATGGAAGAATTACAGATCATTTATAAGGCTTTAATGTCAGGGACCCAGGCCCAGATCTGGCTACACCTGACCCCAAACGTCCAGTTCCTTCGATTAGTGTGAACTCTTTTGCAGGACACCGACCTTGTGACATAAAGGCTGATTGACAATTTAAGACAGTGTAACTAATGAGGTGGTTTCATCCCCAGATCCGCCACGGTGGAGCGGTAGGTTACTGTGCATGATGTGCTGTGACAGCTCATGACTGTGCATGATAAGTTGGACTGTACTGTGACCCGAGAATTCAGTCAGAGCCTGTGAGGTTTTCGCAGTTACTGAAGTTCAGTGTTTGCTTTTTCACACAGTGTGAACTTGAGTTGGACGTGTCATCAGTAGCTGACTCTGTGGCATCATGATGACAGCCAGAGGCATTAATAACACAGCATTCCCACAGTTTTTAATAACATGATTGAAAGCATTCACATGCAAGAAGGCTGTCCCCAGTGGCTTGATCATATAACTGCATGATGCACTGACACTTAAAGAGTTGGGAAGCTGATAAACATTATTGACAGATGTGCTTTGAAATCCTGTGTGACTTTCCAGATCTTCCAGCTGTCCTTCCATGAATTATATTTTTTGGATTTAATCTAAAATCTGAAATGATATTTGGATGTTGTTCATGGCTGCAGTGTGAAATCTTGAGTGATGTGACATAAGAACAACTTTGCTCTTTTTAACTTCAGGTTATCTTTGTTGTTTTCTCCCCAGCTCCTCCGCCTCCTCCATCCAGAGGCGGCCCTCCTCCCCCACCCCCACACCACAGCTCGGCCCCTCCTCCCCCTCCTCCTGCCAGGGGGCGAGGTGCCCCACCACCTCCTCCCCCCTCCAGAGCTCCCGTCTCTGCGCCCCCTCCTCCCCCTCCATCCCGACCGGGCATGTCGGCTCCACCGCCTCCCCCGCCCAGCAGAGGCTCACTCCCGCCTCCCCCTCCACCGGCCCATGCCTCAATTCCGGTGGCGCCTCCCCCACCACCTCCACCTCCCTCATCTTCATCCGGAGGACCGCCTCCTCCCCCTCCACCTCCACCACCTCCTGGCCCTCCACCCCCTGCTCCTCCGATGCCCACGGAGGCTAATGGAGGGGACGGCAGCACGGCCGCACCCGGTAAGTCGGCCCTGCTGAGTCAGATCAGAGAAGGCACCCAGCTGAAGAAGGTGGAGCAGAAAGAGAGGCCGGTGTCCAGCACTGGCAGAGACGCACTTCTGGACCAAATCCGACAAGGGATCCAGCTCAAAACGGTCAGCGCTCCTTCGTTACACACAGCACATGTCTCGATCAAATATGTATCCATCTGTACCCTGAGATTTAACTCCTTCTGTCTTCTTTACAGAGGGATGACAGTACAGATTCAACCCCCTCCACCCCAGCCCCCTCGGCAGGCATCGTCGGGGCCCTGATGGAGGTGATGCAGAAACGGAGCAAGGCTATTCACTCTTCAGGTACACCAACACACTACTCATTTAGCCTATAATATTAAATTTGTTTCCTGCTTCCTGTAATGTGCAGTTGAAATCCACAGGAATGTCTACACAACACATACCATGGGACTCTCACATAACCTGTGCACTAAAATCCAAGTCTTATTTTTAGAGTTGTATGCCCGGTAATTCCCAAACAGACAGGAACAAAACTAAAAGTGAAACTCATGTCTACTCTCTTTAAAGCCAGACTCCATTGACAAAAACAGTAATTTTACTTCACTGAACACAGGAGCTGCTGGTCACCACTGCCCCAATCAGTTGATGACTTTGCTGAATCCGAACTAATCCCTTACACCACCAAAGTCACAGAATAACACAAAGTAACAAATTGATGGAGGCAGTGGTAGATCAGCAGCTCCCGTGTTCAGGAAGGTAAAATTACTGTTTTTGTAAATGGACTCTGGCCTTAAAGAGAACGTAGCTATGTTTCACTTTGTCCTTGATTTCCTGTCAGTTAGGGAGGTCTGTTTGGGATGTACTGAGCATACGACAGGAGATAACCTCCTTAATCTTTACTTCAAGATCCACAGAGTTTAATATATTCAGCATCATACTTGTGTTTGGTCATGTCGTTGAGCTTGTTTACAGACTCTGAAAAGTAGCTGTCTGTTATTCACTCACTCTACGGTAGGGAATGGGAGTTTAAAATAAAACCCCTGTGCCAGAAATTCACTGTACATCAAAATAAAGTGTGTATTTTACAAACTTGACATGTTGGCAAGTCACTTGTGGTCCATTCAAAATGGACCCGTGACCCACTTTTGGACCGCGACCCACCAATTGGGAACCACTGATTTAGCAGACACTTGTGCCAAAAGAAACTTCAGTGAGTTCAGATTATTTCACAGTTAATTTGAGTGGCTCCTGGGGACTTGAACTCTATCTTACAAGAGCTTTGAGTAATTAACTCTGCCTCTTCAACCTTTAAAAATGGAGCAGCTGCTTGACACCCGGCACTCAGACTTTGTGTCATTTCTTGTATGTCAGATGACACACTGTTGCCAAAATGTAAATTAGACTTTCACCACTTCCTCATCAGTCTAGAAACAACTTTGTAGTTCCTTTTTTTTCTATTTTAAGCCTCTTAGTTGAGGAAACTTTCCTTCTTTTAAAATAGATTCAAAGGGGATACACAAGTAAAGGTTTACTCTAGTACAAACAGCAAAATAGAAGACATGCATGACGTTCTTGCCACCACAAAAAAAACAACAATAATTTTATCTGGAAAAGAAAATGCTTTGCAAATGGCTGTTTTCAGTACACCTCCTGAAAGTCTTCTTTTTTTGCACAGATGAGGACGATGACGATGAGGATGAGGAGGACTTTGAGGATGATGATGAATGGGAGGACTAGTGATATTTCATTTCTCCCCCCCCACCCCCCCGCCCTCCCCAACCCATGGATGATTATAACACTAAAATAGTTCTTGTCTTTCTAAAAAGAAATCTTTAATTTCAAAATTCTAAATGTAAATGTTCTATCAACTCGCTGTATATTTTTGTTGCCTTTATGCTTTTTTTTATTAATCTGTGCAATACCTCATTTAATCTGTAAATGTTTGTCATTCTCATATCTTAGGTTGTTGTTTCTTTATCTCCGTCACGCCTGTCTCCGTTCTGTCGGCGCCGTCTGTCTCTCGATAGCAAATATGTCACACGTCTCATTTTAACTATGTTCTCCGTTTTCCACCTCTCTGCATCTCTTTTTTCTCCTCCCACGTCCCCAACTCTTTGATGTTCATCACCTCCATCTGTCACTCAGCCATCCCTCATATCCGCTGCCTCCCATCACACATGTTCCCTCCCTGTCACTCTCCCATGTTCCCCAGATTAACACGTGCAATCTTACATCAAGTCGTCTCTTAGAGCTGAATGTGTTTTCTTTTTTCTTTTGGTCAGTGATTGAAGGGCCGGCTTAGTCGCCACATATCCTTCATCAACCGTGTCTTCATTGTTCATCACAAGGAAAAAAAATTGAACTATTTTCATACCCTATTGCTCTCTAGTTTATTTTTACTTATTCAAATGATCCTAGTTTAGCACTCATATTTTCTTAAAACAAAGAAGAAAAAAAGGAAAACACTCTTTTTGGAATATTTAGCTTCATTTGCTGTCGACTGTAAATTTGCTCCAGAGTTTGAGTCTTGTTATATTTTTGCACAGATTGAAAGAGGAGACTTGCTGCATGAATACAGGACATTTTCAGGTCTGTATCATTACGGAACATACATATGCTTTAAGTAACGAGGCACTTGGACGTTAAGCATTGTAAGCGTTACCCGTTAACCCACCACACTACATACAGTACACGCATGGAGGTAGCCCACAGTGTTATCGCAGGCTATCTGTTGTGAATTTCCTTTTCTTTGTTTTTGTTTATTTGCCTCTGTCACACTACAGATTCAGTTGAAATCATGCTCTATTTTTCTTTTATCTTTTTCTCTTTTTTTTTACAATAGCAAGCAGAGTATTAATAAATGCCTGTTTGTTGGAATCAGGTCACTCATCATGTAAAGCTTGAGGAATAAAGACATTTTAGTTTTACACACCTGATGCTTATAATGGGTCCATATGCTAAGTTACTGTACAGACACAGCGGGGCTAAAGCAGTGTTTTTCCTGTTCTAGACACTAAGTGCTGACACAGTATAGAGAGAAACACTAGAGTCATGGCATTATTCAAACAAGTATCAATAGTTTCTTGACTAACTAGTAAATCATGAGGTGTAATATAGGAAATGCTTATTAAGAGGAACTCAGACAATGGGCAGTTATTCCCTACAAAGACCAAATAGTCCGATGCCAACGTGTATTTTATCCAAACTAAATATTTCCCAGTAATTCTTGCTATGTCTTAATTTAAAGGGTGATTGGCCACAAAGGACAAATGCAGTAGTTAACAGACAGAGACAAATACACATACAATATTTGTCAAATTAAAAAGATCATTTTACAAGTCAAGAAAGTCACAGTTTCTCGTTGCGCCATTAATTTTGTGCGAAACCACTCAGTGAACTACATCTCCCATCTTGCACATTTACATCACCAACACTAACAATGTTAGCTACATTTATTGCTTGCTAGCTAGCTGGGTACATTAGCTATCCAGCAACTTTTTATCAGCTGGGAGATGAGAGAATAAGCAACTGTTGCTCATGTGAGTAGCCTACATCCTGGACATTACTTACACAACGTTTATTGACTTGCAAAATCATCTTTAAATTGACAGATATCATATGTGTAATTCATAGCACCATTCAAGTAGGTTCAAAAACTTAATTGTCTCTTACAGTGTGCTATTGTATGTAATGTAACATTAGCCAGCACATGCTAACTGGTCATACCAGACCAGTTTATGTTTGCTAACATTAGCCAGCATATGCTAAGTGGTCATTCCAAACAAGTTAGTGTTTGCTAGCGTTGGTCAGCAAATGCTTACTGATCATACCAGACCAGTTAATGTTTGCTAATGTTAGCCAACATATGCTAACTGGCCATACTGGACCAGTTGGTGTTTGCTAAAGTTAGCCAACATAAGCTAACTGGTCATACTAGACTAGTAAGTGTATAACATTAGCCAGCATATGCTAAGTGGTCATACTGAGTTAGCATTTGCTACTTTGGCCAGCAGTTAGTGTTTAAAATTAGCCAGCATATGCTAACTTGTCATACCAAGCCAGTTAATGTTTGCTAACATTAGCCAGCATATGCTAAGTGGTCATAACGGACCAGTTAATCTTTGTTTACGTTAGCCAGCTTATGCTAAGTGGTCATACTGGACCAGTTAATGTTTGCTAATGTTAGACAACATAAGCTAACTGGTCATACAAGACCAGTTAGTGTTTGCTAACATCAGCCAGCATATGCTAACTGGTCATATCAGACCAAAAGAGGCTGTAGCAGCAAAACTGGGTGTGTTGGTTTGCGCTAGGGTGCATTTTATGGCTAATTAATTCAACTTTTAACTTGATTGAGGAAAATGTGTTAATTCCTCTTTCAAAAGTTTTACTCATACTTAAAATATTTGCATTGAAGGGGCTGCTGACTGCTAACCGTTTTGTCCTTTAAGCGTCAAACAGAAAGCTTGACCTCCCAGGGTTCCTCTACAGCTGCCATCTTAGCATTTTGGACATGCTAATATGTAGCAGAGCTAATACAGAAATGTCTTAACCACAGTGTAACAAATTTCCAGAAAAAATAACAGGACATGATAAAAAAGTGTTTTTTGTTTTGTTTTTTGTTTTGACTGTTTGCAAAAGAGGAATGTTGGTGTCCACTTTAAATTCTGTCTTTGAGAGTCAAATTGCCACTTGTCTGATGTAAGAACTGACCTCTTTTGTCAAATATCAAGATACTTTTTGGGGGCAAACCTAGCCATGTTTTCGCTGATGTTAGTTTCTGTAGGTGACTCGGGTTAATATGATGTTATGGACGCCAAGCCTTATCAATGAGGCTTGACAAATAATGAACTCTTACATTGTACACTCCAATAAAAGGTTGATATTTACATACTTTGGTATTTTGGCTTCCTTTACTTTCACAGACTGTTATAATGGACGTTTCTTTCTAAAACTTTTATTTGCAGGATCCATAATTTCAAAATGTTAATTTAATTTCCTGTGAAACTTTGACTTAATTTTGTGTTTAGGGTTTAGAAATCTAATATTTATAGTTGAATCAAGTTCATAGACATGAAAGAGACAGTAATCCTGATACATAATGTGCACAGACTTTGTTGCACTTGTGTAAGGGAGCACAATCATATCTGTCAAGTTTGTAATTTGAGTGTGTGCATCTGTTTGCCCACATGTGTGTGTGATGAATACAGGTCTCAACACCTGCAATAGACAGCCAGACAGGGAGTTGGACAGATCTGGAAACAGCTGAGCAAAGGATTATCACACCCTTTACTGCTACCATTTCACCCACTGAACCAGGTAGAAATGAAAACTGGGTGAGTGAGGGACAAAGCATAAGTGTGTGTGTGTATGTATGTATGTATGTATGTATGCATGTATGTGTATGTGTGTGTCTGATACAACATTCCTGACTAAACTCCATAAAAAATACCCAGACTCAAACAAAAGATGTAGCAACGACATATGATGTGAGGAACTAAAAGTTGCCCTCTCTAAAGTATTTCTGGAAGTCACTGCAAGAATTGACCCTATAATTAAGTGTGAGCACCACAATAAGGACTACAACAATCCTATGCCTCTACCATTTATTTTTAGTTGATGGTCCACATCAGCTGACACCACACTGACCCTGTATCAGTTCTCTCTGCCAGGGATTAGTGCAGGTATGGTACTTTCCACTAGTGGGGCAGCACAACTTGGATACAGCGCTGCCATAGAGATCCCGACCAACACATACAGTACACACATGCACATAAACAAAAGCATTTATAGAAGCAACAGAGCACTGTTTATCTTTTGACTCTGTCGGTTCTTTCAGCCTTTACACACTGTTCAACTGCAACAAAGTAGCGCCAACAAAGGCTGACTGTAAGGTCACCTCACCTCATCTGTGTCTCGGCAAAATAGTTGTACTTGAACCATAGATTGTATAATAAACGTGGACGATATGACCAAAACAGCTCAATCAATGGCACTGATCGCAATTGATCGGACGGGTGTATGGGCGGGAACTCAATACCGCAAAGATCTCTACTGTGCAGACTCTGGCTCCAAATGATGTCACCAGTGTAAGATAGCAGCGGCCATATCCAGGATATTTTGGGTTTTTGTACAGTGGGAGAAAGTGGAGGCAGGTGGTCCATCTCTATGTACAGTCTATGACTTGAACACACCGCAAAGACAACTAGCACGTATGTTCTGCGCCTGAATGGGGGGAATAACTTTCCAAACTAGCAGGCGGCGGTAGTCCGTATACGCGGTAGTCTGTATACGTCATTGAAAAAGGAAACCAGAAGACAAGATGGATTCAAGACGCTAGTTCTCCAGTTGGCACCGCACAACACAATGTTGAGCGAACGAAGGTTATTTCCTGTGTGCTCATGAACAATAACACAATTACAAACTGTGCTAAAGAGCTCAGTAACTAAAATCTAACCATACCTAATATAAGAAGGCTGTTTTGATCCTATGCCCTCTTGACTTTCACCATTTGTTTGCTCTCCTCATTTCTGTTTCTCTTACTACTTTGATCACCAATGGTTTTCAATGGGTCCAACACTAATTCAACATGCTGAATCAGCCGAAAAACAGTGCTGGACACCACAGGGTAACAGACTCTCACTGACAGCCCAACATTGACCAATGGCCAACTGTCGGCTTGGTGTGTCAGTCACAAGTAGAATATTAGATAAATTACTGGTGATATTGCCCTTTTGTGCACTTGAAGCTAGGTTTGTATTTTAAGATTGTGGCAGCTTAAGTTGAATGGCTTTAATTTGTAACACTGCATGCATAAATTAGGAAGGAATGCAAAGGTCAAAGGGTCTGAGTGGTTTGACTGAGCAGCTTCAGGGATACTCTGTAGCTCAGTGTTCAAGGAATACATGTAAACACGCACACTTAACAATTTTGTTGTGACTCACTGACTGGTTTTACATTTCCCCATGGTGCATGAAACCCTCTGTCCATCCTGAGAATAATCTTGAATTCACTACGAGGATAATGCAGTGACCACCCTGAGTGCAGAGACCTCATTTACAAGCAGGAAGTCTCGTCATTTTATGGTGAGTCTTTATGGACGGATCCCCCCATTGACAGTTTGACAGATATGACAAAGTGCCGCACTTGAGTAGAGGAAGTTTTATTCTTAGGACACTTAGTCTGAGGAGTGCATTGTGCATACTGAGCTGCGGTATTTGGGACGGCCATTGAGGAGACTGGGTTTGAACATGAGGAGTGTACCCTGCGATGGAGCTTCACTCAGTTCTGGCCAAGTCTAGCTGAAGGTTGGATTTTCCTCTTGATGCTTTTTTTTTTTTTTTTTCATGATGTACTCTATTGCACCGTCCACCATTTTTCCTTCACATACTACAGTAATGTTGTTTTGGAAAATGCCAATTTTTCAGTACCTATCTGCCACAATTTGGCACTTCATACACTTATTTTACAATGCTGAGGTTAATGAAAGGCCTTTAAAGTGGGAAATCACTTTGAAAACCTTCTGGTATAATTTGGGAAACGGTTTGCCATTATGCAATTTGTAGTTGTCTTGCTGTTGCCACCCTTGAGTCCCTGACTGTGTTGTCTGAACAGCTGCACTATGGATTTAGGAGTCAGGGAACTCTTCCAAGACACATAAACAAATGCAGGACCAGGATTAGAATGCTAATAGCTCACATCCCTCAGTCTTTTGCTTTCACTGTCATCTGTCATCCCCCCCTCCACCCTCACATGCTCTTGGTCTCTCCTTGCCAACCTGTCACCCATGTCTCTCAGTTTAATTTGTCTTCTTCTTTTCCCGGACTCTCCTTCCCTTTCTATCATGACATTATGTCTCTATTGACCAACATCCCCATCTTAATTGGCTAAATCCCGCCAACCCAGAATAAATCCAGCATAGATCTACCCACTGTACCTATAGATTTGAAAGGGACAGTTCACTCCAAAACCAAAATACACATTTTTCTTCTTACCTGTAGTGCTATCTATCAGTCTAGATTGTTTTGGTGTGAGTTGGCGAGTGGTTTAGATATCGGTCGTAGAGATGTCTGCCTTCTCTCGGATATAATGGAACTAGATGGCACTCGGCTTGTGGTGCCCAAAGCGCCAAACAATACTTCTGAAAAACTCAACAACAATCATTACGTTTACATGACACTGGAGAAAATCAATTTATTGTGGCAGTCCGACCAAAACTGGACTTTTAGAATACATGTTTTCTGACTGAAATCATACTAAATCAAACTTCTCAAAGTCGGACTAACGCACCAAGATAATGCGATTGAGAATCAAATTACTCTCACATGTATACAGTCAACTGGACCCTAACTGGCCTTGGTGCTCTGCACGTGGTCCACAGTTTTCACCCTGGGCCTTGACCCAGAAGTCGAATAGCATCAAATGCATGACAGAAGAAGAAGCTGGTAACAACATGGCGAAATCAACATCCAGAGCTGTGCATTTTTGGACAGACAACGAAACACAGGTCATGCTGTGTTAGCTAAAAGAGTTAAATATCGAATACCCATCATAGTCAGGCAAACTTTAGTCAATAAATCGATTCCAAAAACATGCTTGTATACTGGGAAAAGGACGGTAGTCCAATTAAATGGCCTAGTTGATCTATAACCGTAGCTCGACCTAACTGTGCATGTAAACATACCGAAAGTCTCTATCCAGAAATCATGACCAGTGATTTGGCTGGCAGGTGACAGAAAATAGTTCCTACATGAAACTGCTCACAACAAGGTCTGTGGATTATCTTGAGTAACCGGGTCATGATTTCTGGAAAGAGACATCGCTGTTGAGTTTTTCAAATGTATTTTTGTGGTGCCAAGTGCCATCTAGTTCCATTATATTTGAGAGAGGGCGGACATCTCTTAGGGCAATATATCCAACACTCGGCAACTCACACCAAAACAATCTAGACTGATAAACAGCACCACAGGTAAGAGGAAATATATGTATTTTTGTTTTTGGGGTGTACTGGCCCTTTAACTTTAAGTGGGTTTTTGGTGATGGTAAATTTCAGTTTAGTCTTTAAAGCGAGAAAATGAAACACATCACTGTTCATGAAAATTCATCAGTAAGACCAGTAGCTTGTGGTGGCTAATGTTAACAAACTCTGGGTAGGTATTGACCCATAGCAGACATTCATCCTCTTTGAAGTGAATGTCTCTTCTGTGATGTCAGTGGCACTGACAGTGACTCCCTATTTTTTCTCTTGGCTTGTCATGCATTGTGAATTGTTCAAACAAAGTGCGCCAGAGCCCTGCTCTAATACGTGCTGACTGGAGTGGGCGTATTGTGAGTGTGTCGGAGTGGGAATATGCATCAGTGGTGCTTGACCAGTAAGATGACTCACTGATCAGAACAGTGGCTTCGTGCGCTTGCTATACTGCTGCATCACAGCTTGACCCTTTTCTTTTGAATGGAGCTCGTCCAGTAACCAAATAATAAGAAAACAGTTCGCATTCACTGACAAGCAGCATTGTAAACACCAAATGGCTATATTTAGAAATGAACACGATTCACCCAACAACAGACCATATTTACAATTTTACAAGAAAACAATGAATTAGAAAACGTATCAGTAAACAGTTCAGTCAACTCAAAATTAAAATACAAATACCATTTTCAATTATGTTTTTATACTTTAGAAAAAAACTTGTAAAGCTATTGTTGCAGTGCAAATTCCCAGTATAGTTTTCTTTTTCATGAGTAAGTATTCAGTTTTTGCCTCCTCAGCAATCCCAACATGTTTTCATCATGTGCTTTCATCACTCCATCGTCATCATTAGGCAGATGCCCCGAATTTCCATGGCAACGAAGAGAACTCTTTTACGTCGCTTGTATTATCGTAGATGATGTGGGACTTCAACCTGGAAATAAAGATAATGCTTTGTCAGTTTTAAATACAGGCTGTTAAGTCATCCATGCTTTTTAAGGAATATGATGGTGACAGCAGAGATGGGAATGAGAGGAATGGACTTGAATCAGTGGACATGACAGTAATACATCCAACCAAAAAAAGAAAAAAAATGACTTCTGAATCATGGGCACAAGAATGCAGTTTTCAAACCACATCTCTCATAAAATGGCCTCTCTCCTTTATAAGTGGTGAAGCTAATTTATAATGGGTAATTTTCTGGCTGTTGGCAGTGTACACTGGCCAGACGAATGTCTTTTCATAAAACTGGGCTGTCGAAGCTGTGGAAAGATGCAAAAACTTGGTGCCACATGACCAGAGCAAACAGAGGAAAAGAGCTGTGGCATTCGCTTTTGCCCAAAAGGTAGAAAGCCTACAACTACCAGAATGCACTGGGCTGCACCAGACCAATAAATCCTCCTGCTGGTGGATGACATAATGTGAGTTGTTTATCTGAAAAACAATTTGGCAGCTAGCTGGAAACAAACAATCTCCTATTACAGTTAAACAGTGCACTAAAATGTGTTTCTGAAAAATGAAAGAGGCACCACAGTAAAAGATTCTTGGTTTGTATTTGATCAGCACTGCTTAGTTTTACTGTTTGATCTCAGTTTTTTCAGCCTCTATTTTCATAATACAGGAAACAGTATGGCACCTGCTTCCTGTTCAACCTCTCTCGTATTACAGCCAAACTGTACACTAAAATCGGGGTCTGCCATATCATCTCAATCACGATTATACCAGTATAGCTTTTAGTATCATATGAAAAATTCATATTGTGAAACTTTAGATATTTTGACTTGTTGACATATTGACATCATACTGTTACCCGCGGCAACAACAAGCATGGCTGAAAACGAAATTATTACAGACTCTGCGGTGGTTTCAAAAAGAGAAGCAGCTTCGATAGTGTGGAATAAACGATGGTGTCGTCAGGCCTGGGTGTTCTGAATGTTTTATGAAATTACTATTGTATATTAATAATGTAATATTTATTATTTATAGTTAATACTGTAATTGAGGAAATAGTGTTATTGTAATAGAGTAACAGAATCTCGTTTTATATTTGATTTGCACTGCCTAGTTTTACAGTTTGATTTGAGTTTAAGAGAGGCGGCTCTTTCTCTCTCGATCTGCTTCCATACTCCTTGTGTCTGTGGTGGCGGTGGGCACGAAACTGGGAAAGTACAATCTGTAGTTCGACCAACAGCCCAAGAGCCAGAGGATTTTCGCTGGCAAGCGAGCAGCGAGATCTGGGCACTGGTTAGATGGACAGTTCATTTACACATACTACCCACATTGTTGTGATACAAAGCTGCTTGAAAACTGGCAGAGTATCTCTTTAAATTAGATGTTCAGAATTTCATGAAATGGTCCAGTGTGTAGGATTTAGTGGGATATATTGGCAGAAATAGTATATAATATTCATAACTATGTTTTCATGAGTGTATAATCACCTGAAAATAAGGATCATGTTTTGTTACCTTAGAACCAAATACTGGCTCTAGATAGGATGATTTGCCTTTTTGCACTGACCACCATACTTCTCCTACACACTAAGCACACGTGAGAAGCTTCAGTTGGTTGCAATCTGCAACCTCACCACTAGATGGCACTAAACACTCCTACACACTAAACCTTTAAAAAGTCATTTTTAAATCATGGTAGACCTTAAATGTTGGAGCTGATGCCTAGTTGCATGAGACATAGCTCCAAACGGGATTTACTTATTTAAATATGGTTTGGTCTTTTGTCCGGACTCAATCCAGCTCTTTCTTTTTCTTGTAATGCTTCGACTGGTTCTCCGCAGGCCACCTGCTTGTGAGAGCAGGATTAAATACAGAAAACAGTAAGGATGATGCTAGGTTAAAACAGTTGAGTTTCAGAGAACACACAAAGCCCTCTGATATTTTTGACAATAGCTAGACTCTAGTTAATAATGTTTCTAAGGAACTACAATATGCAACATAAATGCAGTCTCACTCCGAAGTTGTCGAAATCTGGCGCTTGGGCAGTGACTTGAGGTGTCAGACACCGACAAGAAAAGCCGTACTTTAACGTCGACCAACACATCCAGGGTATCTTGCACGTCATATCCAGACGTGGAAAGTTCATGACCAAACATCGATATGTGACGAGGTTGGGGTGAGAATGTGTTGGACTTAAAATTTGGTCACCAGATTGTACCAGTTTAATAGACTGTAAAAGTGGATAAAAGGTAGCTATACTGTAACATGTATGTGTCTTAACAAGCAGTTTGTAATTTAAATTTAAGTTTTAAATGAAAATGTTTTTTAACACACAGAGCTCAGCCCTAATGTGCATTTGCTTTTGGAAATTTTCTCCGTCGAGGTCTTAGAAAGATCAAAACAAGCGTCAAATTGGATTTTTAAAAAGGGTGTAGCAACCCTGTACACATTTTAGGAAAGGCATGAATCCAATGAGATATAATTGTTCTTTATAAGCTCGCAAACCTGGACATCACATCAAGTCTGTGCATGACGTCCTCAGCGGTGTCAACAGATGAAGTGTTAGCGGGCTGTTTTTGTTGGATGTGTGTTGTTGCTGCGTGCTGTGGTAACGTGTCATATCTGCCTTTATCAGAGCTGCGCTGAACAGTTTCTATAAATACTTTCTCTAAGTGGCAGGAATTTCACAGCTCGGAGACCCTGCCATCTGAGGGCAGAGCTGATTTTCCACTTTAACAATGCAACAAGCTGTGCTAAAGCTTCAGCCAAGGTATTACTTCACTCTCCTCTCCAAGATTAGAAAAAAAATCTAAGTTCGGATGCATTCAGTTCTTTAAGAGTAAAACTATCACACAGTTATGAGATAAATGCATGCTCTCTTATTTGTTTGTCTTATTAGCTTTATTTTCCATCCTTCTTTCTTTCTCTTGATAATCTTATCTTCCTCTTCAGGGTAAGAATACTTGACTGGCTTGGCTGACATTATTATTGGCTAAATTTTGGCTTTTCTCTCTGGCTCTGAAAACATTGTAATCGTACCACAGTGCTGGCTGGTGTTAAGCAGTCTTTTGCAGCCTACAGTACCCCAGTGAAGAGAAAAATACATACCATGACTCAGACACTGCTGACTCTGTGTCATCCTCGTCTACATTAAACTTCCTACTTGTTCAGTTTGCCTGTCGAGGCACTTAACTCAGTTTTGCATTAAGTGGATTACTTGCCTGCTTGTGGAGGAGGAATGTTTTGCCACTCAGTACATTTCTACATAATCCAGCTTGAATCTGATACAGTAATTAGGGGACAACAACACTGATAACAAAACTGGGGGAAAAAAAGGAGATGCATGTCCTGAAGAAAATGTGTGTGAATGCTGAAAGCTGAAGGACATTACAAAGCATTGCTGCAAATGCAAAAATATGACATGACTAGTCTAAAACATGTTAAAGGCCAAAAGAGTTGGAAGTTGAAATGTAAAACTGGCACAGCATTACCTAAAGAGGCCAAGAGCTGAAATACATGGCTAGGAAGGCTGCAAGGTAAACTGTACTGTCACAGGTGGAATTTGAATTTAACTAAAAGGCTGAAAGAAGAAATGCTTTATACTTTAAAAACCAAAAAAACAGAAAAGGTTGAGTATATAAATGAATATCAATAAAGAGCATAACATTTTGACATTTGAATGGTCTCTGTGAGGGAGCGCAGGGCACAACCTATCACAGGGTCGAACCATTCGTGCTTCCAGCCAGTTGACCACAATACCACCAAACAGTGACCTGCAAAATTCCACAGAGATTGGACGTGTGGTTTTGGCCAGCGTAAGTAAATTTCTTTGTTGTACTTGTTTTACGATTATTGCACTGTCTATGTAAGTCACCAAATCCAACCATATATAACCAATAATTGTCTTGTTGCCTAAAACATAGCACTGTTTGAATTATGTAACCAACTCTGAGCAAGTGTTAGCTAGGCTTGATCAAATTTCCACAGCGGGATTAGTTGGTAACACAGTGTTAGAATAATTGAGTGTCCTATAGCACATTTTCTCTATTTTTGCAACTTCGAACTTCTGTTTAAACTGATGTCCTTAATTAAATGAGATATACTTGTGTTTTTAATTTGTCAGGTATCTTATCGACACAGTTTCACAGTCTCGTCAATATTCATACATTCGATATTCATATTTTTACATGTCAATCTAGGTTGTCCAATCTGAAAAAACAATCACTGTTCATTTGTGTGCCCCACTCTCCCCTTGCTGAAAGTATCCGGACATAGTACTCAGTCAGAAATGTACAGGAAAATTATAATTACTTTGTGGCCTGTTTAAAGTTTAAATGAAGGCTACTGATAAAAGTATAGAGAGTAGAATTCCAAAGTGGCGTAAATTGAAGATTCGAAGGTTTTTTTCAATTCACTGCAAGTACTGAATATTTGGGAAAAAAAACTTTTAATTTGATTATATTACTATCTATAAGCTTTTATTTTGAAAATCCAACCTTGCTGAATCAGCATTCACACAGTGAGCAGCAAATTTAAACCATCAGATAAACATTTAAACGTCCCCATTGTTGCACAAATCCTTTCCCTTACCCGTCTCAGGCTGCGGACGCTGCTGTTGCGAATAGACTCCATCAGCTGGTCGTGGGCCGACCTCATGGGCGTAGACGGCCTGCTGCCCTCCTCCCCTCTCTTGTCCACCGACATGGGCCTCAGCGCATTCTTGAGCTCCTTCAGGATGCTAGGTGTATCGTCTCTCTCTGACGCCTTCCCCTTCTTGCCCTTCTTCCCTTTTGTCTTCTTCACCTTCTTGCTGCCCGCCTCATGCGCCTTGATGACCTCCGCAATCATCCTGGTGGGCTTCATCTTCTCCCGATGCGGGGGAGGTGGTGGAGGAGGAGGTGGGGGAGGAGGAGGTGGTGGAGGGGGAGGAGGAGGTGGAGCAGGAGGAGTTTGCTTTTTGGCCAGGTCACTCCTAGGGAGTTTGGGTGAGGACCAAGGAGAGCCCCTGGGTGAGCTGTAAGGTGATGAACGAGGAGTTCCTTTCTAGAGACAGAGAGAGGAAAATGGATTCTCATACATACATTTATAACTAGAAAAGGCTCGTGTGCTGGCTTACGCTTAAAGTTGCAGCTGTAAACACTGAGTAGTTACATTCAAAGTATTTTATATTAGCCTGGGAATCAGACAAATTTGCGAGTTTGTGTTTTATTTGCTCAGGCAGATGCGCCTAGTCCTCCTCCTGTTCTAACAAATTTCCAACCAACCTGGCCCTCCTTAGGCCAGTCACAACCGTTGTTGTTTTTGTTTGGGTTTTTTTGCTGTCCAGACTTTCTTAAAACCAAAAGACGGAATTGGGTTGGCGCTCTGAAGAAGGTCATTGATGCCACACTATCACAGGTTGTTGGAGCAGCTGATTTTGTTAAAGTTGCGCATCATAAGCATTTCGTTTGTTAGCTGAAGAGCGTGTCACTGTTACACAGATTGGTACTCTTGAAGCTACAATGGAGAACCAAAGATAGGAAGAATTCAATTGTTGGTCAGTGGGCAACAGTGGGTGCGACCCATCGAAAAATAATCCTATTTTACTGGACACGTCCCATACTGGAGCAAAGTTACATACCAGTGCAGTGGTTCTGGGGTTGACCGCTCCCTCTGGCACCCCCAGTTGGCCCTGCAGCTGTTTCTGCTCCTGCAGCCGTTTCTGTCTCTGGCGGTCCTGATTCCTGGTGAGGATCCCCGTCATGCTCATCCTGGGACCAGGCAGGTTAAACTGGTAGCCCAGCTTGATCAGGGTGTAGTTTTCCCTCAGTATCTTCACCATCTCCATCTCTACCTGAGGTGGGGGAGTTTGAGAAAGCAAGACATTCAGATTATGGCTGCCTTGTCGAGATTTGTTTGGTTGAAGCAATAGAGGAGAACTTACCTGTCCTCCACACATGTGTCTCTGGTTGTGGAACCGAAGCTCAGTCAGGGTGTTGTTTCCAGGAAGCGCTTGAACCAACGCCATCACGCCCTTTCCAGTCACATAGTTAGACTCTATATTCAGACTGATGATGGACGAGTTCTCCCTCAGCATTTTAGCAATGGCCAGAGCCACAGGGTCGTCGGCTCGAGTGTTCGCGAGGCTGAAGACCCGCACGTGTGTGTTGGACCTCAGAGCTTCAGCGAATCGAATCAGGGTTTCCTAAAAAGTAAATTACAATATGATCAGCGTGAAAGCATATTGAATACATTTGACCTGTACTGGCTATACCACACTGAAACTTTGAAACAAGGGACTTTAAAAAATGGTAAAATTACAGTTTAAAAGGAAAGTTCAGATATTCTGAAGTGGGGTTGTGTGACGTACCCCACACTCCAAAACTGATATTGATTTTTTTTAGGTGGCTAAATAACGTTTTGTTTCTGCCCCCTTTCACAGCAGTTCATTGCTATAGCCTATGTTTCCGTACCCCTGCCTGCTTCTCCAAACTGGGGGCATGCTGACCAACATGTATAGTATGTAATACACTGACTATGGGTAAGTGCCTCATTCGGCCCCATTTCAAAAGATCTAACTAACCCTTTAAGGCCGACTGGGATATTCTTTTCAATTGGCAATACCTCCACCACTACATACTGGTTACAGCATCCCTGAAGACATTTTAACACTTTAGTAAGGCCTGTGTTTACCAAGTTGACACAAAGGTCATGATCTAGCTACTGCACCTAAAACTAACATGAGTAAAATAACTTTCTTAGCTACTACATGCCATCAAGTAAACCACAAGATGATTTCAACTTTTAGGTGCCTACTGAAAACTGAGGGCACCATGTTTTTGTTCATTTCCAGTTATAAAAAGCGGTCATGCCAAATATGTAACTATGCCCTATAGTACATAACCATGCCAACATGCCTGGTGCCAAAAATAGGCTAGCGTAGGACAAACCTTTAACAGCATGTGTCTGCGTTCGTACCTGTGCGATATCGTCAATGTTGTTGAGATTAACCTCCGTGAGTTCAGGGTCGTTGTTAAGAGCTCTTTGGAGAGCGTCATCGACGACTGTTGGGTTTCCGGTTGCGTTTGGGTCGACAGGTGGAGGGGGAGGGGTCAGTCTCATAGGCTCCACCCTCTGCGGCTTCAGTAGCATTGGGCTGTCGGCACGCGGTGTCAGCGCCCGGAATTCCTTTACAGGTTCAGGTTTTAATTTATTATCTTCTTCCTCCTCATCTTCCTCCTCCTCCTCTGTTACAGCTTCCTCCTCTTCCTCACTCTCTTCTTCTTCTTCTTCTTCTTCTTCTTCTTCATCCTCCTCCTTCTCCTCTTCTTCTTTCTTCTCCTCTTGTGTTTCCTGCTGTTTCTGTTCTTTCTCATTTTCAACATCCTTTTCATCCTCTGCATCGCTGTTTTCTTCTGTCACACATTCCTCCTCTTGTTCTTCATCCTGTATTTTAATAAAATCATTCATCGTTGAAGTGCAATGCTGTAATCATGAGTATTTTTGCTCTTAAAGTTCCAGTGTGTAAGATTTAGGGGGATTCAGTGACATCTAGTGGTGAGGACTGCAGATTGCAACCAGCTGAAACTTTTTTTCTCCAGTGTTTATTGTTTAGGAGGTTTTAACCGGGAGCTAAAGTATCCGCAGAGGTCTCTTCTTCTTCAAAACAGACAGGTTGATTTAAATCGGTAAAAACACTGAATAAAGCAGTTTCACGTAAAAAACTTGAAAACACAAATGGCCCTATGTAGAGCCAGTCTTTGCCATGTCCTGGTGG
This sequence comes from Epinephelus lanceolatus, assembly GCF_041903045.1. Lineage (NCBI taxonomy): Eukaryota > Metazoa > Chordata > Actinopteri > Perciformes > Serranidae > Epinephelus > Epinephelus lanceolatus. The sequence goes on from NC_135756.1 coordinate 21,116,598, forward strand.
ACCTCTTAGACGAGGACCCGCGCCCTAAGTAGATATAAACGATGCATTCTAAAGTAAAGAAAACACAACAATTCTTATTTTCAGGTGATTATACACTAAAGAAACCCTACTTATTATATTAGATTCCATTTCCACCTATATAGCCCCCGAGATCCTCCACACTGGACCTTTAAAAACTGATGAAACATGTTCATTGTAAAGCTACGTGGATGTTTTAAGGCAACTATGAAAGACAGAACGATTTGTTATGATTTTCTTCTTTTAGTGCTTCAAATGACTTCCTACTTTTGGCTTTTTTAAGCTCAAGTTTCATCTGATACAACTTCAAACATGGTTTGCCTCTGGCACATTGTGTGCATGCCAAGCAAATCTAATTAAATGTCATTACTGACCAGTTTGGGACTTCCTCCACCCAGCTCATCCTCCAGCAATCTACGTGTCTCATTTTCCCAATACTTCATTAGGGCCTCTCTGCTGAAGGTCCCCGTAGGGGTCTTGTCTGTCTGGTCCCTCTGTCTGAGTCCTATGGGCACGTTGGCGTCAGGATCAATGTCCACCAGCTCCTTTTCCAGCTCAGCCAGCTCCTCAGGGGTGAGGGAGGCCAAAAGCTCGTCCTCATCGACATCTTCGTACTTACTCAACTCTCGGCGGTACCCGAAACAGCTCATGGCCAAAGCGTGATTAGCACAGACCCAGTCAGTAAGAGTTTAAACTACCACAGAAAGACCAGTTGTTGAGTTGCCCTTGATTCAGTCCGGACCCCAAAATTAAGTAGGCATGTGGGAATCCAACACAAGACAAGGTCCACAGTGAGTTTGCTGGAGATCCACAGACATAAAGGGTCCAGTTGAGGTGATCGTAGCTGGATGAATGTGTTTGAACGTCCCCACTCCAGTCTGAACTGGATCTATCCTGGCCGACTGTCTTGCTGTCAGGGAGAGTCTATGTGTGTGTGTGTGTGTCAGTGTCCTCTCCTCTCTAATCTCGCCAGCTGCTGTTTGGGCCTTAAGAGAGGGATCAGAGGGGAACGTACCAAAGTGTGAGCCCCATGATGCAGCGTCTTTTTTGGGAGGCACCGTTCTGAGAGATAGAGCCACAAAAAGCATGTGAGCTCAGAGGCCGTGGCCTGTCAACGTAGCAGTCTGTCACCACGGCCTGAGTGGCTTTGTTCACGGCCAAAAAAGACCAACTGGACCCAACAGAACAGAACGAAAGATAAACAGAGATAATGTATCTCCAACACTACGGCACAGGCTCGATCTCTGCATGTCTGTTGTTATTGTCAGTTGATCTGAGAGGCTTTAAAACTCCCATAACATAGCAGAAATACATATGAAGGCAGGGACAAAGACGATAGCTTAGAGCCGAGAGATTTATGGATGTGTGGCTGTGAGTCTCTAGCAACATATAAAGGTTATGTGACTTAAGGACTGAGGCACGTAGGGGTTTGCTGTTAAGTTTCTACTTCATTCACCTGACTCATTGTTTGTCAGATGCCATTTTGTAGATTATGACATAAGAGGCAGAAACAAACACGTAGACAAAAATAAGGCTCTAACCTGTAGTAATGTGTAAAAGAGTCCAGCTATTAGCCATTAGCATGTTAGCATCACCATAGTTAGGATGCTAGCATGCTGCCATTAGGATCTAGCTTAAAGGGACAGTTCAACTACAAATCATGAATACATATTTTTCCTCTTAGCTGTAGTGCTACTTATGAATCTACATTTTTTTGAAGGAAGCGTGTATCTACTGCTAGCTCGCCTAGCACCACTGAGCTAGCTAACATTACAGCTCAGCCAAGGAGGACGGCATTAATATTTACGTCTTGCACTGTCAAGAGCATGAGCTTCTCATCCATGAGTAGATGCACAATTCCTTCATGCGGTGATACGGTTGGTGGGTTTAGTTGGGTGGAGAGAAAATAGTTCCAACTTTCAACTGCTCACACCAAGGTCTGTGGATTATCTTGAGTAACTGGGTCATGATTTCTGGAAAGAAACATTGCTGTTGAGTTTTTCAAATGTATTTTTTGGCACTTTGAGCACCACAATCTGAGTGTCATCTAGTTCCATTATATTGGAGAGAAGGCAGACATCTCTACGACCGATATGCCCAACAATCAGCAACTCACACCAAAACAATCCAGAACAGCACTACAGCTAAGAGGAAAAATATGAACCTTTTTTGTAGGGATGAGCTGTCCCTTTAATGTTTAGCCTCACAGAGCTGCTGTTGTTGTGGCTGGAGTGGCTCTTGTTTATATGCTTTCACTTTATTTGACCTTTCAAATGTTGAACCAGAATGAAGTCAATAGACTAGTGTGCAGTAATACAAGCCGAAAACTAATAGTTGCATCAGAGGATTTGTGTTGTAAAGTAGCTTGACCTTAGTAGTAAGTTCATCTTTTTCGGGGGGATTTTTAAATTTCTCTTTTGAGAAAGTTCTCTCTTTAAGTGTAGGTCTGGTTGGGAGCCGATTTACTAAACTGAAAGTTACTGAATGCAAATCTGCTGTGAGGTTACGCCTGTATCTCTCACATACGCACACACACTCCCACATACAAACACATCAGTAGGTCATCATCAACGTAATCACACCAAATCTTTTAGTCTGGCGCAGAGAATATAATGAGAGGACAGGAATTATGTTGATATTATTATGGGCTTTTATACAGCTCATAGTTTTGTTTTTGCTAATCTGCTGTTGAGTGACAAGTTGTGGTTCCCCTCTCAGTCAGGCCTGGCACAGAGTGGTTGTATTAACACACAAACAGAACAGAAACACGTTGGCCCTGATCACACAGAAAGGGTTTTAGCAGCTTTAGGCGGCTTTTTGTAATTGTTTTTGATGATAATAAAGCTTTTTGCTCATTGTTTTTGTGTTGCTACGCGCCTCATGTTTCTGTGCTCTAGACACCTGGTGTTTTTACTGATGTGCTCTGAACTCCTTGAATTGAAAATACTTCATTTGAGAGGCGATGGGTCTTCTGTGGTGGTCACGACAACAATTTTACAGTTGGTGAACAATGGAGGAGCAACTCGTGGTAGCAGTTGCTTGATACCCAGAGCTATATGACTTTACTCTCTGCCTGTCTATTTTATACTACTAATAGAACTACTAAAACTTCTAATTAAAAAAAAAATGTAGGTAGTACTGGCTAGCCAAAATAACTGGTAGACTGAACGGGTCCATGTCATTGGTTCGACAGCCCATTGGTTTGACATCCCATTAGTCCGACTGTCCGCGGAGCTGAACGGCTCGCGGCGGCGTATGGTGCGCCACGACTGGCTTGAGGCGGAGCAGGCTCACGGCTTATGAGTTTGTCACTTTCTTTTTCATTTTAACTCACACCATGATCTTTTCCTGACCCTAACCAAGTGGTTTTTGTGCCTAAACCTAACCAGACCTTAACCACAGGGCATCATGATGATTTCAGAACGGACTTCGGAACAATGAGTTTAATATGGTCGGAACAATGGGATGTCGAACCAATGGGCAGTTCCCAGACTGAACACACAGGAAGGTTAGGGTAAAACGGGATTTACACTTGTGCGGCAGACCCTACGCTGTAGCCTATGCACGTGGCCTACACTGTTGTGAGCATTAATACTAATGCAGTGGTGTGCTTGTGTCACTCTGCAGTTACACCACCAAAACACTGGTAGGCAGCGGGGTTTCTGTGAAGTGCTGTAAAGTTTAGTTGATTCAAAACATATAAAACATGGCTTAACAGAGACAGTTTGAAACACAAGTACACATGTCAGTTTCACTATAACTCGCAGCATTCACAGACAAAGCACTTGTCTGCCCGTTTTCACCACAAATACAACATGCTAATGTTATTAGCACAAGCCGATGGCATTTTATATTGTATATATTAGCCTAGTGGCTAGCTGAACCTGCAAAACGCTTTCTCTGTGATCGGGGCCTTTTTTTAATTTTATATACTTTATTAATCCCCGAGGGGAAATTCAATTTTTCACTCTGTTGTCAATTACACACAGGTCCGAACACACACATGCACAAACTGGACCTATACATGCACTAAGTGGAGAGATGTCAGAGTGGGCTGCCCATGACAGGCGCTCCGAGCGGTTGGGGGGTTCGGTGCCTTGCTCAGGGGCACCTCGGCAGTGCCCAGGAGGTGAAATGGCACCTCTCCAGCTACCAGTCCACGCTTCATATTTTGGTCCGGACGGGGACTTGAACAGGCAACCCTCCGGTTCCCAACCCAAGTCCCTATGGACTGAGCTACTGCCGCCCCGCCAGTACTTCCTCATTTGCACGTGGAAGGGCAGAGAGGTGTGCTCTCTCCGCCTTATGCTTTCCATGTAGTGGCATGGAAGAGGCTTTCTGCGTAGGCCTGAGGAAAGACAGAGGCCCCAGAACAGAGCCATACCGTCTAATATGATACTGCAAATGGAAATAAAGTTTTCTTTGACTAAAGTGTTCCTGACTGAAATACATTTAAGCAACAATACTTTGCTTTTTTAAAACCCCTTCACTGAGTACACACAGTTTGAACACCTAAAGCCATCACAATGTGAGAATAATGTCATCCACCCAGACAGGTGTTTTCACTTAACCCGCCTGATTAGACCTTTACTCAGGACTGCTCGATTGATGTTTCTCACACTCTGTTGCACCCGTTAAGGCGGCACAGCTCACACTTAAATTATTCTTATCGGTCTTTATAGTTATATTTATAGTTTACAGTTATAGAATCCTGCGCCCAACCTCTCCTTGAGCTGAGATCTAATTAGCGAGAAGTGGAAACACCTGTGTGGGTGTGCAGTGCATTTAAGAATTGTGAAACATTTCTCCTGGACATGAATAGAATGACAGCAGCAGGGCAACACAGAATTGTTAGTTTTTATCCGAAGCATAAAAGACTGGATCTGTTCAGGAATGAGCTAGGATCGATTTCATAGCTAAAGGTGCCAATATTTATTAGAAAAAGGAGACTGTAGTGCTACATCAATACAAAATAATCAGGCTCCATAAAGAAAAGGGACCTTTCAGTTGTCCAAGCTTAAAAGGAAGTGTTCTTCTTCTTTTGTTTCACATAAAAGAAAGTGACACACTACAAGGCGCTCCTCTACATATACTGTATATAGCTCTACATATAAAACTTAAATAAAATACAAAAAGGAGAGAATATATATTCCCATTTGGCTCATTTTTTAAGAATGACAAGTGCTTTTTCGTTAATGTTTGAATCACACAAGTTGAACTAACTAATGTTGTACTCTCTGTATGTCAGGTAGTTCTTCAGTCTTGGAGGATAAGGGACAGCAGCCATGGCGACTGGGTCATTCAGCGTCCTGAGGGTCATGCAACCTCTGACCGCCAGTCGACACAAGTGCTGCAGAGACCGTGGCTTGCCTGGGAACACACAAGCAACCTCTAGTTACTTCCTTAATCCCTAAGGATTAACTTCATATTTTTTTAAAAAAAGATATGCAAAATAATGGATTTGAAGTTTTACTCAGTATGTCAGAAATCTCATCCCACTCAGGCCTCTTCTCCAGGATGTTTCTGAGGACGGGGCAGATGCTGACGTGGCCGACGTAGTCCAGGAGCATCCGTACAAGACTGCCAAGTAGATGTGTGAGCCACGACACCGAGACAAACTCACAGAACTGGAAGGAGAAAAAATCAGGGATGAGAATTACTGCAATATATTTGGTTAACTAGCTCAGTGATTGGCTGATCGGTCACGTATTGAACTGACTCTGTGTGACTCTTTATACTGCAATATATATGTCTGCGTGAATTCAGCCCATTCTCATTCCCAGGCCGTCAAATATCGCTGTTTCATGGGTGATTTTGGCGTCAGATACTGACACAAAAAGGCACCTTTGTCTGATGAGTTGGGATGAGAATGCGTCGGTGCATTAGCTCTTACTGTGATGGCGCCAGGTTGAGTGTAAATCTGGTAGGCTTGGTTATGGAGGTCAGCCCAGGTACTATCAATTTCTTCACTGTTACCATGGCAACATTGGAAACACCTGCCACAGACAGTGTTGCAGGGGTGAAATTTACAAATGAGCACTTCATTATTTCAGTGCTTAAATGTGTCTTACTCAAAGTCCCTTTTGACAGTCAGTAGACGTACCTGGAAGCTTGATATCCGTTGTTGAGCAGCAGCCGCAGCATGACGGGGTCCCTCAGGCAGTATTGCAGGGCCGTGGGAAACAGTGTGTTGCTGATAACTCTGAAGTAACAGTTCACCTCTGCTCCGTAGGACAGCAACAGCTGCACCAGCTCATACCTGGAAAACGGCGGACTATGAGACAATCTGGGCACAGTTGTTTTGCCCCTTTTTGTAGTTACTTTGTGTCTCTTTGCATCTCTTTGTGGTCTTTTTTGTGACTCTTACTGTTTAGTACATGTATGGTACAGTACAATAATTTGAGTGACATTTTTGCATGGTGGTGCAGTGGTTAGCATTGTCGATTCACAGCAAAAGGGTTCCTTGTTCAAACCCAGGTCAGGGGAGCCCTTCTGTGTGGAGTTTGCATGTTCTCCCCGTGTCAGTGTGGGTTTTCTCTGGGTACTCCGGCTTCCTCCCACAGTCCCACCAAAGACATGCAGGTTAATTGGTGACTCTATATTGGCCATAGGTGTGAACGTGAGTGTGAACAGTTGTCTGTCTCTATGTGTCAGCCTTGTGATAGTCTGGTGACCTGTCCAGGGTGTACCCTGCCTCTCGCCCAGTGTCAGTTGGGATAGGCTCCGCCGTGTATGAGAATACACACACATGTACTGTATGCCACACACCTCTCAGCGCGTACAGCCACCAGGATGCATCGTAGTGGGTCCAGCTCAGTGCTCGCCCCAGCTGCCAGCAACATCTCAGCACAGGTCAGATCACCATTGGAAACAGCAAAGAACAGAGGGCTCCTCCTGAGGTCCTGGTAGTTGTCTGCAACAAGATTTACATTCGATCAGGGGCCAGTTTAAAAGACTAAGACGGGACTTTTCTCCAACACTTGAAGGACTGTGCCAGTTGTTTAAATGTGGTTTAGCTCAGTAGTTCCCAACTGGTGGGCACTTTATTTTGAAGTATGGGGAATTTGTGGCACAGAGCTTTTATTTTGAAGTGCTGTGGCTAATGGGGTCAGTCTAGCATCTAACACTAAACTAATAGGCTGTCTTTATTTGAAGCTTTCTGTGTTTCTGAGCATGTGTGAGAGGGAGTCTAGTGCCCAGCTGTGTCCTACCAGAGATATGTGTGCCTAGCAAGTCATTGACATCATATCCTTTCTGGATAAGTAGCTCCAGACACTCGACTTGTCCCCCGTCAGCTGCTGAGTGGACGGGGCCCTGGCCTGAGAGACGGATAGCTCTCTTTGTGGTGATGGGTATGAGAGTCCTCAGGACTCTGCAGAGAGAGGGGGTGGGATTGGGACAAACAGCAACAGAGTGAAGGACAGAAACAGTGAAAAACAAATGCAAAAGAAGAAAACAGGACACAGAGCAAAACTTTCATTAGCTTGTGGCTCAAGCTACAGTGGCGTTCAGTGACAGAACTGATAAACAGCGATAAACAGAAGGCTCTTTGTGGCGATGATGACAGTGAAAACACTGCAGAGCTGTGAGGTGCAGAGAGAGACATGTTACAGTTTGATCAATTTGGCTGCGCAGTAGGAGGACAAGAATGTTAATTTGTCTCTAGTAATTTCTCGCCGTCTGAAACTGGATTATCTGTCAAAACTCAGATGCATTCTCATGAGAATACTGCCATATCTAGTGCTTCCAGATGATTGGGTGCCCTTTTTTTATGAAGGTCAGCTCACAGTATGTGTCCCTCATATGCAGCTCTGTGGATGGGAAGCTGGAAGGCGTAACTGGCAACATTGGGGTTGGCTCCGTGCTGCAGGAGCAGCTCGACACAATCCAGGTTTCCAGAACCAGATGCATCATACAGGACTGTGTCTCCATTGCTGGCCTGGGCATTCACATCCCCACCTAGTGGAGCACAGGGACAAACACAACAAGGTCTGAAGAGTGAGAAAAACATGACAGATGTAAAGCATTACATAGTATTGTTGGTGTTTTACCATGCTGTATGAGAATTTCCAAAGCTTCAGCATTGCCATATTCAGCTGCGATCCCCAGAGGAGTCACCCCGTGCCCGTCTCTGGCAGTTACTTTAGCTCCATGTCGAAGCAGCAGCATCATAATAGCTGGACAACCCACCTGGTGCAAGAGATAGAAGGCAAGTCCATAAAGGTGGTAGAGAGGAAGTAAGGAGAAGATTCTATTGTGCTATAGCGAGTATCATGCAGCGTTGTTCACCTTTGCAGCTTCATGGGTCGCCGTCCACTTACTGAGACACACCTGCTCCACAAAGGCCCCACCCATGACAAGCGTGAAAACCATGTCATATGATTTCTGTCTCACCGCTATAAAATGTAGAAAATACAAGGTAATGCAGTAAAAAGCCATTGCAAAGCAGTATTTATTATTCATAGAGTTCTTATTGAATAAATAACATTAACTGATGTCATGCTAGCAGCTCTGTGAGGCCGCATTTAGGAACAGCAATGCTTTGAGCTAAATGCTAACGCAGGCAGTCGTGCCATGAAAACCCAATCGCCAGAATAAGTATTGGTATTGTATTGTATGTTTCTGCACACGACAAATATGTTACATTTGGACATTTAATATGTCACAGATATATTGAAACGTTCCTTCATGTTTCAATTTTATGTTGTGAAGACGCTGTGGTTAAGGTGTGGTTAGGTTTAGGCATAAAAACCACTTGGATAGGGTGAGGAGAAGATCATGTTTTGGCTTAAAATATCTGGTTTGGTTGCTACAAACACAGCTGGACTTGTCCTAAACTCTTGTTATATAAAATGTTGGTATTTATTGGTCTTGAACAATTGTCCATCTCGCCTAAGTATCACGCCAGATTTTGTGATAACCACACATTATTATTGCAATATTCAACTGGGCCTATACAAAAAGCTATGAATGATTTTTTGATCGACTGTATTGATATGTTGTACACACACACTTCCTAATAAAGAGGCAAACTAGCTAAAAAATGTAATTCAGTTTAATTTAATTCAGTTCAACCTTTGTGGGGAACCTATTTGTCATGGTTCACGTTTGGGAATTATAAGTGCGTGACACATCAAAAGCCCTGACTGGCAGCCAGTGCAAGGGATGAAAGCCATGAGTGGGACAATGGATCGCTTCATTGTACGGAGCAAATTACAACAAAGCACCAGTGAAGATGACCTACCACCGAAAGAAAATTGAAAAAAATAACTGTCTCTACACAGTATCACAAAAGCTCCCTGTCTTATTTTTATTGTCTTATGTTGTAATAAGATTGATAACACATGTTATAGAAGCTATTGTGCACAGATATATATATATATATACACGTGTGCCTTAAGATTTTGGCTTGCCCTTTGGTGTGCTTAGGCACAAAAAGTTTGAAAACCACTGACGTAGTTTATAAGCTGACTTTGTCAATAGGAGGTAGAAGGGATGGCAGATGATGACCACTGTTTAAGACCAGCAATCGGCTTTTTAGCCACCAAATGTGGGTGTTTTTTAGTGAACCATTGCCGTGTTTCTACAGGAGATAGTGCCATAAAAAGCAGTTGTGTTTTACCAAGTCATCACTGCGTTTTCAACTGGAACTGTGCCACCAAAACCGGGTACTTTAAGCCAAAACATGATCTTTTCTAACCCTAACCAAGTGGTTTTTGTGCCTAAACTTGACCACACGTTAACCATAGCGAGCAAGAGGGTTCCTGGTTCGAACCCAGGGTGAGGGAACCCTTCTGTGTGGAAATTGCATGTTCTCTCTGTGTCAGCGTGGGTTTTCTCCAGGTACTCCGGCTTTACTCCCACAGTCCAAAGACGTGCAGGTTAATTGGTGACTCTACATTGTCTGTAGGCGTGAATGTGAGTGTGAATGGTTGTATGTCTCAATGTGTCAGCCCTGTGATAGTCTGGTGACCTGTCCAGGGTGTACCCTGCCTCTCGCCCAGTGTCACTGGGAGATCCACCAGTATAAAGCCAAACTGTAAAGGTGGTGATGTACTAATAAACCTGTTTTGGAATATGCTGTTAATAGGGGATAAGTGGGCGACTGAGTGAGTTGTTTGCATCATCTTGAGTCTGTGTGTGTGTGTGTGTGTGTGTGTGTGTGTGTGTGTGTGTTACCAATCAGCAGAGGAGACTCGTTCCTGCTGTTGGTGTTGTGTGGCGACGCTCCGTGCTGCAGCAGCATCTTGACATTTTCCACCAGGCCGGCCTCCGCTGCCAGAGTCAGAGCCGTGTCCCCGTCATCTGTCCACTCCTCCAGGGTCAGGTCTGTTGATGTGGACACTGCCCACAAAACAACAAACAGTATGATACAGTTGGAAATACACACACTCTACTTCCGTAAATAGTTTCAGATGCTAGATGCTCTTTGGTTTAGACTTTACGCCCCGCTGTGTTGCACTGAGCTCTCACCCTGCAGCACCACATACAGGGTCTCTCGCTGTGGCTGCACAGCTGCTGCGTGAAGAGGCAGCCAGCCCCTGCTGTTGGTCTCTCTGAAGGCAGACACGCAACCCGACAGCTCCTGCAGTGCGTGCACATCACCTGGGAAGACACAACCAAGACCCATGCAGGACACAGGGGGAAACATCTGTAATACCCATGCACTCAGACACGAACCCAAAAACCTTTGTGTTTATTTTTAGGTGCCTCTATGAAATTACTTTAGTCATGTGTCACAACAATGATGGACAGAGTTAAACAGGAAGTCTACCTTTGTGAATGGCTGCCATTATCTTCATAAAGTTGTCACTGTTTGATTCCTTCCTAATGAGCCAAAGGAGAAGAGCAGGTCACTGAAAGATTTTGCTCTAGAAACTCTATGACTGATGATTTGAGTCAGGATTTCCTATGAATTCAGAATCTACCCATCTTTTCTGCAGTTTGTTTACAACCCCAAAATGCCCTTTTGACAGTTAGCACTACCTGTAACCTTTTTAGTGAAAGCACGTTGGACATACAGACATTTTGGACTCTCTCACCTGTTTGTTTGTATCAAACATGGCAGCTTGTTGCCATCTTGAATGCTCTCTCGAATGGCAAACTCGATAAGTTCCTCATTTATGCCCTCCTGATCAAAGTCATCCATTTCTATATCAGAGGACACAATGAGAATAATTGTAATAAAAATAAAAGGTTTTCACACAAGTTAAATGACTTGCTGGCAACTTATAATATGTTGAAGTCACATCTGTGTGTGTTTCTGCTTTGTCCACGGCTGCAGGCATGCAACTTGTTTATCAGCACAGGGCTGCTGGCACGGTGTCACCCCAGCTTCAAATGGTGTCACATGTGAGTACATTAGTCTGTCACATTTGAGATGACGCCACAGGTTGCATTTTCTATGTTAGTCGTAACAATCCGTCTCACCTGTTGATCTGAACGTGCGCCCTGGAGCACTCCAGCTTGCAGCCCGTGTGTTTTTGTTTAGCGGGGTCCGAAGCTGTCTGGGTTATATTTAGATGTGACCTGCTCTAGACGACCTGACTCAGCTCAGAGTGCCTGTTGCATTTTCACTTCCAACTCCTGTGTACAAAGTACTCCTTTCCATGATTGCCACACTGTGACTTCATTCCAGCCAGGTCATTTGGTCACATGTTATAGTCACACTTTACTTGCACAGCAATACATGGACACAATATTATTACTATTGGTATTTTTATGGCTTGCACTTTTTTTTTCAGTCTGCAAAACAGCAAAAAAATCCAGTATACAAATACAACTCAAATCCTACCCCCTCCTCCCTCCCCACCAGGTGTAACTCCCAGAACATGAGTGATGAACAGCAGTTGAATACATCAATAATGTTGCTTCATCAAAAGAAATTCAAGTTGCGGTTACAGTTTACATCCATTTCTGTGAAAACATGGCTGCTTCACACGCATCTTCAACCCGACACAGAACATATATACAATCAGCACAGTTTCAACGTGGACACAAGATCAGTATCACCAATTCAGCATCTGACCAAATGTCTCCCCTTCTGTTCTTAAAATGTTGAATAATAGCCAGAAAAGTGTTTTGCAGAACATTATGATGTCATTCTGAAGTTGACCTTTGACCTTTTGGATATAAAATATCATCACTTTTATTCTATTAGACATTTCGTGTGAGATTTTGTGATAAGAAGTGTATGAATTTCTGAGTTATGACCAAAAACATGTTTTGCGAGGTCACAGAGACCTTGACCTTGGATGACCAAATTCTAATCAATCCATCAATGAGTCCAAGTGGATGTTTGTGCCAAATTTGAAGACATTCCCTGAAGGTGTTCTTGAGGTATCCCGTTCACAAGAGCGAGACGGATGCAAGGTCATGGTGACCTTGACCTTTGGCCTTTGACCACCAAAATATACTCAGCTCATCCTTGAATCCAAGTGGACAGTTGTGCCAAATTTGAAAAAAAAAAATCCCTAAAGGCATTCTTGACACATTGAGATATATTGAGATATCATAGTAAATTGATCATTTATATATACAGATGAGGACTTTTAAGAAAGTAAAAACATAAAATCCACTTGACAGTGATTCAAATGCTTTCACCTTACCCTTACTCGTGTGCACTTTATAAAGCAATACACCTTCCTTCAAACAAAGGCCATGTAACCAACTCACGGTCCAAACTCCAGACTGCTGGGCACTATGGGTGTGAAGTGTGGTCTCCCAGATCAGCTTCCAGGTGTAGATGTGTTACTGTGTGGTGCTAAAACGCAATAAAACATCCTCGGACAAAAAGCAGTTAAACAATGCTTTAAGCTGCATGGTGTTAACTGTCCATCCATCCACATCGATCTTTCCATTTTCATCCGCTTATCCGGGGCAAGATCGCAGGGGCAGCAGGCCAAGCAAAGCACCCCAGACGTCCCTCTCCCCAGCAACGCTTTCCAGCTCCTCCCGGGGGACCCCGAGGCGTTCCCAGGCCAGATGAGATATGTAATCCCTCCAGCGTTTTCTGGGTCTGCCCCAGGGCCTCCAACTGTATGTAGTATAAATTCACTGAATCATATTTGTATGTTTTACTCATTTTTTCCTCTCCTTTAGATCTTGAAAGCACCTCGTTTCCTGTCACTGATGATGTGAGCAAGCTGTCATCATTGGTGAGATTTCTGAGTTGCTACAGGCTTGACAGGTATCACACTCAAGTATCACACAAAATCCTTTATCCGTCATTATCTCCAGTATTGAAGCAGAATATTCCATGACCACAGCTCATGTGTTGGAGCGTCCTTTACTCTTCTGTACTTGCACTAAATTGGAGAATCCTTTAAACAAAGTCAACCTACTCAGGGTCCAATCTTTATCAGTCCCATCCTCAAATCTCTCAACGCTGTCCAAGAGTTGCCACAAATTTGAAGCCATTTATCTTCCAGATCCCTTCCTCAAACTATTCTTGCTATTGATGTTAACAAAAATGTCTAACACATCACACTTTTTATCCTGAATGTTCTCCTTTGTGTCTGGTATTGATTTGATTATGAAAATCAATAAAGGATATGGGCTTTTACTTCCTCAGTATGTCGTAAGAATATTATGCAAACATCTGCACACTCATTCAAGCAAATCAATAACAGCAAAAGTGTATTTGAGTAACTAAGCTTGGACACGATGAAAAAAAATACATATAAATAGATTTTAATAATAAAAAATGCTAAAATAATTAAACAAAGATCATGACTGAAAATGAGCCACTCTCACTGTGGGGCCCCGACAAGCTTTCTAACAGTAACAAAGACCTCTTATCTTTTTTTCACTTTCTAAACAACAGCTTGGGGAATAACCTTGACATATTCTAAGCGAAATATTCCCTCTATAGAACAAGCGCCCACTTTCTCCTGACGAACAAATTGATCCGTGGGAGTTTATGGAAAAAGTCTCAGACAGCATCAGTGTGTGACACAGTGACTCAGCCTGTAGGCGGCCTCTCCACCGCGTCAAAAAGACTTCACCACCAATCTGTCTGGAGGGAAAGCAGTCTGCCAGCCCCTCTTCAAGTTTCACTACACGCTCGGACATCACACACATACACACAATGAGCTCTGTCTTTGAACTGAAAACACTTGATTTCATGCACCGGATTTGAGCAGCCACGGATTCTTGCTCCATATGAGGAAGACAGTAAGTAGCAGATTTTTAGTTTCTTTCTGTTTCTCACTGTAGCTGTGTGTTGTAACAGAGGGAAGATTAATTCACTGAGGCAGCAAATTCTCACTTGTGTTTTGCTTGTTAAATAGCAGAATATTTGTATTAAGAGTGAAGCATTATCACATTTTTGTTTGTATATTCTTTGTGCCTTTTTAGCTTTATTCTTGCAATGAAATGTAATTGTGTGACATCAGATGTAACAAAATGACAAAGGATCTAAATGTGTTTCCACTCTACTTTTAAATGAATTTTAATTTGTGGAGACTGTCATTCATTTTTAATTGTAAAAAAAAGTGCACAAATTGTTAACTAAAATTATAAATACCACAATTAAATAATAGTCCTGTAGTATTTGAAATGGAGTTTAGTCTACAAAAAAAAGTATGCACAATTAGGAAGTGACATCACTGTTGCATTAAGGGTATTTTAATGTGTTAAAAGGTCTTCTGTAAGTGCTCCGCATCCTTGCTGGTTCTACGCTCTTGTAAAAGGGGGAGCGAGGTGAAAGGGGCACATGGACACATATTGAGTGTTCATCATCTGCGCACACTCCCTCGTGCTGCTGCAAAATGTTTTTACAAGAAAAAAGATTTCTTTGAGGCAAACCACATCCCTGCCTGTGACCCAGGCAGCTTTGAGCTCCTCACATGTTTTGCATTTAAAACGTTAACTCTGCAAGGGGTCATTACAGCTACTTATCACCTCTGGGGAAATTGGTCCTGTGCTGCAATGCGCTGAAGTGTGGGTGGGTTTGTTTTTTTTTGTTATTATGACCATAGGGGTAAAATGCATCCACTTTGAAATTAATTTGGAGTGCCGGTTAGGGCCATAGGTGCAGGGAACACATCCCCCCTTAATATCTAGAACATGTGCATTAGTCGTCCCACCCACACTCCCCAAAAACAACATAAAAGTAGCAAATTAAGGACATTTACAACACAAATTGGTGCATAAAAATCACCAGAATGCAGGAAGCTTTTGATACTTCAAATTTTCCAAACACCCCATTTCATGTGTGTCCCCCCAAAATGTTGGAACGAAACCTACGCCCCTGGTTAGGGCTGTGACTAACAGTTCTATTCATTGTTTTCTTGGGTGGTAATTTGGATTTAACATTTGAGATGCTGCTTTACGATGACCAAAAACGAGTGTTAGATTTTCACTATGGTTGTAATTTTCTGTCGTTGGACTAATCAAATAATCGACCAATGGTTGCAGCTCTGCTTTGGATAAAAACTGGAGGAAATTGTATATAATACCAAACTAATATGACGAAGTTGTTTTACTTTAAAAAAGCACTACATTAAATTGGATCGTCTTTTTGAAACATATATAATATATAGCATTTTAGTACTGCATACAAGAGGCGTGTGTGTATGTGTGTACTGTTTTGTGTTCAACATAACAAGCCTCAAAGAGGAGTCTCGAGAATTCATCTTTAAGATGTCTGATTCACATTTTTGATCCGAAATTGTGGGTGGAGAAAGCGATTGTCCTTCTTATACAAATATTTGATCCTGGTACTACTGAGCATGGCACTGTGGGTGTAAAGTGTGGTTTCACGGGTCAGCTTCTAGGTGTAAATGTGTTACTGGATTAATGTAAATTAGGGTGGTGCTAAAATGCAACAAAGCATCCTCAGACAAATTTACTGTGTCGTGTTTGTGTGTTTTACTTGTTTTTTTCTGTCCCTTAGATCTTGAAAACACCTTGTCTCCTCTTGAGTCTGTTCACAAATTTGAATCTCTGCTCTGGAAAATTTGGGACGCCGATAACTGATGATGTGAGCAAGCTGTCATTATTGGTGAGATGTCTGGGTGCTACAGGCTTGACATGTATCACATTCATGTAAAGAAACTGTCCCTATGAGATCTTGTATCACTGATAGTATCTTGCAAAATCCTTTCTCTGTTATTATCTGCATTACAGAAGCAGAATATCCCCTCTGATTATGAGATTCCCGTTAGTTACATTCCCAAAGAAGTGGTACGTATGAAGATGTAAAGGCAGATATTATGTGAGACAAATCTAGTATTGAGCAAAGGATGATCATTTCTTTGGTATGTACGTCTCCAGGCTGGCACGTGCTGGGTGGTGTTGAATATCTATCCTTTGGAGCAAAGTCTGCGGAAGCTTGCCAACATGTTTGGTGCCATCTCCTCCAACAAAGAAAACATACTTGTCTTCATTGCGATGCTGAAGAGTCTACGCTTCACCTTTGACCATGAGGAACTGGTAAATAATCACGATGCAGCTCAGTCTTAGGATGGAGTGTGGAACATTCTGGGACTGTTTTGCACATTTAATTGCATGATTGAGTTATTTCGGGATTGCTTGTTGTCTGATCCCCCAGGAAACGGCGATGCAAGTCTTCCAGTGTCACTATCAGGAAGAGAGCTTAATGTCCGGAGTTTACTTTGACTACATCAAAGACGTCTTACACGCCGCCTCTCAAGGAACATCTGGCTTCTCGTGCAAGCCACCACCATGCCTTAATCCACATCAAACACCAGGTACAATCATTAATTTTTAATAGATGCCTCAACAACTAAAGCAGCTTAGTGGCCTATTAGTGGGCAGATATTGATTTGGGGTCAAGGACACACAGCTGGGGTTAGGAACCAGATATGTAACCTTGAACGCACAGCCAATACGGGTAATTAAAGGAATTATATGAGCATTAAAAGCAAGAATCATACAGACAGTACTTGTAAATGCCTAATGCCCTGACATTCCAATAGGAAGCCAAAGTGAGTATTTCTGAGTGACACATTCACCAGAATCCTCTCTACTAGTTCCATAAATAAACATCAAGAGGATTGACGTACCCACTATCAGATTTCTAAGGCGTAACTGTGGTCTGTGAAATTTCCAATAATATTTCCTTCTTCCAGAAGGTCAAGAGGAGGGTCGTGAGTACAGCTGGTCGAAGAGAGCTCCCTTGCTTCTGGCTCTCATCCCCTTCACAGCTTGTATTATTATCGTAGTGTGGCTGGTAAGTAACTGGACTGGCTCAGTGAAATTTTTTTTTTTTGGATAATCTATAGGAAGATACATACACAGGAAATTATAAGACCTATCTGTAACATGATCACTTACCTGGCTGAATGGTTATATATTTATCAGGATAAACAACACACAGCCTGTTTATACCTGGTGTTAACGTGTGTTTCGGTGATCTGAACACAAGTGGACAGCTGAGACACATCGCCATTCACACCTGTTTCTATCACGAGTCTCCAGCTGACCGCTTGTATTCAGATTTCTTAACTGCCTATGACACTTAGGCTAGAACGTCAGTTCTGCAGTTATTATGTCCACACTCTAGTTGCGTACTGGTATGCTCGCTAGTCACGTTATCGTCAACCTGTCAACCGAATCCAACGTGTCTTCTTCCATAGGGCAAAATGATGGACGGTCAGGCAAATCTTCGTCCAACTACAAAAGATATGTGGCCACCTCGCCAAGCGATTTGACCGATTGGATCACAGTGTGTCTTGGTGGCTGTTTGCACTTGTATCTAGCGCTGTCCACTTGTGAACCAATCACCCAAGATGCATGTTAATACCAGGCTGATAGGACTGCATTGCAAACTTTGGTGCATACACAACAAGAGCGCATACCTCACAAGATAGCGCCCCCGTCCTTCACGCATATTTACCTTTTCTAGGCATGACGCGCCCTACTCTACCTAACTCTGCAACTGATTGGCTTACCCTGACATTCGTAAAGCCTTTACAAACTGAGTCCATCGGAAAAAAAAAATGTAACGCACAGAAACCTTGCACACTGATTCCGATGTTTTTTATTGTTCTATTAGTTGTGAAAATTCGCAGTACGTGACAAAATGAAAGGACACATTTCCTCCTTTGCCTCTCTCCATTGGAGTTACCTATCTGGCTGTCACCATTCTTCCCATGTCTTCCATTTGGCACCGCAACTACATGAAGGGGCGGAACTGTCCTCCACATTCTATATGTGGTCCACATCCTCCTCCTCTTCATCATCATCAATCGAATATTACCATGTGACCCGCTGAACGTGAGCTATCCGAGTCATTAAATGATTCTGTGCGCCCTGTTCCTCTGTCATGTCGAGGATGTGTCCCACTGCCACGTTTTCTTCGCAGATTCTTAGTCTAACGTCTCTAAAAGCTTCTGAAGAGTGCGAAAAACGCAGACAATCGAATCTGTTCCGAACATTTTTATGACGGACGAAAGTTGAACGTTAGATCGTATACATTTTTAGACATTCGACAATTTCAGTGTGTGAAGGTCTTTATTCTAAACTAAACAAATCCAACCAACGAAGGCAACAAGTACTAGCCAATCAGAGGGAGAGTAGGGTGGGTCATACCTTCACTATTCTAGGAAACGCAACTTTGCAACCTACACTGCATGACGTGCCTTGACATTCTCTACTGTGTACTTTAGTTTATCATGCTAATTAGAATATGCTAGGACAAACATAGGCTACCTGCCAAACAGCCTGTTAGCAGTGTCATTGTTAGTGTGCTGATGTTAGCGCACAAAGCTTTTAGCATGACTGTAAACTCTTGCGGAGAGACAGATTTTTTTCATACAGCTTTCCTGCCGTTGTAAAAGCTCCTTTTTTGCTTCTTTATTGAGTATATTGGAACATAGTTATGACACTATTCAGGCAGATAATTGGGTGTATGTTTAAAAGGGCAATAATGTCAAACTCAAAAGGCGCACCACAATGAGCACTTATTGCAATTTCTAAGACTTTCAGCACGGCCTTCCGGCTCTTCATGAATGAAAAATTCAGCTGGGAGCCATTTCACAATTAGTTATTCAGAGAGGATGATATCGTGGGTGTACTGTATGTTATAGATCGCATATATTTGAAATTGTAGTGGTTCTCTTGGGTTTTGTAATATTGTAAAAACCTAAGTGCCCCCATCTAAAAATACCATCCTTGATAGTAAATGTTCCATCAGCTACACGGTCTCTTGTGCCTTCTGGTTTCTGTGGGTCAAAGCCTCCATGATAATGTGCCTTCATTTTCCTGACCACTTCCAGGAAGGCAATTCTTGTAAAGTTAACAAGTGCTCATCAAATATTCAGCAGTACTTTGAGGCCGTTATTACCTATGTAATGATTTCCGCTTTGGAGATTTATTAACTGCCTTTGTTCATCATAGAAAACAGGATATATGACTGAGCACTGTTCAGATTGTAACTTTCTGTCTTCTCATTTTTATTTTTAGGTCAAGTCTAGGAGGCTTTTACCAGTGTGCAACACTGAAAATAGTCAAATGGCACCTTCTGACATGATCCCAACTGTGTCTATCTCCATCCCACTCCAAACACTCGCCCACGCTGCTGACACTCAGCCGGTGGGGGAGGCGATCCCTGAGCATGAGAGCGGATGAGGCGCGATTAATAGAAAAGGGAAATGTGGACCGCAGTTTAACAACGCACTCTCCAGGTTGTTCTGTTAGTGGCCAGAGGCTGCTGGATAAACGAGTGTTGTCTGACACTCTTCCTCTGCTTTCACTCATCTGAGTGCACGGACCCGAGCTACGAGAGAAAACTCACCTGCTGTGAAGGCAGGTGTGTCACAAAATTCCCCAGGCACGTCTAGCACTTAACCATCCAAAGAGGCTTTTTTGGATCCAGAGGAGGAACTCACTACACAATGGCTGGTTATGTGCCAAAATGGCTGGTGAAGTACATTAATTGTCTCGTCTTGGCCAGTGTTTAACAGCACTTGGCCGGCCCTCTCTGAGCAGACTGAGTTGAGTTTTCTTTTTCTTTCCTGCCACTCTGAACCGTTGCCATTCAGGGTGTTGCTATGCGATCAAACGTATCGCTGGAGCCTTGAATCAAAATGATCTCACAGGAAAATGTCATTTTATTCTGCGATGGACCTTTTCATCAATCTGTCGGCTGTGTCCTGGTGTTTACAGAGACTGTCCTTTCACTGCTGGTCTTATATTCTGACATCCACTGAAATGCACATATGCAAAGAAGTACATTCCTATCACCACTTCCTTTTGGTAATGCATCAGAAGTATTGTGCAAGTGCATCTACTGCAGCTTCTCTTTTACTTGTTGTTGACGTTATTCTGATCTGTGATCTGTCACAAATTGCAAACCTGCTAGTCACAAACAACACGCCAGGCGCTTCAACAAGCGTCCTACTTTGTGTATCAAAGATCTGACCAGATGGCAGATAGCCATCGCCAGAGGCACTTTGAATCCCGTCATTGTATTTCAAAGCTGTTGCCCAGTGATCTATAGCTGCTGCTCAGCCACAGTGAGTGTGTTTTTAATGCCTTATTCACTGAGTCAATCATGTTCAGTCATGAGAACATGACTCCCCGAGTGTGAGCGCTCTTGTGCTGTATGTGTCAGAGCGAGGGAGCGAGAGACAGGACAGGCAGGACGAGGGAAAGTGAGGGAGATAGGGATAGATAGATGGATGGACGGATGAGCTCAGTGAGAAGCATAAGGAAGGCTTGTTCTCGCCACAAAAGAACTGGCCGTAGGCTGGAGGAAATGCCAGTTACAAACACGACTGATGTCGGCAGATCCCTATGAATCAACAGGCGAAGAATCTTTCCAGACCGCAGGCTATGTAGCCTCATCTACAGAGGATGGTCAGTATTTCAATAACAGTTTTTGGTATTCGAATGATTTACTTCCACAACGCATCAATGAAATATGGGACGATACACCTTTATTAAAATATTTTCACTTTGTAGACAAGTGCTACAACTTTGGTGTTTTACTGTTTGTCTTGTGACCAATTTTTTTTAAATAATTTTAATTTTTGTATTTTTGTGAAATTGTGTATTTGTATCGTATGTGAGATATTTAAGTTATTTTGTTATGAGATAAACCACTTACAAAATGTAATGAACTTTTTCTACTATTGTAATATTGCAAATGAAAAATAGATAAATTTTAAGTCATGCATGCACTGGGGTTAGACAAAGTACTGTAAACATTCTGAGAACACACATTATACTCTCAAAGTAATTAAGGGTGCTTTCACACCTGGCCTGTTTGGTTCGGTTCAATCGGACTCAAGTTCGTTTGCCCCCTAAGTGTGGTTCGTTTGGGCATAACACTTGGGTACGCACCAAAACAACCGGACCGAGACCTTCTTGAAGAGGTGGTCTCGGTCCGGTTACAAACGAACTCTGGTGCGGTTCATTTGTGGTGAGAACGTGTCCCGACTTTAATATGCACATTCAGCACATCCCTTGCATCAAAACATTGTTTTCTAGTTGGAGCCGCACCTCGTTTTCAAACTGTATGGTTTGACTAAAATGAACAATGACAGCAATATAGTCCACGATGAGCAGCGCTAAAATCAACCTGCGTAGTTGTCCCTCCATTGTGACATTAGAAAGTGTCACATTTATCTTGCAAGTGTACTCTTCTTCAACGTTTTGTTTACTTCCTGGATTTTTCCCACATGGAAATTCTGACCAATCAAGAGCAGCTTTCTCGCGCAAGGCATTATATATATGTAGTTCTTTATGAAATGTTGACATTGCTTTGTCTCGCCCCTGCAAATGGCCCATGAGCGAAATCATGTTGTCAATATTATATGTATGTTCTGTGACAATATATTGATACATCTTATTGTTGTTGGAAAAATGACGAAACGCCAAGACTGGATGCTTCCTTCAAGTCCTTTTTATTTAAAGAATAAAATAACAGAACACAATACTGCTTCAAAAACATTGTAAGTTGACATAACACAGGCAACAAGGGGCTTGATGAAAGGCCTCCACTCTGGATTTTTGAAGTGACATATTTGGACTTATTCATACAGAGATCATACATTCATGCAGAACATTGTAAGGTCTTCTCAGGCCTCCCTGACCTTTGATGTAATTTCAAAGATGATTCATGATGATTTTTTTTTTCATTGCCATGGTTACTGATTGCACAAATAACAATAGCATCAATGAGATGTTCTGGTGATTCAAGTTGTAATAATTAAACTATTTGTTATGCAACAGAAGAAGCGATGCTTTTGAGCTGGATCTTGTTATATTGTAACTCTGTCACAGGGGAAATTACCCAAATTGAGAATATGTTATTTCCATGGTCAAGGAAAACTTGATCAATAAAAGTGAACCCTCTTAAAGCCAGAAACAAGAGGTGTTAGTCTCAAGCTTGTGATGTCACATGGTTTAAAGTCTGGAGCTGCTATCTGACATTTCTTAACAATGCACTGCTGTGGAGTGGGCTGCAACAACACATATTTTAGCCACCTAAGGTGTACCCTATATTTCAATATTTGCTCCATTTTCCTATACAAACTAACCAATCAAGGCCGTGGTACACCAGCAACTCAGTGCTGAGCTAAATGACTGTTTTTGTCAATGGAGTAAGGTGAGTTTGATGTAACAGCTTTAATTCCTCATTGGAAAACACTGTCTGACAGCAAAGTATAGCAGTGAAAATACACCTAAACTGATATTACTTTTTTACGGTGGGCCTTTTTTAGATGGCTAAAAACAAACCAATTGCTCAGCACTGATTTTATCTGCATGACACAAGGATTTTCTACCCGGAAGTTACTGTTAAAACAAACACTGTGATTCGGTTTATAGACAATGAATGGGACCCTGCCATGGACCCATAGTGTTTGTTTTCTTTTTGATACCCAAATAACTTTATGGGTTCTCATTTCTGAAATGGAAAATGTACCAATATACTCAGAACATTCCCCTGGGAGCTCTCAGTGTCTCTATAACAGCTTTCCTTATTAGTCTATGGGGCAGCTCCAGACTTTATACCCGATGACATCACAAATTTGAGTTTCAGCTCTCCAGTGTCTGGTTTTGGGTGAGAATTGTTCATGTTTGGGCTGTCTTAGACAATAGGAATAACATGTATGATTTTTCAAAATGGGCATAGCTCCCCTTTAATATTTTAATTTGACATCTACAATTTCACTATTAAACTAAATTTAGAGTAGAACAATAACTAGTAGTATAACTAAAACTAGTAGAACAAGTGTAAGCACAAAAATATGACAAAAAATGTATTTAAAAACATCATAAACAAAGTTATAACCATCATAATTCACAGAGACGACTGCTTTTCTCTGTTTTTTGGCTCCTACAATTCAAATTTTAAAGACCGTGCTCTTATTTTGTATAGGAACATCCGCCGGAAACGCCGAGACTTTTGTTTTGGAAAGCAGCTATACTCCGGTCGCCATGATTCTTCCTGGCTTGACTGTCCGGAGAAAGACGGTTAAATACTTTTAAACGTTATATTTCGGGGTAAACTGCAACATTGCCTGTTTTTTCGTGTATTCGGTTGATTAACGTATGAATTAGCGACCCGCCCCGGGTACAGAATGGACAAACGGTCTGACACCGCAGGTAAGTTGCCAAGCTAACGTTAGCAAGCTAACAGTAGCTGCCGCCGAGAGCCGTGCTCACAAAATGAGGTCCAGCGGAAGCCATCTGTTGCCGATAACTAGCTGTTTGCGTTTAATCGCAGGTTAACGTGCGTGTAGCTAAGTGTCTTCGGGTATTTTGGCGATGTTTGGTGGTTGGCTAGCTAATAAGCTTCAGCAGGGACAGCCCGGGCTGCTTAATTTCAAATTAAACCATCCCTCCCTCCGGATGTCCTGCTCGGCAGCTGCATCGTGTCACAACAGCCACGATGACACCCACTAGGAGCATTAAACAGCCCTACTTAAAGTTTGAATTTAACTCGGATGCTGTTTGCCGCTCATTCTCTTCACCACTGAACATGCACACGCAAATGTGCACACGTCCAACCTCTTTGCAGCCTGTCTGCAGCTATTAAAGCGTGCCTTAGCACTGCAGCGCCCCCTACAGTGGCTGTTGGCTCCACCTACTCAAGCTGGTGTGCTGTTGGTTAGTTTGTGTGGAACACACACCCACGGTTTACAAAGGTTCTTATCGTGATCACTGATAGAGGGGGAGATTTACGTTGTTAATGAAGGGCAGTTAGGTGAGTTACACTGCAGTGAGGCTGAAACACAAAGTCTAACTGGTCATTAAAAAGCTCAGTGTTACAACAATAAGGCCTTAAAAGTCATTAAATAGTCTTAAATTTGTGAGGTCTTAACGACTACAAACATTTTGTCTAATTTCATTTATCAATTCAACAAGTGAAGCCTTTCTATGTAAAAGTCCATATGTCTAATGTTACAGATATTTAAAACACTCTAATACTGTCATTTTACTTCACACATACCTGTTGGCAAAATATAAATTGACTTAACTCACTCTAATAACCATATTCCTACATGTCATTTACCTCTGCACAAAGCCACAAATATAGGCTACCACTTACCTGCGATGCTTTAATAAGTAAAACATAATTTGTCCAAAAATCTGTCTTAAATTTGGTTAAAATGTGTCTTGAACGGGTCTTTGAATTGTTAGACGCTTTAGTGTGAAATCTTAAAATAATTGGTAACATTTCTTTTTAAAAAATAACACTCAACTCATTCACCACGTCCAATCAAAGGACAAATAACCAAGCTTTTTTCAAGGTAAACCAAATAGAAACGTTTACGATAATATACTGTATGTTCATCGTTTTGCGTGTGTACCACTAGAAATTTTGTCAACATTTGAAGTATTTCGGGGGTGTCCAAACTTTTCTGAATGGGGTCCAGATTAGGTAATGTGAAAATACCTTAAAGCCAGCCGCCTCTCGCATCATATTGGTTATCAAAAAAATCCCAGTAAGGCCAAGTAGTGAAAAGACAGACAGGCTACATGCTGTTTTAAATCGGTCCACAGGCTCCTTGTCTGCAGGGTGTCTGCACGTCCCTAAGGAGTTTTAAAAAGTCTTGAATTCAGTTTTTAAATATAAGGCCTTATAAGTCATTAAATAGTCTTAAATTGTAAATTGTGAGGTCTTAATTGCTACAAATATTTGATCTAATTTATCTTTTTTTGTTGATCTCTTCTGCATGAAAGTCCACATTTCTGATGTTACAAATCTTAACACCTACCACTGAAGCTAATACTGTCATTTTCATTCATACTTACACTTAGCAAAATGTAAACTAACCAAACTCACTCAATAACCATAAATATGTACCTCTCACCTTTATACTTACCTACAGTGCTTGAATAAGAAAAATATTATTTGTCCAAATATTAGTCTTAAATTTGGACAAAAATGATCATGACAAGGTCTGAAAAAAGTGTGTGATACCTGTTGACAGCCTGGGGTGGACTTTGGACATGCCCGAAATATGTAGATTGTTAAACTTTTCCACTGGACCAAAAAAGTCGTATTTTATGTCACAATGAACATTGGGCAAGATTGCACAGACTTTGGGGCAGCAGTAGCTCAGTCTATAGGGACTTGGGTTTGGAACCGGAGGGTCGCCAATTCAAGTCCCTGTCCAGACCAAATATGGAGTGTGGACTGGTAGCTGGTGAGGTGCCAGTTAGCTTCCTGAGCATTGCCAAGGTGCCCTTGAGCAAGGCACCGAACCCCCAACTGCTCAGGGCGCCTGTCCGTGGCAGCCCCCTTGCTCCGTCATCTCTCCATTTAATACATGTACAGGTCCTGTTTGTGCGTGTGTGTTTAGGGCCTGTGTGTGTATGACAACAGAGGGAAAAAATGATTTCCCCTCTAGGATTAATAAAGTATATTTAAAAGGAAATAGGCCTATAAGAACTTATTTATTTAAAAAAATCTATAATACAGTGACATCAAAGACCTCTAGGCATGAAACTTAGCCTACTTAACATGAACATGCCGTTAACTTTTATTACATTCTGACTCAATATTTGATGTTATTTTCTACACAGGTGTCGGAGGTTCCCTTTCCCTGTCCTCCCTTCGCTTGCTGTCTTCCCCTCTGCAGCTGACCTACTCCTACATATGGCAGGTCATACGGCAGAGAAATGTGAAGCACTACGGGAAAGTGGAGGAGTTTGTGACCATGGTGACGCAGACTGTTCCTGACCTCATAAGCTTCAAGCAGACTGCCCAGCTCATCTTGGGGTTGAGAGCTAGGGTGAGAGTTTGTCATCTATTGTGTGTGTGTGTGTGTGTGTGTGTGTGTGTGTGTGTGTAGCAGCAGATATCAAAAGACTGAATTTAGTCGCGACAGACCTCCATCACACTGAGCCTGTGATTCGTGTGCTCTCCAGGCTTCTTAAAGGGCATTCAGTTCATAATATGTGCCCCTAAAGGTTTCTCAACATCAAAGCAGTTGTTCACATTATGTTGATGAACTCCATATGTCTACAAACCAGACATCAAGAACAATAAAAGCATTTTAAGCTATAGCTTCCATCCTTGTATCTATATGTTGTTAACCTCATTCACTCTGCAGAAGTTGGGCCCTCAAAATTCTCATCTTTGATATTGTGTTTGAGAAAGAAATAAACTATTATAGATGTCCCCACAAAGTTGTTTTGCCCATGACCCCTATCCAAGTCATTTGATATTGAGTATCTGCAGATTCCAAGTCCCAGTCTGATACTTTAGTTTTCCTAGTTGTACACTTTAAGTTGCTACTTTAAAGTTATTAAAATCAGTCCAGTGTTTGGATGTCAGTTTTGGTTAATTGTGCTTCTGATAGCCCGACACCCATAACCTGTTAATTTTTTTAAGAAGAAAAAAGCAAAATGATGTGAAATAAACAAGGCATTTTCTTTTAGTCTAGCACTGCATTTCAAATACCCATTTAGAGGTGGTGAAATTTTAATGTTTTCTAATGTAAATGTCTTTTTTATTTTGTGTGGGCTTAGCTGACAGATAGATAGCCACGTTAACATGCATAGTGGCCACTGCCCACCCTCCTGTCTCCACTGGTTAACTAACACCAGCCATGCCTGCTCTGGGCTCTTCAGCAATTATCGCCAGCAAATCACACCTGAGCAGACACTGTCCCTTTTTTTCTAGTGCTGTCTACTGTAATCCTCCAACATCATAGCTCCAGTTAAACTGCGCATGTGTCATAGCCCATTACTCCCATAGGGTCAAAGACATTATCCCAGCCTTCACTGAAGAGCCTTGACCGGATGCTGGTGGTGCATTGTGCCATAAACTGGAGAGTAGCATTTGTAACCGCTCAAAAATACTAATAGCAGTTTATCGGTTAATGGTTAACCACTGACATCCCTAATCCAACGTTTATGCTTGACAACTGAATGACTGCAAAAATCCCTGGATCCAAGCTTGTTCTTTTTGGGGGGTTTTCTACAAAATAAGAAACCCTCTCATCAATCTTTTTGGCCTTGTCAGTCTGTCGAGGGACTTTCTATCTCCTTTAAAAAGTGTCCTCCACTGTTTGTTGCGTCGGTGCAGCCTTTGCCTGAGTTTTGTCGTCTGTACGTATGCAGATTACATTGAAAAAACTCTTCCTGGCTTTTTGCTCATCATGCTTTTGTTGCACTGGCAGTGAAGCTGTTTGTCTGTCTTCCGAGCAGGGGCCTGGCCCCGTCCGCAGTGAAACACCATGAGGCATAAACAATAGCAAAATACAAAGGACTCTCACACTGAGCTGAATTTGAATTAGTACACATTAATTGCGTGAATAACATAACTTCAAGGTCTCACACTGCATTTTTATGTCATTTATAACGTGTGGTGTTTCGCCCCAGGCTGGGGTCAGCACCTGCTCCCACACACACAGACACACACACGGAACATTTACTTAATTTTTATGTATGATATGGTTTGTGTTACGACTGTAATCCTGTCATGTTATGACTGTGTTTTCTCGCACTTTAGATCATTTTGGATTTGCTTCACAAAGACGGCCCACCAGATTTCAAGGCCATTCAAACTCTCATAAATAAGTTGAAAGTGTCTGCAGCTTCAGGGGTAAGAATGGAAAATTGTCCTCCTGAGAAACACACAGTTGTACCTTTTTTTAAATGGTGCTTGTGGTTATTTTGGATCCTAGACTCTAGAATCCTAAAGTGTGAAGTTAACCTGAGTTACAGTGTTTCCTGTATTATAGAAGGACTTAGAAGTGGAGAAATCTCAAACAAACTTCATGGTGCTGGTCCAGAGTCTACTTAAAAATCCTGCTGAGAGGAAGCGCTTCTTCCAGGTATCCATATCTGTCTCAATGTGGTATTTGAGTTGTTGGGTGTCTTTTAAATAGACACTTGCTGTTGATTTAGATTTGGCAACATTAAAACATTATGTTTGAGTTAAATCCAAATATCAGTGTTTGGTCCTCACACTTTCAACATTTTCCCTCTCTGCAGGAAGTGTTCCCTGTTCAGTATGGCACAAAGTTCGATACAGCGCTGCAGGCTCTAACTGCAGGTCTGGTGTGCAAGCTGGAGCAGCTTCTCCCTGTACCAAATCTCTCCCAGGTACGCGCGTGCACTGTCATTGCATTTTGACATTTAATCTGGTGACAGCACGGTGGGCTGCTGATTGGAGACAGGAAGTAACTTTTTGTCGACTCCACTTCAGTGGCAAAATGCTTGAGAAGGGCACAGAGTTCCTCCCAGCTCCATGGTCTATTTCTAGTTTATCTTTATAGAACGGCCAAAGCAAAGACAGAATTTCTCTGTGGGTGATCAACAACACAACACATTACAGTACATTACATTAAAGTCCGTGTATCTCCTGACACTTAAGGCCTTATTGGAATGAAGCATCAAACCAGTAAGGTACCCCAACAGAGGGCGGACCAAAAATGGGGATGGTATGGAACGGTTCCATTGGTACCATCCACAACTTTTCACAGTGGAAATGGAAAAATGCATACTGAGCTGAACTGAACTGTACTGCTCGGTGCAAATAGGGTTATACTGATGTATTGATTGATTGCAGTCCACATTTAACAACAGTGAAACTATATCAAAACATCTGTTTACAAACTCTCACACGACTCATGCAGTATAATCCAAGTCTCATTTATTCAGTCATATGCTCAGCACTTCACAAGCACATGGATTTTCACAAAAAAAAAAAACGTATTACAAATAAACATATTTAAGTCTGAAAAGAGTATAGATATGTTCCACTTTCAGTTCAGATTTAATTGTTTTAGTGAAAATGCATGTGTTTCGGAGGTACCAGCATACGACTGGATAAATGAGACTTCGATTATACTCCACGAGTTGTGTGTGAGTTTGTAAACGGATGTTTTGATATAGTTCTACTGTTGGCAAAGGTTGTTCTCAATAAATCAATATCTAGCCTCTTCCATGGAGGCATGCGAGAAAAACAAAGTTTTCTTCACGAATTCAAACTAACACGACACGACTTATTAATATACAAATAGTCATTTTGTGGGTGAAGAATTCTTTTAACTCATTCAGTGTTAACATTCACTGCCTCTCTACCTCAGCTCGGTGCCATGATCTCAGCAGATCCATCTGTCCTGGAGGCTTGCGGAGGCTTCATGCCCAGCAGTGGGGACATGAAGGCTCTCCTGCTGCACCAGCAGGCCAAGGGACTCCTTGGTGTTAAAGGTATATTTTAGGATGTCTGTAAGAGCATGTGATGAAACATACTAAGAAAATCATTTTATAAAATCATTCAATACAGTAAAATGAATTTGACAAAGCCTTCTCCATTTGTGCAGCAACCATCTCGTCCTCAGTGGGCGACTGTGTGTTCGCCTCACTAGCCTTCCGGCCCAAACCAGCCGAACCACCACAGCCACCGCCAGAATCACCAAAGCGGTTAGAGGTCACCGTCAACGAATCAAGCCCAGCCTCACTCAGTGACACTGAAGACTTGGGAGTGATGTCAGATGACTCTGACAGCCCAGCAGACGCTGCTACTGGACCACAGGGGAGAGGGCGATACAGTCTTAAAACAGCTGATGGCAGTGCCGACAAGGAAAAGAGTGTCGCAGCAACAGCTCAGAGGGAGAATGTGCTACAAGAGAAGAGCTGCGAGGAGGAACAGCCTGCCACAACTCAACTGAGCGAAGGGGAAAATGCAGCACCAAATAAACCAGAACCACAGCCACTTCCTTTGAAATCCATCCCTTTCCGGGTAGTTCAAATGCCGATCAAAACTGCTTCCACCATGCAGAACGCAGGAACAAAAGATGGCCAAAAGCCCCAGACTCAGCGAGTCACATTGCATCAGTGGGTGTCACAGATAGCCACTAACTCGCTATCACTCCCAGCCCTGCCACCACTTCCTCCACCCAGGTTGACTGCAGGGGAATACACAAAGCCGAGTATAAGAAGAAAAAAGCAAATCAGACCTCCAGCTGACAGATTCACCTGCCCCGTGTGCGACAAGACCTTCCCTTATCAGTCCAAGCTAATGGATCATGAGCGCATTCACACAGGAGAGAAGCCGTTTGTGTGCACAGCGTGCAACAAAGGCTTCAGAACACAGGCGTTCCTCAACAACCATCTGAAGACCCACAGCACCATGCGTCCTTACGCCTGCGGCCAGTGCGGGAAGTGTTTCGTCAAATTGCAGAGCTTGACGAAGCACATGCTGGCCCACAGTGGCCAAAAGCCCTTCTACTGCGACATCTGCAACAAGGGCTTCACGCAGTCCACCTACTTCAAAAGACACATGGAGTGCCACACGAGCCAGATGACGTTCCCCTGCAAGCACTGCAACAAAAGCTTCCCAACAGCCTTCAAGCTGTCGAACCACGAACGCTGGCACACCAGAGACCGCCCTCACATGTGCGAGCGCTGCGGAAAGAGATTCCTTGTCCCCAGCTTGTTGAAGAGACACATGGGCTACCACATCGGCGACCGCCAGTATCTCTGCTCCCAGTGTGGGAAGACCTTCGTCTATTTGTCTGACCTGAAGAGGCACCAGCAAGACCATGTGCCCAAAGCGAAGATCCCGTGCCCCATTTGCCAAAAGAAGTTCTCCAGCAAGTACTGCCTGAGGGTTCACCTAAGGATCCACACCAGGGAGAGGCCCTACCGGTGCTCCATATGTGAAAAGACCTTCACCCAGGTCGGGAATCTGAAGGTCCACATAAGGCTACACACCAACGAGCGCCCGTTCAGCTGCGACGTGTGCGGCAAGACCTACAAGTTGGCGTCACATCTGAACGTCCACAAAAGGACTCACACGTGCAAGAAGCCCTGGACGTGCGACACGTGCGGGAAAGGATTCTCAGTCCCTGGCCTTTTGAAGAAGCACGAGCAGATGCACACGAGGGAGGCTAACCCCGACTTCTCCGGTAAACGGAGACACAGGGGTAAGCACAAGAAGCACTCCCTCAAGAGGAAGTATGATGAGGAAGATGAGGGTAGCGGTGACGATTATTAATCAAGGAAACATATTTTGTATTAAATAAAGATGCTCTGATTAGCGGTGTTAGGGCTGATGCTAATCACTGATTCAATTATAGTTAGCTAATTTGGATAGCTACTGCATTACTGACCCTTTGAACCATGTCATTTTCAATTCTGTGGTGGAGATCATGTCACCATGACGGAGCATCCCAACTAACAAAACCCACTGTTTTACTGTACATCAGTTTTTCCATATAATGAGGTGATGCGACAAAATTAGTTTAGGAAATGAGGTCACCCTAAGCGGTCACATCCTGAGAGGTGTAAGGTGTAATCAGTAGAGCAGTTTTGGTGATCATCTCATAAAAAAAAAAAAAAAAAGAATCTACTATAGGTTTAAATTTTGCAAATATACTACCTGAATGTAGTGAACATTTAAGAAACCATGTAAACAATACAGTAAAAATATTTCAGTGCATGTGATCATTTGTCTGCTATGTAATGAAATGTCGTAGTGTCCCTAGGAAACATTTTAATCTTTGTTACCATATCTTTGTGGCAATGTAGAGATCCAAAACTACTTTTACCACACGTTTTTTTATGTAACCCTGAACTGTAAACACTGCAACTACACTGCTTTTGTTTTAGTGACAATAGGCTCATTTGTGTTTATTAGGATTTCATTTTTTTTCCCAGCAGTAGATGCAGTGTTGTTGCTCCGATGGTGTTGAACTAGCCTAAAATATGAGAATTTTAATTTAACTTGAGCACAATACATTATGCAGTTGTGTGCTGTAAATCTTCTCTCTCATATTATCATATTGTGAGCAGCCATGTATACATGCCATTAAGCTGTTCTATAATATTCTTTTTGGTTTTTTGATGTTTTGCAGAAAAATAAATGCACATAGAAAATGGCTGTTGTCTTACTGGCTTTTTATCATGAACCCCGGAATCAGACCTAAATAAGGGTTTGGTCAGCGATAACTTTACATAGACATTTTAAGCAGTTAAAAGTAGATGTTCATGTCGGAAACGATGCCATTTTTCGTGGTCGCTGTATCCGTTTAACTATTGATAACGTGTATTTGGCGAAACCAGTACAACATAAAATAGCCCATTTCCACTGGCACGGCACGGCACGCCTTTCCCCTGCTGTGCGAGCTAAACCGTTGTCAAGCTTTCAGTGCTATTACAACGTCTCTGGACTCAACCGCCGTCACCGCCCGCCCTCAACCAAGCCAGCTGCATTCTACAGGTTAGGAACACATGACCCGCCCTCCTCTCACTCTGATTGGCTAGTACTTTTTGCCTTCATTGTTTGGATTGGTTAGTTTTAGACAGAAAAGTGCGATTGGCTAAGGTTAAGGTAAGGGTTAGCCAATCAGAGGCAGAGTAACGCAGAGTGAGGCGGGTCATTTCTAGCTGAAGGGGCGCCATTTTGAAAAAAAGTAAACATTCACCAGCTACTAACTTCTCAGTTTTTGTCAGATTTAAAGCAAAAATAAGGAAAAGGACATGGAGCCTCTGGCGAGGTGGACTAATGACGAGACTCAGGCGCTTATCTCAGTGTGGTCGGAGGAGAAAATACAGCGCAGCCTGGAGGAATCGTTCAGAAATGAGAAAGTATACAGGGAAGTGTCAGGTAGGCTGGCAGCCATGGGGATGATTCGCTCTGGGAAGCAGTGCAGGGAGAAGATAAAGAAGCTTAAACAAGAATACAATAGAATAAAACAGCAGGTTGAGACAGACGGGGCCAACACACAGACCTTCAAGTGGTACAACCAAATGGAGACTGTCATGAGTGAAAAGCCAGCTATGACACACATTACACAACTTGGCAACTCAGACATGGAAACAGGTAAGCAACCATAAATTCACCTTAGTTTATTGTTCAATCAGGTTTTTAGCAGAAATCAAATATGTCAGGGACCATGTACAGACAAACACAAGTGTCAAACTTAAAGTTTGCTTTCACCTAGCTGCAGTTTATCAATAGGTAAACACAAACAGTAGAAAACACACTACATACAATGCAAAATACACAATGTAAAATGAGTCTTATGATTATTTTTTCATCGTCCATCCAATAAAAACACCTCACTTGTCAAGGTTGTCTTGTGCAGATGTATTAAAATATAAAGAATAAAGGCAAATTAATATTTTAATCTGTTTCAATGCTCTTTTTCTGCAGTATACACTGGTACCAGCTGCACTTTCTCGCTTTCTCTTTTATACGTTGTCTTATGTAAAACATTTACACCACCAGTTGGGTTCTTTGAATTTAAAAAAGAAAAGATATCAATCAATCAATTTTATTTATAAAACCCAATATCACAAATTACAATTTGCCTCACAGGGCTTTACAGCATACGACATCCCTCTGTCCCTTGGACCCTCACAGCGGATAAGGAAAAACTCCCCAAAAAACCCCTTTAACGGGGGAAAAAAACGGTTGAAACCCCAGGAAGAGCAACTGAGGAGGGATCCCTCTTCCAGACATGCAATAGATGTCGTACAGAACAGATCAACATGATAAATTAACAGTAATCCGTATGACGCAATGAGACAAAGAGAGAGAGAGAGAGAGAGAGAGAGAGAGAGAGAGAGATGCAGGACAGACGGTAATGACAGTAGCTTACAACAACATTAATGAAAGTAATAATATTATAGTTCTGGCTATTGTGGTACAATATGTTGAAAGTATATATTAATATATGATAGTATACATATGTGCCAGTAATCATATGTGTATAATAACAGTAGAAGTATGACTAATGATAGCAGCAGCAGGAGGCATTTGACAGGACCACGGCATGGTATAAATGAAAGTACATTTATACAACCAGTAGTTTATTAATGACTGGCATTCATGATTACTTTGAAGTTGTCTTTTAAACTAAACAAGTGACTCAGTGATGACTGATACCCCTTTTCAACAGTCATGGGTTGGCTTGGCTTGGTTTGGGCCCTCAGCCCAGCACAACAGGGCCTTGCATTTTCATTAGAACAGGCCTACCTTCTTGAAGGTGCATCTTAAATTGATGATGTCTTGTCTTAAGTGATGATGTTTAAAAGCAGAGGGCTGATCCACGGCTGTCCCCTGTTATTTTTGTTGCACGTGTTATTCAACAGTAGGGCAGGTAAAAGAAGTTTACCTGTTGGAGGTGAGCTGAAGAAATGTTGAGTTTTAAAGCAGCAACTTCACACAACGTCTAATACGGCTGATAGGGAAGATGAAACAGTAAAATAAAGCAGATATCTAAAGTAAAAATAGGACGCAGGAGAGAAACTAAACTCCAAACCACAGAGATTCAGTTAGAAGCTACAAAAGACTGTAAAAAAACACCTTTGTCTCTGATCTCCTGCAGACAGAGAAGAGTAGAGTCTCGCAACACACACATGCTTGTTTCAGGGGGAGTCGGGGTCGGGGGTTGGCTGTGGTTGGCGTGAGGTCACTGCTACCCACTTGTGGGCGGGTGGCCCGGCCTTTGGACCCACTTTTGAGAAAGGTCCATCTCCGGTGCAGCTTGGCGTGGCACGCTCTGTCTTAACTGACAATGGAAACACAAATCGGCGTGGCCTGGCTTTACTTGGCGCGGCCAAGAGTGACAATGGAAAAAGGGTATGAGTGTTGTATTTTTTTAAGGCAGACCCTGCACTCAGTCAAAAGCTCCTAAATAAAGTCTTTCAATGGATACAGTGTGAGCAAAAATAGGTTAATTGACAGAGACAAAATGCTGTTTAGAATTCCTCCCGTTTCCACCAAAAACTTATGGTATAGTACGGTAAGTGACCTCTAAGGACGTGTACCTAGATCTGTCCACCGCAGACAGTACCCTTACACTGAGGTGGGGTTGTTGTCACTCACTGCTCTGTCCAGCTCTCCTTTGCATTTCCTTTTCAAAGGTAATACAGAGGGATGTCTGCACCTCGTTTATCGTCAATGGAACAGGGTCACATGCTGACATTTTTAGAACAAAAAAGAACAGGCTGGAGTGAGAGTCTCTCAGTAGGATATTTAAAAATAGCATGTTTGTGCATTGAGTCCTTTTCGAGCAAGAGCAATGGTGTTGTGGTGCCCGAGCGCGCTGGAAAGACGCTCTACCTTGTTTTTTCTCCAAGGGAGGATTAGAATATATGTTGATTAACATTCACATACATCTTTTAAATGCTTAAAACATCCTTTTATTTTATAGTTATGGTTAGTTTTCTATTGACCCTCGTGCTCGGAACCCCACCAGAGGGGTGATGAAAATTAGACGGTTCTGTTGGTACCATCCACAACTTAACACAATGGGAACGGAAAAATAACCGTCGAGTACTGAACTGAACTGAACCAAACCGGACTGCTTGGTGCAAACGAGGCATACTGAAGTGGTTGTAGAACACCACCTTCACTTGTGAACTCACTACATCAATTCTTCTTAAATGCATTGCCTTCTAAAAATGTACACAGCTTATCTACTGTTATGACTTGATCTACTGCTTCCACAGACACGTCCTTGGGCCATTGGTCAAATAAAGAGGTCCAAGCATTGTTGAGACTTTGGGCAAACCCCACTGTTCAAGAAGAGCTTCTCCTCAACACGAGGAATAATGAAATTTATGCCGGCGTCAGTGCTAAACTAGCATCGCTCGGATTCAACAAGGAGCCAAAGCAGTGCCGGGAGAAAATCAAAAAACTGAAGCAGGAGTACAAGAGAATCCAAACCGGTGAATACAAGATTGGAAGCCACAGCTCCCATAAAAGTGTATGGTTTGCCATCATCGATGAAGTCCTCAGTCCCAAGGCTGCAGCAGCGAGGCGTTCAGGAACAACAGAGGCCTCCTTCACAGAGCCCTCACTGCTCAGTCCCTCACCGTCTGCCCTGGATGTGGACGCTGATGGTAAGAAGAAAAGTCTAGATAGATTATTTTCTGTTTTGCTTGCATATTTTTGATGTATGCAATTTCAGACAAGCTACAGCAGGTGTTGCTAGAGAACACATATGGGAACATGGGAAGTTTGATGTGTTGGACACATAATACAGTGCAGGAACAGCTTTTTTTATGGGAACTTTTTACCAGCCTCAGCTCTCCTCTTTTTCTATATTACATGTTGTTATATACTTCACCAGATCAGAGAAGCCTTCAGGGGCATTGTCGGGGTGGTTTCAACCTCTGAGTTATCTCACAGATACAAGAGCGTAGGTTCGTGTTAACATCAGGGGCAGGGACACATATGAAATGGGGGGCTTGGGGTTCATCAAACATTTTAAATGATGTATTCTGTTGAATTTTTAAGGCATCCATTAATTTAGTCATAATAAAAGTCCCCTGCTACTCCAATGTTCAGGGTTCATGGAGTTTGAATCTGCTATGTTCGAAAAATGCTGAGCAACTGGGGCGAGAAAAACAAATGTTAAAATTGGACCCTTAAAAAGCCAGGGAGAAGTTTTGAAATTTTGTCCGTGAAAATGTAGGGGAACCCTGCATGATTATCTTATTAGTCAGTGCTTAATTTGAGCCAGAACGTACTGGAACACATACCAGGATCTTTTCAGAAAAGGCCCTGGTGCAAACTAATTTGCATGGGTCTAGAACTTTTCACATCTAAAAACTACATACAGTATTGGCTGATGTCACTAGTGTTGCAGAGTGGAGTACCATAATACTACGGTGCCTCACATACCACTACTGTGGGATAGGTTCAAAGTCCATTCACAAGAGGATGAGTGTCCATGCGCCGTCCAATAACAGCGCGTGCTGGCCACCTGGCACTCAATATGCTGCTGTAGTGGTTTATTTTCCAGACGTGAGTATCTTTGAGTTATTATTTATTTCTTTTTACTTGTCGGCAGTGATTTGTTTTCCACAGAGCTCTACGTGTGAGCATTTTACTCACATTTGCGACTAAAAATAGTTTTGTGCAAGCAAAATAAATCATTCAGCACGCTGTGTGAGTACAGATTTCAACCAGCAGCAGAAACGAAAGGCGAATCCTGCCAGTTGTGGGTTAAACGGGGGTCACAGACGGGAATACGGCGGTCAAATAGCCTACGGCGGCTCCGCGGCGCAAGATAACGGCTTACTGGCGACAGAGAAGTCCGACTCCAGGTCCAGTAGCCTAATTTCCTCTTTCGTTGGCGTCATGACTGCCCAGTAGTACCTGGCCGACCGAGCTGTGGCGGCACACAGGTATGTGTTGTGTCAGAGGAGAAACAAGCCGTTCACATTTCTCTCTTTGTGGCAGGTAACGGTCCACAAACCTCACCGCACTTTAGGGACTGTTCTTTACTTATGAAGGGACTGTTCTTTACTTGTCAGGGGAGGAGGGTGGCTGGTTGATTTTTATTTTATTTATTTATTTTATTTCAATCCCCCCTATGTTAATCACTTATTGATGCTGTTTTTGAAGTATGAATAAGTCAATAAGTAATTTATTCTATTGAAATATCATTGATGTATTATAGAAAAGTGATTTATCTTTTTAGAAATGACAAAAGGCACATCTGCCTCATTTTTGCTGTGGTATCGTGATACTACTCAGAACCGTGATACTTTCACTGGTATCGTACCTTGGGTCCCAATTTTGGTACCGTGACAACACTAGATGTCACAACCATTCCATTCGGAGTTGCACAGTGAGGCGGCTCGGGTGCCGTTTTAAAAAGTGTTCCCCCACTTTTGGGAGTGGGGGAACACTGCTCTCTCGGAGGCCCAAAGTGTTCCCCTACTTCTAATTTTACAAATTAAGTACTGTTATTAGTCATTACATAATTAAAGAGGGCAGAGCGGTGATACAGTGGTCGTATTGTCACGTCACAGCAAGAGGGTTGCTGGTTCAAACCCGGGGTGGGGGAGCCCTTCTGTGCGGAGTCATGTTCTCTCTGTGTCAGCGTGGGTTTTCTCAGGGTACTCCGGCTTCCTCCAACAGTCCAAAGACATGCAGTGTTTGGTGACTCTAAATGTGACTCCGTAGGTGTGAATGTGAGTGTGAATGGTTGTTTGTCTTTATGTGTCAGCCCTGTGATAGTCTGGTGACCTTTCCAAGGTGTACCCCGCCTCTCGCCCAATGTCAACTGGGATAGGCTCCAGCAGTTATGGAAAATTAATGAATGAATCTTCTATTTACCTTTCCTTTTGTTTGCTTTTTGTACCTTCACAGATGAACCCCAGTGGTTCCCTGATGAAGTCCAAGTGCTGATGACCCTCTGGGCTCAACCAAACATTCAGAAACAGCTTTTCACCTCAGCAACAAGCAATCAAGTCTTCATGTACCTCAGCAGTGAACTGGCACTGGTAGGGTTTAACAAGACACCACAACAGTGCAGTCTTAAAGTAGATAAACTTAAAGAGGAGTACAGAAGAATGAAGAAAGCAGAACCATGTGGGGACGTTAGAAACGACTGGTTTGCTATCTTGGATAGTGTCCTTGGCCCCAGGGGAGAGACTTCTACAGAGGTGGATTCATCTGCTGTACTGACAAAAGCTAAATCACCAGAACACCAGCCAACAAATGGTCTGTTTAAAACCCAGTGACAAAACAGGTTTATCTGTAACTTTGAGAGCTTTCACTGTATTAACTGTGTTGCTATGCTTTCAACAGATATGTCACCGGCTATTTGGACATCAGATGAAATCAAAGTGCTGGTCACCCGATGGGCAAAGGAGAGTACCCAGAAACAGCTTCGATCAGCTCACAGAAATGAAAGAGTGTTCGCTGAGTTAAGCGCTGAGCTGGCCACTTACGGCTTCGATAAGACCTCCAGACAATGCAGGACAAAAATAAAAACGTTGAAACACCAGTACAGACTGGTAAAGGAACAGAATGACCTTAAAAAGCAGAAAAGCAGGTGGTTCATCATTCTGGATAAAGTCCTTAGCCGTGAAGCAGAAGCTGAAGACGTGGATTCAGCCCCTACGTTTGTGCAGACATCACAGCAAGACCTTCCTGAAACAGAGGAAGACTCAGGTAAATAAGCTACTGTTGTACTTCACTGTGGCTTACACCTGTGAGTCTCTGTGTCCACTGGGTTATAGTTGGTGGTTTTGCATCTTTCTAGTTCATTGTTAGCATTTTCTTGGCAATCACTAGGGGTATCCTCAGTGTATACCTCTGATCCTTGCTATATCTATCTTTAGGTATAACTCCTAACAGAAATATCAGTGTCTAGCGGGACATCTACCTTGATGATTTTGTCAATGTCTTTCTTAACACTTCCCCAAAACCCCTGAATTATTGGGCAGTCCCAAAAATACGTGTGTTATCCCCAGTTTTTCCACAATTTCTCCAACACAGTGCCACTGAGGTTTCTTTCATATATGATGAGATGATGAGGGAAAAATATCTGATTTTTATTTTCCAGTCAACTCCATTATTGACTATTGATTGCTTGATGGCAGTTTGCTCACAGATATCTATACTTCCTGTCATTTTAGATAGTGTCATTACATGCCTTCCTGTCCCATTTTCAGGTTGCCGCTTGTCCTTGTCTTCACTGTGTCTCCTGGTTCCAACCCTGCGTCTGATGTGTGCCTTTGCCTGGCAAGTGGTGCAGTGCTGTAATGTGCCACATTATGGAAAGGTGGAGGAGCTGGTGAGGCTGGTGACAGAGCTGGCTCCAGAGTTGCTGACGCCCAAAGAGAAAGTGCAGCTCCTGCTCAGACTGAGGGCGAGGGTAAGACACATCAAACATCACAAGACACCCAAAACTGACTTACCGAGCACTTGCTTTATAACAATATACAAGTGGCGTCTCTTTCAGATGGTGTTGGAATTGTGTCGCAGTGAGAGCACAGCCCACCTGCTGAACATTCAGCCTCACCTGGAGGTCATTCAAAACCTCGCCATGGTCTCCACCTGTGATCAGCAGGTATGTTTTCAGGAATACTGAGCTGAAACCAGCATAGAGCTACAGAGCGGTGAGTTGGTTCTCAGTTGGATCTGCAGCAAAAACACCGCTTTCATATGACAAAGCTTCAGCTGATCCACTATTAATAATAAGAATATTTTGCAGTGGAGCTTTAAATGGGAATATTTTTTCTGCGTGAACTTTTCCTGTCTCCCTGCCCTGCTGTTGTCACATGTTAGGACAAGCTCCTCTGTTGTTCCTGCAGGAGACAGAAGGGAAAGGTTGCTGAACTTTGTGAGGTCAAAGGCTGAATCTTCAAAGTCCAAATTAAGTAGCATTCCCCTTTTAACCCTTTAAGTCCTTTGAGAGATCATTAGGAGCATCAGCTATGGGTCTGCACCTCACTTTGCTCGAGGCAATCATCTCCTTCCATCTAACGCTCAGGATGGACCCCATGCCTCCGTCATTCCCTTGGGATTTCAGTCCAGGCAGATTTCTCCTTGATGTTTAATTGATGTTTCCTTGCGTCGCTTTTAAGTGAAGATGCAGGAAGAGACAGTACTGCTGAGCCATTTTGATAGATCTTAATTTATTTTCTTGTGTTACTGAATGTTCAAATTCAGGACTCTTTATTTTAATTTAGGCGACTCTACAAGTGGCGCCCTACATCATGCTTTTGTACCTGGTAGGTGGCCTGTGCAGCCACTCTCTTCCCGCTGTTACAGACACCAGCAGGCTCCTCTACTTCTCTTAACTTAATAAGAGTTGATGTATTTAGTTTGCTGGTCTGTCAGCTATTAATTAGTCTGACTCACCAGATGTAGACTGTGGCTATAAGCCTGCCATTGGGGCAAGCATTCTCCCATCTGCGCATTACCATTTCCAAATTCCCTTTGCTCTGGGAAACAACAACAATCACCTCAGAGCTAACAACCTACATGCTGAAAATGGCACATTTTGGTGAAGATTTAGATCATGCAATAAGGCATGCCTACTTTTTTGTTTGAGGTGAATTGTTAAAAAGATCTACAATGAAAAAACAACTTATGAACGCACCTTGGAAAAGCACAGACTCTGTCTCACAGGAATCTGGTGTCTGATATTGATTCGTTTTGTGACACAGCCAGCCGGAGTTGATGTGCCACACGTATTTAACTCTGTCAGCGGCGTGTACCAGTGACACTGACTTCACTAATGTACCGATTTGTTCCACTTCACATGAGCTTCTGTCATATTCCAGCTCCTCCAGAACAAAAGTATAGTCAAGCTTCACCTCAATGTGCAACAGTTGAATTACACAGTGACACATGACTTTTAATGTATAATAGGTGATTCTAGAGCTGGCACTGTGGAGATAGGTCTGATGACATGAGATGAGCCACCCTTTGACCCTCACGTGATGTACAAGATCAGCTCCCATACAAATACACATATGATGAAAAACAATATAAGACTGATGATTTTCCTTATAGCTAACATCTCTGTGTTTTGGCATGAAGCAGTGATGCTAATTTAAATGAACCTTGGAATTAACGATGAATCTTGTTGATTGGTCAAAAGGGACCTTAAGTCATTCTTTTGAAATAAACATATTCATTGTTCCATTATTTTTGTTTGTTTGCTTTTGACACTTCACAGGAGTTGGAGGAGTTGGAAAATTCAAAGTCAAACTTTGTGGATGTTGTTCACATCCTGCTGGAGGACACTGAGGAGAGAGAGATGTTTTTCAAGGTGAGATATTCACTAACACTATCGCCATAACTGAAGCTGTGTCTGATGATGGGCTGTTTAATTGATACTGACTTGTGTTGTAGTATTGATACTTTTGTCAGTCATTATTAAGATGGATGAAATGAGTCAGGTAGCTCCGATCTTACCCATAACACACAAGCAAGATAAAGTCACAAAAAATATGTATGTAGGGTCCTACAGGAAGCAAATTGGAGTGTCTACGTCATTGTATTCAAACATCTCCGTTTCCATCCATCCAGGCTAAAACACCAGCCCAAAGTTTTCAAACTGAAACAGGGTCAGCAGCATTTCCAGAGTTCTCTGTTTTAGGACTAGTAGCGTGGACGCTAGGTGTAACCGGTGTAACTGGCAGACCACAGTATGTGCGCTTGCAACGCTGTGTGTCAGACAGTGGTCAGCAATACCGGGGCCCCGCAGGGGACTGTCCTCTCTCCCTTCCTCTTCACCCTCTACACCACGGACTTCAGCTATTGCACTGAGACCTGCCATCTTCAGAAGTTTTCTGATGACTCTGCTATAGTTGGATGTATCACCAAGGGTGATGAGGATGAGTACAGGGCTGTTGTGGATACCTTTGTCACATGGTGTGAGCAGAACCATCTGCAGCTCAACGTGGCAAAGACAAAGGAACTGGCTGTGGATCTGAGGAGGACCAAGACACCGGTGACCCCTGTTTCCATCCAAGGGGTCAGTGTGGACATTGTAGAGGACTATAAGTACCTGGGGGGTACACATTGACAGTAAACTGGACTGGGTTAAGAACACTAACGCTCTCTACAGGAAGGGCCAGAGCCGTCTCTATTTTCTGAGGCGACTGAGGTCCTTCAACATCTGCCGGACTATGCTGAGGATTTTCTATGAGTCTGTGGTGGCCAGTGCTGTCCTCTATGCTGTTGTGTGCTGGGGCAGCAGGCTGAGGGTGGCGGACGCCAACAGACTCAACAAACTGATCCGCAAGGCCAGTGACGTTGTGGGAACGGAGTGTGACTCTCTGATGGTGGTGTCAGAGAGGAGGATGCTGTCTAAGCTACGAACTGTCTTGGACAATGTCTCACACCCACTCCACCATGTGCTGGTCAGGCACAAGAGTACTTTCAGTGGGAGACTCATACCACCAAGATGTACCACTGAGCGCCACAGGAAATCATTCCTGCCTGTGGCCATCAAACTGTACAACTCCTCCCTCTGAGTGGCCCTGAGACTTTCACACACTGCAATAATTTAATTTAACTTGTGCAATAACCCCATTCACCCTGACTGTATATATTCTGTTTGTGTAAATTTTGTTTACAATATATATATATATGTATGTATATATATATATATATATATATATATATATATATATATATATATATATATATATATATATATTTATTTATTTATTTATTTACGTTTATGTTTGTTGATAATTCCTTTTTATTTAACTATATATTTGTTAATACTATTGTTTAAATTTCTTATATTTTCATGTATCTTTCCTCTCAAGGAGCACCTGTAACATAAATAATTTCCCCTCAGGGATCAATAAAGTATTTCTGATTCTGATTCTGATTCTGAATAGTTTTGCTTTAAAAATGTAATAGTGTGGATGTAGCATAAAAACTGCTGTGTGTGTGTGTTTTTTTCCCAGGAGGTCTTCCCCATCCACTATGGCCAGGAGTACGAGGCCACTCTGCACACATTTATATGGAAGTTCATCTCTAAACTGGATAATCTTTTGCCTGTACCGGATATTAAACAGGTACTGAACATTTTTAAGTGATAAACACTAGGGCTGCCCCCTAATAGTCGACCAAACATTAGTCGATCAAACATTAG
This sequence comes from Epinephelus lanceolatus, assembly GCF_041903045.1. Lineage (NCBI taxonomy): Eukaryota > Metazoa > Chordata > Actinopteri > Perciformes > Serranidae > Epinephelus > Epinephelus lanceolatus. Next base: position 21,160,427 of record NC_135756.1, read on the forward strand.
TTGTCCAAAAAGGTCATTAGTCAGCAAGATTTCAAAACCATGAAGCTCTATTAGGAGCTGCTCCTTGTCAAAATAAATCAAAACCTTTATGACTGGACCATGTGGGAATTTAATTTGAAAGGACAGACTGGAAGTGTCCACGCTCAGCAGTAAGACAGGAGTCACGTTAATTTCCAGGGCTGGTACCTGCGGTTATTCCACAGGCTAGTTAATAACATATCAGGCAGGAAATCCAAAGTGTGGGATCATTTTGAGAAGGTGAAGGACGAACCCAAGGTGTTATGTAAACTCATCTTCATTGGTCGACTACAAACATGACGTATCATCTGAAACATGGAAGTCGCTACATGCCCATTAGCCCACAGCGTCATTAACAGGCAGCTCAGTCAGTGTGTGACGTGCACTTGTATATTAACTATAGGCCCATATCACTTTTTCTTATCAGAGAATACGCTGAATACATAAATGTAAGATTTGATCACACAATAGTTTTTTGTCAAAGTAACTGTTACGAAGCAAGATACTAAATAAAGAACCAAGAAATGATTGATATTGTTGTTTAAACATGGTCTTTTTGTTACCTGTGCAGCACATGTTTATGATGTGTTTTGCATACATGTTATAGACCGCAGAGTGGCTCAGCACTGCCCCCTCTGTCATAGAGGAATGTGGACAGCTGGCTTTGGAACCAGAGCAGCTGAAGGTGCTGCTGCACTTCCACCAGCAACAGTCAGGAGGCGCAGACAAACGTAAGTCACCTTATACAGTGTTAAATAAAAACAACTAAATACACTCAGCTGCCCTAAACCAACCAGTTATTCTCAATGTTAAGATTTCTTGGAACATTTACTGATTTCAAATGTGATGGCAGAGTTTGCATTTCGAGTGATATTTTATATATTTGAAACTTATGAGTCTGTAATATCACAGCAGTGGGATGTTGATATGTTAGTCAACAGTCAGGCGTCGGTCAATGTCAGGCCATCAGTGAGTGTCTGTCGCCTTAGTTTTTGCAGTGTGAAGTGCACCGTTGGCAGCAGAGGTGGGGGACTCGAATCACATGACTTGACTTGAGCCCAGCTTGAGTTGCAAACCTGGAGGACGTGAGACTTGCTTGATTAACACTGATGAAATACTCGACTTGACTTTGACATGGTATTCATGACTTGAGACAGATGACTTGAAAGGACTTGACTTTTTTTATTTAATATTTTGATTTTTCTAGATATTGATAAGTGAGGTTTGGAGCAGGAGAGGAAGTATTTAAATCCTTCACTCGTAAAAGTAACTAATAATACTAAATGATTTTCACCACAGTGACTTGGGACTTGCTCAAGATTTGGAGATTTAGACTTGATTGGAGATTATGACTTATGACTTGCACATGTGTGACTTACTCCCACCTCTGCTAGTCAGCCCTGTCAGCTTTTTTTGGCTGATTCAGCATTTTGAATTGATGTTGGAGACGGTGGAGCCCGTCTGTGAATAAGAAGAAGAAACTGAAGTGAGGTAAGCAAACACAACTAAAGATCAGAACAAACTTGTTTTATTAGTAAGACTATTTTGTGTTGTTGTGTCTTCAGTCTGTCCTGTCGGTTTTTTCGTTTGCCCTTTTTTTTTAAAAAATAAATTACAAATACAGACTACTGCCCCCTGCTGGTATGGAGAGGTACTTCCTCTCACGTTGGCGCAGAACATATGTGCTAATTGGCCGTTGCCTGTAGTCTTTGCAGTGTGTTCATGTACAACTTTTTGGTCGAGGCAACAGTCTGCGTGTCACTGCTAGTTCTTTAAAGTACACCTCAACATTATTGCGTGTTTGCAGCTAACTCTCGATTCTAATTGGTTTCCTGTCTCTCCTCACAGGACACTCTCAAACTCAGGAAATGTTTTTGCCGAGACTGTCTCTTCCTCACAAACCAAACTCGTTGCAGCTCGCTTCGGAGCAACAGGAAGTGTCCTTAGGTGATGCAGATGAAGAAGAGTTTGATTATAGCAAGGATGAGGAGGCTGTTGAGGAAAACCAAATGGGTGATAAACCAACTCTGGAGGACTATAGTGAAGGAGGTGAAGACCTTAAGTTCAAAGAAGAACAGGAGGATGACCTGACAGCTGCAGAGTGCTCAAGTATGGCCGTATCCAATTATGGACACCATTGAAAATAATTGCTTCCTCATTGAATTTCCATATTCATATTATGTACATTTGTTTGTATAACTCTAGTAGTAATTTAAAGATTGGGAAAATTAGGGAACTTGGAAAAATCTGTAATCTAAATCTCCTCATTATTTTGTCTCTTTCAGATTTAAACAGTCATACGCCTTTAAGAGTGCACACCTGCTCTTTGTGTCTCTACTCCGACAGCCATGTGTCAGGTCTTCTGCAGCACATCAGACAGGCGCATCAGGAACCCAACCGATTTCAGTCTAAAGAACCCACGACAGCCAATGAGATGAGGAGCACAACAAACACTTGTGAGTATTGTGGGAAGGTCTTCAAGGATGTGTCAACCCTGAACAGCCACAGAAAAACACACACACTGCCATTCCAATGCGACAAGTGCGGGAAAAAGTACTACTCCAAAGCGTCTCTGGATGTGCACCACCGGATTCACACAGGCGAGACGCCATATTTGTGTTCGCACTGTGGCCGGGGCTTCAGATCCTCATACAGCCTTGGTTGGCATGTTCGCATACACACGGGAGACCGACGCTACAAATGTCAGATTTGTGGGAAGACTTCAATCCAGCACCTGGCGAGACACATGCGGATGCACAGAGGAGAAAAGAACTATCTGTGTACAGAATGCGGGAAGGCATTTCTCTCCTCCGGAGAGTTAAGGCTCCACATGAGGCTTCACACAGGGGAGCGTCCGTACACATGCAAACACTGTGGGAATGGTTTCATAGCAAAGTGCCTGTTGACAGTTCATATGCGCAAACATACTGGAGAGACTCCGTACAGGTGTTTACTGTGTCCGAAATCCTTTCAGACTTTGTACGCGCAGAAAAAGCATATGAGGATCCACTCAAACAAGAAGTCCTTCCAGTGTTTGAAGTGTGGTAAAATATTCAGGCAAGAAGAAACTTTTAAAATGCATGCTGAAACACACAATTGAAAGTAGTAGCTGGTGTTTAATGTAAGAAGTGTAAAATCATTGTTTGTCATAATGATTTAAACCACTGGTTCCCATCTGGTCCAGCCACAGGGTCCAGATTTCTCCTTAGTCATTAGTTCAAGGTCCATACGGTTTGATATATTCAGCATCATACTTGTGTTTGGAGAGGAGAGACTCATTTTTATTAGCATGTGCACATGAGAGTGAAAATGTGAAAAGTCTTTGGCGTTAGACCCCTTCGAGATGGTGTGCTTTAAGAAGGGTGATGAATTCGGGGAAACCCCCCAGGGTCTAGACGTTGGTGGTGGTAGCGGTGGTAAAAGAATATTGATTGACAAACACGCGAACACATTGTCTGCGGTCATTTCGACTTGACCAGCAGACTTCACTACAAGCTGTAGAAACAGGTGTCTTGCTTTAAACCGGCCGCCTGCGATTTGAAAGGTTAAACCATCAGTCAGCTTGAGCCGAGCTCAGATGGCCAGTTCACACCGCTGCAACTTTTCTCTGCAACGTTCTAAAGCGGATTCATCTCATCGTGAATCTTTGGTCTGATCTGGGCTTTAAAGATCACTGCTTGTTTATCTCCCCAAAATAAATGTGTATTGACACAGAAATGAACTACGCAACCACATATAATTGTATTTGTTCAGTTTATTTTACACCAGTATCAATAGAAGGAAGATGTTTACCTCTTACTATTCCTGTAGAATTCACCTAAAATGCCTAATTAAGGCATACCCAAAGTAAATTCCTAGTCCAATTACCTAGTCCAAGATAGCAATATCAAAGAAAATAAACAGTTTACAAATGTACATTCCAAACAATGTACTGAATGTGTAATGAAGAGTAAAAAAAAACAAATCAACAAAGACAGGAATAACACAACCTAAATTTTTTACGAAAGACCCATTTCTTTTTCATTTATGTAATTTTTAAGGGTCTATACTGACAATAACTGGTTAAAAACCTCCTCTCCAGGTCAGGAGTTTCATTGGCTACAAGACCCATCAGTCATTGAACTAAGCGCTTGATATTGTCTGGCTCTGTAACCTGAGAAGAGAGGCAGGCCTTTCCTTTAACACAGGCTCTTGTTGGCTATTGTAGGCTGTGGAGAGGACAGGGAAGTGCCAAGTAGGTGTCAATCAAATAGTTGGAATTCTGCCACTAGTTTGGTATCATGTGGCATGTTTACATGTGAACTAGGGGTATTATGGACAATACGTGGAGAATATATGACGTTTGAAATGACGGTAGTCCATCGATATCTATGGTTGTTATAACGTGTTTGGACTAAATATTTTGCTGGATTTAGATCGTCTGGACCTTTATGAGGACTGTTTTTGTATCCACCTCCCCTCACATCTGAAATCTTGGCGTCATTTTCGATCAATTCCTCTCCTTCGACCAGCACGTTAAACACGTCACCAAAACAGCCTTTTTTCACCTCAAGAACATTGCCCACCTCCGTCCATCCCTATTCTTTTTTTTCTGTCCCCATTTTTGGTCGCCCCTCTGTTGGGGTACCTAGCACACAGATCTGGTGCTAAAAGGTGGAGCTGTGAACATTGCAGTCTGTTGATTAGTTAATGGAGGACGGTCACTCAGCTCAGGGCTGAGCTGTGGCTGGTTTTGAGGCTCATGTTGCCACTGTTCATACTGTGGAGAGTTTTACATACAGTATATTAGTAAACTGTAACTATAAAATGAAAGGATGCTTTGCTGCCTCCTGCAGCAGCTGGAGTCTGAGAAAAACTTACTTAACTCACTGGGCTGACTGCCGGCAACTTTTAAGGTGGAACATTTGTAATTGTAATGTTACTCAATTCATGATTCTCACCTTAAATTTCACTGTGACAACTTACTTTAGCTTTTATATGACATACAATTTTAGTAATGAGTGGATCTTCAAGTGTTTATATATATATATATATATATATATATATATATATATATATATATATATATATATATATGAATTTTGACCGGGTAATGTGAACGGCATATATCCCAATCCTGGCGATGGAAACGCCAAGTGGACCTAGGGTCTAGGCACCATGTCTGAAGGATTACTTTTGGTTCCAAATGTACCATACCAGACATGTTTGGTGGACACAGGGCTTTATGGTACCTGCTGTGGTAGTTGTATCTTGAAATGGTCCGCATCAATCAAACCACAAGGAATGTAGCTTTGTAACAATATGTCATATGAGAAAACCGCCTGAACACAACAGTTGTTTACATATCATACACAACTCACTCTTAGAGCACCAACAGGCTGTATGAAAGTGTTTATGCTTAGAGCATAGGGGAGTCTGTTCGACATTCAGTCTCCTCTTCACCCGCATCTTTTCGGACCGGTGCCATGTTATATGTGTTTGTGTCCGTTTCAGCATCATTTACTCTTTTCAGAAGCCCCTTCTCAGACAGCCACACAGCAAGGCGTGAAACTACTAAAATAGCCCCTGTGGTGATGAGCATGATGGCAGTACGAAAAGGGAACAAGCGACGGAAGTGACCGTCCTCCGTATCTGGTCCCACGGCAGGGGCAGCACGTCAGGAAGGCCTATTGAGGGTTCTCCAACCAGAGCTCTCAGCAGTATCGCCAACACAAAGCCAAAGCAGGCCCCGTACTGGTTCACCCACCGAGATAAGTAGAAGGTGCATGTCACCTGGGGAGTCATCATTGAATACATGACATCTGCGCTGATGATCCAGAATAGGTGGATTGAACTCGATGTCATTGCCAGGCATGCCGCCATCATTCCACACAGGAGGATCGACCCCCTAACCACCCAAATAATCATTGCTTCTGATGCCTGAAATAAAGGAAATATTTAAGTTAATTTTACTGAACATAAGTGTGGTATCACACTGCTGATTTTTGAGCAAGGGTGCAGGTTTGCATATACATAGTAAGGACATGTCCCTACCAATATTGTGGGAGGACAGCATTGTCCCTATCGGTATTTTAAACAAGTATTTAACCTCTGTAAAGATGGCCTTCCAATAAAACTAGCATATCTATGCAGCAGAATGATGCAAATACTTTTGAAATTGGTGCTACAGAACCAGAAAAAAATGAGAAAGGTAGAAAACCTACAACTACCAGAATGCACTGTGCCGCAACATTCCCGCTGGTGGATGATGTAACAACGTAAACGATGGCAGCTAGATGGCAAGGAATGATCTTGAATCATAGGCAACTCAGTCACCAAATCTTGGTGTATATTTGATTAATGCAGCATAGTATAACTGTTTGATCTCAGTTTTTTCAGCCTCTGTTTTCACTGTGCAGGAAACAGTAAGGCTTCCACTTCCTGGTCACAAACTCTCACTAGAACAGCTAAACAGAGCACTAAAATATGTTTCTAAAAACACTAGTTGTAATTTTACCGTTTGATCGGATTTCATTCTCAGTTTTAGAGAGGGGCGTGTCTGTCTCTTGATCTGCTTCTGTGCTGGGAGCGTTCGTTGATCCGATCTAATGTTCTACACTGAAATTAGAGCCCTATTGTTCAAAGAAACGGAGTGTTCTATTTCTGCATGAATTAACGACCGGTTAAGTTAGTCACACATTCACTCCACTCAGCACTGTGCTGCTCCATCTCCCCAGTCAGAGTGTCCAGAGTGCACTCTGCCACACCAAGAGTGCGGTGCTCTAAATCACCGAATAGTATATCTCAACAGCCCTCCGAATTTATGAACGGTCGAGTTTGTGTCAGAGTGCGCTCTGCTCAAAAGAGAAAGATGTATGAGTAGTTGTCATGTGAGATGTTACCCTTTTATAGATGATGTTCTTAAAGATATTTCGGCCAAGTTCGGAGCCAGCAGACAGAAGTGCAGAGTCAACTGATGACATCACAGCAGCAGCAAGTGCTCCCATACCGACCAGCGAGATGTAGAAAGGGCAAAGGTGCTGAAGGGCAATTGGTAAGATCATACCAGCTTTGCCCCGCTCATACGGGCTGGGTGAACTGTAGGTGGTCTGGTTCCAATCTGACAGATAGAAAGCACAGGTAATTAAAACAAACCTATGACTTTGAGATTTTGTAGAATACGTCAGCAATTAAATAGACATAACTGTGGCCACATACAACACGTAGATGAGTTTGAACCAGGGGCGGACTGGAACAAAAAAAACCCCATCCCTGACATTGTGGTCCAAATCAGACAGGGTTTTTTTCAACATATGGAGCACACAAACTAAGTCAGGGGTCACTTTCCTTTATTCTGATGAATTATGCACAAATTTAGGTACAGATTTGTCTTTTCTGCATCAATTTATGGTAATCGTCGCACTGCGCAGGCACGTCACTTCGCAGCAAGTTAATTAGGAAGATAGAAACGCGTACCATAACGGCCAGAAATACGTCCTCAAACCTCTGCTCTGAAACACCTTGGCTACTATGACCGACAGCACAACAACGCAAAGCTGCAGGAAATACACCCCACCAAAGCCATTGAGGTCGGCTGTAAAGCTACACTGACTAAACAACCAACACTGGATTTTAATTGTGGACAGCTGCAGCTACAAAGATGTAATGAAGCTTGTGGCTGGATGTGTGGTGGATGAAATGTTGTCTATCGGGCAAAGCCTTGGGAAAATACCAGATACAAGCATCTGAAGACCCCCAGGTACAGAAAACCCATCTAGCATTCGCTACACTTAATGCCGATTACCCTGACCCTGACATTCACACAGAGGCACACATCTGAATTTTGGGGAGATAAGCAACTACCAGTTTTACGGAGTGTAACGGAAAGGTAATATAAGGATATGTCATTAAGCTAGTTTTCTGTCTCTGTCGAGTAGCTGTCCATTACAGGAAACAGCACTTTAAAATGAAAACTCTGTGCTGGAAAATCACTGTACTTAAAATAAAGTGTGTTTTTAACAGTTTGTCAGTCACTTGCAATCCATACAGAATGGACCCGCAACCCACCAGTCGGGAACCATTGGCTTAAAGGGTCCAAACAATCTAAACAACAAAATTGGCCTACAGTTTCTCCATGCCTCCCTTGCACTTTGCCTTATCGATTTTGGCACTTTTTTGTTGCAGATGTTGTTTAATGAAGGCACTGAGACCAAAGGGGAAGGGGTTTAAAGATGCGACACGGCCAGCCCAGTGTCAACCAAGAATATAGAATAAAGTCAGCTATAGAAAATAGGCCGATCTACCTGCTTTCAACAACTATGGAGAGAAGACAGTCAAGTGGACCCAAAAAGCATGTTTGCCCACTAGGGAAATGCCCACTATGCCAGATGGACAGTCCATCCCTGGTTCGTGCTACTAATGCTATTACAGATTTGTGTACTCCAAGATAGCAAAGACAATGAGAACACAGTTAAAGCATAGTACTGGTAGATGCTGCTGCTGCCCCAATGATGAGTGATGGGATGGCGAGGATTGGGCATAATACTGCTCCAGCATAGCAGGTGATCTTAGCTTGGGCGTCCGTGGCTGTGGACAGGATTCTCTGGTAGAAGGCCTGGTAGCAGAGCCCTCCAATGGACTTGGAAAGAAATGAAGATAGGATTTCTTAGGTTGCTGCAACAGTGTTAATGTTGGTGAAACTTTGCTGCAACAGTGTTTCAAAGTATCAGCATCAATAATGAACGACATTTATGTTCCTATAACAAAAGTTTAACTCTTTCTTGATCTTGCATATTTACTACGGAAGAAACGAGTTACGAGTGTCCCATTACCAGTAGCAATAGGTCATCTACCCAGCAACCTGCGTCCTTCAGCTCCAACTTGCCGATCCATGGCTTCTGATACAGCTCGGTTACTGCAGCAACAGTCATGTTTGCAGAGGTCGGGCTTGACAGGATGAAAGGCACACAGAGCCACTGAAATAAGGAGACAATCAGATACATAGTTTAGTTACTAATACAGTATATCAGTCTTGCATAGCTCTATAGATACAAAATAGTACTCACATCAACAGAGGTACACCAGCTACTGTGTCATGTAGATGTAACTGCAGCTGCACTAGCTTTATTCAGCTCAAAGCATTTGCTAATCAGCATGTTTACATGCTGGTGTTTAGCAGCTCTAATGTTTACCGTGTTCCCTGTTTTAATTATTGTACTTGCATGCTAACATTTGCTAATTGGCACTAAATACAAAGTACAAAGTGGAGCCATGCCGCCAGCAGGGTTATTATCATAAACTATAAATGACGATAAATGAGGTACAGAAGAGCAAGGAAATACAGTAAGAGCTGGACGGAGCAGTGAGTGACAACCCCAACAGTGCTGTTTGCAGTGGAAACGCTAGGGTCTAGGTACCATGTCTGAAGGGTTACTTTTGGTTCCAAAGGTACCATACTGAAAGTGTTTGGTGGAAATGGGGCTGAAGAGACTTACGGACACCTTGCAAAATACTCCAAACATCTTTCATACTTTCTGTGACAATAGTTGTCTCCAGGATCATATTTTGCCGTGATGACACGCAGAAACGAACAAAGACTCACAACTAGCCAGCTAGGTCGGGGTGAAATTTCAGTTTTCTTTTCAGTTTGGTACTATTAAAGAGTTCAGAGATAAAGTTGATTCCCAAATTTAAGATTTAACATTATGGTCGTTCCTACGTCGTTCTCAAGCCATGTATTTTTTTTTGTGAATATGTAGCTACATACTTCTGAGACATTATACTTGACTCTAACAAAAACAAACAAAAATAAATAAATTTGAAAAGTCAAAACTAAAATAGAATAAAAACTAATTTAAAATTCAATGCTTTGAATTTTCCTAAAAATGTAATGTTTGTACCAAGCTGAAGGCCATAAAGTTGAGCTGGATGACATCAGTATACGCCACAGAGTACAGTCCGCCCAATAACGTGTATATAATAGCCACAGCAGCAGAGACGCTCACAGCCAGGGAGGAGGAGATATCCATGACTACGCTTACCGTCCCTCCTGTAACCACAAACAAATATTCAGAATGAGAACTCAAATTCAGGTGCTGAAGCAACAACCTAACATTGATGCCATGTATTTTTTTTAACTATTAAAAAATAACTCATAGCACTTTTTCAGAAAGAACATGGCACCAGTGCTGTTACTAAACAGCATTTACAGTTGTACTGTAAAAAGCATATTTAAATACCAAACTGGCTGAAAACGTGAAAAAAAATATTTGTTCCCTTTTAACACCAGAGCAAACATTTCTCTGTCTGTGATTATGGTACAAAATACAGCAATATTTATACTCTTGAGATTTCAAAACTTACCCAGTGCACCAAGAATGCATGCTATCCACAGAATATCGGCAAGGAGAGCGGGAATGAAAAGAACAGCAGCCACAGTGTTGCCATATTTTTCCTGAAATGGGTCCATGATGGTGACATACTTCTTCGACCGAATAGGTTCGACAAAGAAGAGTGCACCTGAAGTCACACAAACAAAAACAAAACAATTAACTTTCAGCATTTGTTTAATTTTGAAAGAGTTGTCAGTCTGACATATCAAACACCAGTAATGTCCTTCTGTAATATTTTTGTAAAAGTATTGTACTACTGTTTCCTGAGCAGTTTAGGGTTTCACCGTGTCACATATAAGCAGTTGTGTTTGACCTCACTCACCTAAAATCATGTTTAAGGCGAAGGCAATGGGTCCGGTGGCCCACACCAAGCCCTTTGTTGGATCATAGACCACTTCAGCATTACCCAAAATATAGCCTCCTCCCACCCAAGTGGCTGCAATACATCAGGGGACACACAGGCAGTGAAAAAGACAAGGAATAAAACTAGGTCCACCCACTGAAAATGAACTGAGTTAAATTAACTGGTGCAGTGTACGTCCAAAACATGTCTGCTTAGAGCGGGATGATTGCTTGGCCTATGGTATTGCTGCTTGCAGCTTTCTCGAAAAAACGCCTATACTGTACACTGCACTTCCTTGAGTCTATTCCTTGGCTATAGATTAATTAGCTAACTATAGATAGGAACACCACTAGGTCATACCTACGGCTGGACCATGTATGAAATGCTAGACTATGGCTTTCAATTTGAAATAAGAGGTGGCAGCATTCACACAGTTACAGACTTTCACTCACAGCAGTGGATGCTGTTCAAAAAATACAAAAGTAAGTACATGCTTGATTTCTTTCAAAAACACGGGAGGAAGGCAATGAGCAACTTTAGAAGAAATGGCCCAAAAACCAACAAGAAGTTGGGGGGAAAAAAGTTTTAAAAAAATTACTTGAAAATTAGTAATAAAAAAAAAATACATCACCTGGGAAAAAAAGGTGCTTAAGGAACAGTGTCAACATTTAACAAAGGTGATGTTACAAAATTGGGCTCCTTTATAACACCAACAAAACAACTGGCTTCAACTTGATAGATTTTCCTCACATATACAACATGCTAATATTATTAGCATAAGCCTATAACATTTTTTGTTGCATAAATTAGCCTAGGGGCTAGCAGAATTTTCCTTTACTCATATGAAACCAGGATAAATCACACAGAAGATTTAATATGCTATTTTGTGGAGGCTTTACACTGTTCTGTTTCTTATCTGTGAGTAAATAAAAGCTTCGTTTTCTCTGAGGGGGCGGTTTTTAGTTTACAAAAACAAACAGGAGGGCTGCGCCAACCGACATTGACTCACAATGGCGCTCTAAATGTGCTGTTCATTTCACAAGAGCATCAGCCAATGGGGAAAACACCAACACTTATGTCAGCATTCACAATGGTGTAACTTCACTGACAGATGTTTGTATTTCTATAGTGCTGGCCTGCATTCTGTGGTCCAACATGTTGCCATTCTAATTCACTGTACCCCAAAATAACTTACAAAAATATGCAACGCTATACTACTTACTTAGTGGGCCACTTGTTGTTCAGAGGAAAACACATATGGTTACGTTGCAGTTACAGATAATGACTGAAATACATTGGATGAATGGTTAGGACACATACACACACACACATACAGAGATTCCTCACTTTATAGTTAGATTAAAATTAAATCTTTTAATGATTTCAAAGTGAAATGCCCCTGAATTAATTGCTATTATGGACATTTAATGCCGCACTGATTGACTGTGATCATTTATGATGTTGTTACAATCATCATCATTACTTTTACCTGTCATAGTAAAGATGCTGACGCAGGTGTTTAGGTTCCGCCCTCCAACCATTGTAACTTCACTGCGGTTTCCAGTGTACTTCTTCTCTTCACGTTTGGACTTCCTGGATGACCAGATACCCGTGCCCAGTACGATCATGTAAAACACTCCTATGGACAGCAGTCCTGGCCAATTTACCGCCATCCTCAGGGTCTGTGTGGACAGACAAATGTATAGACCTTTTCATTTTTATATCTTCACTCTATTATTTGCTGAGGGTGAGGCTGAGGACAGGTCCTCTCAATACACACACACTTCTGGTGGGTCATAATAAGTGATGATTCAGAGGGATTTTATAGGAAAACCTTGCATTGTATGCTTTTAAGGACACCTACCAAGGGTGAAATGAGAGATGTTTTTGATGCATGGATGTATAGGTGCCTACACCTGAACTTCATTTAGTATCTCTCAGCCTGGCAACCTGAGAGATCCTAATTTGCAAATGTGAACTCTGTTTATTATAATAAAGTTTAACAAAATAGACAGACACTCTGTGAATTAATGTTTCATATTTGATGTTGTAGAGAAATACTACTAATAATTACACTCCTGCCCTGTCCTGACACATATATGCTCTGCACATTATGATCTGATGCACCAAGAGGCTGAAGTGAGATCAGCCTTTTGCGATCATCAGTCACAAAAGTCAATGAGAGAGTCTCCGGTAGCTTCGTAGGTATCCTAGTAACCTCTACTGACTTGTAACTGGACCTCCAGCGCCATAAAGTATCAGCAGAGAAAGAGCTCAGTTAACTTTGAGGATCAGGTTCTGCTGTAAACAAACACTGTTTGTTGGTGGTGCTCCGCTGTACATCATTTAACTAAGGATGAAATATCGCTGCATGCCTTGTTACACGCCTTCTCTTGGAGTTTTGATCTCAGGCAATTTAACCAGACATCAGAAACATTATGGGACAACTGGATGCCTTCCTCGGTGAGCAGCAGCACAGTGGAAAGGAAAGAGAGGCCTCAGACATGACTGATGAAAAAGGCTGGACAGGAGGAAACCCAATGGAGAGTTTCAGCCTGAGACTCAGAGACTGGGACTTAGTAGAAATCATAGCCAGAATAATGGATGCTTGGACTACATTTTGTTAGACGTATTAAATGACATTCTGGATATCTGTTTGTGTTTCAGAGGAACACCAGAGCTTTTAGGATTTAATTACTTTCCAAGACATAAAAAGATGGAAGTGAAGAACGAGAAAGGTGTAGTGGGATTAAGCGTTACCTTGAATTTAGTTCCGTAGCAACAAGACATGGACGACCTCCCAGTCAAATATGCTGGTCTGTCTTACCCAAAGATCACCCTGTCACGTAAAACTCTGGACGTCTACCTCAAATTGGTGCTGCTGCTGCTGCTGCAGGGTGTGAAGCGAAATCAAAGTTTAATGCAACATTGTCCTATAACGACAGAATTGGACAGGTTGCCAAACTTCTCGTCTCAGGCGGGATCCTCTTTCTTTTTTAAGCTGCCTATCCCTGCAACCCAAGGACACACTCGGCGTCACAAGGTGAGATCAACATTGCAGAAAGATTGGCAGATATGTGTACACAGTGGTGCCATGAGTTTCAGTAGTAAATAACTGTGGTGATAAATTCATTCTACAAATCAAATTTATTTTTATAAATTTATTTTTTGGAACTATGTCAGTTCTGCTGCCCTGGAATGAGAAAACGAGACATCAGTCAAAGCCACAAGGAGATGCTTGTTGTTTTTAGCACTCTTCTTTAAGAAAAAGAAATGTTTTTTCCGTGTGTAACATGCTGTGAAAATCATGCTGACTGTACTCTTAAGTAGCAGTGAATCAGAGATGTCTTTGCTGTTACTGCAGATGTATTTGTCACTGTTCTTCCTGAAGATGATGTCAGTATTTTCATCTTTCTAAACCCTGGTGATGTATTAGTGGAACAGGTCTCATTCCTGCTTTAGTTACTCTGCAGGGATGCGCTCAAAAAGTGGTGTGTCTGTAATCAAGAAGCAGTGTGGTCACTCATGCTCATTGATTATATACAAGCATTCACACGCCCAAACAAGCATACATGTATAAAATAATCAAATTCAGCCCACTTATATCAGCTTTTCTTTTCCCTCCAGCTGTCACTGGCTGATGGAGACAGAACTTTGCCTCACTGGATGGTGTTTAGGCAACAGATTAGCACTCTAGCTGGCCTGGCTCTGACTGAAGATTGTGGGATATACCACCTTAAAGTGTCTGATATTGAAGAGCAGTGTGCTGCCTACTTCTACCTGCACATTCTAAACAGAACATTGACTGACAAGGACCAAGCAAGGTAAATATGACAGTGTTTTTTCACTCTACATAATGCTTTTCATTCACCGTATCAGTGTTTAATTGGCTCTTAGAGATGACAGTGTTAGTCGGGGAAGACAAATGTTGATGCAATAATTTCATGTGGTTTGGTCTGTGAGTTTTAGCGGAGCTCTGTAGACCCTTTTAGGGCCGACGTCACAATGACGTCAGTTTGTTAGCTGGAGGCAAAACAGGACTCTCCACCACAGGGCTGTGGGCTACACAGGAGTCTAAAGATGTCATCTTGTTGTGTTATTGGGAGCCAGAATAGAAGGAGTCATGGCTCAAAACTCATGGTGATCATCAAAAATGCTTACATGTGCAGCGCACACTTCATATCAGGTTAGGGAAAAAGTATTTACTGCTGTAGGGTTCAAATAAACACAAGAAGTTTGTGCTCTAGAGAAAGGATCAACACTCAGTGAAAAACCTAAGCCCTATGATAAGCTAATATGGCAAGGCTTAACTATACAAACCAATGAGCAGTGATAACTAGCATGTCTTTGGGGTCATCGGGTGGGAACCTCCTTTCACCAGTGTTTCGTCTAGTTGGTCCCACAACACCTCCAGGAGGCTAGACAGTGATCTCTAGCGTCCCAGAGACACTCCCCTAATGCCAGGTCTCACTGCTCCCTGCACCAACCCAATAACCTCCTTTACCTTACTTACGCATGGCTTTCTCAGCCCAAACAGCACTGCCACCTTCAACCAAACCCAGGCTCTGTACATGCGAGCACTAGGTAGAAGCAGGGCTGATACTACCTTTCCTAGCACATTCACCACACTACAATACAAGCTAAAGTTAATATAAGCTAAAGTTAAAGGAGCTAAATAAACAGCTTTCTCAGCCCAAACAGCACTGCCATCTTCAACCAAACCCAGGCTCCGTACATGCGAGCTCCAGGTAGAAACAGGGCTGATACTACCTTTCCTAGCACATTCACCACACTCTATTTCACACGCTACATAGCATAACTACAATATAAGCTAAAGTTAAAGGAGCTAAATAAACTTACAGGATCAGCAAACACACTCACCTTGCCGCATGGCCTCAAACAAAATGGATTCAGATAGGCCACTCCCACACTTAAATAACCTTCCTCTTCCTGGACTTCCTCCTTACTTACACATGGCTTTCTCAGCCCAAACAGCACTGCCATCTTCAACCAAACCCAGGCTCCGTACATGCGAGCTCCAGGTAGAAACAGGGCTGATACTACCTTTCCTAGCACATTCACCATACTCTATTTCACACGCTACATAGCATAACTACAATATAAGCTAAAGTTAAAGGAGCTAAATGAACTTACAGGATCAGCAAGCACACTCACCTTGCCGCATGGCCTCAAACAAAATGGATTCAAATAGGCCACTCCCACACTTAAATACTTCCTCTTCCTGGATTTCCTCCTGAGAGGAAGTGGATCTCTCCACCTGATCTCAAGGAGTTATGTGCCCTGTTTAGTAGTTCCCCTTGCTGGCCCCCAACTGACATTATTTCTTCTCTTATAGATAAACTGGCTACATTTAATTGCTTCATCTGACATTTCCCTTACTGTCTTCCTCAAACTCTGTCCCTGCACTCCGAGTTCCCCCAGAAGCGAGACAGCTGATCTTGCTATGAATCCCCTACACCCCACTTCCACTGGACAAATCCTAGTCTTCCATCCTCCCTGCTCAGCTTCTGCTCCTAAGTCTGCATATCTAAGCTTTTTTCTTTCATAGGCTTCTTCCACTGAGTCTTCCCAAGGAACTGTCAGCTCAATGAAATAAACTATCCGTTGACTCACTGACCACAACACTAAGTCAGGCCTCTGCCTGGTACAAACTATTTCCTGGGGAACAACAAGCTTTCCCCCTAAATCTACTTGCATTTCCCAATCACAAGCACTTTCTAGGCGGCCACACCCTTGCCTCCTCACTAACTTATCTCTTCTGTGTTTCTCTCCCTCACAGACAAACTGAATTACTAAACTCCTATCCTTAACACCTTCTGAATTCACCTGTCTTCGTTTCCCTTCGATGCCTGCAGCTAAACATTTCAACACCTGGTTATGTCGCCATGTATATCGGCCTTGTGACAAGCTAACTTTACAGCCTGACAAAATATGCTTTAAGGTTGCGGTACGTGAACACAATGGGCATGATGGGTCCTCATTTACCCACAGTTTTAGGTTCTGGGGGGTTGGTAACACATCGTATGTAGCCCCTACCAGGAATCTAATACGATTCTCCTCCATACTCCACAGGTCCCTCCAACTAAGCTTCCTCTTCTCTACACTTTCCCAATTCAACCACTGTCCCTGTTTAGCCTGGGCCATTACCTTTGCACCCCTTAGCATCTCTTCCTGTCTACGTATCTGTTCTACAACCAGCTTTCTTTTATCTTTGAGACCTGCTTTATTCCATACCGGTTTGCCTGAGCCAAGCCCCAGGCCTTCCCGGCCAAACTGAACATTACCAACAATCTCTGCATGCCTAAGAGCTGCCTCTGAACTGCCGATCTTGGGTTCCACTTCCTCCCCTTGGTTGGATTTGGAACCACACTCCTAACTACCACGTCCTTACTCCCAGATAACAACAGCTCTGTCCTGACCTTGGTACATTTAAATTCCTCTGTTAAACTAGATACTGGCAGCTGAAGTATCCCTTTTCCATACAATGCAACACTACTTAGGCACCTAGGAGCGCCCAACCACTTCCTAATATAGAAGCTAACCGACCTTTCAATTCTCTCCACTACGGATATTGGAATTTCATAAATTGACAATGGCCACATTAACCTAGGATATAGCCCAAATTGCAAAAACCACAACTTCAACTTTCCTGGAAGTTCGGATTTATCTATTCTATCCAATCCTTCTGCCACATCTTTCCTAAATTTCACCACCTGTTCCTCATCATTCAACTCCACATTGTACCACCTACCTAAGCTCTTTACTGACTTTTCCCTAATTGTTGGGATTTCCTCATCATCTATGACAAACTTCCTATCACTTAACTTCCCTCTACGTATCGAGATGCTTCTAGATTTACTAGGCTTGATCTTCATGCTGGCCCACTTGAGGTTCTTATTTACCTTCTCTAATAGCCTCTTTGTACATGGCATTGTTGTGGTCACCAGTGTCATGTCATCCATGTAAGCCCTAACTGGTGGAAAATGCAACCCATTCTGCCGTCTCTCTCCACCTACCACCCACTTAGAAGCCCTGATGATTACTTCCATTGCCATAGTAAATGCAAATGGAGAAATTGTACACCCTGCCATGATGCCTATTTCTAGCCTCTGCCAACCTGTTGTGAAACCTGCTGTACTTAGACACAGCCTAATATCCTGAAAATATGCTTTCACTAAGTTAACAACTACCTGTGGGACTCTGAAGTAGTCGAACGCACTCCAAATGAGGCTATGCGGTACTGAACCAAACGCATTTGCAAGATCTAAAAATACTACATGCAGGCCCCTTTTCTTAATCTTCGCTGCCTGAATCTGGTGCCAGATCATGCTAGTATGCTCTAAACACCCTGAAAAACCTGGTATTCCTGCCTTCTGCACCATGGTATCTATTAAGCTATTCCTTTCTAAGTAGCTAGCTAATCTCTGCGCAACTACACTAAAGAAAATCTTCCCCTCTACATTCAAGAGAGAAATCATCCAGAACTGGCTAAGGTCCACAGACTCCTTCTCCTTAGGAATGAGGACACCCCCTGCCCTGCGCCATGCTCTTGGTATAATTTGCTTCTCCCAAACTATTCTTAGCTGTTTCCATAAAAATTTAAGGGTATCAGGCGCACTTTTATAAATCCAGTAGGGGACTCCATTAGGCCCTGGGGCCGAAGAAGCCTTTGCACGCCTGACCACCTCCTGAACTTCCTTCCACCTAGGTGGTCTGACATCCATCTCATGCTCTATCCCTTCCAATGGAGGGATATCGGGTGGGAAACCTACTATCCTATTCTTCTCTAAATCTGAATATGTATTTCTCAAATATTCTTCAACCTCTAGCCTTTCTGCTTTGAGCTGCCCTCCCTTTTCCTGGCTGAACAATCCTTTAACAAACTTAAAAGGGTCCCTGAAAAAACCTGTCCTTACATGTTCCTTCTTCCTCCTCTTTTTCCTGAGATGCTCCACCCTTCTAAGAACTGCTAGCCTGCTTCTCAACTCCTCTAGCAACACCTTAATCCCCTCCCTTTCTTCTTCTGTAGCCTTTCTCCACACCTTTCTTAACTGTCTCCTTTCCTTGACTAGCTCCTCTATTTCTCTTTGCCGCCTAGATTTACCTGACTGTACCCTCTCACTCCTCTTTCTCTCATGCAACCCAAACCTCTCTACACCATATGAGTAAATTATATCTCCCATCTTTTCTAACCTTTCTATTGCATTTCCTCTAGCCTACTTAAGATTACTGACAAATCTCTATTAACTATCTCCCATTCTTTACTGTCATTTGCCCTAGGCCATCTAACTCTAGCCTTTTGCTCCATGGTTCTCTCTCTGACTGGCACACTGGCCTCATTGTCACCTGCATCCTCTCTTACTACCCCCTCCTCCTCCTCCTCAGTGGCAGCGTTACTGATATCCTGCGAACTGTGGTTTTCTACCTGCCGCTGGACTTCATCCGACTGACTCGACTGACTTCTAAGGAAGTACTGATCAATGCGGCTACTTTGCCCTTTCTTTGCCACACACTTCTTCTTTCCCTGATGAGTTTTGAGGCCTTTTACTGATGTTACTTTCTGCCAGCCACAAGGACAAACCTGAAGCATCTTGTTCTCAACTGTGCTACTTTTATCCTCTACAGATGCGCTCGCCTTACCCTGAGTGCTACTAATTCTAGCCCTGGTGGATAGGTCCGTGCCCCTATCCTTCACTGAGTCACAGATCCAATGCGTAGTCGTGTCCGTTCCAACGTCTGTTACCGTGTAATCCACCTGTGAGTCATCTTCCACCCCTGCTCTCGCTGACTCTTGGGGTATTTTTTCTATGTTGGCTGTAGCTAATTTTGGTTGTAGTAAGGCTGCTAGGCCTCACCACTGCTACCATGGGTTGCTAGCCCATGCCAGCACCTTTGGGGTCTTTTCCCTCCTGTCAGCTGTCTTTCCAAGCGGTCATATGGTGTTTCCCTTGTTGTCAGCTGCCCTATTCACAGCAGTCACTAGCTGGGCTAGTTCTGAGTTCAAATAAACACAAGAAGTTTGTGCTCTAGAGAAAGGATCAACACTCAGTGAAAAACCTAAGCCCTATGTAGGGATAAATAACGTCATGTGTATTAAGGGTTATCATGTCCACTTCATCAGAAACTGGGGAGGTATTAAGATGAATATTGGAGGAAACCGTTCAAGTGTCATCCTCCTTTGTAAGATTAGCATAGTAATCAACCCCAAAGCTTCCTGTGACATCATCCAGCCACTGAGTGAGAGCATACAGGTTGGCCAGTCTCTACACTAAAATGAGAGCGCTGTGGGTCGAAGAAATGGAGCATTATATTTCTATATGAATTAACAAACGGTTAAGTTAATCACACATTGACTCTGCTCGGTGCTCTGCTGTTCTGTCTCCCCAGACAGAGCGCCGAGAGGATAACCTAACGGTACATTCAGACAGCACTCCAGCACTCGGAATGAATATTTCTAAATGCACCACTAGCATTGTCTTCCCCCACTGTCTGAAACAAGCCAAGAGAACTTGGTAGCTAGCACTAGCTAATGTCTATGGAGAATTGTTTTGCCTCCAGCTAAGCCCCGCCCACCAAAAAACATAATACTGTTTACTAACAGTCAAAGGGCCTAAACAACATTCAGTTCACAGTCTGATTCACACTGACTGCTCACCAGTGCTTAATTTGTAAAATTAGAAGTAGGGGAACACGTTGGGCCTCTGAGAAAGCAGTGTTCCCCCACTCCCAAAAGTGGGGGAACACTTTTTAAAGCGGCACCCGAGCCGCCTCACTGCGCAACTCCGAATGGAATGGTTGTGACTAGTGTTGTCACGGTACCAAAATTGGGACCCAAGGTACGATACCAGTGAAAGTATCACGGTTCTGAGTAGTATCACGATACCACAGCAAAAATGAGGCAGATGTGCCTTTTGTCATTTCTAAAAAGATAAATCACTTTTCTATAATACATCAATGATATTTCAATGGAATAAATTACTTATTGACTTATTCATACTTCAAAAACAGCATCAATCAAAATCGATCAAAATAAAATAAATAAATAAAATAAAAATCAACCAGCCACCCTCCTCCCCTGACAAGTAAAGAACAGTCCCTTCATAAGTAAAGAACAGTCCCTAAAGTGCAGTGAGGTTTGTGGACCGTTACCTGCCACAAAGAGAAATGTGAACGGCTCGTTTCTCCTCTGACATGCCACATACCTGTGTGCCGCCACGGCTCGGTTGTCCAGGTACTACTGGGCAGTCATGACGCCAACGAAATAGGAAATTAGGCTACTGGACCTGGAGCCGGACTTCTCTGTCGCCGGTAAGCCGTTATCTTGCACTGCGGAGCCGCCGTAGGTTATTTGACCGCCGTATTCCTGTCTGTGACCCCTGTTCAATCCACAACTGGCAGGATTCGCCTTTCGTTTCTGCTGCTGGTTGAAATCTGTACTTGCACAGCGTGCTGAATGATTTATTTTGCTTGCACAAAACTATTTTTAGTCCGAATGCGAGTAAAATGCTCGCACGTAGAGCTCTGTGGAAAACAAATCACTGCCGACAAGTAAAAAGAAATAAATAATAACTCAAAGATACTCACGTCTGGAAAATAAACCACTACAGCAGCATATTGAGTGCCAGGTGGCCAGTGCGCACCATTACTGGACGGCGCATGGACACTCACCCCCTTGCAATTGGACTTTGAACCTATCCCACAGTAGTGGTATGTAGTGATGGGAATTCCGGCTCTTTTTAGAGAGCTGGTTCTTTTGGCTCAACTCACTAAAAAGAGACGGCTCTTTTGGCTCAACTCACTAAAAAGAGACGGCTCTTTTGGTTCCCAAGTGGCTCCTCAGATTTTTGTTGCTTAAATTAATTTATTACCAACAATAATATAAAATTATGTGTAAAATAAATTACTGATGTAAAAAAAAATACATTGCATCAAATGTTTACTATTTATATGGCATTATATACTCTACAGAGTGCTACAAAAAATAAATTATAAAGTACAAAAAAACTTTTAACTATTTTAAACTTTTAGCTTTTTACTACACTTAACTATCTTAAACTTGTAACTATTTACTAGGGATGCACCGAATATTCGGTGACCGAATATATTCGGCCGAATATTGCAAAAAACACACATTTGGTATTCAGTGCAATAAGTTAAAAGCAAGGCCAAATAATGGCGGCGCGGTTTTGATAACACAATCAAACAGCTTGCTGTGACGGGCGGATTAAAATGTCGGCAGTGTGGCGATCCATCCGTCACCACACTCGCATTTGCGACTAAAAATAGTTTTGAGCGAGCAAAATAGGCTTAAATCATTCAGCACGCTGTGCGAGCAGCCTACAGATTTCAACCAGCAGCAGAAACGAAAGGCGAATCCTGCCAGTTGTGGGATGAACAGGAGTCACAGACACAGACAGTAATGTATTCCTGTCAAATACGGCAGCCATCGGCTTACTGGCGCGGAGAAGTCGGCTCCAGTAATATCCTCTTCTTGGCATCATGACTGCCCAGAAGTACCTGAACAGCTGAGCCAGCCGAACACAGGTATGTGACGTGTCAGAGGAGAAACGAGCCGTTCACGGAGGGTGGCTGGTTGATTTTTATTTTATTTATTTATTTTATTTTGATCGATTTTGATTGATGCTGTTTTTGAAGTATGAATAAGTCAATAAGTAATTTATTCCATTGAAATATCATTGATGTATTATAGAAAAGTGATTTATCTTTTTATAAATGACAAAAGGCACATCTGCCTCATTTTCACTGTGATATCATGATACTACTCAGAACCATGATATTTTCATTGGTATCGTACAGTGGGTCCCAATTTTGGTACTGTGACAACACTAATCTGGAGGGGGTTCATCTGCAAAAACTAATGAAAAACTAAACAACGATATTCGGTATTCAGTACTTGGTATTCGGCCAAGCGTTTAATATTATTCGGCTTCGGCCACAAATTTTCATTTCGGTGCATCCCTACTATTTACAGTGAAACAACATAGAGAAGTTTACAGAATCACTCAACAGAATATAACTAAAACTGCAGCAGCAGTTGCAGTAGACACACTGACACCTTCATTAATAGCAGGTTTGCTTGTTTCCAATTGCACTGCTGGATGAACAGTTCTCATGTGCCTGTGCAGGTTGTTTGCATATGAGATTTTAATCTTGCAGACTCTACACTCTGCCCTTGTATTGTCAGTTTAATTGAAATGATTCCAAATTTTACTGCTGTATTCATTTTCTCAACTTTTTTTTTTACCTTTCCAGCATATTGTCTCTCTCTGTAGCGCCTGCTCTTTCTCTCTCTGTCTCCCTCCCTCCTGTTCATGTGCTCCCTGTGCTGTGTGTGCCTGTAACCCCCGCCCCTCCCCCTTCTGCTCACCGCGGACACACAGACGACACCACACATATTGACCAAACACATGCGGCTTGAACAGAAAAAAAACAAAGCGGCTCCCAATCAGGAGCCGGCTCCCGTCGTTCACTTCAAAGAGCCGGCTCTATGAGCCGTTTTGTTCGCGACCGACACATCACTAGTGGTATGTGAGGCATTGTAGTACTATGGTACTCCACTCTGCAACACTAGTGACATCAGCCAATACTGTATGAAGTTTTTAGATGTGAAAAGTTCTGGACCCATGCAAATTAGTTCCGGAACACACCAGGGCCTTTTCTGAAAAGATCCTGGTATACTGTACGTTCCAGTACGTTCCGGCTCAAATTAAGCACTACTGCTCATGGTTCTTAACATGAAGTGGACTGAGCTGGCAGCTAGCAGCTGACAGTGCTAACAGTATCAACAGCAGTGTTGTTACCCCTAACTCTGCTGACATGACATCACAAAAGAGGGAGCGTATGGCAGGAAGCTGGGGTCCATCAGGACTGAAACCTGACGCCATAAAACAGTTAGATCCCAACTGCAGTGGGCCGCATCAACAAGGACCAGGACTGGTCATATATTTATTCAAATTTTTCTATTCAATATTTAAGTTGAGTTTTGCAGTTCTTTGCCTTTATTTTTATTTCCTCTTTATATACTGATCATATATTTAATGTATGCACCAAAGACCAAAGCTAATTCCTTGCATGTGAAAACCTACTCGGTGTTAAATCATACTCTGATTCTGAAGTATTTATCCCATAATGTTAACATGTTGACAACTTTCTCAAACTGACAATAAGAAAAATACACACGATCACAACTTGTCCTTTAAAATGAATGAAAGACAGATTTTGCTGTGACTCTCTGTCTGATAGGGATACTTTGTCCTGCTCTGAGGGAGAGACGACCATCTGGGCTAACCTTCTACTTCAGTTAAACCCTGCAGCTCTTGATGCCAGCCAGCGTATCCGTTTGGTCAGCACCATGGCCGTGTACCTGCGCCTGCCATTTGGCTTTGTCTACCTGTTTTCAAGAAAAAAATCGTCCACTCAACAACAAGAGAAGCTCAGAGTTTGTAAGCAAGGTGGGCTTGCTGAGATACTTACTTGTGATAATGAGATACAAGATGCCTTAGGAGATGTTGCTGAGGTTTTGTGGCCTGCCAGCTGTCAAGGAGAGGAAGGACAATCTGATTTAGCCGCAGTACTGGAATGCAGTGTGAAGGCAGGAGGGTTGGCCAGGTTGCTAGAAGCTCCTGTTTTGGGATGGAGGGCGCTATGTACACCTGGAAGTGTTCGGCATGAAGTTAAGAGAGACTTGCAAAGGCTAAAATTTACACCCACTCCAAATATTATTGTTCCTCCGCCAACTCAGGTCCATCAGACTGTGAAACCTGAGCATTCACACATATATTCACTTTCTTTGGCCAAGCTGGAACCAAGTTTGTGGACCAGTTTGATGCACATGGGGACAAGAATGGAGCCAACACATATGAAGGACTCAACTGGGAATACAGATTACATGCAAAAAATACAAGTGTCCTCAAATTCCCTTTTCTTTATCCCACAGACAACTTTGTACTCAGACAGCGCGCATGTTTATGCTCTCCTGGAGAGTCAAGTATTCACTGGGAAAATTATTTTTAAAAGTTTACCGAACTGGCCTTCGGTTCACAGTTCTCAGAAACGTAACTCTATAAATCAAACTGCCTCAAGAACAAACCCTCCCGTAGAAGCAACTCTCTGCAGCGACAGAGTATCGGAAATCACATCAGACACATCTGAATATTTCCGAACCACAGGCTTATTTCTTTCACCCTTTTTTCCTGAGCGTACATCAACAGTCAGGATGTTTCCTACAGCTGACGCCGCACTTTCAACATTGTTAACATCAACCACACTGTCCAGTATTTACCCCTTAGTGCCGCTGACCCCGGCCTCTTACAGTGTCACTTCCACGCTGACACATGAGGCCGCCGACAGAAAATCGCTCGCCACCCGTCTGACCCTCTGACCCCACCAGAAGGAAACCCCCCTCTGGACTGGATCCTATGGAGGCAGCCTAACTGACTCAGAAAGCCAGCCCACGGTGAGCTCACTGGGTAAGTCTGCTGCTGTTGACTTCTGTATGACTAAATGGGATTGTTGTGGGTGCTTAGTCATTCAAGTCATACGCTGTAATGACTTGACCCTGTTTTGAGAAAGAGGCCCACAGCTGAATGGAGCTCAGTGAACAGAAGAACATATGGGCTAATGTAGTGCTGGAAATATGAGAGGCATGAAAGACATGGGAAACAAATGGCTACGTTATGTTGAGGTTCAGAGGAAATACATCATGAATTATGAATCGAGTGGATAAAAACACAAAATAAAAATGTATTTAAACTTACATCAACTGAAATTTTGTACACGTGGACACAACAGAAACAAACTGCAAACACCACTTTTTTCAGAAGTCCAGGTATGTAGGATTTAATACATAAAATATAAAAAGTTCTATTAATATACAAGATAATTACCTGAAAATAAGAATCGTGTTTTCTTTACCTTAGAACAAGCTGTTTATACCTCCATAGGGAGTGGGTCCTCATCCACAGAGATCGCCATGTTTACCGCTATGTTTTTACAAGAGCCCAGAAAAGAGTAATCAAACCAAACACTGGCTTTACATTCACTTTTTCGTGTCGGCCACTGTAGTTAACAAGCCCTCTGCTTTATTTATTCAGTGTTTTTACCGGTTTAAATCACCAGGTCTGTTTGTGTAGGAGAGGAAGAGACCCTCGCAGATAATTTGGCTCCTGGTAAAAACCTTTTGAACATCTGGGTCTTAAGTTATCAACTAAAAAAAGGTGAGCACGCATTAGCAGGTGGTGGGCTCGCAGCTTGTTTGCGATGAGCCAAACAGCGTCGGAAAATCATTTATATGTAACGTGAAACTGCTTTATTCAGTATTTTATGGGTTTAAATCACCGGGTCTGTTTTTTATGGAGAGGAAAAGACCTCTGTTGATAATCTGGCTCCAGGTAAAAACCTCCTGGATCAAAAATAAGGTGAGCACACATTGCAGATGCTGTGACGTGCTGAACAGTGTAGAGGAAACACTGATTTGTAACCCATTTTTGTCTTGTAAAATTATAACATTGAGGTGTTTTCAACACAGTTTACTGAGTTATTTCATTTTTTTCCCACATACACTATGAATCCTTTTAAATTAGTTATACATGGACTTCCTTTGTTTATTTCTTTAATGCTTTGTTAAAGGAGCAAGAGAAAATCTTCAAGGAGGCACATTTGAGTGTCTCCAATTAATTAGCTCAGGGAGGTAGAGGACCGGTTTGAAGGTCAGAGGATCAGGGTTCAATTCTCAGGTGAACAGCCAGTCTGTTTTGCAAGCTGATGTCTGACGGAGAAAGTTAAATTTATAATAATACATTTAACTTTAACTCTTTTTGCAAGTGCAGACAGTGTGCGGGTGTTCTCCTTTTTGATCCATTGTTTGCCCCACCTACGCACCTGTCTAAGACTGTTTTCTTGTGTGTGCACAGGACTTTTTTGACTGAAGGAGAAAGTTAAAATGTCTAATAATGTCTGTAATGTCTCTGTCCAGAGGAGAGAGTGAACGGCTCTGTGATACACAGCAGAAGTGTGAGGTGGAATAGCTCAGGCTGTTAAAGAGCCGCTTGGGAATTCTGAGGTCAGAGATTCGATCCTTATCCAGGGCAGGTGAATTTTAAAGTCCAGCGCCCAAATGAAAAGGTTAAATGCGCCCGGAGAAATGGTTGTATGTGTAGTGGCAGGATAGCTCAGTAGTTCACATCCAATCCTATCCTGGTATTCCTCCTGAGACTGGGCTGTTCAGAGGTACAGTAGCTAAGGGCTGGGTGGTAGGTAAGGTAGGCAGGAAAAAAGTAGGTAATAGCTTATATATAAGTAAAGAAGGTCAATAATATACATTATGATGAAAAGGAAAATGAAAATGCCCAGAGAAAGGTTTCAGAGAGGGGTTATGCAATAGTAGTAGAACACTAATAGTCAATTATAGTACAGTAAGTGATCTAGAAACATAGATGTAAACTATGACTGATAATGACTGATGATGACTTTTTTTAAAAGTATATGTTTATAGTATGACTATGTGAGGTTTTTTTAAACATACAAAACTATGTTGTTGTTGTTGTTTTTTTTGCATGACTTTTTCCACATATAAAACTATGACTTTTTTATTTCATTTTTGACACAGACCTTTGCATATTTTAGTTGCCCTGAATTAAATCCAACTCCATACAGCCTAAGGGATGGAAAAAACAGACAGCTGCTTATTTACACATCCAGCAGATACAAAGCGACATTAGCATTCAGTTTTGTGGTATGTTTCTGGCCACGTGGTAAATCACAGTCCAATATTCATTCTCCTGTGCTGTTAGCAGACTTTTTCTATTACTGTGTTCATATCACGCTGTGCAGACATGCAATCCAGTTGGGTAAAACTTTTATGTCAGTCTCAGAGTTGTAATTAGAGATACTGGAAATTTCTGACAGCAATAATGTTTCCCACTTCTTGAAAAGAAATACAGAAGTGTAATCAAACAGCAACATGTTTTTTTAATGGAGCCATACACAATTTGCTTGTGTCTGATTTCACTTGTTAACGGTTACGGTAACCCATTTTGTCTTCATTACAGTGGCTTACAGTGGGGTGTTTAGAGCTTTTTTGCTGGTGGCGAC
Organism: Epinephelus lanceolatus; assembly: GCF_041903045.1. Taxonomy (NCBI): domain Eukaryota; kingdom Metazoa; phylum Chordata; class Actinopteri; order Perciformes; family Serranidae; genus Epinephelus; species Epinephelus lanceolatus. Next base: position 21,188,291 of record NC_135756.1, read on the forward strand.
AGCTGGTAATGATTTAGATGAGAGCGATGAGACTAAAACCAAAACAGTAAAGTTGCGGGCTGTAAAACCAAAGTGCTGAAACACTGCAGAGCTGGGGGGAACTGGGAGATACATATCTGTGGTTTCATCATCGTGATCAACCCCTTTCAAATACACAAAGTCATTTGATCCATTGTTAAAGGGACAGTTCACCCCAAAATCAAAAATACACAATTTCCTCTTATCTGTAGTGCTATCTAGATTGCTTTGGTGTGATTTTTATATACAGTGGTGGAAAAAAGTTTTTGGACATCCCATGCATTTGTGAAATATTGCATTGAGAATCTCTTAGGTCTTCAAGTGCAATTTCTTTTAGTACAGTCACAGCCAAAATACTAAATAAATCCTAAAAAAGCCATTAAAAACTTAAAATTGATTGGTTCCATAAAAATACATAAGAAATTTTGAGTATTGGGTCATTTTGGTACCAGTGATGAAGGTTGTTCTTTTTATTAAAAGACACATTTTTTGTTGCCAAGCTTCGTGTCTACATAAAGCCAGCACATTTGAAAGTTCTTCAGACACAAAAATGGCTAAAACAAGGAACCTAACGCAGGAAACACACCTGAAGATAAAGATTCTCAGCCAGGAAGGGTACAGCTGCCGCCAGATAGCCAGGAAGTGCAGATGCAGTCCTTCAGCAGTTGGATACACTCTGCAGAAATACAGACGAACCAACAGCTTGGAAGACAAACCAAGATCTGGGTGTCCAAGGGTTTCTTCAGCAAGAAATGACCGCATCCTGATCCGCATGTGCAGGCAAAACCGCCGATTGACATCACAGGAGCTTCAGCAGCAGTGGTCAAACCAAACTGGTGTCCAGTGTTCCACCCGCACTGTACGTGGCCGACTTTTAGATCATGGCTTAAGGTCCTACAAGGCTATCAAGAAGCCCCTGATCAATGAGAGACAGAGGTTAGCCCGGCGTCGTTGGGCCCAGGCACACAAGAACTGGACAGCCAGGAATTGGAAGAAGATTTTGTGGTCAGATGAGTCCAGTTTCCAGCTTTATCTTCCTCCTACTAATGTGAGGGTACGCAGAAGGCCAGGCGAAGCATTATCTCCAGCATGTACAGTACCTACTGTCAAGCATGGTGGAGGCAGTATCATGGTTTGGGGATGCATGAGTGCTGCTGGTGTTGGTCATCTCACTGTCTGTGATGGCACATTGAACTCTACCAAGTATTGTACCATTCTCGAAACCCACATGCTCCCTTCTGCGCGTGCACTGTTCCGTCGAGGTAAAAACTGGATGTTTCAACAAGATAATGCCCCTTGCTACACATCCAAGGCCAGTAGAACTTGGCTGCAGGAGCACAGTATCCAGGTCTTAGAGTGGCCAGCTCAATCCCCGGACATGAGCCCCATTGAAAATCTGTGGTGGATTATCAAAAGGTCTGTTTCAAAGCATAAACCAAAGAATTTAGAAGAATTAAAAGCAGTAATTCAAGAAGAATGGGACAAGATTACCCCTCAACAGTGTGAAAGGCTCGTGGGGAACATGCCAGCCCGGATTAGAGCTCTACTATGTGCCAATGGCAGGACTACTAAATATTAATTTGATGATGTGATGGTTTATTTATTTTTTGTTCAGTTTTGAACACATTCTCTGTTATTTGTTGACTTTGATACCAACAATGTTGAGAACTGACATACTGAAACTGTCAAGAATTTAGTTTTGTTAGTTTTTCTTGTAAACAATAAACAAAAACAATATAATTTGTATTTGTTTGTATCTGTCTAATGCAGCCACATCTTTTGAAACACAAAAAAGATTTTTCCACAAATATTTCATGATAATATTTGAGATTGTGTAAAATTTTAAGGGTGTCCGAAAACTTTTTTCCACCACTGTATATATATATATATATATATATATATATATATATATATATGTGTATATATATATATAGCAGCTTTAAGAACGGGAATTTTTTTGTTGGTGGGAGAACCAACTAACTTGTGATTTCATATCAGCAGCCCTTTTTACAAAGAGATCACACTATAGAGTCGCTATGAAGTCCCTTCTTTATGCCACCTTTGCATTCTTATACAGAGCCAAATAACAGTGGCATCATGCTGCTCCAGTATGTGATTTTAGACGCCATGCTAGCATTGCGGAAGCAAAACAGGCGTGGCAGGTGTAACATGTTAACACACCAGTGTCGGCCACTAGTTTAAAATATAACGTGTGTTGGCTGCACTTTATAAACATTAACAATGGCATTAACATGGCAATGACACAGATTTACCGTCCTTGTTGTATGGAGGCTGATCTCATCCTCTGCTTGGAGGGTAAAGAGCTACCGGACCTTATTGTTTTCTCAAATTGCGGCCATTCTTCTTCTTCTTCTTCTTCAAGTTAGCTGCTAACTGCTGACCACTACTTTTTTCCTATTACATTTAACTTTCATCTCAAAAAAGTGACATATACAAACAGACTTACAAACAAACCCGACCCACATACAAAAAAAGCAAAAGAAAAACAACAAAATAAAAAAAAAATTAAACAGCCAGAGTGGACAAAGATAAATATAAATATAACAGTATTAAACCTGTTACATAAACAAAAAGGAAAAAAGGCTAAGAATAACAAAACGTGCTGAGTCACAGTATTGACTTCAGCTATTAGATGGTAAATTAAGGTGACTAATTATTGGGCACCAGGTACTCTCAATTTTATTCTGCAAACCCAGTGTACTGTTTCAAAAAAAACAAGATGCGCTGGTAGCCTTCCATTCCTTAAGAATTATAGTCTTTGCGGCTAACACACCAGCCATCAGGGTCCTCTGTACAGTATGTGGGCAAGAGAAGCTTCAGAATAACCAGGCAGGGCAATTAATGGGTCAATCTGAATATCATAAATATTACAATGCCATGAGAAAATACCCAGCAAAATAGAAATAATCTTAGAACAAAACCAAAAGGTATGACTTAGAATACCTTTTGTGAAGTTACATCTGTCATCGATATCATCTTCGTAACCGCTTATCCCGTTGGGGGTCGTAGGGGGGCTGGAGCCTATCCCAGCTGACATCGGGCGAGAGGCAGGGTACACCCTGGCCAGGTCGCCAGACTATCACAGGGCTGACACATAGAGACAGACAACCACTCACACTCACATTCACATCTACGGTCAATTTAGAGTCACCAATTAACCTGCATGTCTTTGGATTGTGGGAGAAGGCCAGAGCACCCGGATAAAACCCACGCTGATACAGGGAGAACATGCAAACTCCACACAGGAGAGCTGCCCCGCTCCAGGTTCTGACTCCCCACTCTGGGTTTGAACCAGGAACCCTCTTGCTGTGAGGCGACAGTGCTAACCACTACAGCACTGTGCCACTAAAATACATTTTGTTAATCTTTTCTCTGGAATAATGTAATGTAAGCATGACCTTGAACTGAAACAACTACAGTCTGGTAATAGTTGATGCTGGATTGATCCTCTCAGTCCCCTCCCGACACACCTCCTCAGTCAACTGCCTCTGCGGCAGATTTGATACGGTTTGATTGATGAAACGATAGTCATATTAGAAAACAGTGTCTCAAATTTTGAGACAAGATGTTTAGGGCCAGGATGTAGTTGCATCAAAGTATAAAGAGGGTGTTCCTTTGGTCGGTTTTCAGACGGCTTTTTCGTCAGTGTCTGATGCTGCAAGTCACTGCCCATGCGCCGGATTTCAACGACTTTGGAGTGAGACTAGGTTGCATATAACCATGAAAATGACTGTCTTGTAATAATAAAGGGTTAGAGTACCAGGAGTGAAAAGCCTTAGGTAAGGACCACTTAAAAGTCATGCTTAGAGGGCTATGATTGGAAATTAAGATCCCCTGGTATTTTCTTTGTAATACATTTGAGATCGACTTCACTGGATGCTGTATTCTCCATTTATCTACCAAATAAAATTATGCCTACTGAGTTAACAAATGCATAGCAATTATAATCAAGTGGGTGGAATTCAGATCTGATAATAGATTAAAAACCTTCTGAAAAATATCAGGGTCATCAATATTAGGACCATAAACATTGATACAGGTGATAGGAACATTGTTAATATTTCCCAAAACTATCAGATATCTACCAGAAGGGGCGGTAATGAGATGCAATAACTCAAATGGTACAGATTTTCTAAGCAAAATAGCGAGCTGTTTTGATCAAAGGATTTTAATATGTGTGGAATGTATGCTGGGTACATTCCAAGTCACCAAAGTTAATGTCCCTACATCAAAAGTATTCATAACCATTCCTACCATTGCAGACACATAAAATATAATCATATAAAACATAAACAATAGGCCTGGCAAAGATAATTAAACTTAGAAACATTCCCAAGTCTAATAACGTTTTCCCAAAACCCTCCATCCCACCATTGAGCCAAGCAGGTTGGCTGTGCCTCCATCTTCTTAAGGAGCAAGGCAATAACGTGGCTCCACCACATTACCCCACGCATTCAAAACCACTGTGGTAGCCCGCTCAGTATTTTAGCCTGTGGTGCTCTTATTAGAAATAACAGCACATGATAATCAAAGCTGTATATCAATTACCAACCAAAGAGTTAATCTAGCAGCGAACACTTCAGTAGCTTTTACCAACCACATGTGTTGGAAGAGTCAACAGGAAGATGAGGAGTCTGCAAAGAGCTTGGCATGGACACAGTAATCTTTCCATTATGCTCAACACGCAGCTTGGCAGAAAACGAAGACTGGTTTTCACCGCAGCCTTGCAAAGTGTCTTAATGACACCGCTGAAGGTTCGTTGAAATGTCGCCTCTGATACATAATCTGGGAAGGTAGACACCTTAGCACTGTTGTAATACAGTGGTGCACTCTCCCGGCTCAGATCCAAAATCAGCTCCCTGTCCTGGTCACAGTGTATTTTTAGTAATGATATTATGCCATCATTCTCCTTCTGCCGTCGGTCTGGATCTCAGCATACAATGGCCTCTGTCCACTTTCACCAGCTCAGGGATAGCAGCTTGGCCAAAGAGCTTTGTTATCAGCTCAGTCACAAAAGCCAGAGGGTAACCCTTCTCCACTCCCTCAGGAATTCCTGCAAACTTCAAATTGGGCTGTCAGGAGCAACTGTCCAGGTCATTCACCTTCCGATGCAGAGTTATTTGATGCCACAACTCTTTACAGGCCCTCTCTAGTGCATCCAGGCAGGTATCATCCTGCTCCGTCACCAATGACTGTTCCCTTTGCACAAGAGAAAGGGAGTCCAATCAGGTAGTAATGGAGCCTGGTCTCTTCGATTAACTTCCTCACCTCCACACCTTGATTTTCTTTCCATCTGAGACCCTGTGTCCTCATATGATTACATCACATTTTGAGTTTACTGCACTTTACACTTCATTCTACTTGACTTAGACCTGTTGTCCTCGTTCGTGGACACTTTTATGTGCCATCTAGTGGTAGTAAGAGCACACTAATCCATATACAAACAAGATGGCAGCCATCTCTGCCAAGTCAGTCTGCAGCCGATCCTGACAAAAACTGAAACTTGTTTATCTATGATTTTTATTTGTGGTTTGATATGGCAACAAATTTAACAAATTTTAGCCACAGTAATACGATAAGACGCTGTTAATTAGGAAGTACTCGTTTGATGACGTTGGGACTTAATTATCATTGACAATATTTAGTTTTTTTATACTTATCAGGTCCTACCGATCCCAAATAGCTAGGAGAAATTAAAAATACATACCAAACAAAAGTTTGGGTCTCAGGAGGATATAGCACCTAATATCCCAGATAGCGGGGGATGCAAAAATAGCTGCATCCAAATTCACTGGCTTGTTGGTTGTGTAGCAGGTTCAGCCATGTGCTCGTCAGGTGCAGCTCCATTTGAATGTTTGCTCAGTTCTTTCTCAGTGTAATTGCCTTTACCGGACCATGTCTTTGGCCTCATCAAAACCCAGACGTGAACCCCTGAACATCAGCCACACAGATAACAATGCGCTACAGCCTTAGGGTGATTGAATGTATTAACTGAAATTATCTTGAGTGGAGGCTACCGCACATGCAGCTACTCCATACGTTGACGGAAGTTCCTTTTACGTATCTACTTTAAAATCTCCTGCGGTGGGTTGCAAGCATAACACATCGTCAAAATATAACAGCCATGCTGTCCTGCTGGCTGTCCCATTAATGCAGACATCATTTCGGTGCTGTTACTACCTCCGATTCCAGTGTAAAGGCGAGACAACTCCCCCAATTCTGTGCTTGTACCTTGACTGCCAACCTGCCTTGAAAAGGCAGTGTAAAAGGGCCTAGTAAAAAGATGACTGGATGAATGAATGGACAAAACTGATGATTTCTGACATTTATTGCATTCATGGAACTCACATTTTCCATTGTACTGAATTGTTGTATTGTCTCTCTTATAGGTCACATTGTCTCTAATCAAGGACCTACCAAAGACCTTCATGCTGCCAAACCATTACTTTATAACCTCCCATCTGTTTCTCATCCACCTCCAACGGAGAATTATACTGATGCCTCGCTACTGAACTCCAGATTAAACACAGTACACTCACAACCACCATCAAACGAAATACCATCTACACGGCTGTTTCCAGATGTGTCACCGACCTCATATTTAATGACTGAGCGTTTATCAAGAACTCAGCACTCCGATACAAGCAAACATCTGTCCTCAGGTCTGAATCAGGATGTAATGTCTCAGTTAAATGTAACAACTCAGGATGTGTCATCAACCACATCATCGGGTCAGCCAACACTGTCTGGAAAAACTGAACTGGAGTCTTCTCTGTCAATGTCCTTGTTTGAGTCCTCAGTGACAACAATGACACCAGCTTTACCTTCGGAGCTTGGCTTTTCTAGTGGGCAACTGGACACACCCATTATTATAAATCCAACATATCCAGGAGATTCTCTCAAACTTGCCTCATCATCTCCGACACCACAGCTGCTGGCATTTTCCAAATCTTTGCCACCTGATATTCGCATCTCCTATTTGCAAAGTAACATTGAAAGCCCAGTTGTTACAGACTTACAGTCACAATTAGGCGTAGACTTATATGTTGATCTAAATCCACTAATGCAGACATTATGCTCAGACATTTCCTCGATGTCCCTGCAGCCAATATATACATCCCAGGCTCCTCAAATGAGCCCTCTTTTAATTAAAACCCTTTCTGTCCCATTATCTATGTTCAAAGACCAACCTTTTAAAGAACCATCTGTCGAGTCAGCTCGTGAGAGTGTGCAATCAGTGCGACAAACACTCCATACACTGCTGCTTGGGGAGTCTCACCAAATTGATACATTTCACCACATATCCTTAGTCATTGGGATGACTACAAGCATGTATTTAAATACAGCAGCAGGCCCAGGTGTGACCTATCCACTTCCAATTTCAGTATCTGAGAGCACTCGACAAGTGTCTGAGTTTGATCCAACTGCTCCCTCTACTGTTCAGGAGCTGTACACTACATCCTTCATTCATCAAATGCAAAATCTTGATCCTTCATTCCCAGTATGTGGTCAATCTGTGATGCAGGATCATGTGTATGTGAGTGGTTGTATCACCCATATCAAAAGTACCTATGTTGAGAACACAGTGGAGTACGTTGTGGACAGTAATTCACAAGATGAGAAGCTCTGGACTGATTTCCCATCACAGGTTTTAATGTTTGACTCAAGCAGACGATTCTTTTCGACCAAGACGTCCAGGGAATACCTGTCAATGCATCCGCTTCCCTCAGAGGATATTTTAATGAAACAAACTGAGTCAAATGCACTTATGTCTTCACTGTTGCATTTGTCTGCCACTATAGAAACAAACCAACTAACAGCTACTCCACAACTGGACATCTCAGAGGCTCTTCCTGCTCTAGAGGGCACTGGCTTCTCAGTAATCACATCACCAGCACTGGACACAACTGGCCTCAGTAACAACTATGTCAGTTTAGAGAACTCCTTATTCATCTGCCGATCATCTGCTACAAAAGGACGTCCCACTCAGCAGATTGTGAGCACGTCTTTGAGGCGATTTTATGGGACGTCAACCGCATTGTTAACATCATCAAAGGCTGTAGGTCTTTCCTCATATAGAAGAGAGAGCTCAGTCCTGACAACACCTTCCTCACCTTCCATCTCAAGTAAGTACCATCAAGGGTGCCATAACTTACTGTGAATACGTGCAGGCATAAATACCCACATGTGCCCAGAGATTATATTAAGCATGATAAGGAAAAGCACCACAACATTTGCTCTGAGTGGTTTAAAGTTTTTAAATCTGGTACAGACATACAGTACTTTGGGCAAATATCTAACGATATAACTTTGAAATTTTTGATTTTCTGAAAACTACAGCCATTTTCTTACCACACTATGTAACCATAAAAATTGTTATATTTTATATTTCAGGCGTCATGAATCACCCACCTACAGTGTTGCAGTCTGTTCCAGTGTTGATGGCCACTGTTGGTTTCCCCTTCCACTACTCAATCCCACCTAAAACCTTCCATGACCCGGAGGATGGTGCTGCAGACGCTCTCTCCCTGGAGATGAGGTTGATTGATGGGCCTCCTATCAGTGTTGGCACCTGGTTGGCACTGGATGGTCTGGAGCTCCATGGTGTTCCTCTGGAGGTGGACCTGCAGTTTGCTCCTCAGCACCTCCTCCTGGGCGCCCAGGACAGACAGGGCCTGAGCACCTGGCTTCCTCTGACCCTTGATCTCCGTCGTAGTGCCATCGACCCCTGTCACATTTTCACCCTGACAGCTCAACGCAGCCTTCACTCGGTTCTCCGTCAGCGCCGCAGGGTGGAACTACTGCTGAGAAAACTGTCCCGCTTCTTCAACAGCTCGAGTAGCCACCACCTCTCTGTTGTTTCCATGAGGCCTGGCTCCACTGTGGTGTCCTGGTACAACTACAGCCTATGTGGCATGGGTCAGAGTAGAGTTACATGGTGCCATGTTGATCAAATACGGAACATGTGGCTGGCTATGAGATCTACAGATGGGTCAGTCAACCCTGCGTTCAGAGAGGTGATGCTCCCAGAGTTCCCTGTCACTAAAGTTGGGCCTGTGAGCTTTAGACGAGACTGCTTCACCACTACTTCTACCCCCATATTTGAAGGATCTACCCCTGCTATCCACACTACCCTGACTTCAAGTTCAGGCACCAACACTTCCCTCAGTCCCAACTCCAGTACCTGCGTCTCTACATCTCCAACTATCACCACCACCTCACATCAAACAACCCGCTATCAATGGATGGCCGGCATGTTTACAGCCCTCCTCATTGTCTGTATTCTCATTCTTATCGTCGTCCTCGTTGCCACAGTCCTTTATTTCTGCAAAGGTCGCGGGAGGTCAAGAACGGTCACCATTTGGCCTGCAAGCAGAGTGCTCTCAGTTCAAAGCAGGGATCTGAGAGCCATAAGACCGAGGCGTCCTCCGATATTCCAACCTGAACTGCCTCCACCACCGCTCAGACTGTGGATCAGCCTTTCACAAGGCGATGAGGTTCGATTCCCTTCAACACGTGAGCAAGAAGGTAAAACAGCTGACAAGGCGTTACAGCCTCGCCCTCCACGATATGAATTTTCGAATATCTAACATCGAAACAAAAGAGTCTATGTAAACATTTTGAACAAGCATGTACACCGTTCCCCTTTGACATTCTGCTTTGCATTAAGCTCAGTTCCTAAAATGTTCTCAGGGACCATCAGGGCAGTTTTATGTGTAAATGATTAAAAACTGCTGCAACTGTTTACGTGTACACCTGTTAGTCAGTCATTCTGCAATGTTTCCCAATTACAAGAACTTGTCAGCTTTTTTGACTTAGATCAATTAGATCTTATTGTTTTGAAAGAGCACAGCAATAATTCTAATTTAACACAGGTGCAATGGATGTATAATTCATATGGAAAAATTAAGCTCTCTTTCAACTTTGAAGGTTCTTTTTTTTGTCCTACTACAAGTTAAGAGGTATTTCACTGCTCGAAAGATGTCTGTTCATAAAACTGTCCTGTCTGTGCAGAAGAAAGATGCAAATAATTCTGGAACTGGTGCTATATGACCAGAGAAAACAGAGGAAAAGGGCTGTGGCATTCACTTTTGCTCAAAAAGCACCGGACCAATAAATGGTAGCGCTGGTGGGTTATGCACTTTTTCTTTTTACTTGCAGTAGGTACTGCAGCTGCCCTTAAAAAGTATGTACTGTTGCATACTACTGTCTCACAATGTTACGCCCTGAACTTTGACCCTCTTGCTTTTATATCTGTTACCTTGGAGATAAACAAACGCCCTTACCAAGTTCACTGAAGACTGAGATCAACTTTAGTTTAACTTTAAAGTTATAACAGCACAGATTGTAGATTCTAACATATATTTGCAACAGTGAAATTACATCTGCAGTTTTTTGTCATTGCTATTTTTATAGTTATGTCCTTTTGTTGTTCGTGATATTTAAACAGTTTTTTTGTTTACTTTAACAATTAATATTCCGATTGTTACCATTTGACTGGTCATTAGTTACTTGTATGCGCTGTTATCTGCCATTGAGACTACTGTCAGCTGTCTGCAGCTCAGTCAATGTAATGTATCGTCCGCTGCGCAGAGGATTGTGGGTCAGAATTGCCAGTGTCGTAGGTCGTAGAACATCCTGGTATTTTTGGCATACTGCATTTGACATACTATGTATTGGGACATACTAAATCTCTCTCTGGTATGCTATATAGTATGGTAGTGTGGGTATCGAATGCACAGATACTGTGTGTTTCCTGTCCAGAAACAATATGGTGGCTCGCTGGTAACAAAAAAAAAAACTCATATTACACTTAAACAGTACACTAAAATATGAGTGTTGTTTTATATTTGATCAGCACTGCCTAGTTTTACTGTTTGAATTGTTTTCTCAGCCTCCATTTACAGGAAATGTAAAGGCACTTCCTGTTAACAAATTCTCGCATTACAGCCAAACAGTACACTAAAATAGGTAAAATTTTAAGTGTGAAATATGCAATACAGTAACAGATTCTTGGTTTTATATTTTATCACACTGCCTAGTGTTACTGTTTGTTTAAGGTTTAAGAGGGAGAGGGGCAGATCTCTCTCTTGATTTGCTTCATACTCTTTGTGTCTTAATGCCAAAGTACAATCTGTAGTTAAAGCAGCAGCTCTAGAGCCAGCGAAAATCCACCGCATTTGATATGAGCTGGGAGATGAGCAGGGAGATCTGGGCTCTGGCGAGATGGAGGGAAGTTTACCACAGCGTTCTGATACAAAGCTGGTTTAAAATCGTAGTATCCCTTGAATGACACAAGACAACAAAATGCATCACTTCCACATTCAACACCAACGTTCTCTATTGACGGCTTTTATTTTGTTACACAGCATATCTACAAAACCATGAGTAAAAAAATTTATAAATTCCTCGTTAAGAGTTCACTGTCTATTTTATCTGATGTCCTTGTTCGGGGGTGTAAGGTAATATCCAAGTCTGAAAAAACACAGTGGTCCAAAATCTCATCCTTGGCAGGGGTGAAGCAGTGGATCCGTGGAAAAAACATCATCTGGAGGCCTTTCCGTTTTCGTGAACGTCCATCCTGTCAGTATAGGAAAACAATTTGGACACATTTAATATGAAGGGGAATGTTACGCCCATGAAGTGACACATGACTGATTTTTCACACACACCCATTCTCGTCTTTGAGGTGCTGGTACAACTCAAACTTGTCGTTGACGGAGCTCGCTCTTCCAACAAACTCTTGGTGCTTCCTGGAATTGGCTGCAGTGATGCGATTGCTCCACATGGTGAGGAGCGAGACAGGACCTGCGGCAACAGCGAGACAAAACCACAGATAAAAAAACACATACTCAGATGATGTCATCAGCTGGCATTGGCAGGAATAATGCTGCGTTCAAGACAACTCAGCACTGAAATTCAGATGCAGGACAGGAAGTGATACACTAAATCGAATTGATAAATCAAATCAATAAGTGCACATTGTAAAAGGCAACGTAAAGTATATATGCATCTATATTATCAAACACTATCATGTAGTAAATCCTGTTCTGCCTGTAAATTGATGTAAAAATGTGTGTCCAATGATATTTGGGAGCTGTGTTCCAGTAAACAGTCTCTTTAGGACATAAGAAATGCCTCTGTTCTGTTTATATATGCCAGGAGGCTGCGCTGCTGAGAGGTCAACTGCGCTCCCTCTTGCCAAAGAAACATCAGTTTGTCACAGACAGCCATGTTTTAAGCGTACGTTTGGCACTGTGCACTTGAACATTTGGAGGTTGGAAATTTCAGCTGGGAAATTCCGACTTCCTACTTTGACTGGAGCTCTCATTGGTGCAGGCTCATCTACAGATAATTATGTGCTTGTCTGCCACTTATCTGGTCAGTTTGTCTGTGATTTCTTGAGGTGGTTTTAATTCTAAGCAGAAAAAGTATGATAAAGGTTGGGACCTTTCGCTCTCTCCTGAGGCTGAACCTCCTCCGTGAGGAGCCGCGGCTTCTTGTTGAGCGGCTCCGGAGAGTCCGGGGAATCTTTGATCACCTCCGACTCCGGCTCTTCTTTATCCAGCAGACCCTTTAGTCTTCAGGTTGAAAACAAAAACAGTGCAGCGTGAGAAAATAGAAACTTGAGCGACACATCCCATCCAAAAGCCATGGTAAAGATTCTGACCTCTCCGACTCCTGCCAGCTTTTGTCCTCTGCGTCCTTGCTGCCATTTTTCTCCACCCTGTCTTCCCTCTCCTCCCTCTTCCTCCCTCTCTTCTTCCTCTCCTCCTCCTCGGGGGGTTTGCTGCGGCAGGCAACGATGCAGTCCAGTACCCGCTGGTGTCTGTCTGTGGCTCCGGCGTGAGTCTTCACTAATGTCTCCAGCTCGTTCCACATGATACGATACTGCTCATCTCTGCGAATGTCAGCAGTGCAGAAACATTAGTGCCTATACTGTTTGCTTACATGAACTGTGTTGTTTATTTTTGGGATGAATACCTCTTGGGGCCTTTGCCTCGGGATCCCACGGTGGAAATAGGGAGCGGGTCGTTTTTCCTCTCCATGTCTACCAGGTTGTAGACTGTCTTCTGGCAGGTCAAGACGTCCTCCTCAGATAAAGTCTCTTTCACTATCAGGTTAGCTAAAGGAACCACCTGGTGAAGGAAAACAGGAAGTTACACACACAGCAATGAAGGATGATGACGTGGGCCAACAAAAATACAGCATACCCAATGGGGAGATTATCTTTTATGTGTAGATTTTATCAGGAAACAATGAGTCAAATATTTTGGGGCGTGGCATAAGCTTCACTTTGAAGAGTGAAATCTAGAACTACAGTATCTCTGCTCACTGCCTGCATGTTGAAAATGGTGGTCTGGGAGATGATCATCGGCCAGTATCGCGTGTGGCGTTCCAGCTGAGCTTTGGCCCTCTCAGCTGGTAGCTTCCCCGAGGGATCATGGGAAGACTCTGGAACAGGAGTGAGCCGGTTCTCCCTCATGAATTCACCAAAATCCTAAAAACAGAGGGAAAAAATAACAGTTACTATTTGCAGATTATTATTACTGTACTCTCACACAGCTGGTGTGGGCTGAACGTACAGTGATGCGGTAGTCTGTCACTCGGCCTCCACAGCCCTCGCTGATGGAGGGTGGGTCCTCCAGGATGGAGCGGTTGCTGTTGAGCACGTGCAGGAAGATCTCGCCTCCGTGGCTGCTGAGCATGTGGCTGATGACCTTGGACCCCGACTTCCTCGGCTGCTCCAGCAGCACCGATCGACCTGTGGTCAATTAAGAGAAGTCAGAACAGTTAGTCTGCAGGTCAACTCAGGCGAAGGAAACATTGGTGGTCACAAGTAAATGCACAGGCTACAGTCAGTTAAGAGACTATATAACTGAGAAGAGGGTTTATCCAGCTTACCGTTGAGGAGAAAGTTTGTTAAACATGACGAGGGACGACTGTTTACGTCTGTGGGGGAGATGCGATAGGCTCCTGTACAGTAATGCAGCTCTGGTGGGGAAATATAAACACACAAATAGATGCAGCTAAATCAGACATCTCAAATCATGGGTGTGGCAGTGCTGCCATGAATAATGCTAGTGCCATGGCAGCATGGCAGTGCAGTGGTTAGCATCGTCGCCTCACAGCAACAGGGTTCCTGGGGGGAGTCTGCATGTTCTCCCTGTGTCAGCGTGGGTTTTCTCCAGGTACTCCAGCTTCCTCCCACAGTCCAAAGACATGCAGGTTAACTGGTGACTCTAAATTGTCCGTAGGTGTGAATGTGAGTGTGAATGGTTGTCTACAAATGTCTGAAGGGCTAATGCTGAATGTCTTTTCCTAAATTTAGAACCATTTCCGCATGAGAACCAGTTCGAAATAGACCAAACCACAAGAATCATAAGCCTCCAAGCTTATCAGTTCCTTTCATCAATGCCAGCATGTCTGCACATTGCAAAACGATGACATCAAAGTCATGCTTCTACACTGCTGGAAATCTCCAACAACAAGGAGCCACCGCAGAGCAGGAGTAACAGGTCAAAGTGTGGCTTTGTTTTACGAAGAAAGACGACAACATCTCTGCCTGAAATGTCTCTAAAATGAAATCAAGTAAAGAGGGAAACACCAACAATATGCTGCAACATGTTTCTAAGCAACAAGGGCTTGAATTCCTGGAATGCTATGTATGTGACACTGCACACGAGTGCCACTGCTTCCTAACCGAGCAGGATGTCTGTTATCCAGGGTAAATATTCTGTGTTGTAGTAACAGGCAGACTTAACAGTTGAACAGTGAAGCTTTTGTACACGAGTTACTTGCCTTTCTTCTACTCTGTCTCTACACTGTGTGCAGAGATAATAAAACAGTTGAATTGACGCTGAAAACCTGTGAAGGCCTTTTTCTTTACCACAGAGAAAAGTGATCAGGAATCAATAAGGGAATCGCAGTGTAAAGCAGAATTGATAATGACTTTGGTAACAGTTTCAAAAATATAACACCCAGAGGGGCAAAGAGGGAAATATTTTCTTCTGAATTCTGTTTAAAGTCCAGATAAAACAATATTTCTGGAGTACCTAGCTTCAGTATTGCGACATATTTCCGAGTGAAACGGGACAGACAGGTGGAATGTAACGCCGAAAGAAATCTGATTTGATCACTAAAAAGTAGGCGTGTCTTAACAGATATGGAGAGACCTGATGGTGTACGCTGACAGGATAGCAGTAACCATCAGGGTGAAACGGAGCCCACTGTATGCTCCATGTAGTTACTGAGGCAGTTTACTGGTATTTGCTTACATACGTGCATGTTCTGTTTTGGGTGGGGGTGCAGAAATTGTTAAATAGGTGCACAACATGACGAGGGACGTAATCTCAAGGGGTTAAAAAGCGTTTTTCATTTCATCTCAACTGTCAAGCTTAAAACTTTTCAAAATAAATAAAAATTGTAAAATAAGAAATTCAGCAAATTGTGCTCACCGACGCTGTTGGTGCGTGGAGTGCACCATTTCAGTGTGATCGTCTCTTTGAGTCCATTTTCTCGAGTGCTGGTGCCGGCCATGTGCAAGTCTCCTGCACGACACAAAGGTGAGATATGTACTGTTAATTTCTGATAATGAATTAAGGCTTTACAAAAACATTAAAGGAATACCTCGTCCCCCCCCCCCCCCCCCCAATGACCATTTGTGTATTAATTAGTCGTGCTGTGTTACCTTAAATACATGATGTTGTTAAACGTGGTCCCCAGTCAATCAATAATTCGCAGTTTTTCAGTGGAGCAGTCTTTACAAACTCAGGGTAACACGGCATGACCGATTTACAAATGGTCATGTTGTGGGTGAAGTGTTCTTTTAAGCATACATATAAGCATCAAGGATGTCATAAAGGATCTGATTTCCCAACATTTTGCTCATAATGTAAACAATAAAAACTACTTTGAGCACAGGTAAATTTAGTTTGAGGATTGTTGCCTTGTATGCAACTCAAATGTGGATTTCTTTCTTTTTTTACTCACCACTTTTAAAGAACTCCAGGTGAGCGTCTCTGTGATGCAGGAGCTCCACATCATAGTTGGCCGATGTGTTGGCGTGCTGCTCTTCCTGTCCATCCGCAGAGACAACAACACACACAGGTCAGCATGAGGTCAGCTCTTTAAATGTGCTAACTAATAACATACACACACACACACACACACACACACACACACACAAAAGCACAAACACACATTAACACTGCTGATTTCATGTTCCACTGGGGAAATGATAATGAACAAAGTAAAAGAAAAAAGCTCTCTGGGTGACTTATGAATGTTTTTCTTCTAGTCCCATCAGAGACTTGTGTTTAACGCAAATGTCCTTAAATTCTAATACCGAGGTGACACATATATCATGGACTCCTGATCTTACAAACCCATTACAGATAGTTTGGGCACAAGCTCAAAAATGGGGCCTGGCAGCTGCTGATCTAAAAACAAACTTTGAATTTGACGACTTTCTACGATTAGAAAAATCAGTTTTAGTACAACTAAGGGTGGAACCATGTTTAAACATTTAAAGGTCAGGTTTAAAGGACTAGTTCTCCAGACAGCACAATGGACCACACCAAGACACTAAAGGGGAAAATGAGTGGGAACTGATGGGGAAACAGAGACCAGGGGAAAGTTTGGACAACTTTTAAGGTGTAAACACCTGACAGACACTGACAAGTGTTAAATAACTCAGAAGAGGCAACGCTGGTCAAAAATATTTGGACATAAAAACAGCTAAAAACTGTCACAACAGACAAAAAAATGTTCATTTGCCACAACAATTTGAATTCTTTTAAATCAAATGGTGAGTCAGTGAAGTTATACCATTATTTAATTCAAAACAAAGTTAATTTCAGGTGTGAAGAGCCCAAACTCTGCATCCCCTAGGTGTCCACATGAGACCAGAGTTGCCTGTCCATCACTGGAGCCTCACCAGCAAATCTTTAGACCAACTGTCACATCAAAACAAATTAATGACACTGTAGGTCTGTTGCAGCATCAGAGCTCCAAACATACACTGGACACTATGTGGTGTAAGCTCTCACCCTTCCTCACTTTGATGTGTGTGTGATAAGAGTACTAACCTGGTCGCAAACATTTAATGTGGGCTAGCAAAACAGAAAATACAGCATGAAACCAGCAGCAGATTCACAGTCAAATCAACATGCAGATGAGATAAACAAAAAGATGTAAAGTCTCATGGGTAATTAAACAGTGAGGAAGGGCTCATACGTAAAGATTAAGCAAGCAAAAAAATAACGTGAAGGCTGTGAGAGAGCAAGGAAAATAAAAAAAGAAACAAGTAAAAAGAGGGGATGGTTCACTGCATTCTGGACATGACAACATTTTTGTACTAACAAAAGAAAAATAGATATATTTATGTGAGTTTTTAAGTTTGGCAAGGCATGTGCAAGGGCAGATGGAGGGTAAGGAGCCTCTTACCTTCATGGGGATGTTTGTTATGGTGGTGGAGGCCAAGTCAAAGTGCTGCTGAACCAGAATGTTGAGTTTGGTGGCCAGGTGCCGCCCCGCACGAACGCTGTGAACCTCGCTGGTGAGCAGAGGGGAGATCTGAGGCGAGAGAAGAGAAGGATGCAGTGAGAACTAACAGCTGTGATGCGCTGCTATTAGATGTGGTGTGGTGTTAAACCCAGCATTAGGTGTCATGTTTTCACCATGTGGCAACAACCGGGGCTGAAAAATGAAGCCAACTAGGAAGTGCCACTGCAGTGTAATTAGCATCACGTCCTGCATCCTGCACCCTCTACTCTTCCTCTAAACCATCTCCACCCTCTCCTCCAAATATGGTCACTTCTGGCTCCAAAAATCAACCCCACGTATCAGTCTTCCTTATAAGCACCTACCTCTTTTTTCGCTCGGTCAGACACCAGCGTGTCCTCGCCCTGCGGGTGGATGTGAACTAGAACCAGGTCACACTGCTGGATGGCCATCAGCCTGAAACACGCAACAATGAGGTGGAAATAACAGAACAAATCTACCAGTCATTCATCAACTTCCCACAAGTGAGGAATTGCTGCTGTGACACTGTGGTGTCACATATGTATGAGGGAATTATTTATACTGTATTTCAGCCATATTTAATCCATCAATCAAACAATAAATATCATTCATCTGGAACTGACCTGTCTGAGCCTGCCGCCAGCTTGTTTTGTTCTAAAATAGTTTCTTGGATGCAGTCTTCCAACATGCGCACATGAGTGTCACTGTGTGATCAAACACAAAAAGAGGAGTGTGTTAGCAGAGTCTAAAATGATATAACACACACCAAAAGCTTGTTTTATAAAATTAATAGGGTAAATGATGACCATAAAATAAGAGCATACATGAAAACATACAAGTACAATAAAGTGATAATACAGAGTTGCTGAGCCGACGGCGGCTGTTTTTCTGCCATGATAATGAATGTTTACCTTTTCGCATTTGTTAGGCAGATAATTCGACCCCTGTTAGCGACTCTCTCAGCCGTGTCCATCAGAGTGGTGCGCCTCTCGTGCTGCAACTCTGTGATCTTGCATAACGACTCCACCGCGGCAACAAGCCCGTGCAGGATGCTGCAACACTCGGGGTCCTCGCGTGGGTTGGGTGGCCCAACAGCCGCCAGAGCTGACATGAGCTGCCAGAGAGGAGGAGAAATGGCATCGTCACAGTTCAAATCCAATTCTGAAGAAAACTTGTGCAAGCATGTGGTTACTGATGTTTTTTAGAAATGCTGCACTTCTCCAAAATGTGGCAAATTAAAGCAGAAAAGACAGTAAAATGCAGTGAGAGTCACTGAAGGACATGCCGCACTGTACTGGGGTTAAAGGTACAATTGTTACGGTGAGAGTGAATTTTTGTGTGGAGTGGATTACCTCGTGAGTGCTCTGGTCTTCCTGCCTCCAGCTATTCAAGATGTGGAACTCTGAATCACTCACGATGTAATTAATCTGTAAAATAAAGAGGTGGCAGAAAATGTTAATATAACCACTTTGATTAAAACCTCCTCAGCACATGATACATTAGGTTTCTGCTAACTGACCTCAAGTGTCTGTGTCGACAATTTCACACTTGATTAGTTACATCACTCAGGTGAAACCAGTCTGACCTAAATCATTCCAGCCCAGGCTGAAAACAAAAACCAAGAAGCTAACCAGTTTGTGCAGGGGATAGACATCGTAGAGGATCCGGCAGTACTCCATGGAGCACTCCACAGCACAGGTCCACAGGGACTTGGACACGGGGGCCAGAGGAATAACCCCTTGAGCTCGACTCTTTGTCAGCACATCACACTCCACCTGCTGACGACTCGACTCTGCCATGTAGGGACAGTGGTCCACCACGAAGACCGTCTTGTGAGACACTGAGAACATCTTCATTTTGCAAATCTGCAGTGTCAACTGATCTGTAGGGATAATGAAATAAAAAATACACAAGCGTGAGATTTAAATAGATGTTGTAAGCATGAAATCTGCATGACAGCAGTCACATTTTACATTTAACTGTTTTCCCCCCTCTAGTCAATAAATGTTCAGTGATTGCAGTTTACTCTAAAGTAATATAATTACTAACATTTACTACATTTTTGACATCATAATTCACTATCAGTCTGGAAAGTAAATGACACTTTTTGAGGTACACATTTCAATTGTTCAGTGATACCCCTTTTTCCACCAAAATTAGCGTGTGTACGCTGGTTTTTTAAGCACACTATAACCAACTAAAAATAGGCGATAGACTCTTTTCCCATTGCCAGGACACTAGAGCTGTGAACAGGGCTTTGCAGTAAGGAATGTCACCTTCAACGTCAAGGACAGGCCGGAAAACAGATTAGTAAACAATAGAAAGCAGCATGGAGGCCAGTGAAGATGTTACAGTGGTTACTTCTTTTTTTATATCTGTCACTTGTTCAGTCAATGTTGCTGCTTGGGCGGAGACGGACAGTATTATGTGGTTGCGCATTATTGCATCTCACCGGTAAAGGAGCTCAAATTGGCACCCGGATGCTGTATTTCCATTGCTGCCAGTTGGAGCCAGAGCTCAGTGGGAAATGGGCTTGATTAAGATGTGTAGTCTCAGTGTCAATAAGGTGCCAAAATGCATTAAGAAAGGAGCCCCCTGGACCCCTTACACAGGTCCAGGCTGAGCCCTGAATGTCCTCAACCCTAGAAACGCCCCTGCCTGTTCTCATCATTAACATGTACGGTTAAGGAATGGTTTAAAATTGTTGCAGGTGGTTGATATAAATAAACTGCAGTGTTCAACATATTTTAGTACTGCCTGATGGTGTGTGAATGTCAGCTCACCTGGAGAAAAATCTTGTCAGCGGAAGGCTTCCCCGGTCAGGAAATGATCTGAACCGGCTAACAAACAGTGGTTCTCTCTTTAGGTCAAGTTTTGGTTAATAAACGGATTATCTAACTACCAAACCAGACACCTAATCCGTCTCAGGATGCCATTTACCAGTAACTCCAAATCGTTAGCAAGCTAACGTGACTACTTGCTAGAGGAGCATGTCGCTGACCACCGCGTTAGCATTTGGCTAACGCTAGCCGGAATCATTTGTTTGCTGATTCACGTTTATTATCAGCTGCATACTCATTTGCCCATTATGGCATTTGTGTAATACTAGACTGGATGTTTTCTATTTAATCCACCCCCAGGTGATCATTACCTAATTATTTCATACACTTGGAATGTCTAACACAGAAAATAGACTTTAAGCCGTAGCAAGCTAGCAGGTTTGTTATTGGCGGAAATGTGTCCTGTGATGTTCCGTCACCGTATTCCTTCCCCTACTTGCTGGGCCGCACGGTTAAATGGTTCCTTACCGGATTTGTGACTCTAGCACTCAAAAATCTAAACTTTAGATTTTACCTGTTATACAGCAACAGGCTGAAAATTTATGAGATATTGAATTTAAGCCAAATATGTTATTATTATTACGGGCAGAAAATAGATGAAGTTTTTTTTAAAGTGGAATTTGTTTGAGGTACTTATCCATAGACAGTGTATTACATACAGGAGATTTCAGTTGGCCAGGTGAAGAAGAGAATTGTCACTGCTTCACCTCAATATCAGACAGTGATTTCCAATAGGAAAATTATGCTGTTATATTGTTCTCTTTAGAGCCAGACTCCATTGAGAAAAACAGTGATTTAACATTGCTGAACACAGGAGCTGGTGGTCTGCTACACCCTCAGACAGTAAGCTGGTTTGTGTTATTGTGTAACTTTGGCATTACAATAACACGAACTAACTAACTAATTGAAGCAATAGTAGACCAGCAGCTCTGTGTTCAGCAAGCTAAAATTGTTTTTGTCAATGGAGTCTGGTGGATTTGACCAGAACATAAATGGGAAACGAGACGTCTGATGGTAAAGGTAAAGCAATGAAAATAATCTCAATATAGCATACACTTAAACTGACATTGATTTTTTTAGGAGGCGAAAATATGTTTTGTCACAGCAGTAGATACTTATCCAAAGTAAGTGTATTACAGTAAATGGTAAATGGATGTGCACTGGTACAGCACCTTTTCTAGATTTCAGACCACTCAAAGTGCTTCATACACTACGAGTCACATTCATCCATTCAGATTCAGTAGATGTCAGTCAGCACGTCCCCGGTTTGGAGAAGCAGGCTGGAGTCTGACATGAAAGCTGTAATGTACTGCTGTGGAGGGGTCAGCAACTAAAACATGTCCCACCAGAAAAACAATCAGTATCAGTTTAACTATATGCTATATTGAGAGTATTTTCACTGCTTTACCTTCCCATCAGACAGCCTGTTCCAACAGGAAAGCTGTTAATGGCTTCAGTTTGCCATCTATGCTCTGGTCAAATCCACCAGATTCCATTGACAAAAACAGCAATTTTAGCACACCAAAAACAGGAGCTGCTGGTCTACTGCTGCTTCAGTTAGTTAGTGTGACTCTGTGACTTTGGTGAGTCTGAACTAACCCTTTTAAAAACCAAAGTCACACAGTCACACAGAGATGTAAAATCACTGTTTTTTTCAATAGGCTCTAAAGAGAACAATAAAACTGCTTCATTTTCCCATTGGAAATCACTGTCTGACATTAAGGTAAAGCAGCAACAGTACTCTCAAAATGGCATACAATTAAACTGACATTGATTTTTTTTTTTTTTTAGGTGGGACCTTTCCCAGGAGGCTACAATATATTTTGTTGCTGACCCCTCCACAGCAATGCTTATCCAAAGTCAGCATATTATGTACAGTAGATGTCAGTCAGCACACCCCCCATTTTGGAGAAGCAGGCTGGAGTCTGATGTGGAAGCTAAGTAATGTACTGCTGCAGAGTGGTCACCAACTAAATGAGTTTTAGCCACCTAAACACACTTTACCTTTCCATGAGACAGCCTGTTCCAACAGGAAAGCTGTTAACGGCTTCAGTTTCCCAACTACAGTATGTGCTTGTGAAATCCACCAGACTCCATTGAGAAAAACAGCAATTTTAGCTTGAATACTAGAGCTGCTGGTCTACTGCTGCCTCAATAAGTTAGTTGGTTTGTGTTATTGTGTGACTTTGGTGAATCTGAACTAACCCTTTTAAACGCTAAAGTCATACAATAACACAAAGTGACTAAGAGTTTGAGGCCGTAGCACACCAGCAGCTCCTGTGTTCAGCAATGTAAAATCACTGTTTTTCTCACTTTTTTTTTTTTAGGTGTCTATAATACATTTTGTTGCGGACCCCTCCACAGCAGTACATTAGCTTCCATGTCAGACTCCAGCCTGCTTCTCCAAACTTGGGTGTGCCAACTATAATACACCATCTATGTCACAACTGAACCTGAATCTGAACCCAAATGCACAACTCAGAAACGGATTAAAGTGCAAATAAACAATCTTTAATTTCAAAGTAACAAAGGAAAATCGCTCATACAGAGGAAAATCTAAAACCAAATCAGAATAACAAAAAATCACTCTTGCGAGGAAAACAACAAGGATCGAGAAAAAGGCTAGATAAAGTATCAAATTAACATAAAACTAGACAATGGCAAAAGCTGAGCAAAGTATCAAAAGAATACATAACCTGATAAATCATAAATGGACATGGAGGACCTCAGACTTGACAAGACAAGACGAACTGGCACAGGACAAAGGGAAACACAGACTATATGTACCCACACACACAAGGTAATGGGAAACAGGTGGAAACAATCAGGGCAGGGCAGACAATCAGACCGGTGGGAACACACGAGAGGAAGGGGCAAGGTACCTGAAACGAGAGGAGAGTTGGATGTCAAAATAAAACAGGAAGCCACGAGACAACATAGACACAAGACAGAACTAAAAATAACTAACTTAACTTCTTGGACATGACAATCTACGGAGAAGTATCCTCAACAACCCTACTTAAAAAACCTCTTTAACGTTACAGCCCGCTGCTGCATGTCTTAACGGTTGAACTTTTCCTAAATTGACGTGAGGAGGCAACACTGAGGTCAGTAAAGGCCATGATTCCTTCCGTTGATGCTGGGATGGGCAGTATTTCTATTACTTGTATTTAAAATACGTATTTCAATTACATTTGAGTATTTTGTAATTTGTATTTGATAAGGACCATAAAAAGCAAATGTAATTTGTAACAAAATACTTTTGAGTGGAGTAATTTTGTATTTTAAATACTCAAAATACTTTCTCCACAAACAGTTGAAATTCAGTCATATGTTATTATCACAGTGTCTGTGAATATTTTATTTGTTGATACAAAAAAGTTTATGGGCTGTTAAGTCTGGTTAATGAATATATATATATACATAATCAAGTTGTTGTCTTTTAATGGCTTCGCTTAGTTACACTTAGTTAGTTCTGTGACTGTTCTGCCTTTTTGTGGGATTCACCAGAGCTTTGTGTATATCCTATAGCCCAAACCTGAATACTCTGCTATACCAAATTGTGAGAAAACAAGCATAAATTTGCAATAGCTGCAACCAAATTTGCTACTATCACGCCATTAATGGATGAATCATGTTTGTTCTTTCTGGCATAGTTACTTGTGGTCTCTAATTGCAGCATGAAAATTTTGAGCATTTTTGGTCAAGGACTTTTTGAGTAGTATAGCGCCACCTATGGACGAATCATGGGCATTCCTTCTGGTATAGTTACTCATGGTCTCTGGTTGCAGTATGCACATTTTGAGCATTTTTGGTCAAGGACTTTTTGAGTTATTCACGAAAAGCTTTGTGGACCGACCGACCAACTGACAGCCCAATGTTCCCACAACCCTGTGTTCCCACATTTCCTTTTTCATAAATTTGTATCAGATTTTATCCCCCTTTCTCCCAATTTGGTAGCCAGTTACACTCTACCTATTATCCAGTAGCAATGGGGGAGGATAGGGCTTAAATTGAAGGGAAATGTAGGAACACAAGACCTAATTTTGAAAGTGTCCTAGAAATGTGGGAACATAGGGTTTAATTTTGAGAAAAATCTTAGAAATATGGGAACTGTGGGAACATAGGGTCTAATTTTGAGAAAAATCTTAGAAATGTGGGAACATAGGGCTGACCCCACCTATAGAGCTGCGGGTTGCTGCTAAAAAGAGAAAGAAAATTTTTTTTTCTGTATTTGAAAATACAAAATACATGTATTTTATTTTGATACATTTTCTGGCACCAGTATTTTATATTTTATTTTGAGACAAATATTTGAGGGGTATTTTGTATCAAAATACATTTTGATGTCTTTCTACTCATCTCTGGCTACCTGAATGCCAAACATGTCAAACAGACGTGAGCTAACGTTAGCTTAAAACATTCGGTTTATCAAGGGGAATATTAAGTATATGTAAAATATAAAGCTGCCAAATTAAGTTATTTAAACAGCTAACTTTTAAAGGAAAGTAGGGGGCGTAACTTGATCTGTCAAACGCGACTGTACTACATCTACGCCCTCCTTCTTCACAGCTCCTCCGCCTCCTCCGACCCCACCCGTCTGCTCTCCATTCTCTCAAGTCACAACTTGAGCAAAACTTTCTGCGACCGAGTCCATGTTGGGAAATACAGCAAGAATGCGCGGAGGACGGGGCTGTGCTTTAAAGCTATTGTAATATACAGTAGATAGATAAAGTTTGTCTGCTGCGGGTGATGTGAGAGGACCCCCCCCCACACTCCAACAAGGACTATGAGCAATAACGACATCTACGAGATGGACTCCGTGTGTGAGACGGAGGACTTGGAGGGGGATTTTGAAATGGGCATGATAGACGAGGAAGTTGGTAAGAAGACAGCTTTGTTTGTCGCAAGAGGTTTGTTGTGTCGATGTGAATGTTGCGTGGGTTTATGGGCTCTGTGTGGAGTTTGTCTCAGTGTACACGTGATAGGAGAAATACAAGTAGTGGGACAGTTAGCACCCACTCATTCATCACTGGTTTGTTCTTAGTTTGAGCAGTGATGCTTTGATGGGAGCAACTTTTAAAGTGGTGCACCATCATTAAGTACGTTTACTTTTATGATATACAAGTGCCACAATGAGATACTTGCACTTTAGGAGCATTTTCATTTTCTCCAACTTCATTTTGCGCCCCAAAATTCAGATGAAACACTAGCTTTCACTCCTGTGCATTTATTTGAATTGAATCACTGGTATGAACAGTGATTTTTACATACAAAACATATGGTCAGTCTGTAGGCCATTTAATGTTAGCTTCAGCCAATAATAATACCTGATATTACAACACAGACATGCACCATTTTGTTGCCTAATGGGTGCTTTTACCTTTGGTGCATTTTGGTGCCAATACTAATGCATTTAGACTGCAATACTTGGACTTAAAACTCTGATTTGGCCCTGTTTTAAAATGTATGATCAAAGATGTCTATTGGACACAAATACATAATTTCCCCATTCTGCCATCATGACACATGATGATTTGTCATCTCTAAATGCCAGATGACAATATAGAAGCAAATAATGACTAGTATAGGAGTCTGTTCAACATTCATATCATGCATGCAGGGCAGAACAACTGTGGGGGGGTGTGGTCGCACATTTCCAAGAGGGCACCATCTTCCCACCGCCATTTCTGCAACACAAATTAATATGATTAACAGATGTTGTGCAATCATGACTTTAAAAGAAACCGCCCCAAAACAGCCAGAGTCTTTGTTGGGCTCCTCAAAGGCTAGATTGCATCTCTCCACACTCTTTTGTGTCTTGCATTTCTTACATTCCACCCTGACGCTACAAACCGAAACAGCAACTTAAATTTTGAGTGAGTACATTGTTGGAAACCTGCAGGGTTTGCACAGCTGTCAGCTCCCACGCTTGTATCTTACAGGAATGAATTCCCAATCTATACGCTCCTTTGAGTCTTGTCCACAATGACATAGTGTCTAGTATTGTATGCTGTTTTTGTTACTCACAACTCAGTGAGGAATAAATGGTCCTTTGGGGTTAACTTTAATAGCAGTAACATCTTATGGCCCTGATCATATGGAAATTACAGATGCATCTCATGCTGGATCACAAAAGGCATGCCAAAGTGCACTCTCTTTAATGGAGCCTATGTTCAATTGTTATGAATAATTAATGGTCACACTCTGTTGCCCCCCCCCCCCCACACACACACACACACACACACACACACAAAACTCCACTTTGGTGCAGCTGTTTATGTTAAAAACAAAATATGCTTGTCTTCTGTTTGTTTGCTCTGCCTTTAATGGTTTCTTGTGTTGTCATGGAAGATGTTCTCTAGAGAGCAAGTGAGCGCGGGATGGGTGGGTTGTGGCAAGACAGCAGATTTTTATTGCCGACAGCTTGTGGGCATTCGGCGTGCGTTTGAGAAGAATCAGACCGACTGACTCACTGTAGGTTTCGTAACGGTGTTTCTGGCGGGTTTAATGACTCAGGAGCCGGTGCACATTTTATTTATTTGACACACCGACTCGGTGACAACAGAAAATAAACATCTAGGTACCACAGTGTGGACTCCATTCAGCAGCAAAACTAAAACACATGAATGCAAAGCAATTGAGGATTTATGCTTCCCTTTGAAAGCATCATGTGATATTACAGTGATGGTACCATTTGCAAGGTTAAAGGTCAGTGTAAAAAAAAATGGATAAACAGCCACCCATTTATTTATAAAGATCTTGTATCTGTCCTTCTTTCTCACAGATGACAGGAGTCAGATATTAAAAAGCCAGGCTGTTAGATGCCAGTAAATTACTTATTGGTTTACATCTAAATAAGAATAGCCTGAGGCACAGTCATTAGTTATTATTATTCATTTGTCATTGGTTCACCAGCACGTCTCTCATGTCAAAATACTAACAGACTTTCTAGTATAACAAGCTTTGTTAGAGTACAGACTGTTAGCCTGGTAGAGGACTTTGTCAAAGGGAAGGTCT
Source organism: Epinephelus lanceolatus (assembly GCF_041903045.1). Taxonomy (NCBI): domain Eukaryota; kingdom Metazoa; phylum Chordata; class Actinopteri; order Perciformes; family Serranidae; genus Epinephelus; species Epinephelus lanceolatus. The sequence goes on from NC_135756.1 coordinate 21,215,716, forward strand.
CATTTGATTCTGACTCCACAGTGGAGTCTCCCAGCATGTTACTATGGCCAGTGTTTGGAAAACAACATCTGTCTTCAGTTAGTTTTGTCATCAGCACATTGCTTTATGTGGAAAGACTACAGGACTTTCCCATATTGGATGTAATATTATCTGTTATAAAAAACAAACATTTATAATGCATCTAACAATGCATACAGTGGTTAATAATGTTGTTTTTGATTGTTTATTAATGATGTGGTGACTGTGAGTGCAGATCTCTTAATGGACATTTGGGAAAACACTACGCTGTCAGTGGGCACAGTGTTGACCACACTGCAGTGAGTGGTGACCTATTTCTTGCCTCTTTCCAGGGAGGAATATAGCACTGTGGTGTGTGGGCAAGTGTGTGCTGACTGTAAAAAAAAATGCAGTTTGGTGAAACAGGCTCGTGACAGGAAGGTGTCACTGGTTCAAACCGTCGGACTGTTTGGGAAATGAGTAACAGTCTGTGATGGTTCAGTGAGCGCCACTGAGGTAGAACATGGGTATTCTCCTGGTCGGTGTGTGAGTGTACGAATGTGAGATAGATCAGGGGTGGGAAGAACTTTTAAGGTCAGCAGCACTTTGACTCAAAGAAAATATATATTTTCTCTTCACTGTTGTGCTATTTATCACTCTAGATTGTTTTGGAGGGAGTTGCCGAGTGTTGGAGATATCAGCTGTTGAGATGTCTGCCTTCTCTCCAATATAATGGAACTAGATGACACTCAGCTTGTGGCGCTCAAAGTGCCAAAAAATACATTTGAAAAACTCAACAGCAATGTCTCTTTCCAGATATCATGACCCAGTTACTTAAGATAATCCACAGACCTTGTTGTGAGCAGTTTCATGTGGGAACTATTTTCTTTCTACCGAACTACACCCACCAACTGTATCACTACACAGAAGGAAGCGTTGGCTATTGCTAGCTTACCTAGCACCACTGAGCTAGCTAACGTTACAGCTCAGCCAAGGGGGACGCCATCATGAGCACTAGCCTTTCGTCAAACAGTAGATGCATGCTTCCTTCTGTGCAGTGATACCAAGCCCCCAGGATCAGGGCCAGGCCTTGAAGCCAATTTTACATAGTGGCCTAATGTCAAATTACTCCATCCGGGTCCATCATGTGATGCCAGGGCGCCCAAAAAGGCTTGTCCCTGTAGACTTATATTGTGAAAGAGATGTCTGTGAGATATTGGTTACATTTTTTTGTCACAACCCCCTCAAAATGACTTTTAGGATTTTATCCTTTCGGTCTGATAGCATTTAGAAAGTCTAGAAAAGCTGTCCAATTAAATCTTTTTTATCCTTAGTTAAGTTAGCCAAGCGCTAAACTGGACGTTAGCCACCATAACTCTCTAGTGCGACCTAGTAGACCTGGATAGTGTCATACTATGGAAATTAGGGGTGGGAGTCACCAGAGGCACCAGGATACAATATTATCACGATACTATATTATTGCGATTTAAAGCGTGAGTATTGCAATAAAAAATATCGGATTTATTTTCTTCTTTGAACTGCAAATTTTGTCCCTGAAGGAAAACTTTTTTATCTAATAAAACAAACTTTTCAGTCGGTTCATCTCACTTCAGTGATTTTTATTTAAAGGGCATTTAATTTTATTGTTCTAGTAGGGTACCAAAAGTTTAATTTGTATTTCTAATTCTAATAATTTATATGATTTAAAAAAAAATGATACTTGGTGTCCATGTGACGATACGATGTCAGCATCAAAAATATCACGATACTAAGCTGTATTGATTTTTTTTTTCCCAACACCACTGAGCAACTTTCTTTTTTTTTTTTTTTTTTTTTTTTTTTTTTTTTTTTTTCCTAAAGATATTTTTTCGGGCATTTTTGCCTTTAATGATAGGACAGCTAAGTGTGAAGGGGGGGATAGAGAGAGAGGGAATGACATGCAGCAAAGGGCCACAGGCTGGAGTCGAACCCGGGCCGCTGCGGCAACAGCCTTGTACATGGGGCGCCTGCTCTATCCACTAAACCACCGACACCCCACCACCGAGCAACTTTCATAGGAATGAACCAGACCCTGCCTGTAATGCTGTGGCCAGGTCTCAGTATATGTACGGGTGATACGGTTGGCAGGTGTAGTTTGGTAGAGAGAAAATAGTTCCTACATGAAACTGCTCACAACAAGGTCTGTGGATTATCTTGCTGGGTGCTAAAGTGGACGTGACTGCTCTGTTGTAACACAGCTTCAGGTGGACTGCAGGTAAATGTCAGCTGAACAGGATGTACGGTGATGACAGGTCCATCCCCCACAGGTGACTCAGAGCTGTGACGCATAATAATGTCCTTCGCAGGAAATGGCAATGAGTTTCAGCTGTCTATTTTGTCCGTACAGTAATAACTTCTAACAATCTTGTGCAGTATCAATAACCTCTGAAATACAATGGAATCATAGTGGCAGTCGGTCTTACAGCACATGTAGTTGTTTTTTTTGTAGCCTCAGGTGAACAAACAGTTGACAACTGGCTCAGCCAGCGACAAACAAACCTCAGCTGCCCGCAGCTTGTCACATAATCAGTGACCTTCTCTCTCTGGTGTTCACAAATAATTTGACATGTTGGTTTTTGATATGTAACAGTAGAAGTGGGATAAGTTAAGCCTTTGAACAACACATTTTGAATTATTTCTGTATTTGATAACTATGAATAAAACCACAAAACTACATCAAATTTAATACACAGCTACAGTTATGCATAAAATCACTGTCAGCAAAAGTTGAATGTGTTGCTGCATTTCCTTTTTGCATACATACATGACTATAATCATGGGCGGATTATGAGACAGTGGGGCCCTGGGCACAGATATGCAAAGGGCCCCACCACCTCTCCTACATAGGAGCAAGACACACAGACTTTGTGGTGATTTTTTTTTTCTCTTTGTAGTCATTATGTATGTATTTGTGTCTCTTTGAGATAATTTTGTGTCTTTTTTTGGTTATTTTGTGTCTCTTTTTTGTAATTTTATGTCTCCTTGTGGTGGTTTTGTGTCTTTTTCAGGTAATTTAGTGTCTGTTAGATCATTTTGTGTCTCTTTTTAGTAATGTAGTGTCTTCTTATGGTTGTTCTTTGTCTTTTTATAGTTATTTTTGGCTCTCTCAGGTGATTTTGTGTCTCTTTTTAAGTCATTTTGTGTCTCCTTGTGGTTGTTTTGTGTCTTCTTCAGATAATTTAGTGTCTGTTGGATAATTTTGTTTCTCTTTTTAGTAATGTAGTGTTTTCTTGTGGTTGTTCTGTGTCTTTTTACAGTTATTTGTGTGTCTTTTATGTCTCCTTGCAATTATTTTGTGTCTTTTTGTATTTGGTACGCATCTTTTTGTGGTTTTGTGTGTTGCTTTCAGGTAATCTAGTGTCTTTTTGATCATTTTATGGCTCTTTTTTTAGTAATTTTATGTCTTCTTATGATTGTTTTGTTTCTTTTTGTAGTTATTTGTGTCTCTTTGAGGTAATATTGTGTCTATCTTGGTAATTTTATGCCAGCGTGTAGTCATTTTGTTTCTCCTGTGTCTCTTTGAGGTAATTTTGTGTCTCTTTTTAGTTCTTTTGTGTCTCCTTGTGGTTATTTTGTGTCTTTTTTGTGCTTGTTAAATTTCTTTTTGTAGTTCTGTGTCTCTTCGTGGTCATTTTGTATCTCCTTGTGGTTGTTTTGTCTCTTTGTGGAAGTTTTATGTGCCTTAGAGGTAATTTTGTGTCTTTTTTGTCATTTTGTGTCTCTTTTCAGTCCCTTTCATGTCTCCACGCAGTTGTCTTGTGTCTTTGTGTAGTCCATAAGCATCTTTTCGTTGTTTTATGTGTCTTATTGTGGTTTTGTATCTCCTCGTGGTTGTTTTGTGTGTCTTTCAAGTAATTCAGTGTGCTTTGACCATTTTTGTGCCTCTTTTTAGTAGTTATTTGTGTCTCTTTGAGGTAATATTATGTCTTTTTTAAAAATATTTTTTCTTTTTTATGCCAGTTTGTAGTCATTTTCTTTCTCCTTGTAGTAGTTTTGTATCTCTTTATAGTCCTATTGTGTCTCCTTGTGGTTGTTTTGTGTCTTTTTGTACTTGTTAAGTATCTTTTTATGGTTCTATGTCTCTTTGGGGTCATTTTGTGTCTACTTGTGGTTGTTTTGTGCCTTTTTGGGGTAATTTTGTGTCTTTTTTTGGTCATTTTGTGTTTTACTGAGATACTTTTTTGTCGTTTTGGCTATTTTATATCAGTTTGTAGTCATTTTGTGTCTGCTTGTGGTAGTTTTGTATCTTTTTGTTGTTAAGCTCTCTTTGAGGTAATTTTGTGTTTTATTCAGATAAGTTTGTGTGTCTTTGGGATCATTTTGTATATTTTTTCATCACTTAATAGCAATTTATAGTCATTATGTGTCTCCTTGTGGTTGTTTTGTGTCCTTTTGGTGTTTTACCCATTTTTTTTTTTACGTTTTGTATGTCTCTTGGCAGTTCCTTTGCATGTCTTTGTGGTCTTTTTGTGTTTCTTCCTGGTCCGTATGTGTTAACTTGATTGACATTTTGCAGGTGAAGGCCAGGGGTACCCCTGACACTTCGACACTTTAATGATACAATAATAACATGATAATATCAGCCTGCTATTTTACTGGAGGGGCTCAAGTAAATAGCCATGTGGTGTGGACTGTCTTTGTTTATTATTATGCCTGCATTGCCATTCATGTGTTTGGTCTTTTTGTTTTCACAGTTTACCCCGAGGAGTTTTTACCAACGTTTTACAGTATTGAAGAAGGCTCAAAAGTCGCCAAAGTGCAACTGGTGAGTCAACACAATAATGTTGGTGTCTGTACTCTGTGTATATGGAGTGTCAGCTAACTGATTGATTCTTTTAATTAAGTTTTCATACTGTCCAGGTGCCTAGATTTACATAATACCTTTATTTTTAATGATTATTATAAATATTGTCTTAAGCTTTTATCAAGGCACAATTATTTAGCCAACAGATGGCAGATATTACAGTCACTGGACCATGAGACATCAAATCACACAAAACACGCCAGACATAAAGATGCATTAAAATACCAACTCATGCATGTAATTACATAAGCTTGCAAGAGCTTTTTTAATACGCAGCGGTGTCACAAGTTTGATTGTGTGGAGAGAAAGAGAGAGAGAAGGAAAGGGCGGGTATCATATTGTTTGTTGACACTTCCCACTCTTCCTGCATGGCCCGCTTTGCACGTTATAGAGGCTGGTCAAGGTCAGCATTCAACAATATCTGTGCACAGATTCTCCACACACACACACACACACTGTCCTCTCCCTTCTCTGTTCAACATGTACGGCATCATGGAGGAGGAAGAGTACGAGTTTCAGGCCGTAGACTTAACTGACGAGCCTTGTTTTTGCCCTCAGGCAGAGTTTAATGACAAGCCGGAGTCTTTATTCTTCAACGACGGTGTCAGGAGGATTGACTTCATCCTGGTCTATGAGGATGAGGATAAGAAGGACTTTGAGAAGAGGCATACGTACCAGCGCCGCAAGGTGGGTCTCTCTCTTTTTTTGGTATAATTTTGAGCTGGATAACTCAGCAGATTATATTGTTATATTGATAAGGATTCTTTTTGCCTTTATTAGATGGCGTACATTAGAGAGATAATAGGAAGTGTGGGGAGGAAAAAGGAAGGGCCTGATATGCAGAAAAAGTCCACAGCTGAACCTGTCAGCGTCACAATTCTTTAGGCATTGAGTTTTAAAACTAAGATTCAGTAGCAGATCATTTGTCTCAATGAATGACCCACTATTTCTGTTAATAGAAGTGGAAGTTTTCTCATAAAACTTTAATTTAAAGTTATATTCACTCAGTAAAAGTCAACCACTGAAAGCATGGGTTGAATGTGATATCCCTAGGGTGTTTTATGACACACATACTCTATTGTTTCTTGCCTGTTTGTAAAGGGAGTTTTCATTTGCAGCGGGATGCCACCATGACTTTAAACTAAGCATTAGTGACCGTCTGCATTCAGCAATGTGTGCACAGGAACTTTAAAAAGGCTTTAATTATCCAGGAAACGGAACAGCTTGGCTTACATTGTTATGGTAGTGCCTTTCTTGTGCACTTCTCATTCATTCAACACACATTCTCAGTGTGAATTGCTCAATTCATGTGTTGGCTAGATTCCCAGAGGGACAAGTGGAACTTCTTCACTTCACGCAAACAAAACCTTGCAAAAAAAAGCCCTCAAATCTGATTATTCTGGTTATAAGGCTCCTTGTCTGAACTTGAACTCCGTCTAATGTTATTATCTAGCCTCAGAAATCTTACACCTGAGTAAATCAGAAGGCAAACAGCTGTTCTGGTTTTGTCTCACTGTGTATTAGTTGAGTGTCATGAATATTCAGCAGGCCACCTCTCTTACACATCACAAATCCAACATTCAGGGATCTGCGCAGGGATTTGAAGTGCACAAATTAACAACGCCGAGACTCCAGGTGTGTTGTTTGTTAATGCCAGTGCCTTTCACAATACAGTGATAGATGTGATATGTAATGCTTGTTGACTGATACCTGCAGTGTTGCAGCCGTGACTCTGCAACAAGTGGTTTTTGAAATGGAGACTGTGCCCTGCGGAGGCTGCAAACAAAATATTACGTCTTTAATGGGTGAAAAAGCTTCCTAATATGATAGATAGTAGTTTTGTTGTTTTTTCCGCAGCAGTGAATTGATGTAACGGGGTGTTGGCAGAAGAATCACGTGTAGAAGCAGATCAGCCAGTTCCTTGGAAAAAGGCTGGCAAAGCCGTTACAAGTCAGAGCTCACAAGCTTCTTCACCACAGACACACTGACACTGAGGCAATTCCTTACTCATAATCTTCCCAAGGCAAACTAGATCCAAGGAGGGATGAGGAGTGCAACAGTCTCTACCAGGCACTCCCTTGACTTTGTTTTTCCAAAGCTAAACCTGGGTCAAACACAAGTTGCAAAACCTTTCTTTCCTGCTCTGACTCTGACTGCCGGAAGGGCGTGGTTCACTTCAGATAGCTTGAAATGATGCTTTGAATATTTTAGTTTGTAGTTTAACTACATTTTTATGCACTTGTTGTATTTTCCGTTTGTCATGAAAACATCCACTTGTAAACAGGGTTGGCTAAAACAAACAGCGAGGGTATTTGACTTTTGCTCTGTCAACAGCCTCTATTCCTCAGAGTCTATAAAGGTGCCACATCAAAGTTTGTATCCATGCATAACTTATACAAAAGCTTGGAGCTATTCACTGTACCTGAGCACTTTGATGAGCTACTTTCTATACAATTTGGATATATTTAATACTTTTTTCATACTATTTCAGTGCTTTTCATGTGTTTCTTGGTTTTGGGGAAGCTGTGTTCAAAGAGATTCCAGGATTCACTGTAATGTCTGACAGCATACCACCAACAAGAACCTGCTCAGACTTGTTTGCAGTGTCGCCATTCATTGCTGCTATGTGCAGTATAAATAATGCCTATGTTATGGAAATGGAATAAGTCCAAATAAATGAGCTGTCAGCTTTACAACTTGCTTTAAAGGAGCAGTGTGTAGGATTCAGTGGCATCTAGCGGTGAGGATTGCAGATTACAACCAGCTGAAGCTGCTCCCAGTTAGGATTCCTTCAATGTTCGTTGTTCAGGAGGTTTTTACTGAGACAATGAGAAAATGCAAAATGCGATTGGCCCTGTCTGGAACCAGTGTTGGGTTTGTCTGTTCTGGGCTACTGCAGAAACAAAGCGGTGCAACATGCTCCCTACTTGGATATAAACAGCTCATTCTAAGGTAACGAAAACACAACAATTCTTATTTTAAGGTAATTAACACGCTAAAAAAGACCCCTAAATCCTACACACTGAACTATCAAACAAAATTAGAGTCCATCTTTAACAACAGTGTTGACAAAGTGGATCATGTAAATCAAGGTGATGATGTGTCGGCACTTCATGAGATACCACCATATCAATAAGTCATGAGATTCAGTGTACACACAGACGATTGGCAGGCCTTTGACACATGCTCGCTGTATTTACACTGCAGGCTTGGCAAAGACGTCCGGCACACAGCTTCAGTGCATCTGGTACAGAAATTGAATCATAATGGCCAGGGAGCATTAAATCAAGAAGCTGTTTGAATGCCATTTTTTGTGTTTGCTCCCTGTAGAGGCGGCGAGAGTACTTTGAAGCCAGCCTGATGAAGATGGGGATGGAGCTGGAGGCGACGCAATCTGTAAGTAGATCGCACTCATTGGAAGGTTCCTCATACTGTATCTCATACTCAAAGCTCCCCTTCGTTGTGTTCTGCAGGTAACAGATGAGAAACTGATGTTTGTGAAAGTCCACATGCCGTGGGACGTGCTGTGCACCTACGCCGAGGTCCTGCACATCAAGCTCCCCATCCAGCCCAACGACCTGTCGTCCCGCCCCTCTCCGTGGCGCCATTTCTCCTGCATCACCAAGTACTTCTACCCCAACGAGGACATGATCTCCAAGGAGACCGAGTACTTCACCGCCCCCTTTGAGAAAGATCGTCTGGAGTATTTCTACGTGAGGGACAGAGATCTCTTCTTCACCCCGTCCATGAGGAGCAGGATGGCAAGTTGTCTCGTGTTGCTGTCGGCAGTTTTCGTATATCTGTTTTATTTTCAAGGATGAAGTTGAAGGGTTGTAAACATACTCTACGGTTATTTAACGATACTGTAACCTCTTCTTTTTCCAGGCATATTACATCCTGAGTCGTGCCCCTTATGAAACACGAGGGAGCGTAAGGAAGTTTGGCATCACCAAACTGCTGGATGGTGGAGTGTACAAAGCTGCCTATCCCCTCCATGATGTAAGTTACATGTTGCGGTCGTATCAGGCCTGGTTTGTGTCCTCTTTTCGTTTGTAACAATCATATTTAAGATTTAAAATTTCGTATTGTTCTCCTGTTGGCTATTTCAGTGTAGGTTCAATGTAAAGTCCAAAGAGGAGGGCTGCCCAAACGAGAGATACCTGCTCTATGAAGAATGGGCTCATCCCAAAAGCTTCTACAAGATGCAACCACTAAACCTCATTAGGTGAACACAATCTTTTATGCTCTTGTCACAAAGATAAACTTTAGTATGAGAATTACTCCTTCTCCTCATTTTCTGTCATATGTATATAATGTTACAATGTCAGATCTTCATTTTAAACGTGGCCACAGTTTCAAATAATGACATAAACGTATGTATAAGTAATCCCCTTTTCCATCTTTTTTTGTACTTTCAAGACGAGCCAATGTCAGCTTGTGACAGATTTCTTTATATGGTCATCTGCTCCAGGCACGCTGCTGCATTACATTATGTAGCATACACTGCTACATTTAGCTACATGCTAACATCAGAGAAATCTGTTATCTTGGTTGCTGATGTTGTTAATTTTGCCCCAGTTTCAGATTATATTCCTGCTGGAACATGTCCGAATGTAAAGATTTTGGTTTAGAGGCTTTTATTGGTGATTTTTTCATGATAGAAAGTACTGCTATACTCCTTCCGTTGGAGGAGGCCCCCATTCATTGCTTTGAAAATTGCTCAGTGGCGCATGAAGCCAAATAAGCTTGATTTCCGCAATATGCAGTTTCCCAGATCTTCGGTATCATGAGGCCGATAGAGTAGTAGTCTGCTTGTGTAGAGACTTGCGTTGGCTGAGCGGCTAAGTCCTGGTTAAGCCCTCCACTAACTTGAATGGGGATAAAAATGATTTAATCCTATGGCTCCTCTAGACTTGTAATGTTATCGGACTAAAATCACAAAAAAAATCAAATCACAATAGTGAAGCGAGTCATTTCGCGAGAGTTATAATGCAAAAGAAAAATTAACTTATATACAGACATCTTTTTCACAAATATCAAGTGTTTTTTGAATAAATATGGATGTGCGATAATATCGGCAGGTCATCTGTACTGGCCGATATTGGCTTTCTAATGAAATATTGAAATCGGCCAACATGCTGATAATACCATTACGTCATCGTAGGGCTGGTCGATATGGACAAAAATTCATATCTCGGTATTCACAGGCTGACTGGCGATACACGATATATATATCTTGGTATTTTGTACAAAAAATGGGCTACTTGTGCTCAGTAGCAAATCAAAGCCACATTGAGATGTCGCAAGCAGTTTTATAAAAACAGGCTGTGATCAAAATAAAATGCAAAGACAGGGATTTTATGCACCTGTTTGAAAATATGCAGGCGGCGGAAGTGCTGTAAAGTTTAGTTGATTCAAAACACACCTAAATCACACATTAAACACACAGTAAACATGGCTTTATAGCGACACTGTAAACACAAGTACATAAATCAGCTTCACTATAACTCGCAGCATTCACAGACAAACACTTGTCTTTATCTTGACACATTTTCCAAACAAATATGACATGCTAATGTTATTAGCACAAGCCTATGGCATTTTACATTGTATAAATTAGCCTAGCGACAAACTGCGATTTCCTCTGCTCATATGAAGCCAGGATAAATCACACACAAGACTGAAAATGCTATTTTTGTGGAGGCTTTATTGTCTTCACAATTTATTGTTTCTTATCTGTGAATTAAAGTAAATGAATCCTTTGTTTCCACTGAGGGAAATTGGTTTCAACGTACAAAAAAGACAGGAGGTCTGCGTCACCGCGACGTGTAGTTACATTTCTGAGGAGGTGCACGTCAGGCTACAGCTCTAAAAAGTGTTGCTGGAGAACCTATGAGTGAGTGTGTGGGGCGGAGCTGTGTGGAGAGTGTGAGAGGAGAGATGCACACTGTTAGGCATCATGTAACGCAACTTGACCCTATATCGATATAAACGGCGTTGTCCAAATTTATATCTAGCTTGAAAATATATCGATATATCGCCCAGCCCTACGTCATCAGAAACGGCCAACCTGCTTTTTTTTAATCCACACAATGAATGAATATTACAGACATCGAAAAGTATTGTATTTCATGTCTCCATCAGCTGGTGGCCATCATGATAAGAGTATGCATGCATAATATGATGTTAATTCCACTACTGAAGAGACTTGATGATCACTAAAGAAAGGTTAGGGAAAAAAGCAGAAATATCAATATCGGTTATCAGTTATCGGTCAAATGAGCTGTTACTAGACTTGCACCGATTACAATTTCTTGGGCCGATACCGATTTCCGATTTGCAGTGTTTGGATGGCCAATTCCAAAACATTTTCCTTTTTGCTCAAATATAACTTCAGGTACAGTATTAAAATAAATAAGTAAAAAAGGCATACATAAATAAAAACATCGATAAATAAAATAATAATTCTTGGTGTAGAGCATTTGTGGGTAATTTCTTGAATAGCCAAATAGTAAAAATATCTCCTGTGGAAAATTCACACAGGTCTTCGGGACTCGCCCGCCAGTAAGTGTGCGGACACGCGCCTCGTCAGTTTCAAGCAGCACAGTGCAGCAGTGAGAGCTCTGCAGTTCAGTTTAACACGGACAATTAACAACTTTCTCCTTCGCTCTTTTGATGTGTGTGTGAATGATTAAGGTGAGAAGCCGCCCATGTTTCACTTTCTCACAACGGCCAAGCCGTGAGTTGCACATGTGCGTGTGTGTGCGCTGCTGATATTACAGGATGTCAATTATGCGGCACGGCGGGAATTTGACCGCCGTTTTATGTCAGCATATTCTAGACTGACCGGCCGGTTGCAGGTCATGGCTGATCACGTGAAAAACGGCCCGATTCCGAGCACTGCCGATAAATCGGTGCCAAGTCTAGTTGTTACATATCGGATATCAGCAAAATCCAATATGGTGCATCTCTAGAAACCAAAATCAAAGTATGATCCTGAGCATGTCACTTTTAACATGAAAAAGCTTCACATTCCCTTTGTGTTCAAGCAGGAACATTTATTTTTTATCTCTTCATCCTTGCAAATGAAATGTTAGTTTTCTAAATGAACAGTAAAGCCACACTAGTTCATCTGAAGCACTTTGTTCCCACAGGAAGTATTATGGGGAGAAGATTGGCATCTACTTTGCCTGGTTGGGTTTCTACACAATAATGCTGGCTCTGGCTGCTGTGGTGGGACTGGGCTGTTTCATTTATGGATACAGAACTCAAGAAACCAGCACATGGAGGTACATTTTCCTAAAAACAATTCTGGATGATGGACATGTAAATAAATGATGTATATGTTTATTTCCCCGTCTGATAAATCTCTGTTCGGTGTTTTAATGGCTGCAGCAAAGAGGTGTGCGACCCTGACATCGGAGGAAAGATTATAATGTGTCCACAGTGTGACAAAGACTGTGATTACTGGAGGCTGAACAACACCTGTGAAGCTTCGAAAGTGAGTTTTGTTTTATTTCAACAGTAAATATGAAGATGTTTCTGCAATGTTTTTCACTTCCGTCCTCCCTCTAATGTCACGAAATATACAACGGACAAAAACAGAATCCACTTTGCATGTTTGTTTCCCTACGTGACACAGCAACAGTTTTGTTTAGATCTGATTTGCATGTACGCCGGACAGAACTGGGACAGTTTTGACGTCCTTGTTTCTCTTTTCTTTCTCCATTGTCCTTTAGAAACTTTGCATATTTGATAACTTTGGAACCCTGGTGTTTGCAGTTTTCATGTCAATCTGGGGTAAGTTGCACACGATGTCAGAAAGGTGTTGGCGTCCTTCATTTCTAAGTTTCTAGAGCTGCAGCAACAAGTCAATTAATCTATTAGTGGATTGAACGAGAATCAATTGCCAGCTATGTGGATAATTGATTAATCGTTTCAGTCAATTTTCAAGCAAAAATGTCAAAAAAATTGCTGATTCTTGGTTTTTCAAATGTGAGAATTTGCTGATTTTTCATCATCAATAATAGTAAATTTGACATTCTATAGACTAAAAGCTTAGATTAATGGATAATTAAAATAATCTCTAGTTGCAGCCCTACAGTTTTCCCATAGAGCAGGCATGCTAATATCACTATCTTCGAGGGAAGCTATATTTATAACCGACCATTTGAAATGTTTATTTTGTCCTTATTTTTAGTACTATTAAAGGCAACACACTTTACAGTACATCAGTGTTTATAGAAGATGACGCAGACAATACTGTGTACATTCAGTTGTTTCCTTCTTTCTCACTATTGCCATGCCTGTTTTTTCCTGCTTCTGTTCGTTTCCTGACTGCAGTCACTTTGTTCCTGGAGTTTTGGAAGCGCTACCAGGCAGAGCTGGAGTACATGTGGGACACTGTGGAGTTTCTGGAGCAGGAAGAGCCACCTCGCCCGGAATATGAAGCCAAGTGCATCTATGAGAGGAAAAACCCGGTCACAGGGGTACGTCACACTCACAAACTCTCTGGTTTATTCTATTTGCAGCTAATAATGTTTCCAATAGTCCAAAAATTGTTTCGTGATCACATAACTAAACCAACCAAGAAAGAAATATGTTTTACGTTTTTTTTTTTGTTGTTGTTGTTGTTCAGAAGGTTTAAACCACATGGAGATGCTATGTTGAAATGATGAGTTTAAAGTCGTGTCAACCATTTCACTGTTTTTGTTTGTGATGTAGATCAAAGAGAAAGTGCCCTATACAGCCTGCGGACGATGTTTTCGAGTGTCCATAGGAATTAGCACAGTCTTATTCTGGGTAATGTGTTTTATTTATAAAATGTTTCTTTGTTAACACTGTAATTTACCTGTCTGTAATTTTACAAGTTCTTCAGACATTCTTGTAAATAAATAAGTAAATTGGTGCTAATTATAAAAAGAAAAGGTCAATTTAAACCAATGTAAATTTTCTGTAATTTATCATTTTTTTAATTGGAAACTCAATTTCAAAACAGAATATACGTTAATCTTTTTGATTTTATTTTTGTCCTTTAGATTCTGTTGATCCTGGCGTCCATCGTGGCCATCATTGTCTACCGCCTGGCTGCGTTTTTTGCCTTCTCAGCCAAACTCAGAGCTCAGGATTCCTTGAAGGAGCTGGAGCCCCTGAAGGAGTATGTGACACCTCAGATGGCCACTTCTGTCACAGCCTCTCTCATCAGCTTTGTTGTAATCATGATCCTCAACATCCTCTATGAGCGGGTCGCCATCTGGATCACCGACTTTGGTGAGTTTGCTCTCCTGCCTTCTTCCCTGCATTGACCTGCATGTGGTTTTTAATCGGAAATCTTTTCTTGTCTGACACAACAACAGAGCTTCCACGAACTAAGACGGACTACGAGAACAGCTTGACCCTGAAGATGTTCCTCTTTCAGTTCGTCAACTATTACTCCTCCTGCTTCTACATCGCCTTTGCCAAAGGGAAAGCGGTCGGCTTTCCTGGAGACCCTGTTTATCTCTTGGGAAAATACCGGAATGAAGAGGTACGGTTTGTCCATCTGGCTGTTACGTATTTAAAGTTGGGCATACATAGAAAAGTTGTTGACAATTTCCAACTCCCACTGTACGAGTAAATCGTCTGTGATGTAAAGCCAAACTCACAATGCTCACTGTGTGGTCCCATCATCAAGCCACGACCTGAGTGCTCACACAGTATGTGTAAAATAGACGATATAATGGCCTGTCGGCCCCTGTGGACCGTTCTGGCTAATGACAAATGTCAGTAAAGATAAGTTTGAAAGCTAAGTGGCTGCGGGCAGGTCAAAGTTAGCAGCACCAACATACTAGCTGGATATACTCTGTACGATTAATTGATCTGGGGTAATCAACTTATGGATCTGCTTCAGCTGTCCCAGAGCCTGACAACAACTGGCCAAAATTTCTGACGTGAAATTTATCCGAACGTCCAACAGTCGGTTGGGAGCAGTTGATCGGGCCACGATCAGTCCTCACTCCTTCCGCCTGTGCACTGCACGACAAACGACGAAGCTCAAATTCTGTCGGACTCTAAAATTAGTCGTACAGCTCAAAATGGCGTCAGAAATGGGTTCAAATCGTACAGTGTGTGTCCAGCTCTTATTTTGTGTCTCATTGTCCTGCAGTGTGATCCTGGTGGCTGTCTGATCGAGTTGACGACTCAGCTCTCTATCATCATGGGTGGAAAAGCCATCTGGAACAACATCCAAGAGGTCTTGCTACCGTAAGATGTCAGAATCTAAGACCAACTTTACGTCAAATATGGAACGCAAGTAGCACAATGGCAGCTTACACTGTAGATGCAGCCATAGACTTTACACAAAGATGGACGACACGTCTGCACTCCCTCCGACAAAGCGCAAAAATGTAGCCAGAATATCCCAGAAATGGGCGCTGTCATGTTGCGCTGTTGGAGCCAGAGTCTGAGCAGTAGCAGTTGTGGATTTGGAGTATCAAATTCTCGCCCATACACTCGTCCAGGCCAATCGCTGTCAACCATGATGTCAAACCCCCTTTTTATAGCCTCAAATAACCGATTAAAACCAAACATCTGCTAACATGGAGGGGGGAAAGATTTATGACCTATACTGCAACCAGCCACCAGGGGGCGATTGAGGTGTTTTGGCTTCACTTTTGGGGAGCTGTCATGCCGTCCATCTTTATAAACAGTCATGGGATGCAACAAATCTCCAGTGAACTCAAGTGAATTTGCTGCCAATAACAGGAGTCAAGGCCATAGGGCTAATAGCGAATCGTACACCAACTCTCCATTGTCATACTGAGTCACCGTGTCTGTATATGACCTCCTCCACCCCTTCCACAGGTGGGTGAAGAATCTGATTTTCCGATACTGCACCAATGTGGCTTCAGAGAAGGTGGTTCCTCGCTGGGAGCAGGACTACCAACTTCAGTCACCTTCAAAACTAGGGCTGTTCTATGAATACCTGGAGATGGGTAAGTCCCCCATCTGTCGCATTTACAGCTGCATACCTGGAGCCACTTATTATTATGCATGGGTTTGCAATGTGGAGGCTTATGTGTTGCTAAATTGCAAAACAGGTTGCACCACACAAACTACGTCTTACACACAGTAGTGGTTAGTTGTTACCAAATGAGCTAAAACCCTTACTTGTTTTTTACATCTCTGTTTGTCTACAGAATAAACAAAGCTCAGTCTGTATGCTAAGCTAAGCTAACGGGCTGCTGGTGTCAATCTCTTCAGCTAAGTGTTTGCGAGAAGGCAAATAAAGCAAGAATATGAGTATGCATTCCTGAAGGCGAGCAGATTAAGTAATCCTTGAACTATTTTTATTAAAGAGTTACAGTATGCAAGCTGAGTGTCAACAATCACAAATGGTGTGCCAATAATGTCAACTGGTCAGATGTTTCCCTTTGACTCTGAACTACACGAATACTGTTAGTTCTGAAACACAGGTATAGCGGAGCACGTCGTCACATTCAGTTTCGATACTGTTGTCTCACTCTCCTCTGTGGTCCTCTTGTCCATGTGTCACTGTCGTTGTCATGGAGATCCCATTTCGTCCCACCTAACTCATTTGCGTCTGCGTCCAAATCGGATTCAGAATGTTGATCAAAACAGGAATTGTCAGAGTCTGAGTCCATTGACATCTACACAGCTTGCGCAACTGCAAACTTTTCCGTCTGCGCCGGCATTTTCGTGCGGTTAACAAGCTGCTACATTTTTGTAAACATCATCTTCTTCCAGTTTCCAGCGGATCTTCCTCTTTGTTTGTTTTTGGACGTGGCTGTGCTGTTGTACTTCACGAGATGTGTAACAGCGCCCTCCATCTTATAACAGTGAAAACACCGATTGCCAGAATATCTCGTCAATGGCTGCGAAGCGTTCTGTCAGTGACGGAAAATCTCGGCAGTGGCGGGGATAGTGTTAAGTTTTAATGTTGCAACTCTAAGGGAACTAGTTCAAAACTAGCCAGCAAGTAACTAAGGATCTCACACACAATAAGTACCTGTGCCTGTCTTTCCTTATACATGTATCTTGTCTCTCGCAGTCATCCAGTTTGGCTTTGTGACCCTGTTTGTGGCCTCCTTCCCTCTGGCTCCGATCCTGGCTCTGGTCAACAACCTGTTTGAGATCCGGGTTGATGCGTGGAAAATCACCACTCAGTTTCGTCGCATCGTGCCAGAGAAGGCCCAGGATATCGGGGCCTGGCAGCCCATTCTTCAAGGCGTCGCTATATTGGCTGTTGCAACAAATGTGAGTTACTGTTTACACTGAGTTATACGTTTGTACATTTGTTTTAAAATCTAATATAATCTCATTCAGCAATGCCTCAGTAAATCCTACTTTTGTCAAGCATAATGTCCTGGTGTCTCAACAGGCCATGATCATTGCTTTCACATCTGACATGATTCCACGGTTGGTGTACTACTGGTCTTTCTCTGTGTACCCGTATGGAGATCACCCAAATAACACCATGCAGGGCTACATCAACACCTCGCTGTCTGTATTTGACATCAATGACTTCTCCAACTACAGCATGCCCATAGTGACGAGGCACAACATCACCACCTGCAGGTACAATCGGCCCATATGTGTGTCCTCTATTTAATTTTCCTATGTTTGGTTGTGTTGGCATCCATTAGATTATTGTTTCAGAATATTTGCTATTTGTAGTTTGCTATTATTGATTATATTTATGTTATCAGTTATTCCCTAGATGAATGTTGCGTATTGTGAGAGATAAAACTCTTGAATTTTACAGTAATATGTTGTATTTGAGTAAGATATCTAGCTTTCACACAGTAGGCAGTGTTCATTTTGACAGCTAATTTAGATTTAGTCTTAATCTTAGACTTGAGACTAAAATGTGAAAAACTCAAATTTTGATTAAATGCTTTGGAGCCTGTAAAGACACGTTATCAGATAACTTAGCATTTGTGAACAGATAAGTTGGAATCTCTAAACAGAATGATCTCAATTGGACTGAAATGTCTTTTGAGTTTACTTGCAAAAAGGAGATAGCGATGTGATGGAAACATCTGGACAAAATACAACGTCATCACATAAAGACACTTGAAATAATATTTTAAAAAGCTGGTGAGTTCAGTGGATGACAGTTGTGTGGCAAGTCATGTTTGAGTCCTGAAGAAAACTATTAAAAACCTCTCTTTTTTTAAGGTATCGAGATTTCCGGTTCCCTCCCGGGCATTCCAGGGAGTATGAGCACAATGTTTACTACTGGCATGTGATCGCTGCCAAAATGGCTTTTATAATTGTTGTAGAGGTGGGTGTGAACACAACAGGAAATCTCTCTGACACTAAAAAATATAATCAAAGCATGAATTATTAAAACATACTCATGGAGGTGTCTTCTTCTTCTTCTCCTCGCAGCACATTGTTTACCTTACAAAGTTCATCCTGTCCTACATGATCCCAGACGTCCCGTACGCGGTCAAAGAACAGATCAAACGAGAGAAGTACCTGACCCAGGTTATCCTCCACGAGACAAACCTCAAGCTGGTGACCAAACGTTTGAAACCAGCCGCAGACATGATTGTCAAGAACACGGAGGCGAATGCGACGCAGGAGGAGCTGGAGCTTGATTTCTGAATTAAATCTATGGAGGAAGAAATCGAGACGATGTTCATCCCTGATACTGTAAATACATGACTACCCAGCTTTCTGCAACATTTACCCACCTCTGTTTGAATACTGACTTTGTGAACTAGTGACGAATTAAGACCTGGAACAAGATATGGACTTCTGTTATGGAGAATGTGTAGAAACCAGTAAGAAAGACGATGTTTCTGTCGGACAAAGAAAGGAGAAACCACTTTTGTATAGTCTTCACCCACCTACTGTGCTCATGGTCTGGACCCCCATCAGGCTGAAGTGTCTAAAAGGAAGAAGAACAGATCATCTGTCCTCTGTAACTTTCCTCTCAGGTTGACCGATATATCGTACAGGATTTTTTGTAGCTGATGCACCAGTGCACAAACACAGTGTTCCTGATTAGGATGGAATCACACTTCGGCAGGGCGCTGAACATAAATAACTTCTGATAAGAAGGCTGGAGGACGGTGATACTCTACTTGTGGCCCGTGGGCCAAATCTGGCTCGCGATAGGGTACTAGATGGCCCCAAACCATTTTCTAATTGACAATGTAAATAACAGACAACTCAGCAGGGGTCAAGGCGAGGCCCCCATTGTCCTCAAATCCTTAAGGTGCCTTAAAGTGGCCCCTGGGCAATGCTATTTAGTATTTCTGCTGTAGGATTATGGGATATGGTGCGTTGTAATCCTGGGACCATAGACTTATCACTCCAACTTTATATACCCCATTTTTCGTCATGTCTCTTTAGTTATGAAGTAGACATTTATGAAAATACATAATACTTAGTGGTTCTGATGAGCCCTCGGAGAGAAATTAGAAAATGTATCTGAAAAAAACATTGTTTCCCAGAATTCATAGCTGCATGTCTGGTGTTTGTTTGCTCATACCTTTTGTTTTGAAGGCCGCATAGACTTAGAACCAGTTCCTGTCAGGGTATTATCCCCCACTGTCCACCTCCACGCCACTCTCATATTCAAATGTGGACAGACAGTTATAGGGCTTGGGGCATCAGGGATGGAGCGGTGGACCCTGTGCAGCATCACCCTTGGCAGGAGTGAGAGGTGCAGAGCGTCCTGGATGCAATGGGGGATTCTGCCTGGCAGTGGTCACCTTTTCCTGTAGAAGTTCAACCACTGCACTGAGTAGGCTTTTTCTCCTCAGTCTGCCATGGTCAGCCATTTTTGGGAAAGAAGGTCCTAAAGGAAATTATGGTCTTGCGTCTTCGAGAGGAGCTCTGCAAGTCAATGCTGTCCTTGTGTAGGGTCTCCTTACACTGCCAAAAATAGTAATGTTTGCCTGGATGATTTATTTTCCCTAAGATGAATGCAAAAAAAAAATAAAAATAGGTTGTCACTTATGGAGGCCCTCCTGAAGGTCATAGACGCTCTGAACCAAGACTGTCCATGTTATACTCCTTATTCCACATCCAACAGTACCACTTATGACTTCCTGCAACCACTTGGGCACATTCACACCAGGATAGTTCGGGGGACTCTGTTCAATTGGGTGGGGAATGCAAAAAAATGTCACAACTTCATTTGGTTTGGTTCACTTTCACACAGCACTTTTTAAAACGCACCAAGCCCCTGGACAATGTTACGCAGTTACAACAGCTGCTCGTTTGTAGGCGGTATTGCCCGAAATGACCACTGACCAGGAAGAAAAAAGCATGAGGAAGAAGAAAGCCCAGCTCATTGATTGGCCAGGGCCAAAAACGGAAATCCATCCCCTTCAGCCGGCTTGGTCACCACAAAAACACCAAAATGCACTGTGCTCTACGTCACTTCCTCTCTTT
Organism: Epinephelus lanceolatus; assembly: GCF_041903045.1. Taxonomy (NCBI): domain Eukaryota; kingdom Metazoa; phylum Chordata; class Actinopteri; order Perciformes; family Serranidae; genus Epinephelus; species Epinephelus lanceolatus. The sequence goes on from NC_135756.1 coordinate 21,235,967, forward strand.
GGTTCACTTCCTCTCTTTGGGTCGCTGGATAGTCCGTTTGCAGTTCCCACTGTAAGCGAACCGCACCAGGGTTCACTTGCAAGTGAACCGAGACGCCCAGTTTTCAAGCGGACCAGGGTTGGCTCGTTTGGTCTGCACCAGAGTTCAAATGAGCGTTCACACCACTCCAAACGAACCAAACTATCCATAGAAGTGGACCAGGGTTCATTTAAAGCGGACCAAATAGCGCCAGTGTGAATGCGTCCTAAAGTAATTGATATTCGGAAAGGGATGGGTTAGGGTTAGAGACTATAAAGTTGTGTAGTACAGGGTTAGGGTTAGGGGGTTAGGGTTAGGGGGGTTCAGTGCTATTTGTTCTAATCTGAAGCCAGTATTGAATTTTAATGTATTTAGATTTTAACCACTTTAAACAGCAAATCAATTCTGAATAACTTCAAATGTATTTATATTACACACATTAACTTGACTTGCTGGGTGTTTCATGTATTGGTTTTTGCAGCCTGGTTTGGATGTGACAGCAAAGAGAAGCAAATGAGTGCCTCACACTTTGAAGTTTCACACTAAAGAGCACCAACCATTTGGTGGATTAAGTATGAAATACAACCAAACAAAACAATCCCAGCTCAACGTGCACCTACGAGTTCTCTTCCAGGTCTTCCAGTCATCTGGAAATGTGCTCAGTTGTCGTGGAAATGGTTCCGGTGATATGTGAGCTTGTAGGATTTAGTGTTGGCCTAAAATGTAAGCTACCCAGAGTTACCCAGAGTTTCTTCCAGTTTTATGTTTGTGTTACATTTCAGCTTGGTGAAATCAGCATTGCGGTGCATCACTCCGTCCACTGAGCTTCATACCGGTAGCTGGAAGCTTTCACACATGTAACCAGCAAGTGCCACAGCTGGGTGATTGTTTTAGTGTAATGCTGTCACGAAATATCAGTATTATTATTATATAGACAAGAAAATGCAATATTGATGATGGATGAAGAGTGTTTTACACTTCAGCTCACACTGTTACACAAGTGATGAGACCAAAAGAGTTAGAATAGACATGGACTAACTGATATACTGACTAAATGTGCCTCGAACACCTTTACCTTAGTGAGCATCTCGAATGTTTCAGAAGCTGTATTGTTAGTAGGGTGATAGATGTGATGCCACGTAAAGAGTTTACAATGATTTCAAACTGACCGCTCTTTCATCATCACACCAAATGCAGTTTAGCCTTTTTTAAAGTTAGTGAAAGAATTGCAGCCCTGTGAAGTGGTTTCGTCGACGATGTGAGTATAGTCTGTCACTTCCTCTATTCAGATACTCTCATCCACTATGCACTTTTTAATGACATGAGTTTGAGTCCTGTGCCTTGACCACTGCACTGCACAACATTTTGACTGCATGTTTTATCCTGTGATAAAGGCGATACAGTAATTTAGACTTCTCCTGTGTCACTGCTTCAATCTTGGATCAATACCTCTGCTGTATTATTGCCTCGCCAATGGTACCATAACAACCATGTATGTAAACAGTATCATATACCAGCAATATCTGATCATGCATATGTGTCTTGTATTTTTATCTTGTCAGTGCCATGAAATTGTTTTATAAAAAAAAAAAAGTTTTTCTTGTGTGTATTAAATCTTGGGTTAAAGGCTCTCTTAAGATTAAAAAACTTTACACGAGTGTATGCTTTATTTGTTGTTGTTTTTTTGACATTGGGCCAGGTGTTGCTACATCAGAAGATATTCGTTGTATTTTATCCACTCCTACTGACGTACGTGAGATAAAATATCTCCTACAGCAGTGGTTCCCAACTGGTGGGTCGTGGTTCCATTCTGAATGGACTGTAAGTGACATGCGAATGTTTCAAGCTTGTAATAAGCACACTTTATTTTGAAGTACTGCAAATTTCCCAATCTGAGCTTTCATTTTGAAATGTTGTACAGTGATTGAATAATGGACAGCTACTTAATAGAGACAACAAACTAGCTCTACGACATAGCCCAATACATTCTCTCTCTGACCTCGTCACTTCCCATGTCCAGATGTGATGTGCAAGGTACCCTGGGTGCGTTGGTTGTTAACGTTCCGGGACACCGTCTCAACAACTGTTACATGCTTTGACTTTTTTCAAAATACACTTCCGTTTTCACAGGAAATTTACCATTTGCTTACAGTCTGCTTCAAAATAAACGCACTACGTTGGTACAAAACCACAAATTGACATCTTTTTTCCTTCAACAAGAAACGTATATGGTTATGTTTTGTTAACAGTCGTGCATCATTGGGTTTAGGCAACAAAAGTACGTGGTTGGGTTTCGGAAAAAAGCACGGTCTGCTATACAATCTTCTGGGAAGTAAACCCCGGCTTCCCGGGTGAAAGTCAGTGGTTGTTGGATGATCCACCCACACCCCTCCTGGCCACCCTATTTGGAGTTTGCCTCAACTTTCGTTAACATCCCGCTGCATTTCTCCTTGACACTGTCGGCCACCGTTAAACTATAATGGCGACTGCCTGCATGTCATGCCAATGGATGGCTTTTGTTGTTGGTGTCTGACGCCGGAAATCACTGCGCAGCAGAGCCAAACACAAGTACGTCCCCTTTGATTTATTTAACTGTGTGGACCTGGAACTAATGACTAAAGAGAAACCTTAACCCCATGGCTGGACCAATTGGGAACCACTGCATAAAAACCTTGCAAGGTAATGCAGTACTGAAGTTTAGGACCCCCCCAATGGGTCACGATGAATCTGAGGGGTCACCAAACTGTTCATTTCATCTTTTTTTAAATGCAAACTGTTTGAGAATCGTACCTCACTGGAACTCATTCAGATAAAACCAGAGAAGAATTTGGTTGATCCGGCCATTATCTAGAGCAGTGGTCCCCTTATGGGTTCACAGGATAAATCTGAGAGGTCACACGAGTAAACTGATTTGGGAATCAACTGCACCAAATTATTGTTTTTTCCTCTAATCACAGATTTTACTCAGGAGTTATTGGGTAACTTGGCAAAATGAAACAAACTGAGAATAAAATAAAATCACTCTTGGTTGAAGAGGACACCTCAGAGTGGAATTTTTAACACAATGAGGGGCAGCGAGAGGACACAGCGTCATTTTCAAAAAGGTTGTGAACCACTGTAATACAGAGCAACAGGCTGCACCTCTGTTACAGTGTGTAAACAACCCTGCTGAGACATTAAGAGCTTCACAAATTTACCAGTAGCTGTTAGGTTGCATCACAGTGCACAAGTGAGCCTAATAAACCAGAGAATGGCTGTTGGCTCTGCTGTATGAAACCACATGATGTCATGCCGTTAGAATCTACATCAGTTTCCAGATGATATATAATCCTTTCAAACTGGAAAGGCCCTACGTCTGTATGTGTACTTTTTTTATTTTATTTTATTTTGTTTTGTCTTTCATTATCCATTTTTTCGGTTTTGCAGTTAAAGTAATACCCTAATCTGTATTCAAATGTAACTGTAAATAAAATTCTTATTTATATAACGTAAAAATACGTTCGTCACTACAATAAATATCTACATAATCATCATTAATAAACTAAAACTAAACTAAGATATAGCAGGTCAGTGTGGTGGCGGCTTTCTTTACGTCTCTTGCATTTTTGATCAGGCAGACTTCGACACTCTCTTGACGTCATCTAGATGCGACAAGGACCCACTGTAACTCACATGTACGCCCACTGTGTGCGTTCATGAGGTGGACCATCCTTGACAGCAGTACAAGTGTGTAGATTTTATCATATTTGATCGATAAATCAGACAGTGTCTCCATAATGAGCTCCCAGATCACCTGTGTCGGATGGGTGGCTCGAGGCGTTGCCAAGGAAACCCCGGACAAAGTAGGTAGCATGTTAAGCTAGCCTGCGTTAGCCAACTAGCGGCTAATTTGTCAACATGGCAGGTAGACTACTACTACTACTTTACTAGTTTAACTGACCAAACTACTAAGCCGTTTGGCTTTAATTTACATTTTATTTACAGCCAGTGTGGCGCTTTAGACTGCCTAAACAAAAACTGTCGTGTAATAAAACATTTTGTAACAGTAGCTACAGCTAACTAGCAAGGCTACCTGTCAGGGTAGCTGTACTGTAATATAATTGAGAATACCCTGAGCTAGTCAGTGCTACAAGTGGCACAAGGGAAGTATTTTACCTTTTTATTGTGGTAGCAGAAGAAATATAAAGTTGAGAAGTAGGAGTAGAAAACGTAGTTACCATGCAGCTGATGCTAGTATTGCAGGGAAGTGATGAAAAATTAAATCAAACCTGTTGGAAAGGATATAAAATGTTAGTTTTAATGTTAAGTGTTTAACTTTTATTACACTTGATTGGTTGTTTAAAGCTTGACGTATATTTGTATATATATATTACATATATATATTATACTTGCTGTATTCATAGACCTATTTACTTATTTACTATGAATATTTTAGATCATTCTGTAAATCTTAATTAGTGCTTTATTAAAACCAGGTGCACTGGAATCAGGTAATTAGCATATCGACTGACAGTAAATGATAGACAGGCTTTTATAACAGAAGTCCAGGTTCACAATCTCTGTTCTCTCACCTTACCCTCCTCAGGATTGACTCTCCAGCCATCACTTACAGGGCAGGGGTTAAGCTCCACTGTCACACCAGTACACACTCTAATCCAGTGGTTCCCATCTGGTCCAACCATGGGGCCCAATTTTCTCCTTAGTCATTAGTTCAAGGTCCACGCAGTTAAATATATTCAGTGTCATACTTGCTGTCTTTGTTAAGTAGCTGTTGGTTAGTCACTCTACAGCAGGAAACAGCACTTGAAAATAAAAGTTCTGTGCTGGAAATTTACTGCACTTAGAAATAAAATATGATTTATTTTTTTTTTAACAAACTTGACACGTTTGCAAGTCACTTGTGGTCCATTCAGATTGAGCCCCAGGCCCACCGGTTGGGAACCACTGCTCTAATCAATACATCTTGCACTCCAAATGCGTTGGCACATTTCTTTCCTTTAGAATTATTTTCACTGCAAACAGTTAACCACAGCACACCTTAAGCCTGCCCTGACCCTCTGACTGGGATTCAACCTCAGCCAGTTGGCAATTAGTGGGTGGAAGCAGGCAGAAAAAACAAAACAAAACAAAACTACAGGAAAGAAAATGTCGTCTGCCCCAAGGGCAATACCCATATCTTTTTACCTGCTACCAGCTCACTTGCCAGGGTGGACTAGACAAAGAAAAAGACCCAAACAAACAAACACAGACAATGAAAATAGTCCCACGGCAAGAGCAGCTCTTGTACCGCTGATGCTCTGCAGAGAAACATACGAATAATCCTAAAAATGCTTCATTACAACATATCAAAATGCATACAGATTAAATGTTAAAAAATGACATGACTAAACTTTAAAATACCTGGTGTGTTGATCTACTTTTCCTACTGACTACCAGGCCTGAAACACATTAAAACAATAAATATCACACATTCAGACTCAACAGCATAAAACAGTGCACACAGACCTACCAGTTTTTTCTGCATTTCACTGCCCCACTCTTCCCAACACGCCAGCATGGAATTAGGTGTGCACCTGCCTCACTCCACCAGCTTGAACCAACATCACAGCCTGTGTTCCCCCTGCAGGTAGCCCTGTATCTAAAAAACGTCACAAATTGTTGCACCTCCTTTTCTCCTCAGTGCCACCTGCTATACTGTGTATTTAGAGATTTAACCACAAATGGCAACAAAAAATGGTAGTTAGTAACATTGTTTATCAACTGGGGGTTCGGCGACCTCCAGTGGTGCTTGGTGTAATTGCAGGGGGTCAGGGAAATAATAAAATATATATTTTTAAAAGGTCCTATTTTATTAAATGTAACAGTCATATATTGTATTAGATGTATACAACTATTTCTAATGGGCGGCATCCGGTTCCTGGTTCGAACCCTAGGGTGAGGGAGGGCCTCTGTGCGGAGTTTGTATGTTCTCCCAATGTCAGTGTGGGTTTACTGGGTACTCCAGCTTCCTCCCACAGTCCAAAGACATGCAGGTTAATTGATGACACTAAATTGCCGGTAGGATCCCCAGTACTGCTAAAATTATGGGGGATCCAGTACCTAAGAAAGTACTCAGTCTCCCTCTTTTTTGCCTCTGATACGAGCTTTAAACAAAACAGGTCATCAACTTTTTTTAATTCAATTTCAGGTCGAGTTGAGCCAAGAGGAGCTGCAGCGCATCATCGCTGAAGCAAAAGAGGAGTTGGGGTATGTTGGGACGAATCACACGTTACTGCAGTGATCTGTTGTCAGAATCTTAAGATGCCATTGAGCACTCGATAGAAATAAAATATCACTGCTGAAGCTGGTTTCATGTTTCTTTGTTTATTTCTTGAGTTGTTTTTATTCACTCTGCTGAATCAGGGAGCTGGCAGCTGGGGATGAAGAGGATGATGATGATGAAGGTATAGCTTGCGAAGAGAATCCTGCGAGTGATACAGCGGACGGCGCTGGAGTTCCAAAAGCAGAGAAGGACGAAGGAAATGAGGAAGACGACGAGCTGGCAGAGTACGGCCTGGATAAATATGATGAAGAGGATGCAGGTGAGTGGGGAGGTGTTTATGTACAGTGTGTGTGTGTGTGTGTGTGTGTGTGTGTGCGTGTGTGTGTGTGTGTGTGCGTGCAGACTAATTTCTGCTCATTCTGTTTGACCACATCATGTGTGTCTATATAAACGTGACTGAGAGTCTTGTTCAGACTGACCCTGTATCTGCTGTTTGTCTATAAAATAGCGACCGCCAGTCTGGGCGACAGTCTGGCTGGGCTCACAGTGTACAGCTGTAATGACGAGGATCCTTACATCACCATCAAAGACACAGTGAGTGCCCTCAAAGATCACCTGCAGACACATTCAGTATAATCCCCCTTCAAGTAGCAACCAAAGCCTGATATCAACCACAAACGTATCACTGTGAAATTTCAGATAAACTGAAGCACAAATTGTCACACAGGAACGTCATTAAACATGAAGCATTTAGCTCCAATGCCAAGCTTTCTTTCGGTTTTCCCTCTAGGACCAATATGAGCGAGAAGACTTCCAAATCAAGCCCGGTGACAATCTCATCCTGGCAGGCCGGGCAGAAAAGGATTGCTGCAATTTGGAGATCCATGGTAAGTATCTTCACATGTGACAGGATGAGATGACAGAGAGGAAAATAACCTCCATTGTTGTGATACTTTTGTTCTAGTTTAGAATATAAGCTAAATGATAAAGGGTGACTTCTGTATTTTTTAACCTGGACCCTGTTGTCCAGACATTTTTGTTGAAGAGTAAGATCCTTTTTGCTTCACAGTTTATAACTCCGAGGAGGACTCTCTGTACGTTCATCATGATATTCTGCTGCCGGCTTACCCTCTGTGTGTGGAGTGGCTGAACTTTGACCCCAGCCCTGGAGAAGGACCTGGTAAGAAAAACCATTAAAGGAAATCCTGTTCCTTTTGATCCAGGCTTCAGTTTGTATCAGCTTTGCACTGCCATTCACATAGTAATGAATTTCCAGCATTATGTTTAATTTTAGGACAGCACATTATGCACATGTCCCTGTATTGACCCTGTGCCGCTCTGTTTGTCCGTGCTACAGGTAACTACGCTGCAGTGGGCAACATGACTCCTCAGATAGACGTGTGGGACCTGGATGTGGTGGACTGCCTAGAGCCGGCCTTCTCCCTCGGGAGCAAAAAGGCCTCCAAGAAGAAAAAGAAGAGCAAGAAGGTACAAGCTTATTCTCACAAGCATCTATACAGTGAGGGTGGGATCTGGTAAAGCACATTTACAACACATTGCTGCCTGTTCCTGTCGATGCCAGGGGGCGGCGGCGGCAGCAGAGCCTGTCGAGGGGCACACAGATGCAGTGCTGGACTTATCCTGGAACAAACTGGTCAGGTCAGAATTCTGAGACGTTTTAACTGATCCTTGTTCCATTTGCTGGCGTTTTACATTTCATGTTTGTGCACCATTACTGTGTATGTGTCGTTCTTTCACCTTAAAACAAATCCGCCTCTCCGGCTCAGAAACGTGTTGGCCAGCGGATCAGCAGACGACACGGTTATCTTGTGGGATCTGAGTCAAGGCAAACCAGCCACAACTCTGCGCAGGCACACTGATAAGGTATTTGATGAGAGACAGAGTAACACTGCATGTAATTCACAGTGTAACTTTGATATTACGTCTTCAGAATTTGCTTCAGCTTCTGGAAAACAATGTTGTTGTTTTTTATCTATCTTTCAGGTTCAGACGTTATCATTCCACCCGTTTGAGGCACAGACTCTGATATCAGGATCATATGATAAGTAAGTACAAGCTACTATTGTCATTGTCTCTGACAGTCATGAGCCTGGCGGGGATCATGTGTTTGATCGTGTGTGCGTGTGTGTGTGTCTCCGCAGCTTATCTTGCAAACTGCAGGAACAGTCAGCTTCATCAGGGCTTCCCACATGTTCATTTATTTATGGATGGCGGTCCACCATGATTAAAACATGTGCCGCCACGTTTTGATTTTCTATCTTTGGAGCTAGACAGTTCCAGGGCTGGATGGAATATCGATTTTTTTTTTTTTTTTTTATGATATATCGATACTTTCATGCAAGATGTAGATTTAGACAACACCGCATCACATAACGCACACCAGTGTTCATCTCTCCTCTCTCACACTCCCCACACAGCTCCACCCCTCTCACTCACTCACAGTTTCTCCAGTAAGACTCAGAGAGACACAGAGCTGCTCCTCTGTTTAATCTGTCTGTTAATTAGTCTACAGTGCGACATCGGCCTATATGTTGCACACGCTACGCTAAATCAGCCTGTGGGATGACTGAAGTTACCGCAGTAGCACACGTACAATACTGTAGGCCTTTTCCCCTTTAACTTTTACCCGCGTCCACTCAAGCCATGCTGCGCCGATTTGAAATGAGGACAAAAATAAAGAGTTCTGCCTGCGCTGCATTCACGGACCCACAAAAACCTCAGAATTTAGAGCGGGGACAGAGACTGATACACAAGAACACAGGTGGTGTTTATTGTTTTCCCACTTTGATGTGCTGTAGCCTATCTATCTATCTATCTATCTATCTATCTATCTAACTAGTTTATCGTATGAGGTGCAAAGGAATGAACAGATCATGTGAGTTTGAGACACAAACATGTTTTGTTGTCTTTTCAGGACAGTTGTTCTGTACGACTGTCGCAGTCCAGACAGCAGCAATCGGACCTGGAGGTTCAGCGGTCAAGTGGAGCGTCTGACGTGGGACCACTTTTCACCGTGCAACTTCCTGGTCAGTGCTCAAATTGTTCAAATATATTTTTAAAGGAAATAATCCATCCATGTTACTTTTAAAACTTTAACGGTTGTAAGTGATAATTACAAGTTGGGCAAGTTCAGTGGGTGATTTGAGTTTGTGGTCTTGTTTCAGGCCAGCACAGAGGACGGATTTATCTACTGTCTGGATGCACGCTCAGATAAACCTGTTTTCACACTGAGGGCTCATGACGGAGAAGTGTCAGGTAGGCGTGTGTGTGTGTGTTGTTTCTCACTCATTCCTCAACAACACTGTCACATTCACAGCAAAAGCTCGACCACAAGTCCTTCCTACTGGACTCAACCTTTCCATCTGGTTCCTTACTGTCTGCGTCACACCACAGATCACTGAATCATTGTCACACATCTTGAATGGCTGTTATGCTTACAGAGGAATGTACACAGCACGTGATGACAATAGATGACCTTATAGCAAACCTGTTCTCCCCCTCAGTGAGAGTGTACAAACACTCCTTTGTCAAAGCTTTCCTTTCCACATCTGTCTGCCAATACAGCAGATGTTGTAGCTGTCAATGAAGAGTCCAGAGAGGTTTGTTGTAGAGCAGGGTCGGCAAACTTTGATGTCAAAATGTCTGTCCCACTGTGAAGCACTTTGTTCTGCTTCATGTCTGTCTGTGGTGCTATATAAATAAACTTGCCTCTCTGAGGAAGGATGCAATTATGGGCGAACATTGTTGGTACATACCAGAGGAACATGGGAAAACTTGTGGCTGGCTTATTTTTAGTCAATCTTTGAAAACATTTTGGAGAGCCCGGAGAGTAGCGCTCCATCCAGCCAGCAGGGGGCCTTCCTCTTACATGTTCTCCTCCATGTAAGTGTGGGAGAGTTGTTGGGGAAATCTTGAATACACCTGCTCCTGTGAAACCTTCATGGACAACGACATCTAAAGTTTGTCAACATTTCTGTAGGTTTGGACCTCAGCAGCCAGATCAAAGGATGCCTGGTGACCTCATCAGCCGACAGACACGTTAAGGTTTGGGACATTTTGGGCAACAAGCCCAACCTGGTGCACTCACGGGATATGAAAATGGTAAGAACATGAAAATTCAACATGGTCTCAGATTCTTTGTAGAGGTGTTTTATCATGCTTCCTTTCCGTCCTGTGAACAGGGTGTGCTGTTCTGTGCGTCGTGTTGCCCTGATCAGCCCTTCGTCTATGCCTTCGGGGGACAGAAGGACGGCTTGCGGATTTGGGATATAAGTGATGTTGCAGCAGGTACGGTTTCTTTCACACTTAACATCACACAATATGTGCTATTTAAACTGATCTTTATCTGTGAAGTCAGTTGTTAGATTAATAACGCTCGTGTTATTGTGATTGTTTGACTTTAGTGACTGAGGTGTTTGGCGGTCGAGAGCGTCTGGTGGCGAACACGGGATCACAGGCATCCAGCGCTGCAGCCACAGCAGAGATGGACGTCTCTTAGTCTCACTCTGGACGCATCGACGACTTGTAAACATGAATAAACTGAGCATCCCTGAAAAGACGTCAAGCTTTTATACTTGCTGCTGAAGCTGCATTCCTGAAGGATATGAAATGTCGGCCAGAATGCAAACTTGACCGGAGCACACCTGAAAAACTTGTTGAGCTTGTCTCTCTGCACAGGTAACAACAGCAACCCGGCACACTTGAAGACGTGTTAAGTAAAGACAAAGTGTTTCTCATATTAGTGAATTTTTTCATGAGTTTATTTTGGATTTTTAGGTGGAAGCAGTTCAGTATTTGAATGACTGTCTCTCTCTCTGATCTCTTTCAGTTTGCCTTTCTTTGTACATTTACAAATGTAATATGCGACTTAAACTATTTTCACATGAATACCTGACATTGTGATATTGCATACCAGGGTTTCCTGGTAATAAAGAATGGTAAAATGAAATATTAAAAGACGCCTGTGTGCTCACACCTGGCAAAGGTATTGAAAAAGACCTATATTCAATAAATAAATACAGTTTATAAAATGTGTAAACCCTTTGTCCTTTGGAGTCTGCAACCATCATGTGGCGTACATGATAACTCTGTCTCAAATGGATCGAACGTGAGGTAAAATTGACAAACAAGTTGCAGTTAACTAAAGAGAACGGCAGATACTACACCCTCCTTTTAGATTTCTGGTTTGTGGTGGAAATTTGGAGTCAGTTTCTCCGAGATTATGTCAATTCAAGGAGTTTAACGTGATCACATTTTGTACCTTGTCCATGTTTGTGTCAGGGTCGGCTGCAGACTGACTTGGCAGAGATGGCTGCCATCTTAATGGCACGTGGATTAATGTGTTGTGCTCTTACTGCAACTAGATGGCACAAAAAAGTTTCCACAAATGAGGACAACAGGTCTAAGTTAAGCAGATTGAAGTACAAGGTGTAGGAAACCAAGAATGTGATGTCCTTATATGAGGACACAGGGTCTCAGGAGGATATAAAGGTTGGCCTTTGAAGAGGGTGTTGCAGTATGTTACACTGAAAGTCAGAAATCATCTTAGTGGACACATGACTTTGCCTTACATGTGCTCAGTGGCAGATCATCCTACAGGTGACATAGGCAGCTGCCTAGGGCACAGAAGGGTTCAGTCCAGCCCATTAGATGACTTCACACACTTCATATCGATGCACTTGGGAAGCCTAAGAGGTTTCACGTTTCAAGAGCAGGTGAAACAAGTAGCCTAATTAATGTTTAAATCCTGCTTCAGAAGTTTTCCATCCTGACCAGAATACAGTTCTCTGGAATAACAGTGAATACGTATTGTTGTCATGATTAAAGATATTGAACACTGTGCAAGATATTGTCAATCAGACTTTTACCATAGAAAAAGTCCCACCCAAAAAAAAAAAATCAATGTCAGTTCAAGTGTACGCTATATTGAGAGTATTGTCACTGCTTTACTTAAATGTCAGACAGTGACTTCCAATGGGAAAGTGAAGCTGTTAAATTGTTCTCTGTAGAGCCAGACTCCATTGAGAAAAACAGTGATTTAACATCGCTGAATACAGGAGCTGCTGGTCTGCTACAGCCTCAAACTCTTAGTCAGTTTGTGTTTAAGTGTGACTTTGGTGTTTAAAAGGGTTGCTTTGGATTCACCAAAGTCACACAATAACACTAACTAACTGAAGCAGCAGTAGACCAGCAGCTCTAATATTCAGCGAGCTAAAATTGCTGTTTTTCTCAATGGAGTCTGGTGGATTTGACCAGAGCGTAGATGGCAAACTGAAGCCGTAAATGGCTTTCCAGTTGACACGAGCTGTCTGATGAAAAGGTAAAGCAATGAAAATACTCTAAATATAGCATATAGTTAAACTGATATTGATTTCTTCCTGTGGGACTTTTATGTAGGAGGCGAAAATACGTTTCGTAGCTGACCCCTCCACAGCAGTACATTAGCTTCAATGCCAGACTCCAGCCTGCTTCTTCAAACTGGGAGCGTGCCGACTGACATCTACTGTATGTAACACACTAACTATGGGTAAGTGTCCAATACAAACCCACTTCAAAAAAATCTTAACTGTCCCTTTAACCTGCTTCCTCAAAAGCTTCCACTCGTGGTGGTGTGGTAAATGCACGTGATGACAATTGCAGTGTACATTATCCAGCCCTAAAAAATGAACAAAACTCGCACCTGTGTTATGATTAAATAAAGTTTTAAAATAGGATTTAAAAAAAGTGACGGCTGTTTTTTTTTTTCTTTGTATGGCTAACGGTCGTTTGAGAAGCGGAACGAAAGTGAGTGTGTCTGAGTGCTAAGACGGAACTTTTATCTTGGTGCACACTCGAGAATAACATAGCATGGCGTCGGGTCATTTGTGTAAGCTACACAGCCTTTTAACGCGACTTTCTACCGGCACCACACTGCGACGTGTACAAAGTAAGTTACGTTCATATCATTTAACGAGGATTTTAATGGAGGTCGTTGTCGTTAACCGTTTATAACCGTTAACGGAAACGCGTCATTAAAGCTAACAGGCTAACCTTGAGAATATGTTTTAGCTAGCACTTATGTTTTCACCGTTAATACCTTAATTTCTGTACATAAAAATAAAACAAATCGTTACCAGGTGTCATAACTTCTTGGTTCTTCGTTTGTGATGTATTTTACTGTAGCTAAGAAGTTTAAATTTGCCCTCTCTAGTATGCTAAAGGCTAATATCTGTGTGTCTCACCTGTTTGTCTTTCTGTTGCAGCATGTTTGGTGCCAGTGCGACAGAAGTCCAGTGTCACTGGTCCTCTGCTTGACAGCCCTAACTGGTATGTTAAGAGGTTAACTGTGATTACCCTATGTTTAGTCTAAGCCACACTTAGACTAAACAGCTCTATCCACTAAGCCACCAACGCCCCAGACCCTTCACTTTTAATGAATAAATAATACACAGAATGTTACATGCATTTGTGATTAATATAATGTGAGCAGGGCAATAACTTCCTTTTTCTCGGATGTAGTAATGTGGAAATCGGTGCGACCTCAGATGGGAAAACCATAGTGTGCTACCATCCTGCTGTTGATGTCCCCTATGAGCTTACTCAGGTAAGAGAGTGCTTTCTACCTTCATAAACATCAGTGTTGTCACATGATCTCATATAGTTGCACTGTTTCCAACTATGAGGGAAATTAAAGGTTCCAGTTTGTTTGATTTTTGGATAAAACCCTGCAGATTCTTCGCCCTTCACACCTGCCCTGTTTGGTTCAGTTAATTCAAGTTTGTTTGCTGCCTAAGTGCGGTTGAACACAGCAGTCGCCCTCAGGGGCACTCCAGAACAACCGGACTGAGACCTTATTGAAGAGGTGGTCTCGGTCTGGTTACAAACGAACTCTGGTGCAGTTCGTTTGTGGTGAGAGAGTGTTCTGACCTCAATCCGAACCAACTGCAGTCACATGACACATTGTTTGGGTTAAACATGAGCATGTTACAGTCCTGGAGGATTATTAATGTGCGCCTCCTTCTGTACTGCCTTAATATGCACATTCAGTACATCCAATGCATCAAAACATTGTTTTCCAGTTGGAGCCACGCCTCGTTTTCAAACTGTATGGTTTGACTAAAATGAACAATGACAGCAATATAGTCCACGATGAGCAGCGCTAAAATCAACCTGCGTAGTTGTCCCTCCATTGTGACATTAGAAAGTGTCACATTTATCTTGCAAGTGTACTCTTCTTCAACGTTTTGTTTACTTCCTGGATTTTTCCCGCATAGAAATTCTGATCAATCAAGAGCAGCTTTCTCGCACAAGGCATTTGATCTGGTCCGCTTGTAAATGCTGCCGTGAGAACACGAACCAACTCTAGGCAATTATGCAACTTTGTAACAAAATTAGTCCCTGATTCAGACCAAAGCAAGTGAACACTAGGTCTGAAAGCACCCTAAGAATCACAGTGTATGAACTGTTAATATCTACATAGGGAGCGGGTCCTCGTCCTTGGATTTCGCCATGTTGCACCGCCACATATTCACAGAAGCCCAGAACAGACAAACCAAACACTGGCTCTAGAGGGCCATTTACGTTTTCTTGTCGGCCACTGCAGTTAAGCAGCCCCACGACAACAAGCCGACCAGCACCCTTTAAACACTTATTTGAAATACGAAACTGTTTTATTCATTATTTTTCCATATCTAAATCATGGGGTCTGTTTGTTCTGGAGAGGACGAGACCTGCGGATAATTTGTCTCCCGGTTAAAACCTCTTCAACAATGACCTGAAGGAATGCTGTCCTGGAGTTCACGCTTGGCACATGGGAGAAGTTTCAGCTGGTTGCAGTCTGCACTCCTCACCACTAGATGCCACAAATCTTACACACTGCTCCTTTAACTCGTAATTTGACAAACATTTATGAGGCTTTTGGTGCAGGGTGAAGCAACATAGAGCTGAAAACAAATTTAAAGTGCTGTAAACATGACTGCATGCTGCTGTCACAGATGTGTCTCAGTTAGAAATATAATAGTGTCAGTAATCAGTAAATAAACACACAAGGATGAAAATGATCATATTTTACATTTTGTAAGAGGCAACCTTATTCATGACCGTAAATCTTTGCAGCCCATTGAACGACCAGACCCACTGAGCAACTCCGTCGAGACCCACGACCAGATTTTAAAGGCCCACCTCAGCAAGGAGGTGCTGAAGGACAAACAGGGGCCCACTATAGAGGAGCTGAGCAAGATGTTTTTCACCACCAAACACAGATGGTATCCAGTAGGACAGTAAGTAACTGTGAAGTTTGAGAGGTGAAAGAAAGTACATCTGATCGGTATTTGTTAAGCTAATTTCCTTTTGTCACTGTTCACAGGTACCACATGAGACGCATAAAGAAGAATCCCCCAAAGGACAGATAGTCGAAGGCCAAGGTTCCAAAACCACACCTGATGTTTGCTTGTGTTATTGTCACAATGATGTTTAATAAACTGTTAAATATTACACAGGTTTTCATGAGTTTTTGAGTCAGTGCTGCTGCAGTGGGACCGTACACATGCACTGTGATGCTGAATAGATTTACTGCCCTGGATTTTAGGGCCTCTTATAATGTGCCCCATAGATTTAAATTTTAAGGACCAACACCAGAATGCAATAATATAAGTTCCCTGGTGAACTGACTGTAGCTGGGGGTAAAGATAGTTTCCGGTATGGGAGAAAAAAAAAATGCAATGAAATAAAGGCAGATAATACAGTGTAATGCAGTAGTAACATTTTAATGTACTTCATGGTTTAAAAATGTTTTTTAGAGAGTTTAACAAATATATTAAGGCATTTTGGAACGCTACAGTAGAGGATGTACCTTGAAAAAAAGTGTATTTTGAGAGTAAGTATTTTCTTACTAATGAAGTGAGGTGGTGATGTTTTTTTCTAAACAATATATTATTATTTGTAATTCAATAAAGATTTACAGTATATTATCAAACAAATATAGAGCCAGTAAGGACAAGAAGACAACCCCACCCACCCATCAACTCGGGGACAAACCGAGAAAGCCAGACCAGGCAGATGATAGAGACAGATGCTATTAAATGCTGTTATATGTGACCTTTGTGACCTCTCAGTGATGTCAGAGCATCTTTGACTGAAGCTGGTGCAATGATTTGGTTATTTTCCTCCTCTTCTGCCTGTACCTGTCATTGTAGGTGTACTCTATATTTAATTTTAACTTTAATTAAGAAAAAAAAATCCCAAACTTGAACACCCGCATATTTCCTTACGTCATCCAAAGCAACCGGAAGAGTGAGTTATCTGTCCCCGCCCGGGAGCTCAGTCAGTCCAAGCTGAAGAGACGGCGAGTGCACGGCTAAAAATATAATCGCAAACACAAGATGTCCCAGTTGCCTCGTAGGATTGTGAAGGTATTCTTTACACCGGGCACTGACCATATATCTTAACGAGGCCGTGTCTGGGTGTTGTGAGGTTTATTTTGTGAGAAAAAGGACGTTAAATTACTGCCTTTCCAACGTGTAGCCTGACGTTAGCACAGCTACCACGATTAGCTCTTATCTAGCTAGTTATTAAGCTAGCTCGCTGGTCCGTGTCTGTTTTGTTTGCAACTTCCGTTTACTCCCTTCTGGTCCATCTGAGCTTTCAATTTTGTTCGAGTTAATTTGCTGCCGCACTTACATAGTAGTTTTCATATCACTGGGCTGCTAATTTTGTAGTGTGAATCAACAAATAATGACAATTCGTCCTAGTCGCCATGTTAATGGTATCGCTATGTTAGCTATGCTAGCAGCTGTAGCTTTGATGTGTGGTACACATGTCTGGCGCTGCTGTGAAACGCTTTCCGTGTGGTCTCGAAATGTTTAAATGCTCCAAACAAAGTAAGCGTGTTCGTTTTGCTTCGATTGTATAAAACGGTAGTAAAAATTAGGGTGAAATGTAAGGCCTGTTGCGTTGCGGTCTCCTCCCTCAACCTCACCGCAACCTCACTGGGCCAGGCCCGGCTGTGGGCGCGATCAGCATGTTCCGCCACATCTACCGGCTATTTCTCGGGTTTAGCAGGTTTTTACTGGCAGTAACATAACGCTGAAATAAAGTAGAAACACCACAGCAGCTTCCTTAATGGAAACCTGTAGTTTCTGTTTCCAATCCGAACGAAGAAGTGAGCAGTTCAACAAGATTAAACCAGTTTCCTTCCTGTTGACTGCAGATGTTCCGGTGCACCTGCTTCATCAGATGCAGAAATATGAGAAATGTTCCACTTCCTCCTTTTGATTTCAGTTGTCCCTTGTTTAGATGTTAGACTTAACTTCTCTTTTTTTCCCACTTGTGATAGAATTGAAAATTTACATACACACCACATAAACTGTTTTGTTTGTTAAATGAATAGCTGTAATTAAATGGATCATAATATAACTTTGAGCTGAAAGTACACTCTCTAAATGTGAATATTTATACTCAGCTTTATGTGAAAGTAAGATGGATATGTTTGAGTTTTGGGTGTTCAGGTGAACAAAACAGGCAATTTGAAGACCTTACTTTGGGTTCAGGGAAATTATATTTATATATTTAATACACTTTCTTACCAAATGATCAGTTGCTCAATTAAGGTATAGGTTAATCTTAATCCTAAATTATTGTATCCAACAAATCTGCAGTTTCACGTGGTGTTTTCACAAAACTGGGCTGTCTGTGCAGTAGAAAGATGCAAACATAGTGCTCCAGGACTGACGCAGAAGTCACCGTTGCCATGGTTTCCTCATCAAAAAGCCAATGAGACGACTTCTTGGGATTATTGTAGAAAATGAGCTCTGCGGCAAATAAACATTTACGACACTTACAAGGTTCATTCAGCAAGATAATCTTCACAAATGAACGTGTGTAATGATTTTCAAAGTCTAAATGCAGTCAGCAGAAGTAAAACGCTAACATTAGGCAATAAACGGACTACATCATAGTCGCATGACTTAATGTCGCCACCCCAACAAAGCATTAAAATGGTGTCCAGTGGGATGACGCTCTTGAGTCTAATTTTGCCTGTTGTTAGCAAACACCTTTTTTAAGATACATAAATCTTCAAAATTCGTTGTAAATCAAAACTGGAAAATCTCAAGCTTTCGTTAACCACAGACCTCATTTCATGCATCTAGAGAAAGGCAATGCAGTAACAGAAGTTTGGTTTATATGTGATCAGCACAGTTTTAGCTTGATCTGAGTTTGAGAGCGAGGGCTTGGTCTCTCTAAAGTAAGAAAGTACAATCTGTAGTTCAAGCAGCAGCCCTAGAGCCAGTGAAAACTTGAACTGAGAGACGAGCAGGGAGATATCGCTGCTGGTAACATGGAGGGAAGTTTACTACAGTTCATTTACACATACTACCCTCACTGTTATGATACAAAGCTGGTTTAAAGTCGGCAAAGTAACCCTTTAAAGTCACTGTGCAGCAACTCAGGGGTGCTTCAGCCTCGGCTACCTTTTAGTTTCTGTGTTAGACAATAGCTTGTGGAATGTGGTTCTGTCTGTGGGTGGGTTGGAAGTGTGTGCGTGACTAAGCAGGGTGAAAGTGTGCGTCCTCGTCCATTATACACTTGAAAGTCTACACCTACAGTGCAGTTTTTCTACTTGTGAATGTCAACAATGCTGTTATGTATTTCTCATTCTGGCCACATTTAGGAGACACAGCGGTTGTATGCAGAGCCTGTTCCAGGGATCACGGCTACGCCAGATGAAGGGAATGCACGTTACTTCCATGTGGTTATTGCAGGGCCTCAAGACTCTCCGTTTGAAGGAGGCACATTTAAACTTGAACTATTTCTTCCTGAGGAGTATCCCATGGCAGCTCCCAAAGTGCGATTCATGACCAAAATCTACCACCCCAATGTTGACAAACTGGGAAGAATATGTTTAGACATTTTGAAAGGTAAGAAAACATGATAGCGTCAATTAAATTGCAAGCCCTTTTTGAAATGTACATGGGCATTTTGATACTCACTCACAGCATATTGACACATGACATATTAAGTCTGGTACGCCCTTTTTGGGACAGATTTTTAGCTGTCTGCTGTTTTGTGCTGGACAGGTAGCTGACTCTAGGTTTATCCGATCTTGACGATTGGAAACAACTGCCTACAAGGTTATATGGGGGGCTGCTAAGAGCTGTTGAGAAGCTGCAGTCTAAATGTGGGCTGGTTAGCCAGAAACAGTTATCAAACGTCAGCTAAAAGCTTCAGAGCTGTGAAAGCAGGGAGATGATTTTGAGTGGCTTTGCTGGTACTTTCAACCCTTTCACAACACACACGGCCATTTGATGCAATATTACTTATTTGCGCCTTAAAGCTTGAGTCGGCAGAAATCTAGAAACTGCAAAAAAAGTCCCTCCCACGGGCGTACGCACTTGCTTCATACAGTGTCCCAGTGTTTCCTGTACATTGATGTATTTAATCTTATTTTGTTGCACAGTTGCTTGCAGCGCATTTGCTCAGCCCCTCCTTGCCAAGCTCTGTCTCTCTCTGTTACTCAGACCACAAATGAGACAAGAATTAGCTAGCTAGCAGCGCTCCTTGGGAGCAACTTGCTCCCTGCTGCTGTGGACGTCTTCTCTAGAGAGAGAGCGGGCAGCAGCTCCAGAGACAGTTAGTGGCTGTAGCATCTCAAATTTGGCCAATGCAAACCCTCTAACGCTGGCTCTAACTGCAGGCTGGTGCTGGGTCTAACCTATGTGATGGCACCAACTGCATCTGATCACCAACTGTTTGCTGATCTGGTGGGAAGTCAGGGCTGTCCGGTCCCCCAGAGCTGTCATTTGTGCTGGCCGGTTTTGCGTTGCTGCGGCTGCTGCATGGAGGTCCATCTTAGAGATGCTGCCCGCTCTCCTCCTGGCGAGGTGGTCTGCTGTGAGGCTTTGGCTCCATTTAGCAGAAAATCTCTCTCTATCTCTAGAATGTTTGGCTGATACTAACACATTTCTTGCCTTTATTGTCAGACTCTCTTTTTGATAACTTCGTCTACATCTTTTTAAGGTTTCTCTGCAGTATTAGTAGCTGTAGCCAGTGTTGGAACAGCAACTTTTACCTGCAGGATTCTCCACCATTGAATCAGGCTTTCAGTGAAGGGACATGCATGCGCATCTGCGTTAAAAGAACAGCCAACAGGAATGTCTTCTCTCTGAAATGACCTGTGATTGGCCAAGCCTCCTGACACGGGCTAGATTTTCTAAAGTTTGGAACCAGAACCAAGAGGAGGTGTAGAAGTCTAATGTTTGCTCAGACCATTCGAATTACAATATGCGGCCTACCCCAGCTTTAAGAAGTACTGTTTGATTCTTTTTTATATTATAAATGAAGGAAATATTTAGATAGGGAGAACAGAAATTTCCATAAGCACAAATAAGTGACATTGTGACACAATAGAATATAGATTGCAAGTTTTATATGCCGTTAGGTCAGCTGCAGTGGACCCTACATCTGAAGCAGACGTTTACACCCGGAACGCACCAAATTAGAGGCTCACTCGTTATTAGACTCCAGCAGTGTTAGGCATAAAACCAGATTTATTTTTTATTGTCACACCCAGAATGAGGTTAAATACTGGAAATTATTTCAGTTTTTTGTAATTGAGATGGCTGAAAAGGAGCTGGATATTTTTGCATAAAGCAGCACAGGCTGGATCTCAATTCCTGATCAGCTTCAACTCTCCATGATGGTTGCTGCTCGCCGTCTCTGTCACTGGCATGTTGTGGCCGTCTTTGCCCACTAATACTAATGCCCTATCACAACGTTCCCTTGGTTCCCCCCTAATTTGGCCTTTACGCTGTTGTTTCTCTTTTTGCATCCTTTTTATTTTAACTCTCCCTCTTCCAGATAAGTGGTCTCCAGCCCTGCAGATCCGCACAGTGTTGCTATCTATCCAGGCGTTATTAAGTGCTCCCAATCCAGATGATCCCCTGGCAAATGACGTTGCAGAGCAATGGAAGAAAAACGAAAGCAGTGCCATTGAGACAGGTGAGCATTAGATTCATGTTTCTGTTCAACACTCAGTGAAGCTTGAAGGATCCGCTGTGCTGAACTATACTGCTGCTGCCACGTGTGGTCACAGAGTTTGATTTAGATTTGTCTGGTGGTGTTTTCATGGATATAAAACAACCCGGTCACAGACAAATATGGTAGTAAGTCAGCGTAACTGAAACTGATGTAGTTTTCAAGTCTGTAATTCATCTGATGGAGATAAAAGCTCTCAAATCACAACAGCACAGTCCATTAAAGACATTTCTGCAAATGACTTCCATCTTCCCAGTATAATATAACTTTTGGCCAGAGCATATTGAGTGCTTGCACTTGTTTGTCCCCTGATATGTGTTGGAGGACCATGTAGAAAAAGCAGAGAGGCATGTCTTGACCAGAGGTCACATTAACCGAATATTTCCTGTCTTGAATGGTTTTTTTTGTTTTGTTTTTGTTTTGTTTTTTTCTCGACGCTGACAGAAAAATCTGAGGTCTGTCTTTCATCAAGGACATGTGATTTTGTCTACTAGACAATTAAACATTGCTACCTTCACTAGTTGGTACCATAAATACTAGTTGGTTAAACGTATGAAGTAGGGCTGCCAACGAATATTCTTTTTTTCAAATTCGAATTTAAATTCGAATTTGAAAAAAAAAATGGATATTCGAATGTGAAAATTGATATTCGATTGTGGAAGAAAAAAAAAACACCACCGCAGCTGTCCTCTTTGCAAGTGGGCGTTGGCATCAGACGCGCATTTCTCTACACTGGTCGACAAGCGGTTCTGCTCCCAGCTGTTGTCTCCGTCACCCGGCTTGACACATTCGCTCATAGCTCGCGCAGAAAATAGACCAGACTCCAAAATGATCACTGCGGGGCGTGAGCTGGTCACGGTCCAGCACTTCGAGGCTATTTGCAACGCTTCCGTGGACGGTGTGGCCACGGGTCAGAGAGGGGGGGCGAGCGAGAGGTCCGCGGTCGTTTATAACATACTGTTATAGATAATTGTTTTATGTGTTTTAATTTGTAGGTATGTAAATGTTTTCAAAGACGTTTATGTTGAAATAAAAATACCTACAAGTAGTTATGTTTCCTTGTATTAGTTTGCCCTCTTGTGGACATAATGCGGAAAAAAAAATATTCGAATGGTTCAAACCTATGAGTTATTTTTAGAAGGAATATTCGAACGTCATTTTTGAGCAATTTTGACAGCCCTAGTATGAAGTTACCCAGAAGAAAACAGGAGGGGTTTGGATCAGCATGCAAGATTAACCAGCTCTTTAAAAGCAGTTGGTTCCAGCTTCATAAAAGTGTCTTTTTTTAATAGGAAACTAAAAACCTTTAGGTTTGTAACTGCTGATTTAACAAAATGAACAACTCAGGCTTTGGAAAACTATTCTCTGTATCTGTCTGTGCACTTTCCTAAAATCTGACATTCAAACATATGCGTACTGCCAGGGAAACAGACTTCAACACAACAGCGGCAAAGAAACCTGAAACCTCCAGCACAGAGAGCAGTGTTAGCATTAGCATATTGAAAGTTTTGACAACAAACATTGAGAGAGGGTGCAGTTTTTGGATGGAAACTTGACCCTGGAGCTCTATCTATCAAAAACCCCATTGCAGCAGATATTATAGTATGTTTCACAAATGCCAACAGTGTGTCAGCCACTGCCAGTTAGCCTACGACCTAACAAACGTGTGCGGCAGATCCTACGCACGTGGCGTACGATGTTGTGAGCATTTATACTTGTGCGGTGGTGTGTCTGTGTCACTCTGCAGTTACACCTCCGAAACACTCGTCGTCAGTGGGGTTTCTGTGAAGTGCTGTAAAGTTGAGTTGATTCAAAACACACATTAAACACACATTAAACATGGCTTAATAGAGACCATTTCAAACACAAGCACACAAATCAGCTTCACTATAACTCGCAGCATTGACAGACAAAGCACTTGTCTTTATCTGGACACATTTTCCCCACAAATACTGCATGCTAACGTTATTAGCACAAGCCTATGGCAATTTACATTGTATGAATTAGCCTAGCAGCTAGCGAACTTTCCCTCTACTCATATAAAGCCAGGGACAACAGCAACATTTAACAAAAGTAATGTTATAAAATTCAGCTCCATTACAACTCACAAGTTTCACTGACAAAACAACTGTCTTATACTAAACACGTTTTCCAAACAAATACAACATGCTAATGTTACTAGCACAAGCCTATGGCATTTTACATTGTATTTTATTAGCCTGGCGATGAGCGGAGATTTCCTCTGCTCATATGAAGTCAGGAAAAATTACACACAAGACTTAAAATGCTATTTTTGTAGAGGCTTTATTGTCTTCACAATTGTTTCTTATCTGTGAAATTAAAGTTAATATAAGCTTCATTTTACAAAAATACACGAGGTCTGCATCACCGCAAGGTGTAATAACATCTGGGGAGGTGCATGTCAGGCTATGGTGTAGGGTAAGGCATCGATTCACAGCAGAAGTATAAATTCTGCCTTAGACATGTCTGGCTGAATCTCTCAGATGTTTCCTCTTATGCTAACGCTAGCTATCTTGACACGCACTGCGCTTTCACCGGTCAACCTAGCACAAGCAGTGCTGGACAAAGCAGAGAGCGAAGCTAAGCACAAGCAGTTTTTCCAATCACTACGTTACATGCACAAAGTGTTCCGTCAATATTACTGCTAAGCTGTTAACATGTCTAATGAAAATAAATGTGTCACTAATACTCCTGTTAACATGCAGCTGTGCTGATTAAGGTGCCCTAACATGTTGTTTATCACATCAAAATATGGAAAAGAGAAACAGCTGGAGCCGCTTGTCATTTTGCTTCTTTGCACCAAAATAGGATTTCTTTTCAAAGTTTTTGTACGGGAGGCGGGCTTGTTTGAGCGTGCAAACACAGCCTCCCCCTTTTACTCTGTCACCCTCCCCCTTGAAGAGGTCAGTGTTGCAATATTTGCACATACTCAAAAACCAGTCGATATCCAAGTCTCTCATGATGTTTAAAAGTAGGTGTGTCTCTCCTTCCAAACCAGAAATGCTGGCTTTTCTTTTGGGCTTGCGTTTCTGTCACAGCTTCGCAAAGTGTTGGGGAGTTGGTTTGTAGAAAGTAAAGTAGATCTGCTTCCAGCTCCATTTCACTTTTTTTTCTATTAAGCAGGAAAAACCATGTTACACAAAATATATTAGTGCTCGAAAACGTGTGTGGAGATGGACTTAAAGGACCAAGACGTTACCTTGCCAAGAAAACAATTGGGAGATTAATCGATAATGAATATAATCCTTAATTTCTGCACAAGCTAGAACCAACAAAGCATGAATATGTTTTCAAAATGATAAATTGAACCTTCAGAATGTTTGCAATTCACTTTTTGTTGATTGACTCATTTATTTGCTTTTATATTTAGGAAAACTGGGGCATTTCAGTTACTTTTGGCTGTGTATTGTGGGAGTTTGGTTTGATCATCTGTGTACACTCTGCAACACTTTTCCTTATCCGCAGCCCTGCGCTACATCCTCCTCACACCCTCCACCATTTTATCTCTGTGTCTCTCCCCCCAGCCCGATCATGGACCAGGCTCTACGCGGCCAACACACCAATATAGAAGAGGAGACACGAGGCAGCTGAATGTGATCCACAAAATATACTCCTATTCTCTCAACATTCGAATTTAATGGACACAAAAAAGAGGAAAAAAAAAAAGATTATAAGTCCAAATCTATCTGTAAGAAATGACAAGATTTACTGCTGCAGACCTCTGGGTGACTTATTTTCTTCTCTAAGATGCGTTAAGTGTGTGTTAGCCTTTTTTTTTTTTTTCTTCTTTTTTTTTTCTGTGTTGTTATTTAAATGCATGGACAGAGAACGACACCCTCCCCACTACAGTCTTAAAAAGTAACATGCAATATGTTGTCCTGAGCAAGGCACATAACTGGTACGTTTGCAGAATTACATATATTAAAGCTGTTCTTCTTTTAACACATGAATTATTTGTCAACACATCTGTACGTCTTCTGTGAGAGATGACACGTTGTTTTAACACGTGGCTATCTTTTCACTTGTAGTAGGGAGACGGTAAAATATCAATGATGATTGTATTTTTAGGGAACACCATGAGTTTTCTGGAAAATAGCCCTCACAGTCGACAAGACGGTTAGCTGGATTTCTACTTCTGTGTGTCTGGGCACGTCACAACACTGAATATTTAGTCGGCATCATCTCAAGAGCACATGTGGCACTTAATACTGAGCACAGAGGTGAAACGTAACAATATTGCACAGCAAAGACGATCTTATTCCGAAGATTGGATGTAAATTTAAAGGGTTCCACACAGGAAGTGCGTCCTCTTAAACTTTCAAACGCCACTTTCTGTAACAGTAGCACCAGTTCGACAAAACATTTTCATACACAGACAATGACAGGAGGATCATTCCAGTGTTGCCAGATGGAAAATGTCAAACCAGAGGGTTAAAATGATTGTGGTGAATGATGAGGAAAATGATTGTGTTTTAACCAAGAGGACAAATCAGGCATAATGTGTAATTTTAAGACATTCACTGCTGCAGCTTGTGCTGGCTGCAACACGTGCTGCGTTCAGGGACACACCATAAAGTCCCACTTTGACGATTGGCGGTCACAAATACATCTGAAAACAAAAAAAAATTAATGATTTTGAAATAACAAATGAGATGTATCGAAGAAAAAACAAGTTAGAGGCTATATAAACTCTGTGATGTGTAGATGTTGCTATGCTACTGTCCAATTTGTCGTGTCTTTCTTCAGTGCTGTAGATGTATATGCTTAATTTGTCAGCACTGAAAGACAGCGATTGGCGTAGTAATGTCCAAAAATAACCAAATTTTCATGTTATGGAGATTTGATTATACAGAGGGTGACATTATTGTACAAATACAATAATTACACATCTGGCAGTACTGGTTGATCCCAACATTTTAAAATAAATTTAAAGACGCTCTGAAGGTTGCTGTGTACCTGCCAAATTTGCCAATACAGAAAACACTGAACAGCCACATTTAAAAAGGATTTAGTCCACAGCTCGTGTTAATCTGCGGCCCCAGCAGATGCAACTTTATCTCTTTTCATTATTTCTATCTTAACACTCGTGTCAGATTGATAAAGACAGATTATTGTGTGATCAGGCGCCTGAGCCCAGTTAGACGAAGACGGTTTATAATAATCATGTTTTATCCAGCAGTCTGTTCGACAATAGTGTGAAATTTTGCTGTGTTTTCCCTCAGTTTTCTCACTAATATACACGTTTCTGTAAAAGCTGGGACAGTTTGGGGAGAGTGAGCGTTTTACTTCCATACGCTTAAAAAAAGGGCATTGTTAACACGTTCAGACTAGTTTGTGCTGAAAATGCATGATGTCGCAGACGACTACGATATGTTGAAAATGTCCTTTTTCTAAGGGTTTGTTTTTATTTGTCCTTTTTTTTTTAACTGTCTGTCCATGCTATATATGTTGCCTATTTCCAGTGTTCATTAAAAAGGCATTACCACATAACCACATGACTGATATCGGGACAATTCAGACTAGTTTTCTTTGTAGTGTTTGCGAGAGTCGAGGTGTTGAGACGTCTTTAAAGGGGAAGTTAAGGCTTTTTTTGCTTTGCTATTTGCTAAGGCTAAAAATAAAAAGTACTCAAGAGCAAAAAGCCTTGTAAGGCTAAAACAGATTTTCCATCGGCTAGAAACCAAGAGTCTCCAAATTGCACGTCTTAAATCTTGAATTCTGAATTGGGATTCGTGTTGAAGTTGAACTTTCATTTAAAAAAAAAACAACTGTTGGCTGATCAACAACATCAGGAGGTGGCGTGAAAGGCTCTGTAGCTCAGACCCTCTGTGATCATGTTGCTTCTGTTCAACTCGGCTGAGAGAGGACTGTAAAGTTATGTTGTAGGTAAACTATTTTTGTTAAGCCTTCTTTTATCAGTTGATCTCTCTTCTCGCTCTCTACCAGATTACCGCAGGCTTGGTGTCACTTAGATCTGTTTGTGTCCCCCCCAGTCCTCAACCACCTCAGAGCTATTAACTCGTTTTTTAACTGCTACATGTACTCAAGTCTGGAAGAAGGAGCACGGCTTACAAGCTGGTTAATTTATTGTTTCTCTGAGGGACTTGACGGTAACCTAAACCAAGAAACGGTCAAGTCACTGGATTTTTTGAAGCATCTAGATCAAACTGTCGAGAGATCAAAGTCTGATTAATCAGCTCCCCATGTGTTGGAAAAAAAATAAGAAAAAGAACAAAAAAAAGGAAGAAGAGTTCTGTCGGTAATTTCAGTACATTTGCATACATGGCTCTTCAAATACTCTGTAAATAAACTGAGTTGAGTAAGTAATTAGAGGCTCGTCTGGTTTATGTTGTGTGGAGTTTGTGTTCCTATAAAGGACGGAGGTTACAGCAGCTATTTATGTCTCATAATTTGCAGTGACAGGTTTTTAATAAGACAATGACTTGATAAATTTACAGCACACAGAGGTGTTCAATAAAGCCCTAATCAGAACAAGTACCAAAAAAGATGTGAAGTCCTCTCAGAGATAGATGGGTACACTTTGCACACATCTCGATGATAAAACCCACATTACATCCTTATTTGCAGGAGGCAGGACCGTTCACGTCCAGCTGAGGGAGGCATTGACACTTAAATAGTGCTGAGTCACATGAAATGCACTGCATGCTGTTAGTAATTAAATTTTAATTGTATTCTAGAAGTATATATCAGCGATACTCAGCTTACAGCCCACGTTTGGGGGTCACCCCCAACTATTTTCAAATTTGTGATAGAAATAAATTGATTCACTTGTAATTATAGTTTTAATAAGGTGCCAGAGTGCTTTTAAAAAAAACATCAAAACAGCTCATTAATCAAAAAAAGTGCTAGGAGAGGATCCCCTGAATGAACCTGAGCTGTGCAGAGCTGCTGCGACAGGCTCCTGGCCTCCTGGCCTCCTGGCCTCCTGTCGTTTTCCAAAAGTGGCCCGTGGGCAAAGCAGGTTGAGTATCCCTCCCTGGTGCATAGCATAAAAACAATGCAGCATACCGCAGGGTTAATTCATATCGGCCTTTGCGATGCACAACATGGAAAAAAACGGACGAAACAAATCAAAGCATAAATAATGATACAGGAAAACTATCCTTATAAGAAGAGAATCCACTGGTTCAACTTAAAAAAATTAAGTTTTAGTAGTTCCAATTGACATTATTGAGTCATTCCTACGAGTCTTTAGTAATCTGACTAACTCAATTAGTGTAGTACAACCACCATGATTTGCTTTGACCTCAAAAAGCTTAATCAAGTTGAACCAACTTAATATTTATCCAAAAGCTGTGGTGATATTTAGTGATCAAATTATTTATTTAACATAATCTAAGTTATTATTTTAATTAAATTCTACTCAGAAATGTCAAATGTTATTTCATTTTGATCAACTTCATAAAACACCATAACACTTCAATTACTTCACTACACATTTTGACAAATAAAGGCCTGTCTCCATTAGAGGCCTGGTTGCCAAGCAGTTAATTTTCTTTATACAAGTTATTTGGATGTATAAAAGCGGGATGTTGGCTACCTCAAATTATGTGTCCATTCCTTGATTAACCTGCAAGTTATCCATATTCCTTAGTCTGTACGGGTCCTCAGATCAAATGAAAAGTGTTTTTCATAAAATTAATCCAATTCTTTAACAATATTCATTCTGGTTTAAATAAGCAATTTGATCATATTTCCATCTTTGCTGAGCAACAATTGTGTGTGAAAGGAATTAAAGGTCTGCCCCATATAGACGCCTGTCCCAAATATAGGCCTGTTGATTTGACTGAAGTTTTATGGTAAGTTGTCAACTGACTAAAACACATTTTTTTAATGAAAAACTTGATTATTTTAAGAAGGAGCTCCACGTATTGATGCTTCAGACTGATGCAGCTCTCATATATTACCATTTAAAGCAAGTCTTCAATCAGAAGACAGTTAGCTTAGCTTAGCTTAGCATAAGGACTGGAAACGGGTAAACCGCTAGCCTGTCTATGGCCAGGGCCGTAACAAACAAGTATTTTAGTTCCAGACGAATCATTCAATTTTCATGTTTAATTTATTCATTTTTGATAGTTATTTTATTAACTTATTACTGTATCTGACCAATTTAGAGGAAGATATACTTTATAAATCCCTAAGGCCTAGATACTCGCGGGCTCATCAAGCTCACACAAGCTTTAATTGGTGGCTCTTATGATAGCTTATAACAGTATGATAACACAGCCAATACATTTTAAAAATGTGCTACATAAATGTACAATGAACACTACACTATAAACATGCAAACTTCTGCATTATATTTCTCCTTTCACCTCAATTAATGTTTCCAAAACTGGGGTAACTGTCAAACCTGGCAACGCAGCATGCTTGAGCAGGTTACAATAGCTTAGCTAGCTAGCGTGACATACACAGGGCACAAAATGGATTGATTTTTAATTTTAAAAAGGGACAAAAACCAGATGGACAGACACACAGCATTGTAAGGAATATTGAGGATAAAGAGTCTGAGGAAGCAGCAAACGAAAATCAACATGAAGATGCCGGAGAGGGGACGAGCAGGCAAATGCCAGGTGTTCCAAGTAAAAAATGAAAGGTACGAGGCATATTACAAGATGAACACAGGACATTTCAAGAGAAATGGACAGATGAATTCTTTTTTGTTCTTCATGGCATGAACCCTCTGTGCTTGATATGCAAACAACCCTGCGCCTGTTTCAAACGAAGCAACTTGGAGCGCCATTTCAAAATGGCAACCTCAACCACAATACACTCTAGTTGGAGGGCCGGCAGTGATTGTCCAAATCACTGCCTATCTGCTCCTGGCCTCCAGCTTTCCTCCTCTCTCTTACTCCAAATCCAACAGGAGGCTCGTTCAGCCTCCTCCCCCATCTTGCAAGCAGCTTGTTTTTTGTTCCTTTCGTCAAGGCCCAGAGCTGACAACAAACACCATGCTGACTTGGCTCGGAAACCTCTGCATCCGATCTCCTCTGGTGGGCGACTTCGCAGGCTTCCTCCCATGGCACTGTTAGCTCGACCGGAATTATCTTCTGGTCTTTGGTTGACCACAACACGATGTCTGGCCGGAGGGTTGTGTGCACCACCTCCGGGAACTGCAGCCTTCTTCCCACGTCAACCGCCATCTCCCAGGAACTGGCAGCTTGCAACAGATTGGATTTTGCTCTCTTGGTTGAGAAGGACTTGGCTCCCTCCTTGATGAAGGAGATTGTCCTCTTTGAAGTTGTGCAGACCGGCCTCTTCTTGCGTCTCTCCCGCTTTAGTGTGTCAGCAAGGGATAGAAGGACTTTACCGTGGCGCCACCTATACCGTCCTTGGGTTAGCTGTTTTGCACCCGGATAGTATGTGCGCCAGTGTCCCTCGCTGACCACAATACTCGCTGATAATACTGGTTATATTTATTCAAATTGTACAACAACATTAGAGAGTGCCAAAATCATCACAGTACCCTGAAATCCCCTCAGTCTGCTGAGGGTTAATGACGTACACCTGGGGACACTTGTAAGCATGTTCCAATGTGTGTTCACTGAATGCTAGGAAGGACTCTTGCCTTGCCTCTGCAGGATCCTTCCTTGGAATGATCCTTGACTTTGAGAAACACAATCTGTTGCCACATACACACAGGTCCGAACTACACACACATGCACCAACTTATACATGCATTAAATGGAGAGGTGCCAGAGTGAGGGGGCTTCCTTTGATGGTTGACCCTGTTTCCTTTATTTTTCCAGGATTTGAGATACCATTGTGACATGTAACCGAGGTAAAAAATTAACAACACACTAAACATAACGTATAAAGAAAGCACAAATAAGGGCAAACAAAACCATAACACTTCTACATAACAAGGTAACAAATATTATATCAGAAATAATAAAAGTGACCAAATACAAACATTTATATGCCATCCAAACCCCTGCCCCTCAAAGTCCATACAATTCAATCCATATCTACTAGGTTTATATTATTCACAGGTATCCACATTTCTATGTAGCACTCCCCGAAATTTACTGCATCTGAATATTTTTCTTTGAAAACCACCTATTAATAAAGTTAAATTTAAATTCAGCATTCACAGGACTGCACAAAGACCTGTGCTATTCCTACTATGACCTGTCGGATTAAGTAAGCTGTGAAAAAGGACTCTTGCTGTTCTGTAGAACGTCACAAGATGGCGCTACAAGCAAAGTTTACCTGGCTCAGACAGCTTTACACCTGTTGGTTGGTAGAAGTGAGGTACCTCATGTGTTTCCACACCTTTACTTGCGCTCTTCCTCACATTAACTTCTGTCAGGTGACTTTAAACGACCTCCTCTCGGCTGTATCTCATGGAGTCACATGTATCTGTCCGGTCAAGATATTCGGATGCCTGAGTAAATCCAATCTGTACACCGGCAGTAGTTTTACAGCGTCTGCCTTCCTGCAGGAGGCACTTGTCCTGGAGGCCCATGTTGTTTTACACATTTCCTCTCCAGCAACAAATGTTTCACAGAATTTAATGATCATGGCTCAGTTTATATGGCAACAGTGAGTCATTCACGCTGGTATGCAGGCACTCTTTGAGTGGAACTGCAGGAAATGATTCCCCTCACTATCTGCAATATCTGGCAAAACATTAACTAGTCTCAGAGGCTGTTGTTGTCCCTCCTGAGCCGTCCATCTGAAGAAAATATCTGGCT
The DNA here is from genome assembly GCF_041903045.1 of Epinephelus lanceolatus. NCBI lineage: Eukaryota > Metazoa > Chordata > Actinopteri > Perciformes > Serranidae > Epinephelus > Epinephelus lanceolatus. The sequence continues at coordinate 21,268,016 of NC_135756.1, forward strand.
CAAGTGATATTTTAAGTCTCAGGCGGTCAATATGAGCTCATATGTTCGCCACTACTGACACAAGAACATGAGACGTTACAGTTTGTCAGTTATTTATTCAGACTATGAATGTGACCTAGTGTCATTTACACCACATTTTTGCAAATGTTGAAGAGAAGATGATCTTAACTTAAGAACAAGCGGCAGAAGCACGAGGCGGTCATGTCAAAGGAAGATTTGGAGTCGTTGCCTGAAACCATCATCAAACTTAATGAGACAACACACAAATACTTTGCATTTCTGCGCAGAGGATTCCCAAATGCTGAGCTGTCAGCAGGAAATATTAAAAAATATCAAGACCCTCAAACACAACCTCCCAAAAATGATTCTGTTATTTGTTCAGTTAACAATATAATTTCTGAAATTTTAATTTTCCAACATAAAGAGAATATTTACTGGTTGTGAAATCACTCTCTCTCTGGGACAATAAAGACTGTCTAAAGGTCTACGTTTATGCCAGGAATAAAACTGGTGGGGAAACACAAACACTGTTGTGAAATATAAATACCTGTGTTTAAAACCAATTTTTCAATAAATCATTAAAAAATAGAATAGGAAAGAAAGCTTTATTGTCATTATATATTAAATATAATGATATAATAACCATCAAACTTACTTGAATATTAAATCAAACTTACCTAAACATTACAAACAACAAACATTACCTAAACAACATATAGCATATAATGTCAAAAATAATTCTTCCCATCTTTTTATTAGAACATAGAGCTTTTATTCAAAATTTGTTTTTAGGATTGACTAACACAAAATCAAGTACAGTACCTGATCAACACAGCTACACTGATTTAAACTTGCTATGTGAAGTTATAAAGCAGTATATAAAGGAATGCCTTATAACACTATAATGTTGATATGTAATTTAATGTACTATTTATTTATTGGCTGGGAGGAGTAATTTCCAGGAGTCCCTGCTGGCAGTCGTCCAGCACATAAGCCCTTGTGAATTATAACACACTATATATAATGTGCTAACTGCTGAGCTTTAGAGGCAGATTTTGTTAGCCTTAGATACAGCCGGGCGAACTGTCTCCAGTCTTTATGCTAAGCTAAGCTAACTGGCTGCGAGTTGTGCCCTTATATTTAACAGACAGATATGAAAGTGGTATCTGTAGAACGCAAATGAGGGCATTTCCCAAAATATTTAACTTTTCCTTTAAAGAAGACTTTTGCTCTTTTGCAGTGGTGGAATGTAAAACTCTGCAGTTACTAAAGTGCTAGTCTGAATGGGCCGAAGTTCGCTGCATAGATCAGCCTCTCATTGGGCGGAACGAGCCACCCGCTGAAGTCTCGCTCTACCACCTCCGGTTGTGTAGCAGTTTTCAACACGTCCTTTACTAACTTTTTCGGTGTTTGATCTTGCGGGGATGTAGCCATTTTTCTGCCATGGTTCGCGTCCTGTAGACAATATTTTTGTGAGCGTGTTACACCAAAACCTGTTTTCCCCCTGGCAATATTTTTGCAAGCGCACTGTTGCTGTGGCACTGCCAAGAACGACTGTGATTGGTTGAAAGAAATAAAAAAAGCCGGGGCATTTTTTTCTCCAATCTTAAAGTGAGAGTCGGTGCAGCTGTTGAGTGAGACTACTAAAGAACAGGTAGGACAGTTGCACCGGGGCCCATGGGGTGAGGGACTGTGAGTGACTTAAAATGACCACCCTAGAAATATGTCTGTGTTACATAAAATATATGCTTACTCTGTATATGCTATAAATAAGGTATAAAAACAATGACATTAAACCATCAATTCCTTATTTTATTTGGCGCTTTTGTCCTGTAAATATATGCATCAATGATTTATGGGTGTCATTCTCGGGAACACAATATCTAAATAACACCGTACAGGAATTTCTTCAAATTTGGCACAAACGTCCACTTGGACTGAAGAATAAACTGATTAGAATTTGATGGTCAAAGGTCAAGGTCACTGTGACCTTGTCTGTCTTATTCTTATGAAAGTGATATCACAAGAACACCTTGAGGGAATTTCCTCAAATTTGACAGAAACACTTGGATTGAAGAATAAATTGATTAGAATTTGATGGTCGAAGGTCAAAGGTCAAGGTCACTGTGACCATGTCTGTCTTATTCTTATGAACGCAACATCTCAAGAACACCTTGAGGGAATGTTTTCAAATTGGACAGAAACACTTGGACTGAAGAATAAAGTGATTTGAATTTGGTGGTCAAAGGTCAAGGTCACTGTGACCTTGTCTGTCTTATTCTTATGAAAGTGATATCACAAGAACACCTTGAGGGAATTTCCTCAAATTTGACAGAAACACTTGGATTGAAGAATAAATTGATTAGAATTTGATGGTCGAAGGTCAAAGGTCAAGGTCACTGTGACCATGTCTGTCTTATTCTTATGAACGCAACAGCTCAAGAACACCTTGAGGGAATGTTTTCAAATTGGACAGAAACACTTGGACTGAAGAATAAAGTGATTTGAATTTGGTGGTCAAAGGTCAAGGTCACTGTGACCTTGTCGATCTTATTCTTATGAACGTGATATCACGAGAAGACCTTGAGGGAATTTCCTCAAATTTGACAGAAACACTTGAATTGAAAAATAAACTGATTAGAATGTGGTGGTCGCAGGTCAAAGGTCAAGATCAATGTGACCTCACAAAACATGTTTTTGTCCCTAAATCAAGATGATTATGACAAAACTTCACAGAAATGGGGTGCCCATTAGCTCATTTCGTAGAGCAGACGCCCCATGTACAAAAGCCTTGCAACTTTTTGGCTGAGACACACGCAACGTGAGTCGAACCAACAGCTGACCTTTATCACCACTAGTTCTTTGATGTCAGTTTGGTGTGTCGGGGCCTCTTAAGTAGTCGTGTCACATGACCTTTAAAGTACAGTTGTTTACTAGCAGTGCAGCAAATTTACTCTGAGACTTTAAATATACTTGAAATATTGGTCACAAACAGTACACACAACAACAGCAGCACAGCTGTAAATAATAATAAAGGTAAATTGGCACACATTAAATGTTTCTGTCCTCCAGTACAGTATAATTTATCATGTAATCATGCCACAACAATACTGACCTACAACGACAGTGATTTCTGCCACAGATGACGTCCCCCCCCCTTAAACATAGCTCTGCTCCTCTGACAGATCATCTCTCGCTGTGATTGCTGACTGCAGGTGAAAACATTCTCGTCACATGCTGGTGATGTCGGACTGACAGCTGATGACAAACATCCTGTTTTGGCTGTCATGTATCATCATCATCAGCACTTACTTGATACAGGACACCTGCAGTGGTCAGTTCTTTGGAGTGGAGAGCAGATGGTTATATGTTCTGCTTGTGTTTCCTCCTCTCTACTTTCTTTCCCCTCTTCTTTTTCTCACCTGCTTCTTTCTTCCCTCTCTTCCTCCCCCTTTGCCTCTTCTCCTCTACCCTTTCTCCCTCTTCTCTCGTTTCCTTTCCTTACCGCTTCTCTCCTCTCCTCTCCTCGTCACCCACTTTCCCCTTTCCCCCTGTCTCTTTTTCACCTTTCTTTCCTCTCCTCTCCTCTGGTCAACCCCTTTCTCTCTTCTTGTCTCCTTTCACCTTCTTTCTTCCCTCTCCTCCTCCCCCTTTGCCTTGTCTCCTCTACCCTTTCTCCCCCTTCTTTCCTTTCCTTTCCTTTCCTTTCCTTTCCTCTCCTCTCCTTTCCTCTCCTCTCCCTGTCAACCCCTTTCCCCTCTTGTCTCCTTTCACCTCCTTTCTTCCCTCTCCTCCCACTTTACCTCTGCTCCTTTACCCAATTGTCCCTTTCCTTTCCTTTCCTTTCCTTTCCTTTCCTTTCCTTTCCTCTTGTCACCCCCTTTCCTTTCTTGTCTCCTTTCACATCCTTTCTTCCCTCTCCTCCTCCCACTTTACCTCTTCTCCTTTACCCTATTCTCCCTTTCCTTTCCTTTCCTTTCCTTTCCTTTCCTTTCCTTTCCTCTTGTCACCCCCTTTCCCTCTTCTTGTCTCCTTTCACCCTCTTTCTTCCCTCTCCCCCTTTGCCTGTTCTCCTCTTCCTGTCTCCCTATTCTCTCCTTTCCTTCCTTCTAATCTCCTCCTCCTCCCATCTCCTTTCTTCTCTTTCCTCTTCTCCCTTTTTTCTTTCCTCATCTACAGTACAGGCCAAAAGTTTGGACACACCTTCTCATTCAATGCGTTTTCTTTATTTTCATGACTATTTACATTGTAGATTCTCACTGAAGGCATCAAAACTATGAATGAACACATGTGGAGTTATGTACTTAACAAAAAAAGGTGAAATAACTGAAAACATGTTTTATATTCTAGTTTCTTCAAAATAGCCACCCTTTGCTCTGATTACTGCTTTGCACACTCTTGGCATTCTCTCCATGAGCTTCAAGAGGTAGTCACCTGAAATGGTTTCCACTTCACAGGTGTGCCTTATCAGGGTTAATTAGTGGAATTTCTTGCTTTATCAATGGGGTTGGGACCATCAGTTGTGTTGTGCAGAAGTCAGGTTAATACACAGCCGACAGCCCTATTGGACAACTGTTAAAATTCATATTATGGCAAGAACCAATCAGCTAACTAAAGAAAAACGAGTGGCCGTCATTACTTTAAGAAATGAAGGTCAGTCAGTCCGGAAAATTGCAAAAACTTTAAATGTGTCCCCAAGTGGAGTCGCAAAAACCATCAAGCGCTACAAGGAAACTGGCACACATGAGGACCGACCCAGGAAAGGAAGACCAAGAGTCACCTCTGCTTCTGAGGATAAGTTCATCCGAGTCACCAGCCTCAGAAATCGCAAGTTAACAGCAGCTCAGATCAGAGACCAGATGAATGCCACACAGAGTTCTAGCAGCAGACCCATCTCTAGAACAACTGTTAAGAGGAGACTGCACGAATCAGGCCTTCATGGTCAAATAGCTGCTAGGAAACCACTGCTAAGGAGAGGCAACAAGCAGAAGAGATTTGTTTGGGCCAAGAAACACAAGGAATGGACATTAGACCAGTGGAAATCTGTGCTTTGGTCTGATGAGTCCAAATTTGAGATCTTTGGTTCCAACCGCCGTGTCTTTGTGAGACGCAGAAAAGGTGAACGGATGGATTCCACATGTCTGGTTCCCACTGTGAAGCATGGAGGAGGAGGTGTGATGGTGTGGGGGTGTTTTGCTGGTGACACTGTTGGGGATTTATTCAAAATTGAAGGCACACTGAACCAGCATGGCTACCACAGCATCCTGCAGCGACATGCCATCCCATCCGGTTTGCGTTTAGTTGAACGATCATTTATTTTTCAACAGGACAATGACCCCAAACACACCTCCAGGCTGTGTAAGGGCTATTTGACCAAGAAGGAGAGTGATGGAGTGCTGCGGCAGATGACCTGGCCTCCACAGTCACCGGACCTGAACCCAATCGAGATGGTTTGGGGTGAGCTGGACCGCAGAGTGAAGGCAAAGGGGCCAACAAGTGCTAAACACCTCTGGGAACTCCTTCAAGACTGTTGGAAAACCATTTCAGGTGACTACCTCTTGAAGCTCATGGAGAGAATGCCAAGAGTGTGCAAAGCAGTAATCAGAGCAAAGGGTGGCTATTTTGAAGAAACTAGAATATAAAACATGTTTTCAGTTATTTCACCTTTTTTTGTTAAGTACATAACTCCACATGTGTTCATTCATAGTTTTGATGCCTTCAGTGAGAATCTACAATGTAAATAGCCATGAAAATAAAGAAAACGCATTGAATGAGAAGGTGTGTCCAAACTTTTGGCCTGTACTGTATATTTTCTTTCCATCCTCCTTTCGTCCTTTCCCTCCTTTCTCCCTCTCCTCTTTCTTTCCAACCTCTCTTTCTTTGAATTCATCTTCTTTCCCTCCTTCTACCTCCTCCACTCTCATTTTCCTTCCTCTCATCTCTTTTCCCCTTCCCCTTTCTTCCTTTCACCTCCTCTCTTTTACCTCCTCTGCTTTCTCCCCCTCCCTTCCATTTCTTTCCTTTTCTCTCCCATGTTTTCCTCCTCTCCTTCTCTCCTTTCTCTGCCCTTTCTCCTTTACCTCGTTCTTCTTGTTCCCCTCCTCTCTTGCTTTTCCCACTTCCTCTCCTCTGTCACCTTTCACCTTTGTGTCCTTTCCCACCCTCTCCTCACTCTCTTTACTCCTCTCCTCTCCTTTTCCTTTCCTTTCCTTTCTCCCCCTCTGTTATCTATTCTTATTTCCCTCATTTTTTCTCTATTCTCTTTTCCTCCCTCTTCCCCTCCTCTCCTTTTCTCTCCTCACTCCCTTTCCCCTTCTATCTTCTCCCTCTCTTCCTCCTCTCCTTGTCCTCATTCTTTCCTCTTCTTTCCGCCATTCTTCCTTTCTCTCTCCTCTCTCGCTTTTTCCTCTACCTCTCCTCATTTTCCCTTTTTCCCCTTAACTTTTCCTCCTACATCCTCTTCCTCTCCCCTTATCTCTTTCTTCCTCCCCTTTTATCTCTTCTCTTCCTCTTTCCCTCCTCTTTCTCTTCCCCTGTTCTTTCCCTTACTCTTCCTTTTCATCTCCTCATTTCATCCTTTCTTCCCTATCCTCTTCCCCCTTTTGCCTCCTTCCCATTCCCTCCTATCCCCCTCTCCTTTCCTTTTTCCTCTCCTCACTCCCTTTCCCCCTTACTTCTCCCTCTAATTTCCCTCATCTCTCCTCTCTCTTCCTCCTCTCCTTGTCCTCTTTCTTTCCTCTTCTTTCCCCATCCTTCCTTCTCCCCTCCTCTCTCACTTTCCCTCTACCTCTCCTCATTTTCCTTTTTCCCCTTAACCCCCCTTACATCCTCTCCTTCTCCTCTTATCTCTTCCCCTCTCTTTCCCTCCTCTCCCTCTCCTTTTCCCCCTCTTCTTTCCCTTACTCTTCCTTTTCAGCTCCTTATTTCCTCCTTTCTTCCCTTTATTCTTTCCCCTTTTGCCTCCTCCCTATTCCCTTCTATCTCCCTCTCCTTTCTTTTTTCCTCTCCTCTCCTCACTCCCTTCCTCTCCTCCCCTCTTTCTGTCCTCCTCTTCCCCTTCTTCCTTTTTCTGTACTCTCTTGCTCTTATTTTCCCCTTTCTTCTTTTCCTCTGCTTCTTTTTATCTCCTGAAATTCCTCTCCTTCCCACTCCTCTCCTCCTCTTCCTTCTTTCCTTTCCTTTTCACATATCTTCTCCTCTCTGTCTTCTTTCTCTCCTCTCAGCTGCTCCTCTCTCCTCCTCCCTGTCCCACTGCAGATGAGGTGTAGGGGGACTGCAGTCAGAGCCCTCTCACCTGTACCCTCCTGACGTTATATAACCACCCTTATTACTCTTTCATGCATAGAAACAAAAGTCAGCCAGACAAAAGGGAATCCCTCCTTTGGCCACAGCAGGTACCTGCTGGACCCACTTCAGTCTCACTCTGTGTCTCTGTCACTCCCTCTACAGTTTGATTGGGTAAAGGACGCTCTTGATCACAGCTGTTACACAAGGCAGCCGCAGTGGAATGCTGATGCAGGAGGCAGTGCTTCGTTTGCTGTAAATGCAAATGAGGAAGGAGTTAGGAGTTAGAGATCCTGTTCTTCTGTGGTGTGAACTAACATCTTCCTCAGCTTTTTACTCCCTTTATTTCGAGATACAGTTTGTCCCTAATCTCCGAGTCCACGCAGATGAGGTACAAAGAATGCAATGCAACAGTTAGAATAGGGTAAGATGGGGGAAGATGCCCCCACCCCCTTAATCCCTCTTCAAACCAATGCATGGCACTAAGGACGCATATTTGGTCCGCTTTAAACGAACCCTGGTCCGCTTCCACGGATAGTTCGGTTCATTTGGAGTGGTGTCATTCGAACTCTGGTGCAGACCAAACGAGCGAACCGTGGTCCACTTGAAAACTGGGGGTCTCAGTTCACTTACAAGTAAACCCTGGTGCGGTTTGCTTACAGTGGGAAATACAAATGCAATGCAATGGAAGTGAACCAAAGAGAGGACGTGACGTAGAGCGCAGTGCATTTTGGGTAGAAAAAAAACAAAGACAACAATGCAAACCTGTAGAAGCAGTTCTTAAATTGTTTAGCGAGAGGGTCACGGCACGCAGATTTAATCGGTCGGCGGATCAGTATCGCATCAAGGTTAAAAAAAACTGCGACAGCAATATGTTAAGGTTTGCAACTTAAGGGGATGGATTTTCATTTTTGGTCCTGGTGTGACGTTGTCCAGACGGTTTGGTCCGCTTTAAAAAGTGCAGTGTGAAAGTGAACTGAACCAAATGAAGATTTTATATAAATGACAATGGTGTGATTTTATATAAATGACAATGGCGGATTTATGGGGAGATCCATTCAATTTATTTCTATAGAAAAAAAAACATTTTAGAAAATGTTTGAAAACATCTAGGAGCATCCTGCCTCAAAATAATATTTAATTATGGTCACATGTGACTTTATATTGTTCATATCTACATATAATAGTTGTATAGTATTGTAGTTTTAACAGTTTGCTAGCATTATTAGCTAACAATCGTAAGCATTGCTGGCTATCTTGAATTAGCCAACATATTTTTAGCAAGCTTGCTGGACGAAGACATCATGAAAAACAACAATAAGTCTGTGGGAAAGGCTACAAGACTGTGAGGTCATCCATTAATGGGTCAGGGCTGGGCGGCACAGTGGTGCAGTGGTTAGCATTGTCACCTCAAAGTAAGAAGTTACTGGTCCAAACCCATTATGGAGGGCTTGAACCCGGGTTGTGCGGAACCTGCATGTTCTCCCTGTGTCAGCGTGGGTTTTCTCCAGGTACTCAAGCTTCCTCCCACAGTCCAAAGACATGCAGGTTAAAAGTGACTCTAATTTGGTCGCGAATGTGAGTGTGAATGGTTGTCTGTCTCTATGTGTCAGCCCTGTGATAGTCTGGGGACCTGTCTAGGGTGTACCCTGCCTCTTGCCCAGTGTCAGATGGGGTAGGTGGGGCATGCAAGGAAATCAGAACTATACAATCAGATGAAAAATGGAAATACTGTTAAGAACAAATACAGCCTCAATGCCAGTCTGTCATTGGTCTGTCCCCTTCTTTGGTTCAGACTAAATCATCTCAACAACAGTGCTAATTGGCATCTGTAGCATGCTAACGTTCTAAATTAAGATGGTGAATATAGTACACAACATACCTGCTGGGGTAGAGTATCTCAACTCTTGCTGGGATAGAGGGATATTGTGAAGTGTTGAGGCTACATGGCCCGACAAACAGGTTATTCAAAGGCACACTGCAAACTGAGTGCTATGGGAAATCATCGGCAAGATGGCCGCACAAGCAACAAAAGAAACCCCTTTTTTGGCGATAAAGATTTTAAAAATTACGATGACCATCATATTATCTTAGTTTAATGTTTTTTCTTTATAACAAGCCTAACTAAAAAATCGCTAGCACGCTGATGTAGTAGCTAACTAGCTAGCTGGCTGACATTACATTGTTCCTGTTTGTCTGATTTTTGCGGTGCAATCTTGCTTTTTGACATATTTCCATGTCACATTGCCCCGCTTTGATGGCAAATGACACCTGGAATTTAACTAAAGCACAGTATTGAAGTTGCACTTGTTGTTGCTCGTCTGAGATCAGCGCGGACTGACAGGAGGAGCACGAATTGCTAGCTTTAGCCTACTGAGCACTACTAGTGGCCTGGTAATTAAGCAGTGTTCTTTTTTCATTTGATGACTTCATTGATTTTGTGTGTGTGTGTGTGTGTGTGTGTGTGTGTGTGTGTGTGTGTGTGTGGTGATGGCTGGGATTCCTCTTCTGCTCCTTTGACTTTTTCATCCATTGCGAGAACAGGCTGTCCTGGGTCATCTTCCACTTCCCTGCACTCTCTCTCTATATATATAACAGCCACTGCAGAGAGGGATGGAAGGGGGTGTGTGTGTGTGTGTGTGTGTGTGTGTGTGTGTGTGCCTTTATGTGCTTGCAGAGGCCTTTGAATGTAAGGGAGGGGTTCTTTGGATTAAGTCACCACCAGGTCAGTCACATATTTTGAACTAGTTACCTGTGCGGTGCCACCACCATGTCTTTTCTTTGTAGTACAGCAGTTTGTAACTCTTTAACTTAAATGTTCGTGTTAAATTACCTGTAAAAGTTATTGAACTGAAGTAACAAACTCCCTCCTCCCTCATTCTTTTCTGCTCCTCCATGCCAACTCAAACACCAAGAAATCAGCCTGGACTCGTTCAGGAGCCTCATCTTCTCATCTTCTCTCCTCTCACCTCCCCTCCATTCATCTCCATGTAATTATTGAGATGGCACATGCTTTATTGGTACATAACAAAATCAGTGCATGGTTTTGGATAGGAATCTACAAGTTGAAAAATCTGTAAGAATTTAGAGTGAACGTCCCTCTGTTCCCTTAGGGATCCTAACCGGTTTGTGTCCATGTAAATGGGGCAAATAAATCAGAAGTGATCACAGACTGGAAATAATTATGTCTGAGCACTGATCTCGTCAGATGTTGACACACACACATGCACACACACACACGCTGTACATACCATCATTAGGGGCGTGGTCGAAATCTCACCCAGCGGTGTTAAATGTAAATAATTAACAGTCGCCATTCATTCAATCTTTTTATGGAGCCTCGGCAGGTAAACCTCCACCCAGACATGAAAATAAACCCACGACTGTGCACTAATAAATTACATTATCTGAGTGTAAGTCATGCTGGTGCTGACAGTGCTGATCAATAACCTGTCAAACAGTGTGCTGATAGTAGCGTTTTAGCCACTCAGGGTTCAATATCTCTTGTCTGTTTGGCTGAATTGTGCCCGAGTGGGTTTCCATTGAGACTAGACTGACACAAACTAGTGACCGTCTGATTATCAGCACACCATACTGAAAGTTGCATACTGTAAATGGCCAGAAAAAGAGGTAGGTATCGCCCGCATACCTTCATATACACTCCACTACACCACTGCGTACACCTACAAAAAGTAATCCACCACAATCTGTATATGAGTCACATAATCATGATCCTGTAATTTGTGTATAATAATAACAAATGTATAACAAATGTGCCGAAACAATGCAGGACTTTCCCCCAGGAGACTGGTGTTTAGGATCGTGTAAAACAAAGTGAACTTTGAGTTATTTTAAGGTACATTATCACTATTTTTCTTTTCCAAAGCATCACCAAAGTAACTTCTCTTGTCTAAACCTAACCTACGTAACTTTATGTTATGAAAACGTCATTCATTGAGCGCTAATTCATTAGGTATCATACAAACAGTTGTATTAGGATATTTCAGTCAGGACCACTTTAGTCAAAGAAAACTTTATTTCCACTTGCAGTATTATATTTGCCATTCTGACTCTGTTCTGGGGCCTCTCTGCATTTCCTCTGGCCTATGCAGAAAGCCTGAAGCAAAGAGAGCACACCTCCCTGCCCTTCTGTGCGCAAACGAGTGAAACCTTACGGCAGACAGAGCACGCCTCCCTGCCCCTCCATGTGCCTACATGGAAAGCCTGAGGCAGGGAGAGCAGCAGCAAAGACCCCCGGGAACAGAACAGAGCAGCATCAGTGACAAACAGAAATGACATTGATAAGTCAGACACAGCATGAAAAGGAGGAGCTGGGGTGGAGGCAGGTTGCAAAGCAGCTTGCAGAGGAAGCAGCAACAGTAGGCAGGCCAGAGCAGTTTAAATAGGGCGCCCTGAATAACATTTGAAAATTGTTTGCATAGATAGGAATCACGTGATCTGTCAGCTGACTCCCTTCCATCAATCAGCTGCTCCATCAGTTGATTGGACTGTTTGAGATCGGCTGATGTAGCTGGGATGTGAGCTTGACGCCACGTCCTGCCTCAATTAACGCTATGCTCTATGTTGCTTTGGTCTGGACTAAAATATCTCAGCAACTATTGCACAGGCTGCCATAAAATGTTGGTTTACAACCAAATAACTGTAAAACTAGGCCATCAGCCTCAGCTGTACTTTTTATTTATTAATAATTGGCAAATGTTAGCATGAAAGTTAAGATGGTAAACAACTGATAATCATCAGAATATTAGCATTTAGCTCAAATAGTTCTGAAGCATGACTGTAGACTGACTAATCGTGTAATTGTTTAGGGTTTGATAATGATATTACAGTAACTGACCAATACCATTACTATAAAAATAAATCTGATTGATCATTAGAGAGATTTCATGTAGTCATCCTGGATCCACATAAACATCAGACAGAGACGAGGCCGATGTGATGGTTTGCGGATAAACAGCAGGCATAAAATGGACCAAACTGAGTAGGTAATTGTTTTTGGTCAAATAATTTGGAAAATATGACTCAGCTTGTTGCGCAATATCCCTAAAACACAAACAATCTAATTCACTAAAGGTCAAACTCTTCAGTCAGTCAACAAACCTGTGCTGCCTGATATGTTTTTTAATGACTATGTTTTCATCTTTTCCCGGACTCGTCTCACTAGCTCACTCTAGCCCTCTCTCCGTCTGATCACTCCCAGTCAAGAGGGAAAACTTTGCCATTGGCAGAGGTGTAAGCTTTAGTGGATTTACTTTTGCAAAACTGCACACAAAGTCCAAGTATTGCCCTGTGAGATGGTGAGTAACACATTTTCACATGCACCTAAACCCTGTTTCCTTGGCACGGCGCCCCATCGTCTGGCACAGATGGGATAACCACAGAATCAGTGCTGGTTATTATCACGTCATTATGTTGATTATACCTTGAACATCTTGATAAACACCAGTAAATCTCCAGCTTTAGTGTGATTACACTGGCAACACATTTTTATGATGGTACCTGATGTGACCTAAATCACAGCAGTTGTTATTTAGCAGCAAACAACACCAACAAAAATGAATCATGTGATCTGGGCCCCTTTTTTTTTGGAGAACACAATGATGCCACTTGATTTGCAGCCATACAGTACTTTCCTCCCTCCCTCCCTCCCTCTCTGTCTGTCTCTCTGTATTCAGGTCACCTTTTATTGCATAACAGCTCATTCATAAAACAGCACCACGCCTCAGGGAAGGAATGAGGAAAAGACTGTAGATGACTGCTGCTGAGACATATAGAAAATGTCTACACAGGGAGGATTTTTGCTGCATAGCTGTGCTGAGGTTATGTCATGCTGGGTTGCAATGTACCTACTGTATCTGTCAGATGGAAACCTCTGTGTCTCCACTCAAGTTAGCAGCAAGGCTTTGCTTTTATTTTGCGGAATCTGCGTTACCTGTAGAGTTTCCAACACTTTTCTACTGTAAAAATAAAAATAAATCATAAATTGAATAATAAAATAATAAGGGGGGTGGGTTTAGTTACCTATAATCTAAGATATTTACTTTTGCAATGAGAAAAGGTGAAATATTTTGTCAAGGAGATTGATCTTATTACGAGATGCATAATGCTTGCAGACATAGGTGTAGACTTAGGGTGGATGCAGGGCAAAATTAAAGACATTTACACCAAAAACTGATGCAGGAAAGAAAAAAAATCACCAGAATGGAAGAAATTAAAGGTTTATACTCAAAAATTTGGGGGGCAGAAGACCCTTACACCTCTTTATTCTCCTACGCACAAGGCAACATTATAGTTAGTTAGCCTGTTTCTGTTTTTGTTTTGACTCTCTTTGTGGTCATTTTGTGTCTTTATGTAGTTGTTTTGTGTCATTTTATAACTGTTCTGGTCTTTATGTAGTTTTTTTGCATCCGTTTGCCGTTATTTTGTTTCACCTCGTGATTGTTTTGCCTACATTTGTAGTCATCATGAGTCTCCTTGTGTCTCTTCAGGCTGTTTTGCATCTCTGAGTCGTCGTTTGTGTCTCTTAGTAGTCTTTTTATGTTTCTTTGTGGTTATTTTCAGTCTCTTCCTGGTCAGTACATGTGTCTTTAAGTAACATTTTGCAGGTGGAGGCCCAGTAGGCCCTAAATATTTAAGCGAAACCTACTCTGTTGCTTTCAAAATCTCTCTGACTGTGCTGTGGGAAGCTAACAAAGCTCTGTAGATTAGTATATTTAAATTAAAAAATAATTAGTCGGAGTTTCATGCCCTTACATTTGCCAGACTAAATTCCATCCCTACTAACATTACAAAACATTAACTTGTTTTGAAGCCTCAAGTTTTGCATTTCGCTATCTTTGGTGTTTGGAGCCAGAAGTGACCATATTTGGGCAAAGAGCGTGGAGCTTTGAGGGGTGGATCCGACTGAGACGCTAAGCACACAAATGTAAACAGGTGAGTTAATAACAAGACAAGATGCTTCAGGGTCCGGGTGGCTAAATTGAAGTGAAAAAAGACTGCTTGACCAGACACTGGAATTTCACCATTAACAACATACAAATGATCAGAGATGGGACCAAGTCACACATGTGCAAGTCTCAAGTAAGTCTCAAGTCTTAACCTTCAAGTCTCCAAGTCATTTTTTCTTGGGCAAGTCAAGTCACAGGTTATGTCAAGTCAAGTCAAGTCAAGTCAAGTCAAGTCAAGTCCTGTAATAGGTGAAGTCAAGTCCAAGTCAAGTCACCTTATTATTGTAATTTTACCTGCAGAATCTGATCTTAATAAAGTGAAAAGACAAGATATAAGTAACTGTCAGTAAACATTGACTTCATCGCTGCAATGTTTACTTTGCAGGGACGACCTCCATGCGTGCGCGTGCACACACACACACACACACACACACACTAACCAAGGCAGCGGCCAAAGTCACCCATTTAGCTCATTTAACCCTGTGTTGCTCGTTCATAAAACGTACAGCCGGTCGGAATGTTCGCTCACATTTTCTGGGGTTAATGTTAGCAAATAAATTAAAAAACAAGTTCCACCAAACCGACCCACCCGCCCCACCCCTGTATCGTATCAAGCTAACGATCGCTAACTACCGCCTAACCAGATAATATTAGCTAATTGACAAGCACTTACTGGGCGGAATGGCTCTTCAAATGACGAACAAAGTTTGAAGTTGTCGTCTGACTGTCCGAGATGTTTATGCCACATGTCTTGCACTGTGCTGTTCAGGGTAGTGAGCCAGTCATGACAACGCCATTCTCAGCCTGCGCTCCTACCGGGTAATCAACATTATTTTTTAAATTAATTTATTAATTTTATATTCTAACCGAAAACATGATGTGAATAACACTCAAGTCATTCAAGTCATCGTTTCTCAAGTCAAGTCAAGTCCCGAGTCTTTAGCTTCCAAGTCAAGTCGACTCGAGTCCAAGTCACAATGACTCGAGTCCCCATCTCTGCAAATGATATGCTTTGTATGACCAGGGCCTCAAAGGAAACTGTGAGATGAAGGGAAACATTCAACATGTTCTCACCCCAAATCATCATATATCCCTGCTTCATCATTGGCCTTTCATGTCTACAAATTACATGCTAGGTATCCACCTGCATCTGCTGTTGATGTTCCAGGACACATAGTTAAGTTTAGGCAACAAAAGCAGGTGGTTAGGTTTAGAAAAAAAACATCACGGTTTGTCTCTACATTCATTTGGGAAACAAACACCAGGTTCCCAGATGACTGTCCGGCGTCATCGACCTCCCATCCCTCCCACTCTATAAGGACTTTCCAGCTCCATATATATGTTGTTACAGGCAGTGAGTCAACCTGACGCCATCCAGCGGTGTATCGTACTGCCGCAACAGCTGCCATCTGGCTGATCGGAGGTGCATCATAATGTCGTGAAAGATTATGTCCAGCCCCACAAACTGACGCTGCCCAGCGGGAAAGGTGGCTCTTTGCGTCAGCTGTTTGACACTGAAATCACAGACAAAGTGGCAGTTATTCAAGGACTTCAAAATGAGAATGGGCTGCAACGTTACTGAGAGCAGTACTAAAAAGAGGCTAAATTATACAACAACATGCTTTCATGAAAGTGCCAAAAGGAAGTAAACAAACTGAAAACATCTCTGACAAGCCCAGTGTTCTGCTAATAGGAAAACAACTTCAGGAAACTAGGAGTGAATGAGTCATCATGGGCCTACAGTCACCTAATTGGAGAAAAGGGAAGAGTAGAGCAGTGTCAGATATGGCAATACCTTCAGGCACAACATCCTCACCATGGCTGAGTCTGTGTTGTCTGTCCACAGATTGATTAATACATCGAAAGATTACAGAAGACGCACAGAAACAGATACATGTAAGACTTGCATTCTGTTGCCATTAAAGTGTTCAGTAAGGCATGTTCTGACAGGTCTGTTTGTTTTGCACACATGCTGTAAAGCCAGATGTAAAGTGGATGTTTGAACTCCATTAATTCAGTGAATAATTTTCCTGTGGTTCATCCAGTGTCACCAAAACAAAATTAGGCTTGTCAGAACACATATGAACACAGGTTTTTCCTGCACTGGCTTTGGTCTCTTGAGCAAAACATTTCTTTTTCTGTTCTTTTTCTAATTTAATATCCTTTGTCCTTTCATGTATTTAAGTAAATTATGTTTTTAAGCATGCAAGTTTTTTTCTTGCTTTTGCACCTGAGCTATATTTTTGGATACAAAATCTACGCAGATGAAAGTTCACTATCATATTATGACATTACAAGGTGTATTCCTGGATTTTCCTTCACCTCCTGCTAATCCTTAAAGCTTTTAAACGTACTGCTGTATTTATGAAAGAGTTTTGCATACAACAAGAAACCTTTCATTTGCGTTACCCACAGCAGCACTTAAGTCAGTGAGCTGTTATTTGTTCCCTCTGTAAAACTCCCCAAAGTTAACCTCATCTCTCAAAATGTCTTACTGGAGTCTAACTCTCTTGGAAGAGTTGCAATAAGATGTCCTGTTTTGATTCAGTCGAGGCACTTACTCCTCAGATATGACAGTGCTGATCAAGGCAGCACTCCGGTTTGGGTAGATGTTTGATTTCCAGTCTGCTACTGGTCTCACTTTGAATTTCAAGTTGGTGGAGACCTGGGGTTGTTTTATGGATGTATTAAGACACCTGGATACAGCGGTGAAGGCAGACACTCGTTCATATGAAGGTTGCTCAGTGGCGCATGCACTTTCCAGATGTTATCGCACCAAATGGACCAAATCCTGATAGTGAAACAAGACATTTCATATAAGTGGTGACGCTCAAAGAAATGTATCCATTGATTTACAGACGTCTTTTTCACAATGTAAGTCTATGGGAAAAAGTCTTTTTGGGCCCCATGGCATCATGTGATGGACCCAGAAGTTGTAATTTCACTGTTCGGCCACTATGAAAATTGGCTTCAAAGCTTGGTCCGTTTTCTGGGGGCCTGTTTGTAACATGGGACAGTTGGAACACCTTGAATTCCTTCAATCAGGAACAAGCTACAGTGATGATACTCACTCTGCCCGGTGTATTTTTTGGATACTGTCTTGAGATCAAATATTATTATTATTATAATCAGTGTTTCTGTAAGCTGAAAATAGAAATGACTAACGTGTCAAACCAGCAGTCAGGCTCGTTGACATAGTGTGAAACATGACTGATGATACTGGGATGGTTGTAATGCCTTGTTACAACTGTCTCTGTGCCCCAGACACACCAAGGACTCATCTGATGAAGATAAATTCTTAACTGTGTTCCTGGAGAGCTGCTCCAGGTCAAGGGAGGTCTGGCTGCAGTGTTGGTGCCGTAGACGTCACAGATAGTGGTGACCTTTACATTTGCCACAACTGTGACTCAGAGTGATTACATCTACCACATTATAATTCGAGGCCTGCTCGCTTTTTTGTCGTGTGGCCCACCAGAAAAGGTAATCATTATTCAGGCTGTTCTTATGCACCGTTTGTATGTTTTTCTACAAAATAATGCACCAAAATTCATACGTATCCCATGTAATAACGAGCCTGTAATTTGTGCATCACCCAGGTAAAGGGAAAGCTACGATCACATGACGGATGCGCTGATGGGAGAAGGAAGCAGTCCTGTAAGGAGCCAGGTTGGGGCGGTGGATGGGTCGCAAAACACAAGACTTTCCGGCAAGACCATCCTCAGGAGACTGGTTATGAGTCTATGAGTACTGAGTTATTTTAAGGGATATCATCACCATGTTTCTTTTCCCAGACCCACTGAGCTCCTACCGACTGAGCTAGCAAAGCTATAAATGACCGAAAAATGGGTCAGATACTGGCTGCATTAAAGGATGACATTTAAAGAATATCTGTGATCCAGAGCCTGGGTCAGGATTGCCTCCACATGGCTCTCAACATGGAGGTTGCTGAGCTGGTGGCTTGCGGCTAACAGTGCTAACAGCACAAAGAGTGCTAACAACAGCAAATATGCTAACAGAGCCAACAGTATGAATGAGGGGCAACTGGACCAACTACCACAACAAAGAACAGTAACTTTACAGGACTAATACTGCTGTCCATAGCTTTATTTTAAGTACGTAACTTTACATTAAGTACGTAACGTCATTCGCGGGATGCTAATTTGTAGGAAATCATACAAATTGTTATGGGTGCATTTTTGTAGTATATCATAAGAACTGTTGCATGAGGATACATTGCATTATTTAAAAGAAAATAACAGTCACAATAACCGGACTGATTAATAATATTTTTCATTTTGATTATTTGATTGATTCATATTGTATATTTTAGACATGTCATAACTGTCCCTGTCCACTGGGAAGGTTGTAAACATGGCTGAACCATATTTAAATCAATTTTGCAACCTGCATGTATTTCATAAAACCACTTAAATACATTGTTTCAGTAAGTGACGCATCAAAGTTTATTTTATATTAAATTGGCTATTGCAGTGTAAATGTTTTTTTATTTATTGGGTAAATTGTGAAAAGTGTGACAGCTGTCCATGGTCTTCCCTACTTGTTTAGGTGAATGATGTCTTTTTCAGCCTGGTGTGTCATCATCACTGTAGGGTTTTTGTCTCAGACAACTTTCCCACATTCTGGCAGCCAAACTGTCACAGCCTGGTTTTGTTTATGCCCCTTTAAGCCTAATCTTCACATGATTATAGAGTGTCTGTGTTTTTGTTCTACCTCAAGCAGACAGAGGCATCATTGTTAGAGGAACATTTGTCCGCAGGTAGCCTCAACAGTCTGAGTGGCAGCAGTTAACAGTGGCACCACATAATAAAGTCTAGTAGTCATAGTAAAGTCAGCAAAAATATGTTTTCACATACTTATTTACGTGTTATTTATTTATATTCCCTTCTTTTATTTAAATATTAATCTGCCAATAAAAAACCGCAAGCTATGACCCCGCCCATTTGTCCCCGTCTCTCAATTTGCACCGGGTAATTCATCCCTAAATGATGTTTACCCATGTTGAGTCTATTCCAGCTATCATAATGAAAGGCTTTAATATACACCAACAAGCACCCATTGTGTCCTTCAGCCCTCACAACCAACCTATTGTGATTCCTGCATCTGCAGCCTTGAGACCTGTATTTATGCTGTTGTATAAACTGCAAAGAGAGATGTTGATGTGAGTTGTTTTCCACAGGAGTCTCATGGGGATGTTTTTTGAGAAACACTTTGAGCATCACAAATGAAATTTCATTCACATCTACAAAACCTACAAACTATCTGGGTGCAAAGATGCTGCAAGAGGTTATTGAGAATATGTAAAGTTTAGAAGTAGCCTAGCTTGTGTGAACTGGTGAACTGACCCTTTAAATAGCCCAGAAGGAGTGAGACTGCGTATTGAGGGCAGAAAGCTAATCTCTGTGAAGCATGATGTCCGACAACACAAAAATACCAAACAAAATGTATATAAAAATAAAATAAATGTTCAAAAGCGTTTTATTATTTGTATTAATGGTCTTCTAAACAATTCCTGTCAGTGTGTAATGATGGTTTATCCAACTACAGTAAGTTATGGTAAAATAAAATGTATGTTAACTAATACTACCTGTTGCCACATGGGCACAATAATGACAATGTGGTCACATTTCCTAATTTTTTTTCCAGGACCTGAGCAGTAGCATTCTGAATAAGCTGAAGTTGGCAAACAGCTTGTTTTGAAAGTCCCACTGACAGAGCATTGCAGTAATCTAATCTAATGGAAATAAAGGCATGGGTGAGCCTTTCAAGGTCTTGCTTTGACATTATTCCTCTGACTCTAACAATGTTTTTTTAAATGGTAGTAGGTAGATGACGTTACAGATTTGATGTGACTGTGGAAATTGAAATCCAAGTCCAGGATAACACCAAGGTTTCTTGTGTGACTCTTAGTTATAAGAGAGAGGGATTCGAGGTGAGAGCTGACACTTTGTCTTTCTTTCTGTGGCCCAAAGCCAGTACAGCTCAGTACAATACAGTGCTCAATAAAGTGACACAGGCGTTCTTCAGGTTTATAATCACCTGGTGAAAGCATTATGTATATTTGTGAGTCATCTGCATAATTACTGTGGGCTATGTTATTATTTTGAATGATTTGGCCTATTGGAATCACATCGAGATTAAACAAGAGTGGTCCAAAAATGGATCTCTGTGGGACCCCACATGTCACAGCCATCTGCTCTGACAATTGAGACAGAGTACTTTCTGTCATGCAGATATGACTTGAACCATTTAAGGACAGTTCCAGAGAGTCCGACCCAGTTTTCTAGTCCTTGTAACAAAATGGTGTGGTCCACTGTGTCAAAAGCAGCACTTAAATCCAACAGCACTAAAACAGAGAGCCTGAGTCGTTTTTCAGCTGAATGTCATTTATTACCTTTATAAGTGCAGTCTCAGTGCTGTGATGGGTCCGAAAATCGGACTGAAAGTTATGCAATTGTTCAGCTTCAGAAGTTGCTAAGTAGCTGGTAGACAACTTTTTCAATAACTTTACTTAAAAATGGTAAGTTTGAAATGAGCCAATAGTTGTTCAGTGCAGTGGCATCAAGACTGCTCTACTTTAGGAAAGGTTTGATGACTGCGGTTTTCAAAGCATTTGGAGAAGTGCCAGGTTGGAGGGAGACATTAAATATAAGAATGCTGTAACATCTTCTTTAACGTGACACTCACTGAATCCTTTTACTGGAAACCAAACAGAGGAACACCTGCATTTTGTCAGTTGTATATGCGATATATGTGATGTATGGTGTACTTTTGTTGGCTGCCATTTTTTTTTCTTCAAGTGATTAAAAAAATTCCGGTCGCTATTGACTGTAGCTTGGCCATTTAAAAATGGCGGGTCCATGCAGGACGTCCCGTATCACACTGGCAATGATTGTCTCTGACCAACCAGTGGTTTGCAGTGTCTTAAGTCCACCTTCTAAAATTGGCTCAGCTCACTTGGAACCTCGAGTCATGCTTCACCATCAAAACTGGGTCTAATTTTGGCTTTGAACAGCCCGGCTAGCTCAGTCGGTAGAGCATGAGACTCTTAATCTCAGGGTCGTGGGTTCGAGCCCCACGTTGGGCGGTGAGATTTTGGGATGGAGTAGGTACTTACAGTACTGGACCCATGATGGAGGCATTTAAAGTATGTCAACAATATCTGCTGTCACATAATCCTCAGACATCTGTGATTGTTGTACAGTGCTGTTGTGCTACCCAGTATCAACAAATGCGGTTCAAGAAGATCAAAAGAGGAGCATAAACTGTTAAGGCAAAGCAACCAACCACAAACTTCTGGTGGATTGTGAGAACAGTTGACCCAGAAATACAACCCTTCACCCTCCTGAGTTTTCTCAGCCCATGAGAGTTAAAGGAACTTCACAGCATTAATATGGCAGCAAACAGCTATTTTCTGTGTGAAGATGTAGTTGAGTAATGGCGTCTTGAGCAAAGAGCAAAGTCACAGTCTCTTCGTATGCCTTGTAATATGAGCTTCTCCGTAGTGGTAAACAGTCCGGGCTGCCATGAATCTCAGTGCATATGAGTGTGTCTCTTTGCCACATGAGGCACTGCACTCTTACAGCAATCACAGCTGATAATACCATTCTGTGTTATGATGGGTGGACTTTTTTTTGTCATGGACACATGATGTTGAGAAAGATTCCCCTTCTCAAAAATCTCACCGCCCAACGTGGGGCTCGAACCCACGACCCTGAGATTAAGAGTCTCATGCTCTACCGACTGAGCTAGCCGGGCTATGAGTGTCAGGAAAATGGGTCCAATTTCCACTCTGCGTTGGTGACTGTGGTGTTGCTGCTGCATTCAGCTCAGTGTTAGTTGATGCACAGTCCTGTCAATATCCCTGCTTGCAGATTAACATAACTACTATACATAACCCTGCACAAAAAACTGAACTGTGAGCTGCACTGACATGAACAACACTGTAAATGTGTAAGGGCTAATAAACATGATCATAAACTGAACCTCAGCGTTCTTATAACACATCTATGGTATAGGGTGTCCTGTGTCATGCTAATGACAATCGTCTCCCACTAGTCAGTAGTCTGGAGCGTCTGAACCCCACCTTCTAGTATCGGCTCAGCACCTTGGAACCTTGACCAAGATGGTACCAAAAACGTAACAGGTACTATCCTCAACTTTTGCTAATGGAAAACAAAAAAACGGGTGAGTTGAACTGAACTTGGGCTTCCACTTAGCTAGTAAGCTAACATCAACTGCTGTTTCTCTGACTATTTGGCTAATAATTATTGAGTAAAGTCAACATAATAACTTTTCTTAAAAACTGAAGTTCTCATGAAGCTAACAGAGGACAAAGTGAATCGGTTCTGTGAGGTCCATTAGCAGAGGCGTCACAGGCTCTATATTCAACAGTGACAGCAGCTCGCATCCATCTTAGCGGCCTTGACCAGCTGTCAGGAGCTCACTTCATCACTGGATGAGCTCCATCCCATGAGAACACTCACCTCACCCACAGCACCTGCAAACAACTGTCCTACTGTGTTTGTCGTGGTAAATAAACAAAGTGAGGCTGAGTTTATTAAAGCTTAATTTTAAGCTGAGGTGTGTAATAATGGAGACATTACAGGAAAACAGATGGCCCAGTCTAAAATTAGCCCGATCTAGCTGCTGCATGATTATCCATGCACTAAATTTAGGAGGGAATAAATGATGCCTCATTGTCGTTATCTTGATCGGAACATTTATATCTTTTGTGTTAGAAGGCATTGAAGCTTTTTCATGACTCTAATTTTCCCTGACTGGCAAGAAGCCATCCCCTCACATGTCTCATGTCTGAAGGCTCGGAGCTGAGGTCAAAGAAGAGACTTAGGGGTGAGCTAATCAGCTCAGGATTTTATAGGCTACGTGTAATCGGAGTTGGCTGCAAACACTGAGTGGATCACAGGAGAATGATGAAGCAGATTAGACTCCATGTGTGGGACTTTCTGTATGAACACAGATGTAACTATGGGTCTACACTTGATCTCTGCGTACATACCATACTTGATATGTGCGGCGTACATATAATTTGTGTGTGTTACTATGCAGTTTGAGCCCGTCGTGTTGTCAGAAAGCAGATGTCCTCCTCGACGCTCCTGATAAAGTGAGGACAGCGCGAGGCAGCCGTTCAGTTCTGGCTCCTTCATCCCTCCATCTGTCCTGATGCGAGCCAGGAGAAACCGAATCCCTCTATCTCCCCTCACATCTCGGCTAAAAGGAGACCTCTTTAGCTGCCCTCCTTTGCTATGAAGAAAGATGATGATAAACCACTTCAAGAAGCATGATGACAGGACGATTTATTTTCCTCTGAGGTGACTGATAACATGACTGAGCATCTGTTGTAATATTTGGGAGCAGGATCCTAATTTTAGCCCTTTATAAATTACTGACCATCATACATTACATGCAAAGGAAACTACATCTCTATAAATACATTCATTTTCTAACATGTTTCTACGTCTCATAGCATTGATACAAACTACAATCCTCTAAAACTGTACTAATCCTATAACAATCCCCATCTTTCATGTTCTTTATCCCTCTATCAGTTTTCTACATCATGTGGCTGTTTTGTTTGTGTGTATCACGCCATCAGTAATATTTTATTTGATGTATTTTTAACTTGATTACTATAAACCCTTTTTGTGATGAGCTGCAATTATCCATGAAGTAATCACATTGTAATCAGATCAGTGTGACGCCAGTATAAAACAAGCTGCTAAAAGAAGATGATGAGGCTGTCTGACTTCAGTAACACGCTGACCTGTGGGCTTATCATATTCCCATCACATTCACATGATGACTGCTGACAACATGACTTGTGCATGTAGTGATTTTTTTCAGCAGGAATTTCTGGGTTATCTGGAGAGCAATTATCTCCACCATATACTCAAGATATGTGTGTAACTATGGGGGGATGTAGATGAAAAAAAACAAATAGTGGGGTCAAAAGGTGGGGACTCTTTTCACAGTTTTGTGCTGATAATGTTAGTGTATGAAAAGTTAACCTTTACATATTATTCATGTCAAATTTGACAGCAGTAAAAGCTCCCTAAATGCCATTCTTTTAGTTTGAAATTATGGGACTTTTCCTAAAGTGACCATAAATGCACAAAATGAAAATATTTAAATATGTTTGACTTTTGTACAGGTGCTACAAATTTTGTACATCTGGTCAAATTTCACCCGTTTCTATTGACTGGATTTTAGATTCACCAGTGTGGGTTAAATCAAGGATAACTGTGGTTTGAAGGAGTCTTGAAACTCTACATGCCATACTGGGAAGGTATAAAATATTAACAGTATGTAAGGGTTAAGGAACAGCCCAGTCACCAGAATAAAATGTTGCCATTTCTGCAAGCCACGGATTTTTCATGTTTGCACGTTTCATAAGTATGACGTAGTTCAGAAATCAGAATACAGATATATAAGTTTGTCAGCTGGGGGGACTGTTGATGGCGTGACACCAAAGTGAGACGGCTGCCAAGCAGCAGACAGCAGCAAACAAAAGCAGGTATTATTTTGGCAAGTGCTCTAGACATTTCCAGGCATGGTGGCAGCGACAAAAGCAGATATTTTTAATAAACTAGAGTCTTGGACCTTTCCAGCTTTGTTTGTATCAACCAAACCAGCCATTTAAGCCCACACATGATGTTTTCCTACCCTTTATCAAGTAGGTTATATGCTTAAACATGTTAACCACAGCGTTGCCACAACATCAAATTAAAAACATTAATTAGAAACATTAAGTTTCAATATGTCTGCGCTATATATGAAACGCACAAATGTAACTTATCTGTGGTTTGCCGAAATGTACAATGCCAACATTTAATCTGGGTTGCAAGTGATCACCAGAGTTATTACAATTCATCCTGAAGAGAATAAGAACGTTGGCAAAGAAGATATTTAAATTAAAACCGCAAATGTGAACCAGATGGTGGCACTAAATGAAAAGTTAAGTCATTCGGATTCGTCCTCTGTGGATCATGAATGTATGTACAAAATTTCATGGCATTATTCTTGATATAAAAGGTAAAACTGCCTTTTATACTCAACATTTTCCTTTTTGAGGGTGGTGCAATTTGACAGTGTGTGTAGGGGAGACCAGGGCAAATTGTTACAAGGGGAAATCATAAAATCTCAGATTGCACCAATCAGAAATAAGACAGACGCAGGAAACTCATCATGCACATGGTCTATGGTGTATTTCCCTTATACTATCTTAAAATTTAATGTCTATGAATTTCAATCTGTCTAGTTTTTATGACCATTCTGTTGCCCAACATTTGATATATTTGTCAAATAATAGCTTTGCTGTTTATAGCCAGCAAGGTAACTGTGTCATGGGTAGTACAGTTGAGGGCAATAGTAACGCTGTGTTACAATCCCGACACCATCAAAATGGTGTTGAACCTAGTAACGACATCAAAATAGCCTTCTAGTGTTTTAATCAATACTATAACTCTAAAGCCCAATATACACTGTACGATTGTGGGCTGTCCCAGACAAAAGATGACCAACGTGAAAGAATCATGGCGGTGGTCCTACGTTGCAGATAGATAGATAGATATAAAGGTACTTTATTAATCCCCGTAGGGAACTAGTAGAAAACAGATACAAGTTATTTACATAAAAATGTTATCCAAATGGTTCAAGAGGTTTTTGAGTAATGACATCAAACCAAGCTGCTGAAAGGCGGTCGGATACGACAAAGGCAATAAGACTTAATTATCTCCACAAACAAGTGGATTGTGTCTCGCTCTTTGACCCACTTTGATGAATCTCATTCTCTATCTGATCTTTGTCTCCTGGAGGTCGAATATTGGCTTTGATGTTATCTGTGGAGTTGCAACATGTGATTCATCCTCAGCCTGCAGGTCAAAGGTGAACTAAGGGTGAGGGAATCATCCACACACGCACTCTACTGTGTGGTTTGATCATCAACTGTGTCTCTCGTCATTTACGAATTACATAATTGAAACAGTAAATACGTGTAATCGGTTAATAAGTCACAGCTGCTCACAGTGCAGTCACAGTGTCTAAAACCCCACCTGTGAGGTAACGACAGAGGGGAAGGGATGGCGTTATTTATTCACCTCACATTATATGAGTTTAACATGAAGCGTGGGAGTGCCATCAGATACGAGCTGAGACAGATTTTGCTCTGATGTGTTTGGTCAGGGGGAGCAGTTAGGCATGGTACTTACTCACACTGACAACTCCCCCTAAAACAGACGGCATTGCAACACTGTGACCTCTGACCTCAAGTTAAAACATCAACTTTACAGTAAACTCAAGTATTTTACTCAAAATACCGTTAAACATGTGCTTGAGTGATTGTGTCAGCATGTTTTTTCCACACTGATTTGGACTGACATTTTCAAAGAATGACCTCAGTTGTGATATAAATTCAACGTCAAACAGGTGTCGCTGACTGATTTCTCAATATCTTGGATTAGAAGTAACAATCACATGATCTACTGAGCCTGTAGCGCGTGATCTTTTGTGCAGCTTGACCAAAAACATCTTCAAAAGACCCAAAACAGAAAAACTAGAATGCAGGAGGTGTTATGAGTGATATTGAATGAATAAAAACTTTATGTAACATCATAGCTTTCCTTCAGCAAATAAAAGGAGTTGAAATTAATAATTACATGTGGAGGGAACAGGTGGAACCTGAAACGTGGAACTCCCACAAGAAAACTCCCATAAAAGTGCAGTAAAAGTGTCACAGCTGACTGAATCATGACAAACACATGAGGCTGGCTTTATTTGTCAGCCTTGACTGGCATTAATATTAAGCTGAGCCTGAGGCCTAGTAAGTAGAGGAGAGGTGAGGCCAGAAGCCTGGCGATGACTAATATGGTGTTCTTAACATATTTTGGAAATCAGACATCATTTACTTTGATATTTATACATGCGCTTTTCCTGCTGTGAGATTATTTTGAAAAGTAGCTGCTTCTTCCTTGATGCAGTGGTGCCCCTAGAATTTGTTGTAGGGGTGGCCAGATGGTGCCACTGAAACTCTTAGGGCATCACACCAAAACTAAAAGCCATAACTGAATTTCAGAAATTAGGGACAAAAAAAGGGACACCTTGCTAGTACCAGGTTGGACCCCTTTTGCCTTCAGAACTGCCTTAATTCTTCATAAATCATAGATTCAACAAGGTTCTGGAAACATTCCTCAGAGATTTTGGTCCATATTGACATGATAGCGTTACGCTGTTGCTGCAGATTTGTCAGCTGCACATCCATGACGCAAATCTCCCCTTCCACCACACCCCAAAGGTGCTCTATTGGATTGAGATCCGGTGACTGTGGAGGCCATTGGAGTACAGTGAACTCATTGTCATGTTCAAGAAACCAGTTTGAGATGATTTGAGCTTTGTGACATGGTGCGTTATCCTGCTGGAAGTAGCCATCAGAAGATGGGTACACTGTGGTCATAAAGGGATGGACACAGTCAGCAACAATACTCAGGCAGTCTGTGGCGTTTAAACGATTTTCACGAGCCTGATCCGTTGATACAAGGCAGGATGGATCCATGCTTTCATGTTGTTTACACCAAATTGAGACTCATCAGACCAGGCAACGTTTCTCCAATCTTCTATTGTCCAGTTTTGGTGAGCCTGTGTGAACTGTAGCCTCAGTTTCCTGTTGTTAGCTGACAGGAGTGGCACCTGGTGTAGTCTTCTGCTGCTGTAGCCCATCTGCTTCAAGGTTCGACATATGAGCAGCACATGTCAGTCCTAACTCAAAGACCATTAATTAACTCTATTTTCACTGACATCTTCATCTGTGACTCTTTAAACAGGACTACCTGTCAGATGGTCCCATACCCTGCAGCAACACCAGTCCGCTGGAGATCACCACAAATTACGCATTTGTTTATTATCACTGTTTTGACCAGGAGTGTAGCCCCGCCCACCGGGACTAACCCGACCAATGAGCTCAGTCCTGCCTCAGAGGGGCTGATCAGTATATCTGAAACTCCTGTCTGCCTGTTCATTGTACTGAGTCAGCGGCCATGCGCAAATGGATCCAGAGGAGGGCTGTGCTGTGTAGGCTGTAACGTTAGTCTACATAAGACCTCTGCCTGCGGGACTGCACACGCACTGCCGACTGGAAACCACAGGCAGCAGCTGGACCATCGACTTGTGTTCACCTTCCACTGATTTCATGAGGAAAACATAAATCCAGCAGAGCCTTGGGATCTCTCCAACAACCCCCTCCTCCTCCTCTTATTCCTAACCATCTCGGACCACGGATGCAGAGAGCAGCAGCAGCGATGCGGCGGCTCTGCTGTTAATAACTCGCTGGACGCTTCCCTCTCTGTTTTTGCCGGTTTTATCTAAAGGAGGCAGACTGAACCCAAAATGAAGCTCAAACCGAACCAGACCAGGACATACGATGGCGAGGGCTTCAAGAAACGAGCGGCGTGTCTGTGCTTCAAGAATGAACGTGAAGAGGAGGTAGGAGGTCCCGCAGTGAGTGGACAATATCCAGGGGTTGTGTGTGACTTTGTGGCCTAGCCTGCGCCCAGTCATTCAAACAGCACGGGGGTGATTGTGACAAAAAATGGCATTCATGTTTAATTAAACATATGGGTTTTGATTTATGTCATCTCATTCAGAGTGTAGCCGCGTTCACACTGTTTTCCTGCCGCTCACAATGTCAGTGTTTGGGTTAATGTTTCCGTGCTGCTGCTGTTGCTGCTGATGATGATGCGCCTTGGGCCATCCAGTTTAGGCTAGTTTGAGGAGCTCGTAGAGAAAAGAGAAAAACGGTCATATCAATACACCTTCCTTTAACAACAAATAACTACTGGTCACGAGTTTCAAAATAAAACACATAACCAAAAAACTCCATTTAAAAGCGGCTTCGAGTTAAACCAAAGCTCTTATTTTGAAGGAAGACTAGCTCAAGTTCCGGTTAGCTTCGTGTTAGCTTGTGTCAGCTAACAGAGGGGGCGAGGCGCGCTGTCGCACGTTTCCTTTAATATCGGCGGCGTGTGTTGAGTGAGGAGATAAGAATATAGTTCACAGGGCTATTGTTAAATAAACCCATCAAATGTCGCGTCACTTCAACACATTTAACACGTCGACAGGGTCAGCATCCATGACCAGGCAGTGGCCATTCATGATTATGCAGCATCCCGCCGGCCTTCATTGAGCAGGCAGCTGCGTAGCAATTATGTGCATGAGGATTTAAAGGGGCCATCGCCATGTAAATAATAAATACGGGGTGACAGGCTTTTATTGTTGCTGTGCCTTATAGACTTTTCTAGGTGATATACAATACAGTAGCTTCACTTTAAAGCGGATTTATGTGATGTTTTTACCCCCAGACCTAATCAAAAATGCATTACCTGTGATATCAGTAGATAAGGCAAGCACAAGAGCTAACATGAGACACTGTTGGATTTTTTTCATCTATTTTTTTGACAATGTTTTTGGGGTAGGTCACTGTCTTAATTTCTATTTTATTTTTTAAATATTTGTGTATTTTTAATTTATTTTTTACATGCAGCAAACAAAAGAAAACAAATGAAAAACATCAAACTGTACAAACACCACTGAAAATGGACTAAAAATATAATTTAAAGGTCTAGTGAGTAATAGCCACTTATAACCAAAAACAAACAAAAAAAAATTGTCTGGCAATGAACGCAAAGAACTCTGTCCATGCACTATTAGATTCTTGTTTATCCTCCAAAACTTTCCCTTTTTTGGATTTGGAATCAAAAGCTAGCCAAGCCAGGGAAACTATAGACAAACCACCACTGTTGAGGTCTCTCAAAACTTAGAGAAAAAGGTGCCATCAATAGACGTATGATGCATATTACAGAGTATAGGCTAAGCATTTTTATAATTGGAGAATGTAAGAATTGCTTTAGCACTACAACAATGATAAATGAATGTTAAAATGTTAAAGAAAACACATTATTCAATTGCATATGATTTTTATTTTTTATTTTTATTAAAGACACAGGGAGCAGCTCAAGCCGTATGTGGCTTCGGAGCCGCAGGTTGCTTACCCCTTATTTATGGGGACTTTAGTGGCACCAAGTGGTGACATATACAAATTGCAACCAGCTGAAACTTCTCCTAGTTAGGATTACTTCAGTTTTCATTGTTCAGGAGGTTTTTACTGGCAGCTGAATTATCCGCAGAGGTCTCTTCCTCTCCAAAACAAACATACTCAGTGATTTAAACCCTGAATAAAGCAGTTTGATGTAAAAAAAAAAAAATCTGTTTTTCTGACGCTCATGTCGCAGAGGGGCTGCTAACTACAGTTGCCGACCCGAAAAGCGAATGGTCTTATCTAGAACCAGTGTTTGGTTTGTCCTGTCTGGGCTACTGTAAAGACATGCCGTTGCAACATAGTGACCTTTGTAGACAAGGACCCACTCCCTATGTACAGTAGATATAAACGGCTCATTCTGGTAACAAAAACATAATGATTCTTATTTTCATGTGATTACATGCTATAGAAAACATAATCAATATATTCCATCTCTGGCAGTATATCCCCGAAAGTCCTACACACTGGACCTTTAAGTAAATGGGTCAGTTTATCAAAAACTTTATCAAATAGATATGCATAAACACACAAAAAAAAACATTCTTAGAAGACATTTGACAGACCTACAAAAATCTTTCCGCTTCCTTTCTCTGAATTTTCAGGACATGGATACTTGGAGGGGTGACAGCATAGACTCATATTTATTCAGAGACTTGACTCTTTAAATTACGCAGTTTCCAGCAGTGCATTACACCAGTGTTGGATAGAGCAACACTATCCAAGCTACATTAAATTACTTGTTCCCTCTTGGGACTAATAATAGTCCATATTATTAGTAAGTCATATTTATGTCCAAACATCAGGTCCACTGCTTTTGTGGCATTTCTTGCATGTCTAAATTTATCCTCCTCTTTGAGCTTGGCATAAACAAACTATTACACAATATACAGTCAAAACAGCCCAGTCAGGTGTCCCAGGGCTGGCACCGAGAGAGCTCTGCCTGAGCCCTGCAGTGTTTGGCTCTACAACACACAGTTTGGAAGATTTACACACACATGCACAGGCATTCACACAAGGATATCCGCTTGTTACACACGTGCAGATTTTGTGTCATTGTGTCTTGAGTTTTAAGTGTAGAACCATGAAGGAGATTTAAAGATTTTCTAAAATTGGTGCTATAAAATTAAATGTTTGTGAGAAAACAGGAACGCTCCATGCCTAATTATTCTCAGATTTTATTTGTACACTGTGATTCTTCTCTTATGACTTGTAATGACAGGAAAGCACAGTCAGAGAATACTGTGACAACAGCAAAGTGTAGGTGTGACCCCCACCCTCAGGATTTTCAGGATTTGACAGGCATGTCTGCTCCTGCAGTCACATGGATCCCACTGCTTGGAGTATGAGAACCAATTTGGTGCTCTGATTATGATTTGGGATGCTAACAATGGTCATTTTCTGTTAACGAAGCTTGAGATGTGGGGCATTGTGTCATCAATACTTTCCTTAAACACATACAATCAGTTCCTAGACACAGGACACCCATCTGTGGTGAAATAAGAGCCGTACATGCTGTTGGACTGTTTTGTTTTGGAGAGGAAAGGAGAAAGCTGAGCCCTCAGGGCGAGGTACTGTATGACAGCAATTAAACTCCCAACAGGGGAAAATAGGAAGCTGTCAGTGCAGAGGGACGGCAGTGATAGCTGAGGAGGGCACCTGGGTTTAACAGCATGTGGGTTGCTTTGGGCCTATGTGCCAGGAGCTTCTTTAATTATTTTATGTCATAATAGCGCAGTAGTAGGTTGTAGGAACCCATAGTTAAATAAAGAGCCCTAGACTTAATTTTCCCTTAAAGATTCATACATTTGATTCAAATTTAAACAAGCAAACTTTATGATCTGTACGATTTTTCCCAGCTTTAAGTGCATTAACATTTAAAATGATAATTGGATATTGTGAAGCTCGCAGTGAAAGCCACAAATGTGTGGGTGTGTGTAGCTGATAAACTGCTTCTGTGAACTTATTTCACCAGAACTTTCTCCTCCGATTGCTGTGCAGAAATAATAAGAATGCAGTAATATGAAAACTTTATGGTTTCACAGCTGCTATAATAAATATTTTTATATTAACAATAGATTAAATGACTGTGTAATGTGAATTGTGCTGCTCTTACTGACTGACAGAGCGACAAGGGACTTATCACCCAACTCTGCAGTTTTATAGCAAGTCATTGTTTGGGTTTTCTCGCTGAAACTTAAACTGTTTCCTTTCATTTTATAAAGCAGCAGGCAGTTGCTTTATAAAGAAAAACTCTCAAGAAAACAAACTGTACACTGCCTGCACAGCACCACCTGCACACAAAGCTAGCAACTAGCAAGTAAACCAACCTATTCTAAGTACCAGGTCGTCAAGTACTGAGGCCTTGTCACACCCTTCGGCGTCTCATAGCAACACACAGGGCACCCTTTAACTTATCTATGTGACGCACAGCTGAAACACATTTTAACACGTGGTTTATGTTGCGAAACGGTCATGGTTAGGTTTTGGCAACAAAACTACTTGGTTAGGGTTAGAAAAAACATCATGTTTTGACTTAAAATAAGTGTTTGTCACGCAGCATGATGTAAATACGTTACATGAGTGACTTAGTGTGCAACAATCGTATATGAATTGCATAACATTATGTTAAAGCAACCCTGACTTTTGTTTTTACAGAGGACAAGATCTGTGGTCTCCTTGGTGAAAGTCTTGTTTTGTTTGACCCATCCACCTCCCCACCCACTTGCCTTTTGCAGACTTTTTCTATCTTTATACTGCATCAGTTGTTCATGATGGACTTAGTTGAAAGCCCGCTGTGTCTTATTAAGATGCCACGGTCTGCCTGTTTTGTCAGTAACATATGCCGAGCTGCATGGCAGAGGGTCAGTATTTGACGCCCTGGGAGCATTTAGCAGCTAAAGAGCCAGATATTTACCTTTGGGAGTTGGTGGAGACCAAAAATAGAGCTAGAATTTGAGTAAATATTGGACTTACATTCGTCAGGTGGATAGGAACACAACTCTAAATGAACACTGACGTTGCCCCATATCTGCTGGATGTGTATATAAAACACAAACAGTTGCTAACAAGTTCACCATATCATCTTAAAATGGTGACGCTATGTCAGTGTTGTGTTTGCAGCTTGTTTGCACTTCCCAGATGTGTTGTTTAAGTGAACTGTCGTCAATCTCAGTTACTGAATCTTAACTATAAATGATAGCATTGAAATTGTATTGGTTTGATGATTTAGAGGCAATTTACTAACTGTATCGTCAGTACTTGGCAGTGTTTAGCCTCTATTAAGATAAACTTTATGTATGCCACGAGTTCATGCATTATTTAGAGTGAGAGGAATTATCTGATCAAGACAAAGCAGTAAAGCAGTACCCACCAAAGCATAAAGCAGTACCCACCATGTTGATGAATTTATGACCGAGGCTACATATTTAAGGTACTGCAGCAGATTGTAAATAATGTCATATGGGGAAACGGAGGGGGAGGTTATCAGTGTTAGTGAATGCTTCAGCAGAAAGTCAGAGATGTAGGCGTTCGGGCTCTCTCTGTCTTTGCTTGCCCTGCTGTTTGTCTCTGACAGTCCCTCTTTACTTTTCTCCTATTTGTTGATACCTGTATAATGTGCCGACTATATTACTGTCTTAGCAGTATTGATTCTTCCCTTGCACTTGTATGCTTGAGTGTCTTAGACTTCATCATGCTCTCCTCCCGGCACCCGGCCTGGCCTGGCATTTGGAGCCTTCTTTATTTGACAGCTACAAGCATTCCTCCTCAGGGAGGAGGAGGAGGTGTTAATGTCCTCCAGAATATCCCTGCCTGCTGTGCCTGTTTAAGGCCATGCCAGAGGATTCACTGTCACAGCCTGTGTTTTACTACCAATGTTGGTTCTGCTATCTCAGATTGAGATATTGAATCAAGAATGACTGATCATCTTTTCTAAATCAGTTACTTTTTGACCTTTGTGTTTTGCTTATGGCATGCCATCATCCAGGAACTGAAGCTTGTTCTTGCCTGACATTACATTGTTAGATAAGTTTTTGGATAAGAGATAGTTAACGCCTCTGACATTTATCTGTAAAGTCTTTCATGACCCAGAGGAGATTTACTCTATGTCACCTCAGAATTTGCCCTCCTTATTCACACTGGGGGGCCCTGTGGATGGTTGTCAGTTGCAAACCAGTGAAATGTCACGGGGAAACACAGCAGTGTTCCCTCTAGTGTTTCTCCTTCACCCTGCCTTCCTTTGCCAAATATAAGTGGGTTTCCTATGCCCAGAGTTCAGCTGTCACCTGACTCTTGACCTATATGTATCATGACGGTGTGAGTTATTTTGTTTTGGTTTTTCATCATGCTTCTATGGAGTTTAAGGCAACGCTGTGCTTGTGTCTGTCAAAAGTTATAGGAGAGTTCAGAAAGACTAGAGTATACAATATGTGTCTGTTTGGACAGAAAATACAATTTGACTACACAATATATATCCACAACTGGACTATACATTGAGAGTTAGCAGATCCAGCCAAACAGTAAACGCTGTCTCAAAGGTAGAAATGGTTAAAATTGATACCTAAAAGGTTATTAATTAACAATTCAAATGGTTAGACTGAAAAAGTTACCTAATAGTTAGCTACAATTGGTGAATAAATGGTTCAGAGGCATTTAGGTAAAAGTAAAACACAAATGTCTGTTAGTGATACATGAATGGGTGTTAGCAAAAAGTAAAGGATAACTGGTTTATAGTTAGCAAAAAGTGATAGGCTACATAAATGGTTGTTAGCTAAAAGCAAAGGATAACTGGTTTATAGTTAGCAAAAAGTGATAGGCTACATAAATGGTTGTTAGCTAAAAGCAAAGGATAACTGGTTTATAGTTAGCAAAAAGTGATACATAAATGGTTGTTAGCTAAAAGCAAAGGATAACTGGTTTATAGTTAGCAAAAAGTGATACATAAATGGTTGTTAGTTAAAAGTAAAGGATAACAGGTTCATAGCTCAAAGTGATACATAAATGGTTGTTAGCTAAAACTAAAGGATAACTGGTTTATATTTAGCTAAAAGTGCTACAAAAATGGTTGTTAGTTAAAAATAAAGGATAACTGGTTCATAGTTAGATAAAGTGATACATAAGTGGTTTCTAGCTAAAAGTAACAGGTTTATAGTTAACATTAGCTAAAAATGATACATATGTAGTTATTAAAGTAAAGAATAATTGGATTGTAGGTGACGTTAGCTAAAAGTGATTTGTAAATGGTTAAAAAAAGTAATGGATAACCAATTGAAAGTAAATGACAAAAATGTTTGCTAGCTTAAAGCTACAGTTTGTAACTTTGTACAAACAACTTTTTGTCACATTTGATAAAACTATCACTTTTCCTGACAACAGTACATGTGACAGATAGTCTGTGAAAAGAATATTGTACTGCTCTTATGGCATTTACAAGAATATGCCGCACATGAATGAAAACAACCAAGCAGAGCATAAGAGTCTCTAACACAGCTTTCTGTCATTTCAATCAGTGCTTGTGAACTGCAGTAAAAATGTTAATCTGGGCAGTGCTGATCAAAAATGAGTCAAGATTCTGTTACTGCATTGCCTTTTTCTTGCCTCAGATGTTTTTAGAAACATATTTCAGTGTACTGTTAAGCTGTAAAATGAGAACACGTGACCTGGCCACCATGTGGAAAACAAAACACTGCCCACTGTCGGGAGCAAACTGTCTAATTTTACAGCTATACAGTACACTAAAATATGTTCCTGAAAACGTGAGGTGAGAAATAGGCAATGCAGTAACAGAATCTTAAATCATATTTGATCAGTGCTACCTAGTTTGAGGGTTTGATCGCAGTTTACGAGCAGTGATTGACATCTAGACTCCTCGGCTCTGATTGGTTGTTTTTGTTAAACTGTGGTGGATTCTTGCAAATGCCATTAGAAGTACTACGAGGAGGAGGAGTAGGAGGAGGAACATTACTGTGTGGATATCAGAATATTTTTTATAAAAGTTTCCAACAACAGCTTTAAAGTAATGGCTAACTGGTTGAAACAGTATCTAAATAATGGATCAATAGCTGAACTAGCTGAAAGCTTCACTGTATTGAAAAATGTAGTGTACCCACACTTAAGTAAGTAAGAGCATCAAATGACTTCCAATTTAAAATCAGTTCAAGGGAACATGTCTGATGTTGAAGGGGTTCGTCTGACTTGGCTGTGGGATACAGCCGTCAGAAAGGTTGTTATTATGACATTCACATCACTGACCTCTTGATGAACTTCAAGTACTTGCTTCTCCGTAAATTTACTGGGGCTCTAACTTGTCCAAGTGACTTGGTGCTTTGAGAGATGAACAGAGGCTCGCAGGCTTGATTTTGCTGTGATGACAAATGTCTCGTCTTGCTGAAATGTCCCTTTGCAAAGCTCAAAGGCAACACCAGGCCCCTGCTGCTCCCTCTTATGACCGTGTAGTTAAATTCATCTCAGAAGCACATGTGAAGAAACCAATAATCAATTATACTCAGTTTGTAATATGTTGATTCGGTGCTCTACATTCCTTAATTCATTAAAACAAAACTAAATGTAGCCTGCACTGTATTCTGGGGATGGACAACTAAGAGTCCCTCTGCGGCAACAAACAAAGGATAAAAATGGAACAACCAGAGCAGATCTGCTTTGTCCTCACTGCTCCGGAAGCTCTGTGGCTTCATGTTTTGTATACATCTCACAGTTTCGACTTAGGACATGTTGACACCAGTGATCTCCCTTTAAGCCTCGCTGGCTGCAGCTCAGCACGCAGACACACTCGATCAGACAGCGAGGGCAGTGGGGTGGAGTGCTCTGAGATCTCAAAACACATCCACAACACAAGGAATGAATTTTTTATTATGCCGTACCACTGAAATAGCCCATCCTGCATGGAAGTACATGACACAATAATAGCTCATAAAAAAAAAGAAAAAAGACTTCTGGCAGGTGACATTCACGTTCAGAGGAAGGACAAGTAAACCCTGATGTATTTTTCGTAGTTGAATTAAGTGCCCCTTTCTCAGACTGTGATGTTTTTAAGGATGAAAGTTCAGTTTGTTTTAGCTCACCTCACTGGCAAAGGCCAGCCTCTTCATCAAAGAGCTCCGTCAAGCAGGTTACGAAGTTCAACTTTGCACATTTTTTTACAGTCTGCACTCCACTGAGAAGACAACATGTCCGGCAACAGTGCTGTTTATACTCTTACTGTAAATGCCCCTTCCTCTGACACACGCCACTTACTGTAAAACTATATAAGACATACACCTGTTGTATAGTATTAACACCTGTTGTGTGTGTTTATAACAACCTTTTCATGTACAGGAAATGTTTACTGAGCGTGCACACACTTAATCCACAACACCATGCTTGACATTCGCACTGTATAGCTACCCCACTGCCCTTCACACTGACCTATATCATCTGGGAAGAAGCAGATGGCTGAGCTGGGCGAATGGGCACGTGAGAAAGACAGCAGCCGACAGCGCTCACTGTCAAAGCCCCGAGCATGTGCCGTCCAATCGGTTTGGCCCTCGGCCCTGGTTCTTACAAGAGCCTCGTAAGGCCTCTGGTAGCCATAGCAGCCACAATCCTATTAGAGAACGTAAGGGAAGATATAGAAAAGCAGAGTTAGGATTAAGTGACAGACTGACTCCTCTGGCAGATTACAGGTGGTGATCAGATGGGTGGCAGAGGTAAATGTCACCATATGTTGTACAAGCTGCTTAACACACTTTTCTTACTGTAATGCTTGTATATTTACCTTCACTGACGGTTGTGTCATCTAAAATAATTTCTGAACTGACAACCACAAGCTTAAGATTCATAAAATGTGCTTAAATCAGAAGTAAACGAACCACTGACAAGAAGACTGTGCCTGAATCCTATTTCATTGGCTTTTCTTGGCTGTTGATATTATTACGATCCGTGTCCTGTCACAGGCTGTTTTAGTAATGAGCGAATTGCTCCATCCAAATGTGATAATGTTTGCAGCAGGTGTGCTTCTGTCTGTTGTGGTTGCTATACGGATACCACCTGAAACTGCAGACCCAGGCACATCTGATCCGAGCATATCAGTGTACACTGCAACTGTAGTGTAATTCAAGCCCCGCAGGTTGCCCGGGGAAGCACTGACAGAATTTGAGCGGCTCATGCTTTGGTTTACATGCATTGTTTGCCGGGATCATGTTGTGTTGGAAGCACTTCAACAGCGACTTTGATTGAGCCTCATCGGCTTGCTGTAAAAATCCCCAAAATGTCATTTGCACAGCAGACAGATGCTTGACGCCTCTGAGAAAGAGGAAACAAAAAAATGGTTGAAAACATTAGAATGTTTTCACCAAAAAATCTAATAGAGACTGCAGGGACTTCTTGCTTCCCCTTGATGTAACATGTTTACCTCTGTCTATAGGCACGCTGAAAGACACATTTCCTTATGTCACAGTAAAATAAACGAATTGACATGTAATGCGTTTCTTAAAACATCCGTGCTCTCTTCTAGGTTCTGCTGGTCAGCAGCAGTCGGCACCCGGACCAGTGGATCGTCCCCGGAGGTGGGATGGAGCCAGAGGAGGAGCCATGTGGTGCTGCAGTGCGAGAGGTGTTTGAGGAGGTGAATAAACGGAGAATTCATTTTGTTTCTCAACTTCAAAGTTAGATCATAAAATGAACACGTGATAGGAATGCAAAGGGAGAATTCGTAGACTGTTGAAGGCAGCAGAAAAGGCCTTTTTGACTTTTTTAGCTTAAAGGGACAGTCCAACCCCAAATCAAACTGTAACTTTAAGTAATTCATACCCTTGTCCAGTTGGGGCGATTCCATATTAATAATCTATTGTCTAGTCTTTCTTTGACCTCGCACACACGACCTTGTTGTCTAGCCGACTCTAGCCAAAGAGTTTACCTCTGGTTACCTCACTGCTTTAGCCATCGCATCAGAAGGCTATATCACTCCATGCCAATGCAAAATATCACAGCAGCTATTTTTAAAAGCCCAATAACTGTGACAGCATTGATAAAATAGGTAAAAGAAAAATGTAGGGCTGGTCAGTTCAATGTCTAACACAGCGGTAGCGGCTAACATCCAACACCAAGCCATTAAAGAGTAAAACTATTGTCTCAACGAACTCCGAGCTACATGAAATAAGGCGTGCGTTCTGAGTCTCATACTTTTTCTTTTTGCTTTTAGTAGGTACTGCAGCTGTACTAAAAAGTATGCACTGTTGTACACAGTATGCACACAACTGGGACATACTACTTCATAACATTACACCTGGAACTTTGACCCGCTTTTGTATATCCGTTACCTTGGAGATAAAACAAAATGCCTCCACCGATCTCGCCAGAGATGGAGATCAATCAATCAGAGATGGAGCTGTCAAAATGACAGACAACAAAAAAGGCAACCTCTGCTTTATGGCTGGTATCTCCAACACACAGCAAGTCACACCAAAATGATCAGGTTTAATAAGACAAGAGGAAAAATATGTGTTTTTGATTTTTGGGGTGAGCTGTCCATTTAACCTGTATCCACCTGTTAGTTGTAGAACAGGTATTCAAAGAAGCATTAAAGAATTTGCTCTGTGGAAATGTGTTGGTGTTACAGCTGCTGTTGTAAAAGTCCTCTGTCCCTGCAACTGTCCACGGTTTGTCCAATAATTCTCACATTTTTAATATTAGTCTATAATTTTGCTACGTAAAACATCCCATTCTGCTATAGTTTTAACCAAAAAACATGACTTTTTAAAGAGTAGTCCCACATTTATCTGTGTAAAGTAAGGTAAATTAAAAATGTGTATTTTAACAAAAATGTGTATTTTAACTCAGAGGGTGTTTTGACAAATTATGGGTCAGTGTTTTCTGAGAGGCCATTGGGGTGATAAGCGTCTGCTGAGGACATTACAGCTGCGATGTTTTTGATAGGGGAAGGTATTCCATTCATTATTGTCACTGCTAAAATGTCTTCGATAAATGCCTCTCTCACGTCACTGTCCATTTCCAGTAAAAAACACGCTGAAATGACCAGAAGTTGCGTGGCTCGTACAGCTGGCTGCAGTGTGCATGTGAAGGGCGAGATTTTTGAAGGGCCAGGGTGTCAGTGGCTGGGTGACGGAGGAGACCGCTGGTATTCCAGAGGTCCCCTCTGGTTGAGAACCTTGTGTTCTGAGCCACGTCAGCGGTCTAAACTTGGCTCCCCGCTGGATTCCTGTGCATTCACAGACCCGGCAGCCCAACCCGCTGGACACATCAGGGGGAGAGTGTGACACTTGTGAAGTATGCTGAGCAGGGGACTGGAGAGGGGGGCAAGGACAGATGTCATATGTCTTGGCAGTAATTCGATCACTGTGGATTGATAAAGCAACTGTTAAGTGTTATGAAAGGGACATAATTACATTTCCACAATAATCATCCATGAGGATTCATGCCAGGGTGTTTTTTTTTTCCCAGACGAAGGGTCATTTCTGAGACTTGATAATGACGCCTATTCTTAGAATTGCTGTAGTCCTTGAACAATACATGGTTTCACACAGAAATCGCAACACCTTTAAAAGAAACGACAAGCTGGGCTGACAGTTTCTACGAAACTGAAGACGCTGTAAGACCACAGAGGACAGAAATATACTCCAAAAATATCTCAGTCTGGGCACAGATTTATTCTGTAGTTTAGTTCTGAATGTTTTTTTGTGTTTGTCAAGCATTTCTACATCAAAACACAGCCTGGGAGGTTACAGTGGAGTTCAGCTCGTCGAGTCCTTTAAAACGCAACACACAATACCCATTGTTTTGACACGGAATTCAGTCTGTGGTTTGAACACTGCCTTTCAAACGTTTCCACCCTCTATTCATCTCTGTGACTGACTAGAGGGTAGTCATAACTTTAAGAAAATCACACAAAGAAATGTTCTCAGCTGTCTCTTTGTCTCGTACACTGGAGTCAGAAAAACATTTTAAAACACCTTTTCTCCATTTATTCCTCAGGCCGGTGTGAAGGGCAAGCTAGGACGTCTGCTCGGCGTGTTTGAGGTAAGCTCTCACGGTTTTATCTCACACTTTAACCTTTTGCAACCCATAAGCATCCAATGTATCATTTCTATGTAATATTTAGATTTGTTTAAATACTCAGTTCTCTGTCCTTCTGATCCCTAAAGCAAAACCAGGATCGGAAGCACCGGACCTATGTGTATGTCTTGACCGTCACAGAAACACTGGAGGCCTGGGAGGACTCCGTCAACATAGGTACAGTTTCCTTTTCGCCTTCTCGTGAATGCTTGCAGATGCTGCGGTGTGTTTTTCTTCTCGCTCTGCGCAGGGCTGGCTCACCTTTTACAGTACGCTGTTTTTATTTATGTGAAGGCCAGTATACTGTGTGGAGACTATATGGGCATTGGGGTATGCAGGGACAACAGATGCCTGTAAATCTAGGCCACTGATCGTAGCTGCAGTGGTTCAGAGCTGCAGTATATTACAGCTGTCAGTAGCCTGGATGACACACTGTGAAGAGCATCAGCTACCTGCCACAGCCTCTTACATTTACTGTTTTCTACTATATTTAGTAGGGCTGGGCTGTTTATGGATATTATTTCAATGCTGTGACACTGGACTAGATATGGTTTTAGATTTTGGATATCATAAGTGCTGTCTTAATTTGGTTTTGAAGGCTGTTCGCAGTGGTTTGTCTGTCCTAGCCAGACTTTTCTATCTGTTCTGTTATTTGCCGGTGTGCCCCTTGAGGTGGATCATCTCAATTTCGAGGCGTTCATATTAGGAGATCCGTAAAACTATGAAATGATGTCACAGATCAAATATTAGAAGGTAAATTATTCCAGTCGGAGGCAGACTTGAACATAAAAGCTTGTTTTTTTCATTTTCTTTTGTAGCTGCGGGAATACAGAAAAAAAGCTAAGCAGAGTGCCTCCACTGATAATTTGTATGAGGTACAAAAAAAACCTAAATGTGTCTTTTGTACTTGGAGAAGGCCAGTTGAGTCTATCATACATTTCACAATGATGACTAAGGAAAGGACATCTGAGGACACATCTACTAAGGCTTCTGTAGGCTGCATTAAGGGTGAGAAAATGACTTAAAGAACCATTTTGATAAACAATATTAGCGTAATCCAAATCTGTAGTATGATTTTTAAAGCAAGACTCTAACTGTAAAACATTTTTTGGATCAATAAGACAAATTTCAGTGTTCATTTTCCATCAAATATTATCATCAAGGATCAAATTTTGATTCGATATCAAGGAGTCAAAAATATCATGACATTTGATTTTCTCCACATTGCCCAGCCCTGTTATGCACGCATATTTGTCAGTATACATGTGCCATGCCTTCATGTGCATATCATACTAATAATCTTGCTAACTGGAACAACCAATCAGCTGAGGGTGACATTTAAATACACACTGTTTGTTGCGGTAGTTTGCAGCAGAATGCTTCAGTACTGCGTCACATTACACTTCTCTATTCCAGTTATTACAGTGAAACTGTTACTGATAGAGAGGAAAATGTTGAGGCTCATGATTTCCTTTATCTTTATTGGTAATATGCTAGAAGAAATGGCTTTGATACACTGGGAGATTAACATGTGCAAGAGAACAGAAGTGTATCATATGTATAATAATGTAAAATTGATAGGATGTGTGTGTGTTAGGGCTTTGGAGTTCCTCTGTGAAGACCCAACATGAAAGCTTCCTTTGAACTCATACATTGTGCTCTGTCTCCCTCTGCAGGTCGTAAGCGGGAGTGGTTCACCGTGGACGAGGCCATCAAAGTGCTGCAGAGCCACAAACCCGTCCATGCTGAGTACTTGCGGAGGCTCCAGCTCAACTGCTCCCCAACCAACGGAAACTCCATCCTCCCGAGCCCACCGCCAAACGACAACTACCCACACTACAGCGCCACCGCCACCACGCCCTCAACGGGCAACGTGCTGGGCTCCTCCTGCAGATAGGACTGCACCTAAACCTCACGTCCTGTCCGGCCCCGGACAGCCCACTGAAAGTCTGTACAGTCTTGCATGAATCTAATGACTTCTTTCAGAGCTCCGGCTCTCCTGTATGTATAATTTTTAGTCTTAGCTGCAGGACAGACCAAAGCCATCACCAGAACTGTGTTCAAGACTCATGTGACGGAGCGGGAGAAGTCTCTGACAGGAAAACTGTGGATATCTCAAGAACTCTTTTTTTCTTTTGCTGGCAAACACAAAACTGATGAGCTGAAGCTTGGGAAGAGGAAGCTGCAGACTCAGCTGGCGTCGATGACCTGGTGAAGGAATGCCTTACAGAAACTTTGTATGAATGTTGTATTCGGGTCGTTTTACTTCACTAACGGTCATTTTTATTTTGTTTTTAGTAGAATGGATATGCTTTCTAGTCAATAAAAGAGTAATTGACCCCAAAGCACGTCCATGTGGGGAATGTTTCCAGACTTAAGGTTTTAGTCATCAACCTATGATGATATATTCTACTACATGGATCTCGATTCAAAAAAGACACCTGAGCAGTAATACATCTCAAGGTTCTCATCTGTTTCATTTTGATGTAATCATCACTTATTAACATTTTTCTAAACTTTAAATTGGCCTAACATGATAAATGATTCCTATCAAAATTGGATAATGGTGTTAAGATAATGGTAAGTAAAGTGAAAATGCTACAGTGGAAAATGTCATTCCAGAAATGGCTTGTGTTCCTAAATGGCAGGGTCAAAGGTCAAAAGTGTTCACCTTGCAGGTCAGCACCAGCTGTCAGTGAGTTGATACGTCAGTAAACTGGATCTGAGTCATGCTGCTATGTTCGATAACCTTTCACACGACTCTTTGAAACTTCAGCCAATGACCACAAAGTTAGGACGCCGCTAACACTAACCTTGACTGATCCAACAAACTGGTCTGTTGACTGTTTAAAGTCACATACCTTTGTTCCTGTTTCCCACACTGTCAAAGTGAAAGTATTCAATGATGTAAAGTACATGTTTGCCTTAGGTATTACGTGCTGCTAGGGTCACCTTAATTTAAGGTAGATTTTCTTTAAATGAAAATAATCACGGATGACTGCTCTTCAAATTAACGTCCAGCTGTTTTATCACGTCTCATAGTGCTACAAGGCAATCTGGTAACACCGGCCACCAGAAATAATTTTCATGAATGCGATGATTGTTTTTCCACCGTCTGCTTGTAACTAAAGCCAGAGATATACTTGCCTTTGATTATGCACTCCATGCCCATGACAGCTGCCTGGCATATTCTGCATCTGTCCTGCGTCCTCTGAAATTAATGCTATGCGTCCACACAGTGGGCGCAGTACGTGATGATGTGAGTATGTTCTTGATTTAGGATCCTTGTTGCTGCCTTCATACGAACTGGAGACCTGATTTGTTCTAGGCATGTGCAGAGA
This sequence comes from Epinephelus lanceolatus, assembly GCF_041903045.1. Taxonomy (NCBI): domain Eukaryota; kingdom Metazoa; phylum Chordata; class Actinopteri; order Perciformes; family Serranidae; genus Epinephelus; species Epinephelus lanceolatus. The sequence continues at coordinate 21,312,799 of NC_135756.1, forward strand.
TGGTTGGGGTTAGGCATTGACCTCAAATGGTTAGGGCGAGGACAGCCCATTGGACAGGCAATAGGTCCAGGGGTCTCATTTCTAAAACAATGCGTAGGATCCATACAAAAAATGTACGTATGAACAAAAGCCAAAAATGGTATGCACCAAAAAATATTTGACAATTTCATACAATCAGGCATCACCAATTTCCCGTCTCCAAAATGTTCGTAAGCATGGGTCAGAGTTTCTCCATCACAACTTTTGTGTGGGAAGTGACGTGCGCCTCTTTCAGGCCTTGTTTTGTACGCACAGAATGTTTATAAATGAGACCCCAGGTCCCAAGGAACAGCGTCAGGTTTCGAGACCAAATTTTGTAGTGGCCAAACATTGTAACTACAACTCCTGAGTCTGGCATGTAATGCCAGTGGGCCCAGAAAGACTTTTTCTGATATACCTACACTGGGAAAGAAATGCCTGTTAATCGGTGGATACATTTGTTTGAGCGTCCCTCGCAAAATGACTCATTCCACTATCAGGACTTGATCCATTTGGTCCGATAACCTTTGGAAAGTCTGGAATAGCTGCAAGATTAAACTAAACCGAAAGTAGCCAGCTTGGAAGGCAGTTGTCTTGAGTAGGGTTGCAGTGATATACTAGTTTTAAGGTATACCATGATATGAAAATTGATGATTATCATACAATGTCCATTTGCTTATTTACGATATTGAAAAGTCGTGGTTGTTCGTCCAACCTGTGGACCCAACCCTCTCGGAAAGGCTCTAGTGCTAGCTGAACAAATGGGGCTCCCGGTTGCGTCAGACCTTTTGTACGATGGCGCCTTTTCTGCCAAGAGCTCAGAATTAACAATAGTTACCTCCTCGAGTGTTTATCGTTAGCATCACGCAAAACTCGAAGTGCTGTATGGTCTGAGTTCTCTGGGGTGCCCTCTAGTGGAATCTTCCAGAAACCCCTTTTCTACGTAGGCACGTATGTGAACAGTTCACATTATGTGTGGTTTAAAAGCAAGTATATCACTGGCCTAAGATTACTTGCAACTAGGGCTGCAACTAACAATTATTTTCATCATGGATTAATCTGCTGACTTATTGTTATTAATCTATGACTATAAATTATCAAAAAAATAGCCATTGCAGCTTTTACTGGTTCAAGAAACAAACGTAATGCAGTTTTAATATAAATATGTCAATATTTCTTAATAGTTTTTTGGTTGTTGCTAAAAAAGCAAGATTATGGGTGCATCATAAGGTCTAAAAGGCATACCACGTCGGCGGTGTGTCTAGGTCATCCCAGCCTTTCTGTTTCCACGTTTCTCGTCAGCTTCACGAATATATTTAGAATATATACTCCCTCAAAAATATTCTCAATAAAACATCTACATTTTGAATATAACAACAGAAATCCAAACAAAAATGGCTCAAACTATCAAAGTGTCACATTTCAGATCATTATTTTTCGCTCATTGAAAAGAGACACCCGCTCACTCCTGTGCTGACAGCTGAATGACAACGAATAACCGTACAGAGATTTGTAAATGCAGCTTTGAAGAGAAACGTGTTTTTAACCTGAATGTACCTGTACAATTTCTCTTAATATTTTATATATTTTTTAACAATGTACAAAAGGCAGAAAAAAAAAACAAATGTGTAGAAAACCCACTGAGAACAGTATGTGTATATTTGTATTGATGACAATGTGCCACGGGTTTAGGATGTGAAGGTTGGTTGGTATGAAGTAGAGACGGTTGAATAAAAGCATTTTTAATCACAATCTGGTGATATCAGTGTCAGGCAAGCGTAGAAGTTAACCGAAACTTTAGATTGGCAAAAAAATGACAGACTGGATCTTTAAAATTTTAGCGATGTTGGGTAAACTAAAAGCATTTTTTGTTCTTTTTTACAAAATATATATAGCATCTTGCTAATCTTGTGATACACAAGACTGAGTATTAATGAATATAGACATGAATTCTACAATTTGGGTTTTTACAAGAGTTTTAGAAAATAAAAGTAGGACAGGGATGTTTGGGAGGCTTTTGTCAAACACTTTTACTGACAAATGTTTATTTAATTGCTTATTCCAATTTCCTCACATAAGTTTGTGACCCGGACTTATGCTGTATTATGTCTTATCTGCAGTATCATAAACTTTGACACATAAATTCAGCTGTCATAAACTTTCAGCCTGGATCAACTGGTAAAATAAGGCCTCCAACCACTTCAAACCTTTATGTATGTATGCGTGTGAGTGTGTGTTGTGGGTTGATGAAGGTAAAATATGATGTGCCAAATTAAAATGTTGGTGTTCAGGTGGAAAAATGTTGATGTCATGTTATATTATACATAATTTTAGGCCAAACTCTTTGTGAAGAAAAAAAGATCTTAAACATTGTTTCATAAACTCATTGTAATGTGAAAAAAAGAGATTGACTGCACCCTTTATTGTTGAAATTATAACTAACGAACCACAGGCACTTATTCTTTTTACCGCATCCTGTTTTTAAAATCCACTTGTCACGTCACTGAGCATATCAGACGATCCCAGACTACAATCAAAATAACATCAAGTTAACTTAAACCTCAGTTTCCCCCTGAAACACCGCCCTCCCCCACTTATTGTTTGATGCTTGGGTCTATGCTGATCTGTGAATGAAGAGTAAAGCATGGCAGTGAGGATAAGAATCCCACACGTGAAATGTATGTACTCAAGTGCAAAAATGTAAGACAAGCCTGGACACACACATCCACTGAGTTACCAGTGGATGTGGACAGCTTGACTGTCTGCTGCTGAACACACTGTAACGTCACATGGATGTATCTAGAGCATTTCACCCAGAGCAAACTTAAGACGTCTCACCGTTTTGACATGAATATTACGCACAGAAAAGTTAAATGTGAAAGTGATCTGAAGACATGAACTGGATTGTTTTTGAGAAAAGATTACATTAAAGGGGAAAAATCTAATTGTATCTGTTGTGTTTTCATTTATTTGAATCTACTGTATGCACAGTGTACGAGGCAAAATGTCACGACTGTCAAGGATCATTGTTTGGCAAATGAGTCAGTTGTCTCTGTTTCTAGACGTAGCAAAAGAAAAAAGGCGGCCTGTGTAAAGTGAAACGCTCAGCAGCTGATGAGCCATTATGTGTGAATCAAAAGACATTTAGCCTTTGAAAAATAGCTCCGGAGTCATGACTAGATTAACCTGCTACGGGGCCCCAGGGTAAAAATGTTTGCCCCCAGTTCTCAGCAGGGATTAGCTCCTGTAATGTCCCACGTGATTGGCTGATGTTTTTAAGTGAAACAGTTTGCACAGTATCAGATGACAGGGACTGTGAAACTACATTTTGACTCTGGGGCCAGATTCAACATACTCTACACTAATGCAGGGCCCCTCAGAAGACCCATATAGTTTGACTGATCATTCTTAAAGTCTTAAAGGTACAGTATGTAGGATTTAGAGGGATATATTGACAGAATTTTAATATAATAAGTATGTTTTCTTTAGAGCAGTGGTTCCCAACTGGTGGGTCACAGTCTAAAAGTGGGTCACAGGGCCATTCTGAATGGACTGCAAGTTAAAATACACACTTTCCTTTGAATTAAAGTGAATTTTCAGCTAAAAGCTTTTATTTTGAAGTGCTGTTTCCTGCTGTAAAGTAAATAACTAACGGACTGCTACCTGACAGAGACAGAAAACTAGCCTGACAAAAGTACAATCTGATTTTGCCAAGTAGGACATGCTCCTGGATCAACATCCCATGGCATTCCTGGATCAACATTGCAATCAACCAATTCTAGCCCTCTGACATCATCAGTGTGCTGCTCCTGTGCTTCTAGTTTAATTTTCAACAATTATGTTAGTAAAGCTGAACGAAATCCTTCAAACATTAAACAAAAACCGTGTAAGCTAATGCGGGGTTAGCAAGTTAGCTTGCTAAGTAGGTTAGATATACTACCAAGTAAGTCGGCTAATAGCTTAGAATATTAGCAAGTTAGCTTGCTAACTAGATAGGCTATGCTAATGAGTAAGCTTGCCAGTAGGCTAAAATAGGCTATTGTTCACTAACTTTAAGAGTAAGGATAGACCTTTAATAGGCTACAAAAAGGAGGGAAAATGTGTTAATCACAGGTATTTGCAACTGAAAAATGATATTATCCTTACTCTTCGTTAATGAACAACATTCTAGTCTATTGGCAAACTCACTTGTTAGCATAGCCTTCCTAGTTAGCAAGCTAACTCGCTTTTTCACTGTCTTTGCTATTGGTAAGCTTATTCCATTGGCATAGCCTTCCTAGTTAGCAAGCTAACTTGTTAATATTCCAGCCTATTGGCAGACTTATTCGTTAGCACAGCTTTCCTAGTTAGCAAGCTAACTCACTAATATTTTAGACTACTGGGGAGCTTACTTTGTAGTATAACCAACCTATGCAGCAAGTTAACTCGCTACCCCTGTAGTAGCTGATAAGGTTTTTGTTTAATGTTACTGGGGATTTAGTTTAATCATACTAAATTCAATTTGGAAAACTAACTTAGCTCTGAGGAAGCACAAAGGAATTTTGAAAGAAGCACAAGAGCAGCACACTGACTTTGGTCACTGTTTATCTGTGTGGACGTGTAAGGGCTCAACATTAAATACGGATCCGGATACGGAGAGAGCCTTCTGTCCGTGCTCTGCGTTCATTTCGTCCGTATTTCTGCATGTTTCCATAAAGCTTACGGATACGGGCCAAACGGAGCAGTACCACCGGGAACCATGGGGGCAGTGTTGCTGTCACTACCCGATACGTAGCTCTAGTGAGACACGAAGAAGAAATAACAATTCAATTTCTCTCATCGGCAGTACTAGAGAAAAGAATTGTCCGTCCTCCAGTCCAGAATCCTAACCGGGAGCAGCTTCATCTTGTTGCAATCTGTAGTTGTCACCGCTAAATGCCACTAAATCCCTATAAATCTTATACACTGTTCTTTTAAATGGTGGATGTTCACAAGCCAAACCTGCACTTTATCCACAGGTACCACTGACACACTGACAGTGAACCCTCACCCAGTAATTCAGTTTTGTTTTGAAGTAACATAATTAAACATTCCTTCCTGACACCACAGCTCCCGGCGCAGACAGGCCCATGCAGGATGAAGTATAGCTGACCAAAGTGAAGCTCCTCACACGCTTTCTGGACGTCAGGAATCTCTTGTAGTCAAAGAGGGAACAGTGGAAGCATGAATGGTGACTTCCACGACATATCGTTCCTTAGGAAAGATAATGATTTTATGACATATTAAAAACTGTATTCAGTTGAACAGGATAGAATAAAAGGTAGTCTTTGCTCTCAGCACAGTGCCAACAACACAAAGTGCAAATGTGGAGGCCTTCAGCCAAATAAAAGCAGACTATTATCAATGCCAGGAAGTAATTGTTGGGAAAATTCATGGCAATAAAAGTAGATCTAATAACACTTCACAGCCTGTGTACAGACAGCAACTGGCTCCTTTCCCTGGAAACACACACCTGGTGGGACCTGCCTTTTATGTCTGCCTGCAGTTTCCTCTTACAAGTCAGGCCAAAGAGGGCGGTGCTGTGATCCAGGGTGGAAAGCTGATCATGTCGGCAACTACTGACTCCTAAAGTTGTGTTTTACTTACCCATCACCAGGTGTTACAAAGTGTGTGGTTGCATTTACAAACATTTGAAGACTCTACATATCTTAAATGGTCACTAAAGTCACTTGTGCAAAATCTAAATTAAATACTGATACACACAAGTAGGTCAATGTCAACTTTGTCTGTTCCTCTGACAAGTTAGGTGTGTTTATGATGATGATTATGTTAATTGTGGAGCTTTAGAGATGCTGTTAAGCAGATTTTATCGCAGTTTAACGGAGCCTTGCTAATGTTTCACTCGTAGACTGTATAAACACTGGACAAGGCTGATGTCACCCAGTGGTTTGTGAATTCCCGTTTTGAAGCCTCGAGTTTGGCATTAAGGCTGTCAACATCTTCTTTTGTTTTTTTGGAGCCAGAGGTCCACAAGTGACCATGTTTGAACAAGAGGCTGAAGCTGTGGAGGAACGAGGGATGGATCTGGCTGAGAAGCTGAGGACTCTATCGGCAGACAGCCTGTAACTCAAAGCAGCTTGCCCTTAATTATGTGTAACTTTAAGCCTTAATAAAATGTAAATGGGTGAGTTATATAAAATGTCAACCCCTGTACAGTTGTCTTGATGGGTAAAATTAGCTAAAAAGACCAAAACCTTTTTGTACCGGGCTGTAAACATGTTTATTTCTGCTGTAAAGTCATTTTAACATGCGGCTCTGTGAGGATTGACTCACTTTTGTAGCCACCCTCAAGTGGCTGTTCGAAGAAGAAGAGTTTTTGGCACTTAGATTTTGGCTTTATTTTTCAGTCCTGAAGGTTGCCGCTTGGTTTCCCTTGGTTCTTTGTGCTAAGCTAACTCGCTGTTGTCTGCACTGTAGCCTTGCGCCTTGTATTTAACCTACTGACATCAGAGTTACTTAGCATCACCTAGCTAACTTAGGTTAGCTAGCGTTACCTATTTTTACGTCAAGCTAACATTAGTTATCATAATTTTGTGTCTCTGTCAGAAATAAGAAGCACAAAACCACGTTTCTTATGTATATAGATATTGTCTGGACTTCCAGATCCAGACTGACAAAGTGATGATGACCAACCAAGCGGACATCGTGGGCAGTGATGATAGATGTTGCAATCTTGAGCGACAGCAACATCAGGAAGACAGAACACGAGAAGCTCGAAAAAAATACCAAGGGCTGAAAGTAGAGCTAGAAAACTTGTGGGGAGTAAAGACAACAGTGGTGCCAGTGGTAACTGGAGCACTTGTGGCTGTGACCCCCAAACTGGGAGACTGGCTCCAGCAGATTCCAGGTAAAACATCTGAGGTCTCTGTCCAGAAGAGTGCAGTCCTAGGAACAGCTAAGATATTTGGCAGAATCCTCAAACTCCCAGGCCTCTGGCAGAGGACCCAGGCTTGAGGAAGACACACCACCACCATTTTATATATATATAGAAAATATATTTAGGACATTCAACCCTGCTTGGTTTTAAATGTAATGTTAATCCATTAAAAGGTTTTGGGGGGGAGTTTTTCCTTATCCGCTGTGAGGGTGCAAAGGACAGAGGGATGTCGTATGCTGTAAAGCCCTCTGAGGCAAAGTGTTATTTGTGATTTTGGGATCTATAAATAAAATTGAAACAAATTGAATAATAACTTCAAATACAAATAGAAAAGACACATAAATAGCTTTACTGAAATGTAACCTATTGTGTTTATTCATGAAAAGAACACCTGTTTCCTGTGGTTACATGTTCATTTAGGGTGTGTTTTTTTCTGCGGAAACCATAGCAACAGTCATATGACAGGAGAGCACATGGAGGACAGCTGGCTCCATGGTGGGTACTGAAATAAGAAAAAATCCAGGTCAATTGTTGTAAAAATACAGAATATATTTAATGACCGTCATTTCCAAACAGCTTGTATTTTCTTTGAATGTACAAATAATAAGAAAAACAAGATTTTATATTGTGTATTTTGTTCAGGCTACATTTCAAGCTAAAGCTAAAACAGACAATAGCAAGATTTTTTAAAAAAAAATGGAAATGGCAATACCAGTGTTATACTAGGCTGCAAAAAATACGGTATCAATATATTTCTCTGTAAAGGTGTCAGATTTTATAAAATTGTTCAGACCAAAAAGGACCATGGTTGAAGAATTACTAAAATATAGGTTAATATTATTATAGCCAAATAGAATTGGGTACAGTAGTTGAGTAAATGTACTTACTTACATTCCACACTGATTGTAGTAGTGATAAGTAACATTAACCTGAGTGAACCGATACCAGGCAGCAGCGACACCCGACACCCGACACCTCAGGTGCGTCGCCTGTAGCCCCGCCCCCTCACTGTCAGCACGTCAGGTCGCTCCCACCTAAAGTGATCAGAGGGACAACAAAGCAGGTCTCAACACTAATCCAGGAGCGGTACATGTCGAGTTAAATGAAGCAGTCTGGACTCTTGGCGGATTAGGATTTATCCACAATGCAGGAGATGTTCTTTAAATCCGCGCTACCTGCGCAGGACTCGTTCATGCTGGAGGACACCAGTCTGGCTCTGCCTGCCGAGCCGACTCCCAGGTCCTCGACGTGGGTGACTTCCAACGACCGGAGTGTGCGTGTTCAGCAGCAGGTTCAGCTCACGCTGGCACGGAAGGCAAAGAGAGCTATGTCAAATGGTAAGGTGCAGTTTGAAGTCGTCCCACTGTGATTATGGTTAATGTATGAATGAATGAATGGGTGAACGGCACACAGGAGGCTCTCAGGTGTGTGTTACACAGGTGTAGTGTGGCTGCTGAGGTGCATTCACGTGCCTGCCTCCCTCTATTCATAAATACAACAAAGAAAAATGACCTTATATCATATCTCATTTTCACCTGTAGTTTTGGGAGCAGTGTATGAGTCAATGAAGCCGTACTATAAAACAATAGTTCCTGACATTTATTGGTTGGTGACGTCCTATAATGAAAGTGTGATTGTGACTCATTGTCACTGGTTGGATGTGTTTACGAGTTGTGAGCAGTTCAACCTCTATAAACCTCAGATTGCTTCACTTGATGGTTTCTGTTTAACTGCTGAAGAGGTGAATCTATCCTGTATGTTCAAAGTGAGTTTGAGTAGCAGAGTCATATTCTTACTCATCTTGAGACCCTCTCAAAGGGTCATCATTCCCACTGCTACTGACAACCAAACCCTATAAAGGGCCTTCTCTATCCAGGAAATATGTTCTGTGTACTGAAGGTCTACTATCATTTGGACGATACAGGTATTTTTTTGTGAGTGGAATGTATGCCACATAATAGTTTGCTTGTCCAACAGGTTCCCGCAGTTTCATTCATACGCCTAAAGGGAGATGGACGAGACATCTGACAGAGCTTGAATTTAATATTTCTACCACTGGCCTGCTTTCCATGGGGTTCTGTCCCATGGAAAGCCTATGTAAAGATGAAAAATCCAGCTAGTCATCAACCAAGAAAAAACTAAATCAGGACAGCACTGATTTTGTTTGATGAAATCAAACTTTATTTACATAGCACCTTTCATGCAGTCATGCAGCCCAAAGTGCTTCATAGAGCAGAGGTAAGACAGCACAGAAAAAAGGTGAAAGAAAAGTGAATAGCTAGACATTACAACAGTTAACAGTAAAATATTTAAAATAAATAACACTCAAAAGAACAAATAAATACAAAGAACAAGTAGAAAATGACGAGACTTAAAAACAGAGGTGAAAAAATGATATGCATTTATACCAGATGATTGACCATGTTGGCTTACATGTCAGAAATGATTCTGTCGAGGGTGAAATCCGACACTTATTCTTGATTAATCGTTTGACAGAAAACCAAAGTTGATGTCTTTAACCAAAAGTCAAAAGTAAAATATTTGATTTACTATAGACCAGTTTACATTAACTTCCGGCCCCCAGCGTCAACTAGCCTACATAAAACAAAATAATGCAGAGCAAACACTGTCTCAACCAGTTAGTTTTCAGACACCTAAAAGAATCCATACCAGTTTAAGTGTACACTATGTAGGATATTTTCACCACTGTACCTTGCTGTCAGAGCCCTTTCCGACAGGGAACTGAAGCCGTTATGTCACATGTACCAGACTCTGTTGACAAAACCAGTAATTTTTCTTTGCAAAACATGGGAGTACTGGTCTACCACTGCCTCCATTGGTTAGTATGTAAGGTAAAGTGGGGAAAATGTATATCTCAATTCATATCAATAGCAAGTTTTCTACCTGGAAGTGATTGTTGTTTAAGCGCAACGTCACGGTGACTCTGTCTTTTGTATTTGACCAAGAGCAGTAGCAAATCCTCACATTGGAGCACCAGGGACCAGGAAATACTAAGGGGCCTAAGTAGGTGCCGATTAATTTTCTGTCGATGAACTACTCAGTGAATCGTATAATCGTTTTAGCTCATACATAACAGTATGTTGCATTTATTCTAAATGACTCACTGTGGTTCTTTTGTTGTGTGGTATCCTCTACACACTGGGAGGATCATGTCCAGAAATAATGGGTTATACATACCAAGTATTTGTGTCAGTTTTAACTCAATGAATGATAAACATAGCTAACAAACATAGACAGGATTTAAAGTATCTGTTTGATCTCACTGCTTCTCCCTCTGCCTCCCTTTTATCAATCCCTTGTAATGCAAATGAACACGACATTTGGTTTGCATCAGTTTACAAACGCTCCCAGCACTGTCATTGTTAATATTTTTGTAGCTCAGGCAGCCAAGGTAGGAGTCATCCTCCTGATCTGAGGACGTGTGAGTGTTGCCATGCCTTTAGGTAATTACAGTGTGAAACAGGACACTCAAACAGAACCTTCCCAACTTGTTTCAGGTAGTGTCCATTTACAGAGAAACACTGCAAAGAGCTTTGATGCTACAGATGGACTTTTCCCAAACATGACGGTAAGGGACTCTTTTACCTCACTCTCTTTACTCGTGCATGCCCAACACACACACACACACACACACGTTTGTCAGCTTCTTAATGCATCACCAGTGCCGTCAGTTTGACACTTTGCATGTTCTCTCTTTGAATTTTGCACCTGTCCATTATAAAAGAACTGCATGGACGTATTGTATGCCATAATTTGAATGTAGTCAAATGGTCTGCTTCATATTCACAGCCTCTGGGCCTATCAAATTAATCACTGTGTTCTTACATGTAACCTTGACATTATAGATATTTTGTGACCTTTTAACGGGGTTAGCTCAAGGTATTAGGAGCCCTGAAACTGACAACATCATATTTCTTTTTAAACTCAATTGTACATTTTTAAAGGTCCAGTGTGTAGGAATTAGTGCTATCTAGCGGTGAGGTTGCAGAAGTGTAAATTATCTCGTGTGCCAAGCGTGTAGAGCAGGGGTAGGCAGCCTTCACCTTCGGAGCCACTTGCATCTCTTTAGCCCCCTTACAGTGGCGCCGTGTGGCTAAAGCCCTAACTATAGCCAGTATTTAGTTTGTCCGTTCTATACTGCTGTAGAAACATGATGGTGGAACATGGCGATCTCCGTAGACGAGAACCCACTCCCTATGCACATATAAACGACTCATTCTTAAGGTAACACGCAACAATTCTTAATTACAGGTAATTATTAACTAATGACAGCATAGTTATGAATATTGTATTCCATATCTGCCAATAGATGCCCCTTTCTTTCCTCTTTCTTTCTTTGATTTATTTTAGGAAGTCTTTTAAACCAGTGGTTCCCAACTGGTCCAGCCACGAGGTCCAGATTGGTCTGCAGTCATTAGTTCAAGGTCCACAAAGTTTAATATATTTAACGTCAGACTTGTGTTTGGCCATGTGGTTGAGTCTCTTAAGTAGCTGTCTGTTATTCACTCCCTCTACAGCAGGAAACACACTGGACCTAACTAGAAATGTTATTATTTTTTTATGTATTCAGATTTTGATTTGTCTGGTAATCTTTTACTGCGTTTTGTCAGTTTCAGGTCTCCGTATAGAGAAAAAAAAGACACAAATTGTCCATGGCAATTTACAAGAATGGGAAATGACATTATAATCTTATATAATACACATGTATTTGTGTTTAAGATCATATAGCATTACAGTTGTGTAATTAAGAGGTAGACATAATGCTTGATTCAATAAATGACGTCGGCCTTTAGTGTGACCTGATTAGTCAAAGTGGGTTATCCCACCTATTTAAGATGGTGTCTCCCATTGTCTTCAATAATATCCTAATGAAGGTCTCTGCACTAAAATGTTGTTCCTATTGTATCTGCTTTAATTGTAAGTGTAGAGGACGGTGTAAGGGAGTTCTTTGCTCCTCTAACTGTGTCATTTAAATCATACCAGTATCCCTCAGTTATGGAGTTTGCTCTGTATGTTGGTGTTAAGTTATAAATACAAGACCAAATGGGGCTCCATAGACTTAAATACATTTTATACAATACTGTGTGTTTTGGGCTATTTAAAGTGACAGTACCAGAATAAACAGGTCACAATGTATTTAAGTGTGGATTGTGTTTTCTGCCCAGATGAATGGATTGGGCCTCACTGACCGCTCTCTATCAAACAACCATTTGCGGAGACCATCCAGGAGGGTGGAAGTGAGTCCACCACCGAGCCCAGAGTTTCATCGCAGTCGCTTCAATCCCAGTAGCCTCCGTTACAGCACGTACACCCATCCAGGACCCAGTCAGTCTCACAGGGTGGGCACTCTGCTCGACCACTCATTTGCCTCTGATTCATTTCGTCGCTACGCCTTCTCAGAGGCACCCCGTGGCACGCGGCCACTTGCATCCACATCTGCATACGGGAACATACGCCAGAAGTCACTCAGACAGACAGCAGCGCCACCACCACCGCCTGTGTTTGCAAATGCAGCATTTCAGCAAAGCGTTGAATACGGCTCTGGATGGGGACGTAACCAAAGTATTGTCAAAAAGGAGAGACACACTGTGCAGAGGACAAGTGGTGAGATGATACTTGGTGCTGTCCAGCCTGATGACGGCTTGTCCTGGTTGGCTCAGGTCAGGAGGGAGGGTCAGGGGCTCCACAGACTGAACTCATACCCACCCTCGGTCACGAGTGTGGAGGTGGACATGGGGAAGCAGATGGAAGTGGAACCACCTATCCAGCATATAAACACACAGAACGTCATGACACTGTAAGAGCTCTGTGTTTGTTTGTGTTCATTTAATAATTTAATATATTCTTGAATTGTCCTGGTGTGTGATTCAAGCCATTAAGTGTTTTTTGAGACTTTTGGGAATGAAGCAGTTTTTAATTCATGGCTGTCCTCTCACACAGGAAGTCAGAGAACAAGCCTCCAGAGATGACAATAGAGAGGGCTGTGAACCTGTTGACCCAGGATAACGAGGATATGCTGATCTGTGCAGCCAGCCACATACAGAATCAATGTTTCAAGAGTGCCGATGCGAAGAAGATGGTAGGTTTAATCATATGTTTGTATGGGATTATTTCAGTGATTCAAGTCAGAATCTGTTTGCAGTTAAATATTATGGAATCAAATTTGTAAATATGTAAAAAAAAAAAAAAAAAAAAAAAACTTTACTTACCACATGAGAGAGAGGAAAATTCAAAATGTTTTTTTCAGATTTGAGTGTGTAGTTTTGGGGAGGGTAGTATTTGCAATATTTAGCCCCCGTGCCTCTGTTTGTACAGTTTTAATGTTCCAATTTCTCACTTAGTTTGAGCTCTGTTGTCAGCTCATGACTATTACCCCAACCGATAAGACAATGAGACAGGATGTGGTGGAAATTCAGAACCACACAATTTTATAATTAAAGCTTTTAATAAGGTGAAGCTTACTGCAGCACCGTATTACTGCAGTTGATTACCACACCTCATCCCTCCAGATACGATCTGTATTAGGTCTTAATGCCATATTTCAACAAAACTAAGCTAAGTTAAGTTCTGATGAAATCCTACTATTGAAGAGATACTTTGCGAGTTTTCAGCCAGCTTTGTATCATAATGTGGGTAGTATGTGTAAATGGACCGTGGTAAACTTCGCCCTAGTTCTCCCTGCTCATCTAGCAGCTCCGTCAATTTTATTATGGCTCTAGGGCTGTTGCCGAACTACAGATTATGCTTCCACATTTTTGTATGCCCACCACCAGGGACACAAGAAGTATAGAAGCGGATCGAGAGAGCCACCTTTTTATTCCTCTCTCAAACACAGATCAATCTCAGATTAAACTGTAAAAGTAGGCAGTGGTGATTAAATATGAAACAAGATTCTGTCACTGTATTGCCCCATTCTTGCCTCAAATATTTTTAGAAACATATTTTAGTGCACTGTTTGGCTGTAATACAAGAGTTTGTGGGCACCATACAGTTTACTGTATTGTGAAAACGGAAGCTGAAAAAATAGAGACCAGACGGTAAAATTAGGCAGTGCTGATAAATTATGAAGCAAGATTGTGTCACTGCGTTGCCTATTTCTCACCTCAAATGTTTTCAGACACACATTTTAGCTTACTGTTTAACTGCAATAAGAGATCCATTGTTACCAGCCGGCCGCCATATTGTTTCCTGTGGAAAAACAGCCAAGCTTGCATTACGTCACCCACCAGCAGGAGCATTTATGGTGCAGTGCGGTGCCTTCTTGTTGTTGTAGGTTTTCTACCTCTTGATCAAAAGCAAATATCACACCCCTTTTTCTCTGTTTTCTCTGGTCGTGTTGGTGAAGTTTCTCAGTCATCCAGGTCATGGTAATCTTAAGTGCTGTATCGTAGGCAACTGGACTTTCTTGAGTTTCTTGAAGACGTTTTACCTCTCATCCAAGAGGCGTCTTCAGTTCTAATGGATTGGTGCGGAGTTGCAGGCTTTATACTCAGTGTGGATGCGAACACTTACCGAGTTGTTGAGGTCACATGTGAGCTCTGAGTTTCAGAGTCGTTAAGGTACCATGGGTCCACCTGGACCACCTGGATCCATCTAACCCTAACGACACACATGATGGCTGGGCGGACCAACAACTCACATGTGACGTTGACGACTCTGTAAGGGTTCACACCCACAGTATAGTGTATAGTGTGAGTATAAAGCCTGCAACTCCGCACCAATCCATTAAAACTGAAGAAGCCTCTTGGATGAGAGGTGAAATGTCTTCAAGAAACGTAAGCAAGTCAAGTTGCCTATGATACAGCATGGACCCATTTCAAAAGTATTTGCATCTTTCACCACATAGACAGCCTAGATTAATTAACGGACCATCATTTATAGCAGTGAAAAACTTCTTTAATAGTGGTCCAGTTTTATGGTTTAGCAGTAACAATAAAATAACATCTAATTTGGCTATGGAAGTGATGTTTCATGTTGTTGATAACTGTCTTTGATACACAACATGGCCGTGGTAAATGATTATCCTTTAACACTTTCTGAATGTCATGCCTTATGTAGATTCTCCATCTGTGTTCCAGTGAATCTGTTAATCAGTAATCCACTGTTGTTTCCAGGTGTACTATCTCCGTGGGATTGCAAAGCTCCTGCAGCTCTTGGACAATGACAATGAAGAGGTGCAGCGTGCTGCCGTTGGGGCTCTACGTAATGTCGTTTACCAGAACAGTGAAAACAAGATGGAGGTGAAGGAAAATGATGGCCTGGCCACTGTTTTGCATGCACTGAAGAGCAGCCGAGATGTTGAGACAAGACGGCACCTAACTGGTCAGTTTTTTACTTAGCTTTGAATTGAAATGACAAATTCTGGCTTTAAGGCGTTTAAGAGCTTACTTTGGGATATAAAGTACAGGCCAAAAGTTTGGACACACATTCTCATTCAATGCGTTTTCTTTATTTTCATGACTATTTACATTGTAGATTCTCACTGAAGGCATCAAAACTATGAATGAACACATGTGGAGTTATGTACTTAACAAAAAAAGGTGAAATAACTGAAAACATGTTTTATATTCTAGTTTCTTCAAAATAGCCACCGTTTGCTCTGATTACTGCTTTGCACACTCTTGGCATTCTCTCCATGAGCTTCAAGAGGTAGTCACCTGAAATGCTTTTCCAACAGTCTTGAAGGAGTTCCCAGAGGTGTTTAGCACTTGTTGGCCCCTTTGCCTTCACTCTGCGGTCCAGCTCACCCCAAACCATCTGGATTGGGTTCAGGTCCGGTGACTGTGGAGGCCAGGTCATCTGCCGCAGCACTCCATCACTCTCCTTCTTGGTCAAATAGCCCTTACACAGCCTGGAGGTGTGTTTGGGGTCATTGTCCTGTTGAAAAATAAATGATCGTCCAACTAAACGCAAACCGGATGGGATGGCATGTCGCTGCAGGATGCTGTGGTAGCCATGCTGGTTCAGTGTGCCTTCAGTTTTGAATAAATCCCCAACAGTGTCACCAGCAAAACACCCCCACACCATCACACCTCCTCCTCCATGCTTCACAGTGGGAACCAGGCATGTGGAATCCATCCGTTCACCTTTTCTGCGTCTCACAAAGACACGGCGCTTGGAACCAAAGATCTCAAATTTGGACTCATCAGACCAAAGCACAGATTTCCACTGGTCTAATGTCCATTCCTTGTGTTTCTTGGCCCAAACAAATCTCTTCTGCTTGTTGCCTCTCCTTAGCAGTGGTTTCCTAGCAGCTATTTGACCATGAAGGCCTGATTGGCGCAGTCTCCTCTTAACAGTTGTTCTAGAGATGGGTCTGCTGCTAGAACTCTGTGTGGCATTCATCTGGTCTCTGATCTGAGCTGCTGTTAACTTGCGATTTCTGAGGCTGGTGACTCGGATGAACTTATCCTCAGAAGCAGAGGTGACTCTTGGTCTTCCTTTCCTGGGTCGGTCCTCATGTGTGCCAGTTTCCTTGTAGCGCTTGATGGTTTTTGCGACTCCACTTGGGGACACATTTAAAGTTTTTGCAATTTTCCGGACTGACTGACCTTCATTACTTAAAGTAATGATGGCCATTCGTTTTTCTTTAGTTAGCTGATTGGTTCTTGCCATAATATGAATTTTAACAGTTGTCCAATAGGGCTGTCGGCTGTGTATTAACCTGACTTCTGCACAACACAACTGATGGTCCCAACCCCATTGATAAAGCAAGAAATTCCACTAATTAACCCTGATAAGGCACACCTGTGAAGTGGAAACCATTTCAGGTGACTACCTCTTGAAGCTCATGGAGAGAATGCCAAGAGTGTGCAAAGCAGTAATCAGAGCAAAGGGTGGTTATTTTGAAGAAACTAGAATATAAAACATGTTTTCAGTTATTTCACCTTTTTTTGTTAAGTACATAACTCCACATGTGTTCATTCATAGTTTTGATGCCTTCAGTGAGAATCTACAATGTAAATAGTCATGAAAATAAAGAAAACGCATTGAATGAGAAGGTGTGTCCAAACTTTTGGCCTGTACTGTATATACATAGGGCCATTTTAGCTAACATTTTGAGATAAATATCTGTGCCTATAATAACGTATATTTCCATCTCACTCTCAGGTCTTTTGTGGAATCTCTCGTCTCATGACCTTCTGAAGGAGCGTCTCTCCAAAGAGGCCTTGTTTGTCCTCACCCAGTCAGTCCTGGTACCCAGTTCTGGCATCTTTGAAGGGGAGAACCCAAAAGATGAGCTCCTCGCTGATGCTGACTCTTTCCACAATGCTACAGGCTGCCTGCGGTAGGCTCCTCTGTTCACTTTGAAACTAGATACTCAGTGAGCTTTTGTAGCTTTGTAGATTAATAGATTAAAGTAAACAGACACCAGCATCAGCAGATATTCAGCTCACACCAAACTGAATACTCATGGTTTCTTCAAAAACATGCTGAAACTGATGGAGAAAGTCAAAATATTACAATCTAATCTATCAGCAGTGAAAAAGAAGCCCAGTAGAATCCGTGTTTGGTCACTGAGGCATTTTAGTTTTATGGTATCACAAAGGGCAAGAGTTAACAGATGGCAGAGCTACGGTAATATACAGCATCAGTCTCTGCCAAGCTGAGTTATGAGTAAACAGTGTCTCAACATGGTGTAAAGGGTTATCATCTTTCATCTGAATCCAGGCTGTAATAAGAAGCAGGAAATGCCGGCAAGTTTCCGTGCAAAGAACAATGACTCTGTTTGATTTCTTGTGAATCCTGTTGGTGAAATCCCAGTTAAAGGAGTTTAAAGAAGAAGACAAACTGAAAATGACAGTTACACCTCAGTTCCACTTACATATGTGACTGTTGTCCGTAGATCTGTAAATATACCGATGATGCCTCTATTGTCCAATGCAAGGCATTTCTTTCTGGATGGATAGATAGAAACTAACTGTAGCCATGGGGGAGAGGCTAATTTTGTCCATTTTTCGCCATGCAGCAGTTGGAATATGCTTTTCGAACATTACCAGATCAAAAACAGGACTAATATAGCATGGCAACAAATAAATGTAGATGTTGGCCTGCATGTTATGTGAAATATATTATATATATATATATATATATAAATTCCAGGCCGAAATATTACAAAGGGGGGAAGTTTTGCTGGCACATTGGGTATCATGGATATTCCCATAGGAATGAATGGAATTCCGGCTGACTCGTCTCCGTACACATACGTAAGTGGAAACGAGGCGTTAAAGCTAAACACCATAAACTGTATGGATGACACGTCTCCATTCACTCTCACTGCACAAAAATAATCACATCAGGGTGATAAGAGCTGCCTAATATGACAGAAACCATCTTTAGGAAAATTTTATTTGATGTGTACTTTGAGTTATTAGTTTGGCCCATGTCCCATCCTCTAACATGGAGAGGGTGGGGTTTATGACCTGTACTGCAAATCCAGGCAGAGGGCAGAGTCTCTGCAGAACAGTACACCGCCACACACTTCTAGTGGGTCATAAGTGATGACTGAGAAGAATTACATCTGTTCAAGTCTATACATTGTTTTTCAGGAAAATCCTGCGTAGTACATCTTTGAGATAAATATCACTAGTCTACAGCCATGCTAGTGGTTTTACCTGAGCTAAATGCTCAGATTAGCATGCTAACATGCTCCCAGTTATGAAGCTAACATTCTGATGTTTGCAGGTATAATGTTTATGTTCACAGTCTTAGATTAGCACGTTAGCTTGCTAGCAGGTAGCAACTGAGTACAGCTGAGGCTATGAGAATGGCATTAGTTTTGCAGGTATTTGGTCATAAAATTTAAACAAATCAAATTTTGTATTAGTTTCTACTGGCAAATCCACAAATGTGAACCTGCTGGTGGTGCAAGAAGAAAAGTAATTATGATGCATGTAGCTAGCATGACTGAAAACAACAAGCTAGGTCTTCTTGTATATTAAAGATGGTCATTAATACATCTGTTGCCATGGGAGATAAAATCTTTGCGCTCATCACACCCTGGCCAGCCGTTAGGAAATATGGGCAGGGGGACAACATTTTTAAAAGTGGGCCTCTCATCCACACCCGTCAGGGGGCAAAACTGTTAAGGTACCCCAGTTTGCAGAAATATTTAAATGCGCCATTTTCAAAAATGGCAATAATCCCGTTTCCCCTCACCAAAATTTAGTGTAACTTTGAAGCGTTATTTGGTCCCCTTCCTGATACCTTCAAGATAGCTTAGCATGGTGGGTACCAATGGATGCCTTAGGTCCTCTAGTTTAATATGATACCTGTGTCTACACTGTGTCTTTAAAACAAAGTCCATCACAGCAGGTATTCTTACAAAAATTAGTCTGCCTCAATTGTCACCTTCAGCTACGCCCGCCATATCTGGTGCTTGCATTTGGTTGTTGCCTCTTTTCTCCTTCCATTTCTCCTTCCACACCTGACCCATGTCAGATGGATTAGTGTTGCCCCCCCCCTTTGGCCATGGGCCGGGGTCGTCTGTACTCTTTCACCTCTCCTGATGACGGACCTGGTCATACCTGTACGTTGCTTGTTATAGGCAATTTTTTCCTCATTAGCCACAATTTATCAGTTCAGCGGCTACTAATTACGCCATCAAATAAAGCCTAAATGAGGAATGCTTTCTCATTAAGCCCAGTCACCAAAATAGATAATTAATCACCATCTTTTAAACAATTTCTCTACTAGCATGTGTTAAACCGCAATTTATCTGTTGTGGTCTAAGATTGTGTAACATATTGTCAGCTTAGCTGTTAAGACATACATCGTCTCTCTCTCTGTTTACAAAGCAGGAGATATCAGACGCACAGCTCCCCTGGCAACCGTAGCCAGGTCAAATGAGTGAAAGACTGAATTATTCATGGAGCTCTCTCTTCTCTCCGCTCTGCTGAACTGAAATCACTCAGTCCTCGCTGGCCCAATGTTATCAAGTTCTCCTCATCATGTTCTCAAAGCTTTTGAGCTCCCTGTGGATGAGAAAAATGACGAGTTCCTCCCCGATTTATGTTTCATCACAGCACAAAGAACCTGTTGTGTGGAGTTTCGAATGTTCATTGTTGTATTGTTTTCCTCAGGGAAGTTGGATTGCATAAAAAATGTTTTTGTTAGTCTGTAAAATAATTTGTCATGATTGCCACTGGCTTCGGAAAGATCCAAAACAGTGCATCCATTGAGTTTTCACAATGATGTTGTTGACAAAAGGGGACTTCCTTTTTTATTTTGCACACAATTCAATGTAATTAACGTTGCTGAATTCTCTGATATGGTATCTGATTGAAACATACACATAAATGTCACATTAACTTGGTTGTTTTTGTTTATAGAAACCTGAGCTCCGCTGGTCCAGATGGCAGGAAAGCAATGAGGGAGTGTGAGAATTTTATTGACTCTCTGGTCTACTACATCCGGGGTGCCATAGCTGACTACAAGACAGATGACAAGGTGAAATGAAAGTGATACACATCCCAGAGAAAACATTTATCTATACAGTCTGTTTCACAACAAACTGCTGAGCGGTTGGAGCTACAGTGTAATGTGCTATGTATGCAGGAAGTATGTAGTAGGAGGAATTCCTACATATATCTACATGTATTGTTGCATACATGTACATATGGGCGGAACATGACGTAATCAGCCCCTGGGCACCCTTGTGCTAAATGCCCCACCACTTCTCCTACACAGAAGCAAGACACACAGACTTTGTGATGGTTTTGCCTTCTATTTTCCCTTGTTGTGTCTCTTGAAGGTTTTTGTCTCTTTTATATTTATTTTGTGTCTCTTTGAGGTCATTTTGTGCCTCTTTTGGGTCATTTTTGTGTCTTTGAGGATATTTTGTGTCTCTTTTGGCCGTTTTTGTTTCTTTGAGGTCATTTTGTGTCTCTTGGAGGTCATTTTGCTACTCTTTTAGGTTATTTTTTGTGTCTTTTAGGTCATTTTGTGTCTCTTTTGGTCGTTTTGACTCTTTGTAGTGATTTTGTGTCACTTTGAGGTTATTTGTGTCTCCTTTGGTTGTTTTTGTCTTTTTGTAGTCATTCTGTGTCTCTAGTGATAGTATCTATCTCTTTGAGGTAATTTTGTGTCTCCTTGAGGTAATTTTGTGTCTCTAGTGGTAGCATTTGTCTCTTTGTAGTCATTTTGTGTCATTTTATGTCTTTTTGTCATCATTTTGTGTTTCTTTGGGGTAATTGTTTGTTTTTTGTCATTTTTGTCTCTGTGGTCATTTTTGTCTTTGTGTATGCCTTTGCATCACTTGTGGTCTTTTTGAGTCTCTTCCTGGTTGGTACCTGTTAATTCTAGCAACATTTTGCAGGTAAACGCTAGGAGGGGCCCTGGGCCTCAGCCCCGGAGGCCCATTCAGTAATCCATCCATGCATGTACATATATTTTGTGAAATTGGGCCCATACTTTTTCCCACTCTGTATTGCATGTCATTCTCATAAATCCTGTTGCTTCTCACTGAATTGTAAAAGTCACAGTCCAAAATTTAAACATAATTAGTAGTTTGAAACTTGTGTCTCACTTTTAAAGCAAAACTTACTAAACTGCAGTTTACCCACAGTACCCCCATCCAAGTTTCAATCTGCTGTATCTATTTGGGTAAACGCTTTGCTGTACTGCATTTAATTTAATATTTATGTATATATCTGCTCTGAAGTCCACAGAGAACTGCGTCTGCATCCTGCACAACCTGTCTTATCAGATAGAAGCAGAGCTTCCCATGAAATACGCCACAGATCTCAGAGAATCTCGACAAAACTTGGCTCCCAAGCAAAAGGCTGTCGGCTGCTTTGCTCATCGCAGTGCCAAGATCACAGAGGTAATCCCTTCGGACAATAATGCACACTGACAATACAAAAGATGTTCCTGCGGTGTAATATTTGAGCGCAAAATTCTGTGAAAACTGCTGCATTGCTGCAGATTTAATCACCCATGAAACAGCTTCTTAGAAGCCAATCAGATTTTTCTGTCTCGTATATGATGCATGGGGAGGGAAACATCAAACCAAATGATACATTTTACATTCCTGCTTTGTCAGGTGGGTCTGTGCCAGCAGCACAAAGACCTGCTGTTATGAACTTAGTGTTGCAATGCTTCATTAAAGCTGATCTAGTCAATATTTTTATATTAACAATATACCAAATGACTACAATATGAAAGGAGTCACCTGTGGTGTCACTGTGTGCTGTAGCATTAAAGTTTCCCTTAGTTGGATTTAAGGGGTCATGAAACCATAAAAAACAGCCCAGGACCAAAGTGTGTGGTGTCACTGATGAAGGTCAATAACATCTTCACGCTCCATAGCCTATGCACAGCGATTCATCAACTAAAGCTCTTGGAGTGGTGTAGTCACAGCTGACCTGGGGTTACTTACCCCTGCGTGAACCCACAGACTGACTTTTCTGTACCAAGAAGTCTTGACAGGTCCGGGTCAGAAGAGTGTAAAGAAATGCATTGGCACAACTGTTCCCATAGGTCAGACACGTGACAAAGAAATTCACATAATTAAGAGCAGCTGGAGTGAACAGTTCGGCTAGCTGCCATCCCCAGAAAGGCAAGAAGCAAAACCAGTGGGTGCTACAATGTGACAATATGACTTTTTGTTTGAGTCCTCTTCTCCGAGCAGACTGGCTGCTACCTCCAAAGCTAGCCTGCGCTGCCCAGTAGCGACTGGCTACACATACCGCCCCAAGGTGACGAGGTATTCCTCTCGAGCCTTTGTAAGCCTTTGTCCTCCAAATCTGTTCCTGGCTAATCCTATTTTTTTTCCAAGGTCCAATGTTGTAAAAAGTCAAATTTCTCTTTTGAAATATAAAGCAGGTATAGGTGCTGTTTAAATACTGTTTAAGCATCAAAATGCTCAATCTATGGAGAAATGCACACAGTCTGTATTCAGAAACTGTGCCTTTAAATGAGACTTTTGTTAAGTTATAATGTCACAACCATTGACCGAATCACAATGTTTGTTTACTGTAACTTTGGGGTAAAAAAATCCCCTTCATCTAAGCATATAGACCATATATAGACACTTTCAAACTTGAAATATAATCATTCCAAATGGGTCCCCTTGTATTTCCTATTGATCAATCAGAGCAGACTGGGCTTTTTTGGGAGGCGGGCTTAAAGAGGCAGGCGCTAAAACGGAGAATTTTAGACAGAAGGTGATGCAAGTACATTCGGGCAGGACAGTGTTAGAAGAATAATGTGTTTTTTGTACGTTAAAGCATGAAAACATGTTCTAGTAGAAACCCAGAATACAAGTGTGAACCTGAAAATGAGCACTATATGGGATCTTTAAATACTCCAGAGATTAAGTATTAGGACTCGAGACTGATCGTAAAAGAAGTGAAGCAGCAGAGACTGAAATGACCCTACCCTTCCCATAATGCCACCTCATAGTGTCTTGTAATTTTCATTCCTGAGTGAAATATGTCACAAACACAACTCAGAGTTCAGGTAGGGTCACCAAAAATATTTGAATGTTTTACAGGAGGAGAAAGTAGAAGGATTATGATGCAATGAAAAACTCCTCAGACGTCTTTGCATGCCCTTAGACCCCTTAAACAATCATCTGCATTGCAGCTACTCAGCATCTGCACTGAGCAGTGTGAATTCTTTATAATTAGGAGAATTTACAGTATGATGCTGCGGCAAAATGGCACGGATGCTCAGCCAGTCTTCCCTGGTAAGATAAACGTAAATTGCATAACAAGGGCAAGAGAAACAAGACAAAAGAAATGATGTATGTCCGTCACTGTTAATCTGCTGCATAATAACCTCTTGTTGTCAGTGTGAACTCAGTGAACCTGCTGACATGAAATAAACTGCAGCTAATAAGATGTGTCCTTTTCAGCATCTGGAGCGACAGTGCCCCCTGCTGGAGGAGAAGTCAAACCCCCGTGGTATAGAGTGGCTGTGGAGCTCCATCACTATCCGGATGTATCTGTCACTGATGGCCCGCAGTGTGCGTCACTACACCCAGGAGGCCGCCATGGGAGCCCTGCAGAACATCACGGCTGGGAACGGAGCAGTAAGACGGCACAGATTTACTCTCTCTGTTTCATTTTAGAGTTTCTTAGATTCTTACTGTAAAGAGGAAAATAACAAAATAGATACTTTGACCACAGCCTTACTTAGATTTTTGAAGATCCATATTTGGATCTTCTAAAGTTTTAGTTGTGGGTCAGATGAGAAGAAGATAGGGTATAGGATAGGAGGGGGATAATTTGGGTGAATTGATTAGTTAATAACTGGACATATCATTTAAGCACTAGATAATTGAGGAATTCATGAGTTGAAAGAATCTAAAGCATGGGTACAGCATAGCATTGTAATATTTTGCATGGCAACATTGTAATGATGCACTTACACCATGTAGAATTGTCAGTAAATTAATATTAATTACAGTTATTGTATGTAAATTATTAATATAACAAACACAAATTAAACTTTAGGCTCTCTACAATAATACAATCAATTGGTTTTTCCGTCCACTACATACATTTTGCTGCAATGAAAATGGCTGAAGTGAGATGAACAGACTGAAAACTCTATCTTATTAGATAACCAGACGGTCACATAGTTTTCCTTTCTGAACATAATTTACAGTTAAAAAAGGTAATAAATTGCAGTAGATATTATCGCAATACTCAGCATATTAGAAAACATTTAATATCGCAATAATATTGTATCGTGACTTGAGTATCGTGATAATATTGCAAAGTGGAGCCTTCAGTTTCTTACTGATTTAACAATTTAGTAACTTAGTTTAAAGGCATTTCAAGGGCATCTTTGAAAATATGTACATGGATTCACAGCTTTAACTGAAGAAATGGAATTATAAATGAAAACAAAAATACGATGCGATAGATGTGCTATAATATACTTCATTGCCTTCGTAGGCATGGGCAGGTAGGCAGGCAAATGATCATAATACACTGTTTTACACTTGTTTACAGAAAATATTGATATTAAACGAACCTTTAACAGCATCAGAAACTGATAGAAACAGATATTATGTATTATGACCTGTAAATCAAATTTAAAGCAACAGCATACATTTCACATACCTGATGTACGTTCTGTGGCCTTGCAGGTGAGTGAAGCCATCGCCTTCACTATTGTTCAACGGGAAAATGGCCTTCAGCACGTCAAGAAGATGTTAGAGGAGGGAGAGAGTGATGTGAAGAGGACGGCCGTATCGCTAATAAAAAACCTCTCGCGCTATCAGGAGCTGCACCCTGACATCGGTAACTGTTTTCCATCAAACCTGAGATACTTTTAATTATGAATTTCAGTCCACTTTGCCTCCAAATGCACCACAAACTGTGCTTTTTAATTTTGCGCAATACATCTTTTATTTGCTTCGTCCTCCTGAAGTGAAACAGGTGTTGCCAGAGTTGGTATGGCTGTTGCCCAACGACGACACCGGCACCGACCTGCCCACAGAGGTGACGGCTTCTCTGTGTCAAATCCTCACTAACCTGAGTCAGAGCGACAAACAGCACGTCAGGACCATCGTCAACCATGGAGCCCTCCCGAAGATCATCAACATCAGCAGCAAGGACAACGGGTTAGTCTGCTCCTCTGTGAAACTGAATCACTTCCTGTTTGATGATTAGCACTTCATTAAGAACACAGTGACACTCATAGCTTAGTTCATTAATAATTCATCTAGAAGCAAAGAGCCTTTTATCTCTGATGTGTAGTGTTTTTCATACTGATATCATACATATGCAGTATACAGATAACAGAGAATCATTAACTTTTAATTTCCTAGTTATGGACCAACCAGAGCGGGTCAGGCAGCGTGCGTCCTGCTGCACACCATGTGGAAACACACAGATCTCCATGGGGCCTACAAGAAGGTGGGTTCCATCAACATGTTTCCATCCTGTCTGCGTGTATTCTTACAGTCTCTTAGATGTTTATCTTTTTGCTTTGTGTTGTTTATGATTCCTGCATTAGATGCTTTAATAAACAGTGTCAGTTTTTGCACGTGTCATGGCACAGATAGTACCGGTGAAATCAAAGGAAAATTTAATAAGCTTCTTCTTGTCTTTAAGGTGCTTCATTAGACAGGCAATTAGGTGCCAGTCATTTTTGTACAGAATAACTCACATAAAATAACTGGAACATTAGCACACTGAATACTGACAGAGGTGAAAAGTAACTAAGTACTTTGACTGAAATAGTATTAATATAATCAACAAATAAATTATGATGTATTTTAGAGATAAAGATAAAGCCCAGTTCAGACCAGATGCACGATGAGACTAAACTGTTTTAGAAAGTTGTAAAGAAAAGTTGCAGTGGTGTAAACTGGCCTTATAAGCTCGACTCAAGCAGGCTGATGGTGTCACCTGCAACTCCGCCGGTCAAATCAGTGGCTGGTTTTAGAGCGTAAACCTCGTCACCTGTTTCTACAGCCAGTAAGCTTGTAGTGAAGTCCACTGGTCAAGTCACAATGATCGCAGACGGTGTGTTTGCTTGCTGCGGCAGGTGCTCTGTCCCCACAGAGTTTTGTTTGTGTTTTTCACCGTGTCATCACTACTACAAATGCAGCTGTAGCCAGTATCTCACTATCACTATCCTCATTTATATTTTAAGAAGCTACAAAATTATATACAGCCACAAAATGAGCCTGAAAAGCTGGAAATCAGAACAGAAGCACAGAGAGTTGTTGCATAGAGATGATACACCATCTCCTCGAGTTGCATTGGTGTGAACTGGCAAGTTTTTAGGTAGTTGCAGAACGGCACATTGCAAGTAGTTGCCTGTTTCAACTCTTCTCGTTACAAATCTTTGGTCTGAACTGGGCGTAAGACTTTATTAATCCCTTGGTGAGATTCACGAGATACCCAGGAGTGTATATGTGTATATACAGTATATATGTATATATATTTAAAAAAACGCCTCACGTTTAGCTGCAACATCGAAGTAATGTACATATTAATGCATCAACAGTTATATTAAAATTAGAAAATACACATTATTCTGAAAGAGCCCATTCTGCAAGATCAATACTTTTACTTTAGGTACTGTAAGTATATTTTGATGCTGATACTTTGTACTTTTACATAGGCAAAATTATGACTGCAGGACCTTTACTTGTATTTCTACATTGCGGTACAAGTGCTTTTACTTAATTAGAAGGTCAGAGGGCTTCATGTAAGTCTGAACATTGATGCATTGTGACAGAATTGGTGCAGGTTCCATTATGACAAGTAACATCTTAAAGAATGACTCTATTTGTTCACAGTGTACAGTCACTACTGATGTGGTTATTCATGAAGAAAACTAATCAGGCATCTGTTTATTGGGCCTGTTGTTGTCAGTGTCTTTTTTCATGCAACCACTGGGGGGCATGAGAGTGAAATTTTACACAAACCTTTTTACCTAAACGACATGAAATACAAATATAGTGTCTATGATCAACTCTTTGTTTGTCAACAGTGTGGCTACAGGAAGTCTGATTTCATCAATGCCAGGACAACAAAGGCTGTGAACTCTGGGTGAGACTGAGCTGAGGATCCTAAAGCACCAAACTCAAGCTGTACCTGTTGACCGTAACGGCAGCAGTCACTCGATGCACTGTTCCTCCTGTAATGTTCTGCCTGTGTGGGTTTTTTTTTTTTTAATGCTTAAAACAAACCATTATGAACTATGCCTACATTTCCCTTAAAGGGCCCATGAAATGGCTTTAAAACTGTATGTTTATTTTGTTTATGGTAGAGCTGGTCTTTGTGTTAGTTAGATAATCAGGTTATTTTGATTGTGACACAGGAAAAGAGCGGATGTTATATTAAAATAACGGATAAGTGGACAATAACTAGCTTACACAAGATCATAACAGAACTTCATCTGCCTGCTGTCTTAGCACCGCATGGTCAGAAAAACTGACACATGAATGTAGAGTGTTTTCCACTAACAAAGATAATGAATGAAATGGTAAGTATTTCTGTATGTTTGTGTAGTTTTTTACTGTAGCGGCAGCTCAACAGTTGAGAATACTGTGCTGTGTGTTTTCTTTATTTTAGCACTTCGGGCAACACAGTAGAACCACAATGAAAAATATTCAGATATTTCCACTAAAGGCATTGTGAAGGATGAAAAATCAAATCAACAGCATTATTTTGTGACAAACCAATGAACTGTTCTTAAATGTATATAAAATGTATTTTTAAATATAATGATTTCCTACTGTAACACAACAACAACAAGCTGATTTCTTACTGTCCTGAGTTGAGTTGATTGATCAATAAATTTTGAATAAAACTTTATTGCGTTCATTAATAACTTAAGAAAATGTCAGAATACAGTAGATCCCGACTGCTTTAGCTGAGTGTCAAGCCTCAAGCCTCAAGCGAGGGAGTTCAAGTATCTCAGGGTCTTGTTCAGGGGTGAGGGTAGAGTGGAGCGTGAGTTGGAGCACTGTGCTGGACCGCACTGTGCTGGACCGCCGTGGTGAAGAGAGAGCTGAGCCGGAAGGCAAAGCTTTTGATTTACTGGTCCATCTACGTCCCAACCTTCACCTATGGTCATGAGCTCTGGGTAGTGACCGAAAAAACTAGTTTCCTCCGTCAGGTGCCTGGGCACAGCCTTAGAGATAGGGTAAGGAGCTTGGATATCTGGAGGGAGCTCGGAGTAGAGCCGCTGCTCCTTTGCGTCGAAAGGGGTCATTTGAGGTGGTTCGGACATCTGATCAGGATGCCTCCTGGGCACCTCCTGTTAGAGTTGTTGTGGGCACATCCAACTGGTAGGAGGCCCTGGGGCAGACCCAAAACATGCTGGATGGATTACATATCTCATCTGGCCTGGAACCACCTTGGGGTCCCCCAGGAGGAGCTGGAAAGAGTTGCTGGGGAGAGGGACGTCTGGGGTGCTTTGCTTGGCCTGCTGCCCCCGCGACCTGGCCCTGGATAAGTGGATGAAAATGGATGGATGGATAGTTAAAACAAAAAAGAATTGTTTGGGGTGGGTAGATCGAAGAATAAACTTTTTGGGATTGTGTCAATGGCCCGCAAAATGGTTACCCAAAAGGAGAAAGGATGAGGAAGAAAGCAAGGAGATAGCATTCATCCTCTCTTCAGCCAGTTTGAGCTCTTAAGATGTACACAGGTGTTACAAAGGCAACTAAAAAATGTATTTGGGAAGTCCTTTGTTCTATTTATAACTCTTAACCAGGCTGGTTTGCCCAATGCCAGTTTTAGACAATGGGATAATAGTGGCATTAGTAGACTGAAGGAATTTTTGCCTATGTGGGACTCCTTTTGTTGTTTGCAGATTAGGCATTATATATTGCACTGGGGCCGTGGGCCGCACTGCCTGCACGTCTATATTTATGCCCCTGCCAAAAGCCTGTTATAAGGCTTTGAGTTTTCCACCCCTTGTTCCTTCACAGGGCTTCAGCACACACTTGAGAAGGAGCTTTTTTTCACCAATGATGATGAAGAGTCGGAAGATGTTTGGAGACATGCTAAAGCAATCCTGGTCTGCAATCGTATCAAAGCAATACAGATTATACACAGAATGCATATATCCCCCAGCTGTAGACATCATTTTAGCCCTTCTCTTTCATCCATGTGCCTTCAATGCTGGATAGAAATTGGTATTTTAACTCACTACCTTTGGTCATGTGGTAAGCTGAAAGGGTACTGGTCCAATGTGCTATCTGAAATAGAAAAAATATTGGGTTTGAAGCTGGAGATGGATCCAGTGTCCCTCATCCTGGGCCTCCCAGGCAGATAACATAAAAAAACATTGAGAGGTTGTACTGTATTCCTACTTATGCTGCGAGAAAGAACATTTCATTGCAGTGGATTAATGACAAAGTACCAGCTGTTGAAGGCTGGCAGAGAGTGCTCTTTGATTTAAAGTACCTCACATGTATATAACACCCAAGAACAGACCAATTCTATAACATTTGGGAACCCTACCTTAAAGATGTAAAGCTTAGTGTCTCTACCATCATGCTGCAGGGATTTTCTTCATTGTACTTGCTGCACATTATTGTGGTAACCTCTGGTGTTGGATGTATTATCATGTATCATTCTGTTATCCTATGGACTTTGTTTTGGAGTTTTCTGTTTGTGCTCCTTATTTCATGTTATTCATTCATGTTTCATCTGCTTCCTGTTTTATTTTGTAGGTTCTCTCCTCATGTGTCGTGTCTGGTTTTACTTCCTGTCTTTGTGTGTTTTCCCACCTGTTTTCTGTCACACCTGTCTTGTTAGTCCTTCCCTGTTCCCAGAGTCTTCCCTCCACACCTGTTCTGTATTAGGGCCTTTCCTATTTCTACCCCTTAAATCTTCCACTTGGTATTGAGTGCCCTCGTTTGCGAGATAACCCTTGATGAGTGAAGTGAGAAATATTAGGGTAGAGAACTTTCCCTAAGAAATGGGACACAACTTCATGCAAATCGGTGTGGCCAACGTGCAGGCATACGTCACGCATAGTAGCGACGCAAGGAAAATGCCGACTCCAGTGCTTGTGTTGTGGCATGTGCTATGTTTATTCTTCTCCATGTGATGAATCAACTGAGAAATGCTGAAAACAGGGGGCACCTACAACGTCCTCTCGTTCTAATCGATTTTGTTAAATATTGA
This sequence comes from Epinephelus lanceolatus, assembly GCF_041903045.1. Taxonomy (NCBI): domain Eukaryota; kingdom Metazoa; phylum Chordata; class Actinopteri; order Perciformes; family Serranidae; genus Epinephelus; species Epinephelus lanceolatus. The sequence continues at coordinate 21,343,366 of NC_135756.1, forward strand.
ATGATGAGTTTACGCTAGTCCAACCATCTGTTGTTTGTATAGCCTACATTCTGATCGTACAGTAACAAGTTAACGAAGTTGCTGACTTCGCAAGGTGTTCTGGGAAATTTCATCTTCCACTTTGTTGAAAGTGTGGGTCAGGGCTCCCTTGGAATCTACGGCGGGTTTTAAGTGTTGGAAACCACTTCTACGAACTCAATTCTGTTTTGGGACACCACTAGCCTAAACGTTAACGCGCACAACCAAGTGCAAGTGGGTATTTCTAGGGAAAGTGTGGGTATTGGGACAGGCCCTTAGTCTTGTTTGCTCCACCCTAGTGTTCCCCACCATACCCTTGTTGTCCCTCCTTTTGCCCGTGTCCTCCTGATCCAGCTGTGTCTTGTTCTTGCGATTAGCTTCCTGTGTATATATACCTGTGTGTTTCCTTTGGTTCCTTGTCAGTTCGTCTGTCTTCATCCCTGTGTTCTTGATGTCGTCCATGCTCCGTATACTGCCTGATACTTGTGTTTGGATTTTTTTACCTGAGTTTATTATATTTTTCCCGGTTGGTTTTCAGTTTATTTTTTGTTCTGCTTCCATTTGGACGTTCAGTTACAGTGCCTGCTGCATCTGGATATTTTTTTATCGGCTATTCATTCATTCATTCATCTTCTAACCGCTTCATCCTCTTGAGGGTCGCGGGGGGGCTGGAGCCTATCCCAGCTGACATCAGGCGAGAGGCAGGGTACACCCCGGACAGGTCGCCAGACTATCGCAGGGCTGACACACAGAGACAGACAACCATTCACACTCACATTCACACCTATGGACAATTTAGAGTTATCAATTAACTTAATCCCCAATCTGCATGTCTTTGGACTGTGGGAGGAAGCCGGAGTACCCGGAGAGAACCCACGCTGACACGGGGAGAACGTGCAAACTCCGCACAGAAGGGCTCCCACGCCCAGGATCGAACTGGCAACCCTCTTGCTGTGAGGCAAGAGTGCTAACCACCACATCACCATGCCACCCTTTATCGGCTATATTAAAGCTTTTTGTTAAAACCTCAACTGGCCTGTTCGTCTGCATTTGGGTCCTCCTTGAACTGCTACGTGACAGTCTTTGTGTCTTCGTACTTTCTTTCTCTCTCCCATGGATTTCATAATGCATTTATCAATTGCTTGTTGTAAAAGTTAAGATTGGGTAAGATTTAGACAACAGACTCTGACATTCTGAGTTTGAACATGTAATACGACCTTGTCTCAGTGTTTGCTTTACTGTCTGCTTTTTATGTTCTTGAAGACAAATTTTCACCCTGGTGGACGGTAAAGATATATTCTATTCTATTAACTTTATAATGAGTGCGGGGAAAAAAAGTCAGTCACTGCAAAGGTATTAGGCCTTTATGATGACAAATGACTGTTTTGCAAAGTCTAATAATATACAGTAAATATTCCCTTATGTTAGGTACAGTAAATGATTTCTGTGTGAGGAAAGGTCGACTCGTTCATCAAAAACTGGCTCACAACTGCCAGAGATCGATATAACTTCAAAAAGCATTTCTGACCTTCTACTTTGAAAAAACGGATTTAGGCCCAATCCCATTTCATATTTTTACCCCTTCCCCTTGTTTTCAAGTACCCAGAGTGAAGGGGTGGTAGTTGAAATTTTCCCTTGGAAATGCGTCAAATCTTCAAGACCCTGATACACCATCAGTAGTTGTTGATGGCATTTACATAAACAGATGTGACTGTGGCAATAATGGTGTAAGCACAATAACATTTGCCATTTATGATGGAGATAGAAAAGCACGAGCACTCAAGTTCCACACTATCGAAACAAGTCATCAAATAAAAAGAATAGTGTGTCATCATTAGGCTAGCAATGATGCTCTGTAGGGTAATGTTAGCAACCTGTGCTCCGACCCTGTCAGTCTGCACCAAGCGGCAACCTCCCAGGCTGAAAAATGAAGCCAACATTAAAGTGCCAAAAATTGCAGTTCCCTGATTGGTCACTAGAGGCTGGCTGAAATGTCGTACACAGATCAATAATAACAATCTTACATCAGCTAGCCAGCTAGTTAGCTACCCAGACATTGGTGTGCGGGCAACTTTTTTGTTATGGTTGTTGTAAAGAATAGGACATTAAACCAAAATAATGCAATGGCTATCGTCATTTTTTTTTTTTTTTTAAAAATTAACAATTAAAATACATTTTAGTTTCTTTTGTCGCTTGTGCAGCCATCTTCCTGATGATTTCTCATAACACTGAGTTTGGAGTATGCCTCTAGTCCTAACACTTCAGCCTGGTAAGACCATCCTGATGACATGAGCACAACATTCTGTTTTATTCTCTGTATCAGTCTGGAGTTGGTGTCGCTAGAGCACAGCTCTGGTCGCATTTTCCTGACCAAACCCGACCCAAATCTGCGACAGTTATAACTGAGCCCGGCCTGACCCCGACAGACTTTCTGATTTTTAAGTCCAAACCCGACCTGAGCCCAACGCAGTTTGTTACCTGACAGTTATTTACCACCTCCTGCCTGGAATGTAACTATCGGCCTGTGTTGTGTTCAGGCGTTGTTACGTAAATAACACAGTCCAGCACTTGAACACGCCAAAGCACAACACAGCAGCATGTCAAGTGGGCCGAACCCAAATGGAACCCGAGCAAAATTTCTGATTTGTTTGTTTTTTGGTTTTGATATCATGACTCAAATCCTCTTGAACAATTTGGATCAGTTTGTCTTTGGCAGACAGAGAGAGATCATCACAGACCATGTGCATAACGAGTGTCATGGTTTTGCCTTGCTTCTGATTCACGCAACACTCGCCCCCGGTCTCCCCTGAGAGCCAAGTGGAAGTGTCGGGGGTGTATTGAGACTGAGCGTTACAGTGCATGGACAAGATTAAAACCAAATTAAACAATCAAGTGTGGGAGATGAGGTCTGCGCCAGTGGATTAGACTAAAACCTCCGATGTTTGGTTTGTACATTAACCCGTCAGGCCTCTCTGTGACTTTGAGGCCTAAAGCAGCGTTAACCTTGTGAGGATCTGGCAGGACGAGCCGCACTGCGGTACAGCTGAAGGAGGGAGGAGTGGGGAGGCTAAGTGACAATCAAAATGGCTCCTCCCAGTAGTGGATATTGCAAGCTGTGTGTGTCATACATGAAATACAGGTAAGCAGGTGTAGAAGTTGCAGCTCATAGGAACTAATAGGAATCTCATCCTCAGAGCCTCGGTGGCCTCACTCACGACACTTTTATTTAAAATTCCTCCAGAGATCCACTTTGTCTAATGAAGCTGATCCCAACTGGGAAATCTACAAAGGCCTCTCTTGATTTCGGTAGTTACATTTTCTAAATGAAATTAATGAAGCAAGCAATTACAGCTCTGTATCAGTGATTCTCCTTGAATCTCCCTGTGCTCCAGCCGGTACATAGGACATAATGTAGCATGACATGATGGAGAATTGGAAATTTGAGCACTGATATGATTTTCTGTCTCCTGTTTTGTGGCATTTTGTTGGACGTATGTGTGCATGCGTTACAAGACAGAAAATGAAAATTAATTACTGAAGGACTTGGGATAATTAAATGGAAGCAGTTTTTACATGTTATTATGCTTCCTTTAAAGATGTTGAACCCTTTTTTTCTGGTCAATAAAATAAGGAAAACACAGGTTTGTTGTTGATATATCCTGCAGAGGGCAGTGGTGTTGCACTAACACAACTGCTCATCAGTCACCTCAATAAAGAGCCCAGAAAAGATTCAGTTTTGATCTGTAAAATTATCCCTGAGTGGTACTTTGTTTATAAAATCCCAATCCCACATGTTTCAAAGTGGTTCAGCCCTCAGATTAAAACCCTAAGCCTTTCTATTTGAGGAACTTAACTCTGCTCTTTCCTCTTTTTCGCTCATAATCTCTAATTCACCCACTTTGTGAACTATTTTGGTGACAAAGTCCTCGAGAAAAAAAAGGCTCTGAAGAAGCCAAATCCTTTTAACAATAGCTTGCTTGTCTCTCCACAGCTTATGTTGCTCTGAGAATTGGTCAGCTTTCTTATTTCACACGGAGAGCCTCGTTCTCTTGTAATGGAATTAATTAAGTGACCAGACTTAAAGCCAGAGGCATCATGGGATTAATCGATTGAAATTAACACATACATGATACTTGTCCCTTAGAAGTGCTAAAGATATGTTACTTTGTCAGTATCACTCAGCGTGCACAGACCAACATGAAATAATATATGTCCAAAATGTCATCGGTTACAGGTACCAAGACACATGAGTATGGGTTTGTTTGCTGCTGCAGTTGGGTGGAGTGAAGTGGGCCATGCTGCTGTTGTCACAGAAGGACCGAACATGTTTAGTTCACAGAAAGAAAGAAAGGATTCTTTCACCAGCAGCAGAAGAAGAAAACAGGCTAAAGAGAAGCCAGTTTAACTTTTTTTCTTTACACTGAAGCCATTGTCAGGGGCGTCTTCACTCAAATTGCTTTCCACTGACATAATCACTCAAGAACATTGGGGCTCTAAAATGAAAATGTGCAGAACTCAGTGCAGCATTTTCCTCATTTCCTGGGACCACATGTGCTTTTACCTCTCTGATCTTTTGAGAACGTGTGGAATGAAGTACCACCCTGTAATGTCACACAGTCAGACACAGTCTGCTCTGTGCTTCAAGTCAGGACCAGACAGTATTAAGCACCTAAAAACAGAGCTCCTAAAATCTATAGACACCCCAATTTGTGACAATCACTTTTTTAAGCCGGGTCTCACCGACATTGTGTTCTGGAAGTCCTCATATTTTGGGTTATTTGAGATGAAACAAACAAATAAACAATTACTCACAACCAATTGAGCACATAAATATCTAATTTTCTATGTATGCTACATATTTAACATTCCTGTGATGAATATGAATAAGCTTTATTTGGTGATCTCTACCTGCTAAAGTGACTGTAATTGCTTTAAAAACAGATTTTTACAGGAATAAAAACTGGTAAATCTCAGTTTTGAGAAGGAGCCGTTGTAAATGAGCTCAGCTGTGGGCATCTCCTACTCGTCAGGAGGCATCGCCTTCAGCTGAGCTTAGTCTTCAAAAGTCTCAGTCTGCTGGAGCACATGGTCACTTGCTCTGTGGCTGAGAGGGTGTGTTGCGTGTTTTGTTTGCCTTCTTTTTGTCTAAAATTGATTTTGGCAGCTTTAGAGTCAACCCAAATCAAGCGCCTCTTTCCTTTTTGGCACAACACCTTCTTTTAAAAGAACCCATGTCCCCCTAAAGCGCAGTTATTTTCTTGCTTTTGTTTTGTTGTCAGAGTTTGAGTTAATCCTTGTCATGGGGTGCAGCAGAGGACTCGGCCAAAGCGCTGCTAATTAAAAGCACCTAAGTTTGCCAGATGACAGGCATCCTGATAGTCAGTCATCAACTGGCAGAGACAAAGCAATCATTGAGTCCAGGGAGGCAGAGCACTGAGATCTTATGAAAGTGGGACAAAGGTTTCACCAGTTAGACTCCCAAGACAAAGCACAAGTTTCAAGGCTGTGCAGTCACAAGTTTGTAAATACAGCCACCTTAGTTTTTATCTAGTTGCTTGGGCACTCACTTTGAAACTACAGGCTACTACTGCAAAACTTCTAACCACAAAATCTTATACAAGCAAAACACGACACATCTCTGGTAAAAAGAAACACCCACGTTCCCCAAGCCTGATTATAATCTTTAGATCAGCACATGTGGCTTCAAGTGCAATTGTACAAGATTTATTTTTTAAAGATGCTAAGAATTACTATAAAGCAGCAGTTTTATTGTTATAAGATTTATTAAAATTCAAACCCAAACACTCAGATTTAAAACAGCAATATTACAATCCAAGGATGTACTGCTGCTTCTGCAAGTGAAATGACAAAAAGACAAATTATGAACCTACAAAAACAAAGTGCAATTAATAAAACAGGCTGTCTGTATGTGAACAAACCCCTTAAATCATGTGCATACACATAATACACACTCACTGCAAACAGAGACAGTATGACATAGATTAAAATCCATTAAACATCAATACACAGTCATGTGAATGAGCAAAAGAAGCAGAAGTACATTGATGCTGAAATTAGCTAGAGACTAAAACCGTTTTAAACCAGGCTGTAAAAATGTTTATTTCTGCTGTAAAGTTGGGCATTTTAACATTGGGGTTTGTGAGGATTGACTCGTTCTTGGAGCCAGCGTCAAGTGGCCAATAGAGGAACTGCACTTTTCGGCACTTGAGCGTTGGCTTCATTTTTCAGCCCTGGAGGTTGCCGATTGGTTTGCAAACCACAAAATCCTGATACTAAGGCCCTGATCACACAGAGAGCATTGCTTTCCACAGTAATTAGTATCTAGTTACTAAAATGTTGAGACAGAGGGTACTTGCTGTAGCTCTGGTTGAGAGGCTGTGAACAAATAGTTTGTTGGGCACAGGGAAACGGAGATCTGTGTGGGTACATGAGACCCTAAAAAGAGGGTGGATCACAGGGAGCACCACCAGTTGGTCCAGGAGCTTCTCCTCGGTGATGACCATTTCCAGGCATATTCTTGGATGACTCGGGGGCAGTTTGACAACCTGATGTCTATCATCAGGCTATATAGCTCTGGGTATCCACCAGCTGCTACCACCAGTTTCTCCTCCATTGTTTACCAACTGTAAACTTGTTGTCGTGACCACCACAGAAGGCCCGCCTCTCAAATCATCTGATTGGATAATGGGGAAAAAGAGATGACGTGGGGTGTTTTTCTGCTCTGAGTTGGAGGTTTTTTCAACTTGAGGAGTTCAGAGCGCTCCGGCCAAAACACCAGGCGCCTAGAGCACAGAAAGGCGAGGTGCGTTGCAATGAAAAACTACAAAGTGATTTTGTCCCAGACTCGTTGCTGCACCAGTATATCCCCTAAAACTGCTAAGATATTGCTTTACCTGACTGATGCTGATAAATAACTTTTCTAACTAATCTAAGTCACTCTTTGTGGGTAGCAACTAAATGTTACAACCTAATACCATATTACAAATTACATTTGGGCAAAAAATTTAATTAAAAGTTTACCATCAACTGAACACTTACTTTCGTTCGCCAAGTTTCTGCATATATGACGCTGACTCGGGAACTTGTGTGCCAAAATTTTCGTCGACTTTCTGAGTTGTTGTTCCAACTTGGGGAGGTGTTCATGTAAATTTTTCCAGTGCAGAACTAATTTTTTCGATTATTCCGACACCATGAGTGTGGGGTTAAACTAGTTTTGAAAGTCCTTATCCACTACAAAGGTAAAAACAAATGAATAAATAACAAGTGACATCACTGTGTTAAAGGAGACATAAGTGTTTCCTCTTGTTGTTTTTGGGAAGAAAAATAAGACTTTGAGTAGTCCTTGAGTCTTTGGGTAGATTGTAATTTCATTTGATGTTTCAGGTACATCTCCCCCTCAGTCTCAGATGTCTCATGTGTCTTCAGGGTGAAGCAAATGTCAAATAGTCTAGAAGTAAGATCTGTCAGCCTGAGACATAGAACAGAGGAGAGAACATCACTTCACTACTTGGAAAGCATGTACAGGAGGGAGCCAAGGACTGCACGTACTTGAGAGGGATCCCAGCAGTGAAATCCAATAGAAGCAGTCAACCAGGTAGAAAGACGGCATATGCAGTTAAACTCTCAGATCTCACGGTCTGCAGTGGTGCCAGGGAGTAACTGGTGGCTGACTGTGCCAGACACAGTAGAGACGGGTCAAGAAGGATGAGGGACATGAAAAGGCAGGCAGCATGAGAAGTGTTGAGTCCTTTTTGAAATCCTGAGAGTTAAGAGAGCTTGCCTGACTCGTGACTGATTGGGGTCAAGGAGGTTGTGTTGTGACGGGTGCGGAACGAGCTGGTTAGTTAGGTGTTTTGAGGAGTTTGAGAAAAGGATCAAAGGAGTGATTCTAGCAGGTTCTGACAACAAGATGGGTCAAACGCAGACTTCTTGACCTGATGGCAAACAGCACGCAGTCACATGGACACTCTGATGGTTCTGTTTGTGATTAAGAGAGACAAGGAGCACAGAGTTTAATTTACCCTTAACCCTCTCAAAAAATTCAACTTGTTGACATGACCTGGTTTATGTGTTTGAATGTCTATATTCACTGTAACCTAATATCCATGAAGGTCCAGGATTGGGTTACACCAGCTATTCCTAGACCCGCTAAAGTTATTTATAAAGCCTAGCTAGTGTTTTACTAAACCCAGTTGCACCATTAAAGGTCCAGTGTGTAGGATTTAGGGGGATATATTGGCAAAAATTGAACATAAGTATGTTTTCATGTTCTTGATGTTAATATCTATACTGGGAGCAGATCCTTGTCCAACGAGATCGCCATGTTGCAGCACCATGTTTCTACAGGAGGCCAGAAAGGACAAACCAAACACTGGCTCTAGAAAGAGGCATTTGCATTTTCACGTTGGCCCCTGTGGTTAGGGGAACTGCCCACTGGTCCGATATCCCATTGTTCCGACCATATTAAACCCAATGTTCCAAAGTCCTGTTGTTCCGAAATCATCATGATGCCCTGTGGTTAAGGTCTGGTTAGGTTTAGGCACAAAAACCACTTGGTTAGGGTCAGGAAAAGATCATGGTGTGGGTTAAAATGAAAAAGAAAGTGACAAACACATAAGCCGTGAGCCTGCTTCGCCTCAAGCCTTTCCCAGCTGACCCAGTGCTGGCCGCGGCGCACCATTAAGGCAGAAATACGCCCGCCGGGAGCCGTTCAGCACCGCGGACCGTCGGACTAATGGGATGTCGGACCAATGGGCTGTCGGACCAATGACATGGACCCGTGGTTAGCAGCCTCTCTGTGACAAGAGCATCAGAAAAACATTCATTTGTAACGTGAAACTGCTTTACTACACAAAATGAGACCTGAAAGAGGCATATGCCACTTCCCACACAAAGGTTGTGATCCATAAAAGCAGCTTTGATGGGAGAAACTTTGACCCATGCTTACGGACATTTGGACGGGAAATTGGTGACACAGATGGTGAGGTGGAAGCCTGATTGTAGAAATTGTTTAATATTTTGCCGTTTTTGGCTTTTGTCCATACCTACATTTTTAGTATGCTATGCACTGTTTTATAAATTCAACACACTGTCACTCCGACCTCATCACATACTGATGTTTTGGTCATGAACTTTCTAAGTCCACGTACGACGTGAAAGGTACCCTGGGTATGTTGGGTGTTGATGTTCTGGGACACCGTGTCAAGTTCTCGTCTTTCAACATACACTTCCATTTCAACAGGAAATGTAATGTTTACATACAGTTTCTTTCAAAATAAATGCACTACATCAGTACAACAATGCATTTTTTTTTCCTTCAACAGCTAACGCACATTGTTGGGTTTAGGCAACAAAAACACGTGGCTAAGTTGACGAAAAACGAACAGGGTTTGGCTTTAGAATCTTACGGGACACAAACACCGTTCTCTGGGGTGAAAGTCTGTGTTTGTTGGACTCATTCACCACCAGTCCCACCTGCCCCAGTCACACTTTCGCCGCCTTAACTTGTCCTAACGCGTTTTCCCCTGATGCCGCCAGGCGCCGTTAAACTAAATCAGCAACTGGCTGCGTATCATGCTGATGTTAAAGGATGCCTTTTTTCATTGGTTTCTGCCACTGCAAGTCACCACCCAAGCAACTGATTTTGGCGACTTCAGAGTGAGACTGGGCTCATAAATGAGACTCCTGGTCCATTTGTTTTGGAGAGGAAAAGACCTCTGCGGATAGCTCCCTCTAAAAACCTCCTGAACAACGAACATGAAATGTATATTTCTATTTTTATGCCTTTATTTGATAGGACAGGATGAATGTGAGGGAAGAAGAGAGAGGGAACGACATGCAGCAAAGGGCCACAGGTCAAAGTTGAGCCTATACAGCCACTGCAGCAAGGACATGGCCTTGGTATGTGGGGCGCCCACTCTACCAGGTGAGCTACTGGGCACCCCCAAAAAGGGATCCTAACTGGGAATTCATCATGCATGGCACATGAAAGAGGTCTTAGCTGGAGGTTTATATATTTCCTTCTTTAAGAAATGTTTGAATAGCCAGTATTGGAAGGCTTCCTGCAGCAACAACCTCGGCTTGAGTTTTACAAAAGGCTTGTTTTCAGTGACCTAAAACACAGTATGTGTGGACGAGGCCTCAGAATCTCATTGTTAAACCACAACCTGCTGTTTTCAACAGTTACACTCGGCAGTTACTGAGTTTTATAAACCTAATCTTTCTGTAAAACTAGTTTGTGTCATCTGTTTTAATTCAGTCCTGCATATATGTCCACTTGAAGCACCTAACATTGCAACCACACTGAGAGGCCGTTTACACGTACACGGTGATTTTGATAAACGGAGACATCTTCCTTCGTTTGTGCCCTTCGTTTACACGCAAACGGAGATTTCTCCTCTGAAAACGAGTCTTTCTAAAAACTCCGGCCAGAGTGGAGATTTTGGAAAACTCTGGTTGCGCGTTTGCATGTAAACTGAGATAAACGGAAATAAACAGAGTTATAGGCAGTCGACGTCACAGTATGCGCCGGAACTTGCGCCTGTGTCAAAAGTGCAACCTATGTTGCTATGGTGACAGTGGATACATGGAAGGCTTGAGCTTCTCGTTACACTGCCACCTACAGGTTTGGCATGCATTTTGTGTATATATACACGGGTAAGCGTAAACGAAGATCTTTTTGAAAACGGAGACGGTGAAATGTCCGTTTATGAAAATAGCCGGCAACGTGTAAGCGGCCTCTAAGTTTGAACTTTGGAGGAGCTGGCACAGCTACACACACAGGTGTTTTCACTTGCTGTGGTTGATTAGGCCTCTGCTGCTCAGGTTTGACGCTTGGTGGAGTTGTGTGAGGAATCTTAGGAAGGTCTAATCAGGCAGAGAGACAGCACCTGTGAAGGGACCTTAATGAGTTGGCTTTGAGGCTGAGACAGGGCGTTCTGGACTTGAACCTCTCGAGCCAGATTTTGAAATCAAATGCTGTATTTACATAACAACAGTGCAAATCCCCATGCTTCAACTTTCTGTGATGAATCACTAGCGGTGGACACAGGTTGTGTGAGGGGCAGGGACAAAAAACTTTTAAAGGGCACCAGCATGCAGAAAAGTTTTAAGCATGAAGGGCAGCTGTTTTTGCCAATTTTCAGGGCACCGTAGAGGGCAATTCCTCATGTTTAATCTTCCACAGGAGCATCCAAAAAGGTACATTTGCTGCATTTTTTTCTCAAACATCAGGACACCAAGGGGTGGCGTCCACCACGATGAGCAACAACCAAGCAGAAGCCTGACTATAGTGCACATTAAGTTTAAAGATGAGGCTTTAAATCCTGGAAGCATCTGTCAAATGTTGTCACCGCTGCCTGCAAGACAACATCAATCACACATGGCGGGATTGTCACAACAGCTGAACCATATGCTGAGGATTAATCGCAGAGTTTAGTTCTGAACTGATATATAGACCTACTACACCAGAGCAAATGACTGCTATTAAAATTAAAGCTGGCGTGAAGCAGAACCATCGTGGGTTTTATCAAATTTATGACTCATGTAAAGACGTTTGCAGACGAAATGGGTTGGCGAGGGACGGATTAATTGAGCGTCGAAGGAACAGATTAAGAACCGGATGCTGCAGCTATTGTGTACAAATGTTGTTGAAAGGAAATGCTTCTTGTTCAGTGTGGACAGTTGTGCATCATGTCTGCAGTGAAATTTACAGTATGCTGAAAAGCTGAAGGTCATCTGATTCTGCCTGATCAGCACAACAGGCGGCTGTCATGATTAATGCTGTGAGACATGAAGACACGAGTGCTGGCTGGAATTCAAATAAGGACACACAGTCTCATACCTAGGAAAGTAAAACACATCTCAGTAAAACATGCAGCTGCTCTGATAAGGCAATTAAAATGATCACAGAGTTTAAAGCATGTTGATGTCGAGTCTGTGCTGAAGCTTAATGCCTGTTGCTATAGAAGCAACATGACGTAAGACATATGTCAGGAATGGGAATTTAAATATTTTACTTGAATCACACATTTCTTTGAGAAGGAAATACACTCACCGGCCACTTTATTAGGTACACCTATTCACCTGCTCACTAACTGGGGGCGGCAGTAGCTCAGTCCATAGGGACCTGGGTTGGGAACCGGAGGGTCGCCGGCTCAAGTCCCCATCCGGATCAAATACGGAGCATGGACTGGTGGCTGGAGAGGTGCCAGTTCACCTCCTGGGCACTGCTGGGGTACCCTTGAGCAAGACACTGAACCCCCCAACTGCTCGGGGCACCTGACCAAGGCAGTCCCCTCACTCTGAGATCTCTCCACTTTGTGCATGTATAGGTCCTGTTTGTGCATGTGTGTGTCTTTCAGACCTGTGTGTTAATGACAACGGAGTGAAAAAAATTACCCCTCAGGGGGATTAATAAAGTATATAAAATTTAAAAAAAATTTAAAAAAAAAAACACACACACATAGCTAATCAGCCAGTCGTGGTTTTCAAACTTTTTTCAAATTAGGTAGAGTTTACCCTTTATTAGGAAAACATTCTCTTTTTTTTTTTTATCATTCCTCTTCAGTCATAGGTATATATTCAAGGTGGCAACGGGCCCCTCCACCCCACGGGCCCCAGTGCAACCGCACTGCCCGCACTGTCTATATTTACACCCCTGGTAACTAGTGATCTGTAACCTTCACAATTCTGAGTAATGAAATAATCTTGTTAATTCAGAAAAAAAAATGTTGTTTTTTTTTCCTTTTTTTGTTGTTGTTTTTGTTGTTGTTGATTGCTAAATATGATATGCTGTTAAAAGGGTAGGTGTTACAGGCTGTAGCTGCAGCCCAAACCTTCTCCGGACAGCAGAAGTGTCTAAGTTATATTCATTCATTCATCTTCTAACCGCTTCATCCTAGTGAGGGTCACGGGGAGCTGGAGCCTATCCCAGCTGACATTGGATGAGAGGCAGGGTACACCCTGGACAGGTCGCCAGACTATGACAGGGCTGACACATAGAGAGAGACAACCATTCACACTCACATTCACACCTACGGACAATTTAGAGTTATCATTTAACCTGCATGTCTTTGGACTGTGGGAGGAAGCCGGAGTACCTGGAGAGAACCCACGCTGACACGGGGAGAGCATGCAAACTCCCCACAGAAAGGCTCCCACGCAGACTGAAATAAATGCTTATGTTTTCTCAGAATTCTGAGATAAAATAATACAATAAAATAAAATAAATAAAAAATAATGATGAGTCAAAAAAAAAAAAACAGGGCAAAAAATATTTGTTTTTTTTACATTTAATTTAATTTAATTTTATCTATTTATTTCCCCTAAAATGAATGCATTATGCTTCCATAGCATGGTGACATAAACAACAGATGTGAAAACTCTTTCATATTTTGTTTGTTTGCATGATGTTCTAATTTCTAGAGCGAAATAAAAATTTTTATGTTTTCTCAGAATTCTGAGATAAAAATCTGATTGAGTCCAAAAAAAAGAAAAAACAGGGCAACATTTATATATATATATATATATATATATATAAAAGTGAATGCATTATGCTTCCATAACATGGTGACATAAACAACTGTACAAAATAAACTAAACATAGATCTAGAGAACTACAGATGTGAAACTCTTCATAATTTACTTGTCTCTATGGACACAATGTGACCCTGAACACTCTGCCTTCATCTCCACACTAATATATAACAGTCCTAATACATGTCCACCCTGTGCGTCTCGGATCAGACCCCTCCAGCTCCATCGTGACTGCATCACAGCTGAGTGGATCTCAGGGTCCATTTGCGTCGCCAGTGCGTTGCAGCTTTAACCGGTCCATCATGCCTTGCGGTGTCCCGGTTCAGTTCCGACGCAATTAACAACAACCTCAGTGGTCTCCCCTCAGTGGTGGTGGCGGGCACAGCAGCAGGCTAACAGGCGCAGCAGCACATGCAGGGAGCCCAATATCAGATGTCCAGTAACCGGTCGGACGCGTGTTGACATCCACACGGGTTGTGACAGAGGCGGGGATGTGCGCACGGCGTTAACTCTGCTGCAGCCAGGCGCGGAATAAACAGGATCTCCCGCATGTAACCCGCATAACATGCAGCGGAAAGTAGCGGATTTTACCCCAGAGAGAGACACACACCGAGGCTACAGCACAACGGGGGAGTTTCACATGCTCTGACATACAGTGATCTGCTGCTGAAAACAGGTATGTTGTTGCTTTTACACAGGGCTCCATGCTGGCTCTGTCTCTGCTGTGCATGCGTCAGTCAAGCCAGCATTTAAAATCTGCTGCCAACACAACAGCATTGAAAGCTTTTAAATCACCCTGAGAATATCAAGTAATAGTGAATATACTTTTTGTTATTAATGAAAGAAAGGGAAACACACAGCAGAGCTTACACACACTGGTCAGCTGGAGTTGCATAACTTTATTGTGCAAGAGGGTCAGATTTATTTCCTCCTTATCCTCCTTTTTTTCAAATGCAACACTAATGTGGCACTCAGTTTTATAACTTACTTTTATTGCACACAAGAATGCATCCTTAAATGGAGTGATACTTGTGGCAACATACCTGATCCATGAGCCAGCAGGAAATGAGTGAGTGGTCAGTGTGTGAGTGGATCTGCTGAGCCCTGCAATGATGAATGATCTTAATAGAGTTGGGCAATAAGCGCTCACTCAGCAGTGGCTTTAATCAGAGTTCCTTCAACTGAGTCATATGGCTACAGTGAGAGAGGAGAAAGTCCTTGAGGCACACACGTGTGATGGAGGCAAGGACAAAACTCATTCACACACATTGTGTTTGTAGTAGGAACACACAACAGTTTCCTCACTTGTGCACAGGACAATTACATAAAGTGTGTTTTAGCTTTTGTTACTGACCCACATTTGAAGAACATAATTTGACTTCAGCAAACTGTTACAGTTTTCCTTTTATTTCCTTATTAAAGAAGCATATATTAACATGCCATCCTTTTTATCGATGACGGTTAACTTTTAAGTCCTGACTGTGCCCAGTACTGTCTGAGAACTGCTAACTAAGGGTGCTTTCACTCCTGCCCTGTTTGGTTCGGTTCAGTCGAACTAAAATTTCTTTGCCCCCTAGGTGTGGTTTGTTCGGGCAGGTGTGAACACAGCAATTGCACTCGGGTGCGCACCAAAACAACTGGACTGAGACCTTCTTGAAGAGGTGGTCTCAGTCCGGTTACAAATTAACTCAGGTGCGGTTCACTTGTGGTTCTGACCTCGATCTTGTTTGGGCTAAACATGAGCATGTTATGCACATTCAGCACATCCATTGCATCAAAACATTGTTTTCTAGTTGGAGCCGCGCCTCGTTTTCAAACTGTATGGTTTGACTAAAATGAACAATGACAGCAATATAGTCCACGATGAGCAGCGCTAAAATCAACCTGCGTAGTTGTCCCTCCATTGTGACATTAGAAAGTGTCACATTTATCTTGCAAGTGTACTCTTCTTCAACATTTTGTTTACTTCCTGGATTTTTCCCACATGAAAATTCTGACCAATCAAGAGCAGCTTTCTCACACAAGGCATTTGATCTGGTCGCTTGTAAATGCTGCCGTGAGAACACGAACCAACTCTAGGCAATTATGCAACTTTGTAACCAAATTAGTCCCTGATTCAGACCAAAGCAAACACACTTTAGGTCTGAAAGCACCCTAACAGTAGTGATGTAGGGTTCCAATCGTCTGGCACTGAGACATGAAACAGCAGTTTCTCGGTTAAAATCAAAAACAACCAATGACCACCGCAGTGGAACTCAATTAGCCAATCAGCGCAGTGAGTGGGCGGGACTAACACAGTTGCTATGCTGTTGTCAGGTGGTGTGTCAGAACCAAGGAGTAGTACAACAATGGCAAGCGCTATAGATGAGATAGGCGCTGCTATTTTGCTGTGTGACATGTTTTCTCAATATCACCCAACATCGTAATTTGCTATTGCTTCACTCTGTTCCATTCTTAAAAGACCCCCAAAACAGATATATTGGCATGGCTAAGCTTTAGGATGGAGTTAAAAAGACCATAGTGGATAAGTTGTTCTCTAGTGATTGGCCAGAGGAAATCGAACCCCTCTCCCCAAAGAAATTGGTTAGATTGGACGTAATGTCAGACTGACGATGGAAACAGAGTGTAACGAGTTGACACAGAGTGTAACGAGTTGACACTTCTGTCAACTCTGTCAAACGAATTAATCATTCTTATTGACCGACTCTCGAACTGAAACAAGTTAACTCAATTTGCAAGTGGGAATGACTCCAGCATCCTGTTTCTGCATGGTGCATGTGCAGCGTAGACTGTAGCAAATAATGGACGCAGCCACCAGCCACCACATCATCCATTGGGTTTTGGATCAGACTCGTAAGGTCTTGAAACACCATTGGTCAATGTTGGGCTGTCGGTGAGCATCTGTTAAGTGTTCAAAAGTCTGATTGCCCATGGATAGAAGGTGCTTCTAAGCCGGTTTGTCCTGCTCTCCAATACCCTGTATCACTTCCCAGAGGGCAGGAGATTGAAGAGGCCATGGCCTGGGTGGGATGGGTCAGACAGGATCTTCTTGGCCCTGTTTAGCACTCTTGAATTTGCTATGTCTTCCAACGAGGTCAGAGGGTAGCCAATAATTCGCTGCGCTGATTTAATGATCCCTTGCAGGGCTTTCGTGTTCTTGGCCGTGCAACCTGTGTACCATATAGTGAGGCAGTATGTCAGCACACTTTCTATGGTGGAATGGTAGAAGGAGCGCAGCAGGTGCACATCCAGGTCACATTTCCTTAGCAGTCTTCGGAAGTGTAGCCTCTGCTGGGCCTTTCCGACTACCACTGACGTGTTGGTGGACCACGTTAGGTTATCAGCAACATGCAACCCAAGAAACTTAAAAGAGGAGACTCTCTCCACACAGACGCCCTCTATCTATAGTGGGGCTGGGTCAGCTCTCTTCCTCCTCCTGTCCATCACCATCTCCTTGGTTTTGCTGGCATTCAGCAGGAGGTTATTCGCTGAGCAACAGGCTGCAGGCCTCTGGACCTCCTCCCTGTATGCTGACACTGTTGTGTCATCCGCGAATTTGACGATGATGTTAGAGTGGTGTAGGGGGGCACAGTCGTATGTGTATAGGGCATACAGGAAAGGGCTTAACACACATCCCTGAGGCGAACCTGTGCTCAGTGTCCGAGTGGTGGACGTTAGGGTCCCAAGCCTCACTGTCTGTGGCCGGTCCGTCAGGAAGCTGTTTATCCAATCACAGGTGCGGGGTGGGAATCCCAGGTCAGTTAGCTTCTGTTAGAGAAACAGAAGTGAGGCAAGTAAACAAAGAGCTAAAGTCAGGAGGGAGTGAGACCAAACTAACATGTTACATAAGGTAAGATTATGATACTGTATTTTCATTTTAAATGGACCAAAACTATTTAACTATTTATTTTTTTTAGGATAAATAAATAAACTCTGTGCAAAAGCTTCTTATCAAAGCATCCTGTACATTTGTGTCCTTTTAGCCGAAAGCTGAACATCAAAGCTTCATTTACAGCCTTTACTTATGTCTCCTTCACCCATCAGTCATTTTCATAATCCAAATTATTGATTTCATAAAACATAGTTATCTAAACATAAACATGTCATTCCATGTAGGTCTAGCTGATATTGCCTCAGCAGCAAACACGTGCTTCTAAAGCAGAAACCCTAATTTAACAGGCTTTACGGTGTAAATCCAGCCCAGACTCCCCCCGCCCACCACCATCATGTCAGCTAAGCTCCGAGTCTTACAGGGTTAAAGGCTTATTGTTTCCACCAAGCTGATTAGTTTTAACTTTTGAGACGGCAAGGTGGCAGTTTGGTCACTTCAATATGGTGGTCGTTACCAGCACTTGTGGAAATATAATTAATATAATGCTGAGATAAACAAAACTTCCACATATGGTTGTGGAAATAGTTATAATCTCCTGCCCTCCTCCAGTAAAGATGTTTTCAGTCATGGCGTGTTTTGCATCCATGTAAAACTCCACCGCTTGTTTGTTTACAGGGAAATCTTACATTTCATCTCGCAGAATAAATGGCTGACAGTTCCTGAATGGAAAGCTGTTCTGTGTGATTACTCCCTGAATCTTTTCACTCAGCCCGTTCCAGCTTTTGTTTAACCTGCAGCCACCTCACTCTCCTCAGCTGACAAAGTCGATGTGGAAGTAATCTCTTAAAGGCGTCTCCATTGAGCAGCACACAGCTGCATCTCGCAGAGCATTCATGGGGAGATTGAAGCAGAGGTCGGAAATTAAAAAAGAAAAAGCAGAGGCTGTAAAGCTGTCAGTTTTGGTCCAATCTTACATTTGAATCAGTTTTATAGCTTTATCAGATTTCAGGATGGACTAGCAATAGTTGCTATACTGTGTGAAGGGTGAAGAGAAACGGGAAAGATGAGATACTGCTGTATAATGTATCAGGCTGTGCGCCAACTCAACATCACAAAGTCATGAGCATATTACTGCGAGGGCCACTGAGCCCTCACCACACTCCATCAAGAAGTGTCTGAGGACGTGGGTCAAATCCTAATTTAATTAGCTTTTTATATTTACCATCCATGGAGCCATGCCACAAGAAATGCTCAATTCAGCAGGTATTTCAGTGTGGCTCATCCACCACTTTGGTCCAGACTGAAATATCTGAACTGCTGGATGGTTCTCCATGGAATTTTGTACAACCATTAACGTTCCTCTGTAGATTACTTTTCATCTTGCATCGTCTTAAGTATAAAATTATGACATGTCCAATAGCCTCCTTTGGTTTACTGTACTTTGTGTTTAGTGCTAATTAGCAACTGTTAGCATGCTAACACACCAAACTAAGATGATGAACACGGTAAACATTATAGCGTACCTGCGAAACATCAACATGTTCGCACTGTCATTGTGATCATGTTAGCATTATGACGTTAGCATTTAGCTCAAAACACTATGGGGCCTGCAATGGTGTGCACTGGGCTTTGAAGCCAATTTTCATAGTGGCCAAACAGCAGAATTACAACTTCTGGTTCTGTCCATCGATGTCACTGGCCTCCAAGAGACATTTTCTGACGGACTTACATTAGGAAAGCAACGCCTGTAAATCAGTTGATACTTTTTTTTTTTTTTTTGAGTGTTGACAATCCCTGCACAATGACTTATTCTACTATCAATTTGGTTCAGTAACATTTGGATAATCTTAAAGAGCCACAACATTACATCATTTTATTCCCATTCAAGTTAGCAGAGTGCTAAACCAGAAGTCATCACCTTGACTGAAGTAAATCTCTAGTGTGCTTGCTCTGTGGGCCCAATGATGCGGATGCAGCGCCTATCATTTGTTTTTTTTTGTTTTTTGGCTTTATGCGCCACTGAGCAACTTTCATAAGAATGAACATGATCCCACCTCCAACGTTGTATCCAGGTCTCTTAATACATTGGTTCCCAACTGGTCCAGCCACAGGGTCCAGATTTCTCCTTCCTCATTAGTTCAAGGTCCACACAGTTTAGCATATTCAGCATCACACTTGCATTTGGCCATGTCATCGAGCTAGTTTGCTGTCAAGTAGCTGTCCACTATTTACTCACTCTACAGCAAGAAATGGCACTTCAAAATAACATTCACTGTACTTTCAAAATAAAGTTTAACAAACTTGGCATGTTTGCGAGTCACATACGGTCCATTCACAATGGACCCACCACCCACTTTTGGACTGTGACCTACCAGTTGGAAACCACTGTCTTAATACATCCATGATATGGCCTCACAGAGCTGCTTGCATAGATACAGATGGTGTCTAGTCATTGTTTGGGAGTTTGGTCAGTGGTCTTTTATTAAAGATATTCTCCTAACCTACCATAATATCAGTATCCTACAGCCATTAACACCGTGTTGTAGTAGACTAGCATGTTTAAGTGGATTCCATGCATGTTTTGAGACACGACTAGAGCAGAGCAAATGTTACACAACGCCATTAGCCTTTTTTGTTTAGCCAGAAACAGCCCCGAAATTGTCATCACCAAATCCACCAGACTCCATCTAAATAAACACTAATTATAGCGTGTCTAGAGACAGCATATTTTCATATCTAACGAGATGAATAAAGTTTTTTTTTTCAGCCAAACCAGAGTTGGTGATTGTTGAAACTGTGGAAAGATGAGCCAAGATGGTTTCTGTGAGCTTTATTTCGTTGAAGTTGACTTGAAGATAAAAATACTGTTCATTTAAATGGAGTTTGGCAGAGTTGACGATTGTGACTGTTGGGGCTATTTCTGGCTGAAATTTTGAGCATTGAACACTTTATTTCCTGCATTTTGATGAATTTTTTTATGCATCAATTTATAGTGTAGGGGGAGGGGGACGTATTAGGTATGGCAAGAGAAGTAAGATTGGTTAGGGCTCCTCTGATTTGTAACATTAAACTACTTCACTCAGTGTATTAACCAAGAAATGACCTCTACGGAAAATTTGGCTCCCTATAGAAACTCCTGAACAATTAACACAGACAAATTTCTAACTGGGAGAAGTTTCAGTTGGTAGTATGTACAAAAAAACTTCTGTAAGAGTTGTATGTAATAAATAAGGAGTGTGTTTATTCACTTAAAGGACTTGTGTAGCCAGAGATGTATTTTGACCAAACCATATAACGACTCCAGTTGAAACTACTCTCCACCAGCAGACCACTTCTGAGACGTTCCAGCAACACCCCACTTTAATCCTCAGTTTGAGGAACCCCGCTGCAGCACACACCTCAGTGTTTTCTCGCAGCCCACATTCAGAGGACACAAAGAGGAAGTGACAGGAAAGCACGGGTTGCTTCTTAATTGTTAGCGATTGTTTGGTCTACTTTCCCATACCGTGCCCTCCAATCAATCCAGTCATCTGTGTAAGGCCTCGGACAAAGCCAGAGCTTGGTCGCCATGGTGAGGGATTGTTTGCATCCAGTCATGCCGCTAGCCATGCAGGCTCACACACACACACACACAGTGCAGCATGCTCTTTTGTGTGTGCACCTCTTGTTTCAGGGGACCCCCCCCCCCCCCTGCTGCCTCGACCTCCTTGTTGCTTTAAAAATTGGCCCCTGATTGAATCATCACTGTTTTCGAACTGCTCACTCCAGCTGGTGCTTAAAAACGTCACGTCTTGATACAAGTCACTCAAATTACATTTGCAGGTGTGTTAGTAAAGTATGAAAAATATAGTTTGTCTCAGAAGTGTGTTGATGGATGATTTCTGTACCAACAAAACTGTGCTAATTTCAAAACAGCATCAATACAAACAAATGTACTCAACCTCAGGTAAATACAACCTAAAAGTCTCGATTAGTGCGGTATATTTCAAATTCCAGTAATCAGATATTAAGACATTAAGTACATTGTTAGAAATGGCACAAGTACATCATTCTGAAAGAGGTTCACATGGAAGTATGGCAATTTTGTATTCTTACTGTTTTTCTTACAAGGTTGTCCCTTAATAGTAACTATATTTTCACAGTGAAACTACAATTAAAGTAGACACTAATGTTGTCCATTGGGCTTGTGCTGTTGGAATGTACATGTGCAGGTTTAATTGCATTTCATTATGTCAGAAATCCTAATTTTATGGCAATCAACAACAACATTTTTCTGCTTCTTGTTTGCGGGCTGCTGGAGAAGCTGGGGTCAGAGGGTTCAAACTTAATCAATGAGTTTGTTAAAGTGTTTTTAAGTGATTGAGTGAGGGAGCACTGGAATGACGCGAGGCAGGAAATGAACTCTTTGGTGGATATTTTGCATTTAAACTCAGACTCAGACTTGTTGTGACTTTAAGGTCAGGTGTGTAGGATTTGGAGGGATATAGAAGCGGAAATGGAATATAATATAATAAATATGTTTCCTTTAGTGTCTAAGAATACTCTCATAGAGCTCCTAATTTAGCCTAAAAATTTATAGCAAGGACTCTTGGCTCAGGAGTGATTTAGGAAAGGTCTTAGAGCAACTCGTAGCCAGGAAAGGACAGAAACTTTTACCTTAGTGAGGAGGTGTGGTTGACCCTGTTGCTTGGTGTAATGCATTCTTGTAACAAATGTAATTGGTTGTCACAGACACACCCTTTTGTGAGCCGCAATGTGTGGACACCCAGTGGAAATGAAATAACTGCGTCACAACATGAAGACGAGAAAGTGTTTTGTTAGAGATCACTATACTGATGAAAGGTTGAGACAGATTCAAGTCATCACTGCTGCACTGTCACATTTTTCCAGTTGCCAAATATGTTAGAGTTGTGATCACTTCTCAAATAAGATTGACCACAAACATTATCCCTGCAGGTTCTAATCTGTAGCGTTTAATTTTCTCACTTTGATCCAGTGTTTGGAGAATATTTCTCCGACCTCTTTGTCTTTCCACCATTCTGAGAAAACATCAATTCTAATTTGTTGTTTTTTTAATTTTGCCAATAGGAGCAACTCTCTGTTGAAGGGAAGCTTTGTGAATACTGCCTCTGAAAATCTTGTTTTTATTACTTTAGAATGAGTCGTTTTATATCTACATAGGCAGCAGGTCCTCGTCCATGGAGTCTGCCATGTTGCACCGCCATGTTTCTACGGTAGCCCAGAACGGACAAACCAAACACTGGCTCTGGATAAGGCAGCCTCGTGTCAGCCTCTGCACTTCGCAGCCGCTCCACAATGAGCTGAAAAGCATTAGAAAAACAGTGATTCCTTACATGAAACTGCTTTGTTCAGTGTTTTTTTTTACTGGTTGAAATCACCGGGTCCATTTCTTTTAGAGGGGAAAACACCTCTGTGGATAATTCGGCTTCCATCAAAAACCTCCTGAATGAATCTTAGGTTATCGGAGAAAAAAGGTGAGCACACATTAGCAGGTGCTAGACTAACCGCCTGTCTGCGACATGCCGAACAGCGTCAGAGAAAAACGTGAAACTGCTGTATTCCGTTTTAGTGGTTTAAGTCACAGGTACCATTAGTTTTGGAAAGGAAGAAACCTCTGCAGATAATTTGGCTCCCGATAAAAAACTCCCGAACAATGAACACTGAAGGAATTCTAACTGGGAGTTTACGCTTGGCACACAGGAGAAGTTTCAACTGGTTGCAATCTGCAGTCCTCACTGCTAGATGCCACTAAATCCTAAACACTGCTCCCTTAAAAGCTTTTATTTGACATTTTTCAGTCATGAAATGCTAATTTTGGGAGTATTAAAGGGGCTTTCAGTGGTATTTCGTGTTGATCCGTCTTGTGAATTACCATCCATGTTTACACTACAAATAAGAAACACTGACTTGCCACACTGCGTCCCCTCCCTGGCTCTGCCTTCTTGTGGCATCCTGAGAATGAAACTTCAGGGGAGGCAGACTGAAGTCACGACTAAGTATAGCTCAACGGTTCACGGCCCAGACGACACAGTCTTCTTCACGTCTGAAACCACACGGCTGCAGCAAGAGTTGTCCAAAACCACAAATGTCTGCTTCAAAAATATGCACAGCCTCGTACTGATTATACTATTTAATTCTGGACAGAAGCTATATAAAGATAACTCCACCTGTAGTGAGTGTCTGTTAGATGGTGCTGTAGGAGGGTGAACTCTACTGTCCTGGATTCTCTATGGATGGATGACTAAGTCAAGGTTTCAGTGTGCAGTTGGAATGTGAAGCATTGAGTCAGTGTGTTTATTAAACTGTGACTAATAGAAAAGGAAATTCCAGCAGCTACAGCACCTTTCCCACAGGTTCTGAGCTTACTC
This sequence comes from Epinephelus lanceolatus, assembly GCF_041903045.1. Lineage (NCBI taxonomy): Eukaryota > Metazoa > Chordata > Actinopteri > Perciformes > Serranidae > Epinephelus > Epinephelus lanceolatus. Next base: position 21,367,162 of record NC_135756.1, read on the forward strand.
ACTGTGTAGCTGAGTCTCACATTAAATATGAGGAGTATACATTTACAGGGAAGCCGAACAGAAATAGAAGCACACATGTTGCAGCATACTAATTTGTGTACTCATGTAGCTCGTATGATTTATTTATTCACACTCTCACAGCGGGGGCTTCAAAGTGACTGTGATTTAGATCAAAGACGGAGAGAAAGTATGGAAATAGCATGATGAAAATTCAGAACAATAGCAGCAACGGCTGTGGTGAAGGAACCCACGGGGGGGAGGGGGGGGGTGGCTGAGGCGCCTGTCAGTGATTCAAGTGTTGGAAGTTATTAGCAGGGTAAAGAAAATCGAAGCTCGTTT